>NC_090446.1:487804887-488429887 GCF_031143425.1 Pleurodeles waltl
GGCTGTTAAGGATTGCTTTAAATCGCGGTTTAATCGCTCCACAACACTATTTCCCTCAGGACGAAATGGAGACGAGTACTGTAGTTGGACCCCCAACGAAGCCATGGTGTCCCTGAATGCCCTGGAGGTGAAAGCAGGGCCCTGGTCCGAATGGAAGGCCGCAACTGCATATGTACCGATAAAGACTCACAAATCTTTAATAACAGTCCGAGCGTCAGCCGAGTGTTGTGGCCAGACCCATACAAATCTGGAGCATGAATCAACAGCGACTAATATATGTTTGTATGCACTATCAGGTGATAGGGGACCGCAGTGGTCCAAGTACACACACTAACGGTTTGTTTGAAATTAAGAGGGGTGTCTGCGGCAGGCGCATGGCCGTGGAAACTTTTATTTGTTGACAGATGTCACAACAAAGGACATACTGCTTAGTCTCTTTGTAGAGACCTGGCCACCAATATGGCCTGTAAGATTGAAATTGTAGCCGCCACACCAGCATGTGCAGATGCCACACCCTCATGTGCTGCTTTAATCAATTGTGGTCTTATATCTTTGTTAGGGATGTCTTGTACGCCTGCGCCTGGTATCTTAACTTCAGCGTTCAGCATACTTCCCATATGATAATAATATTTGTTAGGAAATCCTTTAGGATGGGGCGTATGTAGGAAGTTGGCTCTGTATATACTATTTCAAAGTAAGAAATCGTGTGCACAGAGTCCAAGGGTTCCCCTTAGAGGTAAGATAGCGGCAAAAAGAGATAATTCTAATGCTCTATTTTGTGGTAGTGTGGTCGAGCAGTAGGCTTATCAGAGGGTAGGGTTAAGCATTTGTTGTAGACACACAGGCAATAAATGAGGAACACACACTCAAAGACAATTCCATGCCAATAGGTTTTTGTATAGAAAAATATATTTTCTTAGTTTATTTTAAGAACCACAGGTTCAAGATTTACAAACAATACTTTAAATGAAAGGTATTTCACTCATATATTCTAGGAACTTTGAATTATCACAATAGCATGTACATTTGTGACAAAAATGGCAATAAGCTATTTTAAAAGTGGACACAGTGCAAGAATCAACAGTTCCTGGGGGAGGCAAGTAATTAAGTTCACAGGTAAGTAAAACACTTACAGAGTTCAAAGTTGGGTCCAAGTTAGCCCACCGTTGGGGGTTCAAGTCAACCCCAAAGTTACCACACCAGCAGCTCAGGGCCGGTCAGGTGCAGAGGTCAAAGTGGTGCCCAAAACACACAGGCTTCAATGGAAATAGGGGTGCCCCGGTTCCAGTCTGCCAGCAGGTAAGTACCCGCGTCTTCGGAGGGCAGACCAGGGGGGTTTTGTAGGGCACTGGGGGGGACGCAAGCAGGCACAGAAAGTACACCCTCAGCGGCACAGGGGCGGCCGGGTGCAGAGTGCAAACGTGCGTCGGGTTTCTAATAGGACTCAATGGGGAGACCTGGGGGTCTCTTCATCGATGCAGGCAGGCACACGGGGGGATCCTCTGGGTAGCCACCACCTGGGCTAGGCAGAGGGTTGCCTGGGGGTCGCTCCTCCACTGGAGTTAGGTTCCTTCAGGTCCTGGGGGCTGTGGGTGCGGTGCTGTTTCCTGGTGGTCTGGTTCCTTGAAGCAGGCAGTCGCGGTCAGGGAGAGCCTCTGGATTTCCTCTGCAGGCGTCTCTGTGGGGGCTTAGGGGGGTCAACTCTGGCTACTCACGGGCTCGCAGTTGCTGGGGAGTCCTCCCTGTAGTGTTAGTTTTCCGCAGGTGGAGCCGGGGGCGTCGGGTGCAGAGTGGAAAGTCTCACCCTTCCGGCAGAAAACGTGTGGTCTTTAAAAGTTGCTTCTTTGTTTAAAAAAGTTTCTTCAACGGGGATGCTGTTCTCGGGAGCTTCTTGATCCCTTAGATCCAGGGTAGTCCTCTGAGGCTTCAGAGGTCGCTGGACCCTGTTGGATGCGTCGCTGTTGCAGTTTTCTTCGAAGTAGGGAGACAGGCCGGTGGGGCTGGGGCCAAATCAGTTGTCGTCTCCGTTTTCACTGCAGGGCTTCAGGTCAGCAGTCCTTCTTCTTTAGGTTGCAGGAATCTATCTTCCTTGGTTCTGGGAGCCCCTAAAGATTCAATTTAGGGGTGTGTTTAGGTCTGGGAGGGCAGTAGCCAATGGCTACTGACCCTGAGGGTGGCTACACCCTCTATGTGCCTCCTCCTGTGGGGAGGGGGCACATCCCTAATCCTATTGGGGGAATCCTCCATTTGCAAGATGGAGGATTTCTAAAAGTAAGAGTCGGCTCAGCTCAGGATAACTTAGGGGCTGTCCTGATTGGGGAGTGACTCCTCCTTGTTTTCCTCATCATCTTCTCCAGCCTTGCCGCCAAAAGTAGGGGCAGTGGCCAGAGGGGCGGGCATCTCCACTAGCTGGGATGCCCTATGGCGCTGTAACAAAGGGGGTGAGCCTTTGAGGCACACCGCCAGGTGTTACAATTCCTGCAGGGGGAGGTGAGATGCACCTCCACCCAGTACAGGCTTTCTTCCTGGCCACAAAGTGACAAAGGCACTCTCCCCATGTGGCCAGCAACATGTCTGGTGTGTGGCAGGCTGGCATAAACTAGTCAGCCCACACTGGAAGTCGGGTATGTTTTCAGGGGGCATCTCTAAGATGCCCTCTGGGTGCATTTTTACAATAAAGTGCACACTGGCATCAGTATGCATTTATTGTGCTGAGAAGTTGGATACCAAACTTCCCAATTTTCAGTGTGGCCATTATGATGCTGTGGAGTTAGTGTTTGACAGACTCCCAGACCATATACTCTAATGGCTACCCTGCACTTACAATATCTAAGGTTTTGCTTAGATACTGTAGGGGCATAGTGCTCATGCACATATGCCCTCACCTGTGGTATAGTGCACCCTGCCTTAAGGCTGTAAGGCCTGCTAGAGGGGTGCCACAGGCAGTGTGAGGTTGGCATAGCACTCTGAGGGGAGTACCATGTCGACTTAGTCATTTCCTCCCCACCAGCACACACAAGCTGGCAAGCAGTGTGTATGTGCTGAGTGAGGGGTCCCTAGGGTGGCATAAGACATGCTGCAGCCCTTAGAGACCTTCCCTGGCATCAGGGCCCTTGGTACCAGGGGTACCAGTTACAAGGGACTTACCTGGGTGCCAGGGTGGTGCCAATCGTGGAGACAAAGGTACAGTTTAGGTAAAGAACTCTGGTGCTGGGGCCTGGTTAGCAGGGTCCCAGCACACTTTCAAATCATTACTTAGCATCAACAAAGGCAAAAAGTCAGGGGGTAACCATGCCAAGGAGGCATTTCCTTACAGCGTACCATCAGCCATAGCTTTCACGGCAGCCCAAATGTCTGTGTCTGGTTTAGAACTCAAGCGAGTCATTCCAGCTACATTGGCTACTGCCACTGCTGACTTTGCGGCTTCATCGGCCAATGTATTTCCAGCAGCATGTATTCCAATGCGCTGGTGTCCAAGTGTATGTACAACATGGACATTTGGTAGCGTCTCTTTCAGGTCAGCTACTTTCCCCCACAGTAGTCTGTTTAATGATGTTGCCTTTGGAGTCTCTGTACCCATTCTGGCGCCAGTAATGCAGGTTTCTGATGGATACAACTACCTGTGGATTCCTCACCTAATGAATACTCCCATGGCGCCAGCATTCGACGGAAATCTTCTTACTAGTCTCTGCACGTCGACGAGGACGTCACTCTAGCCCACGCGACGCCGTCTGATGTCATACAGGCAATAAGAGGTCCTCGACGACGTGCCGACGTCAGTTCCCTTTTTTCCGTGCATTCGAAACGGTTATCTTCGAGGGAGCAACTGTTACTTTTGTGGTTACAGTGTATTTTTGCTGCGTAGTCTTTCGCTGTGGTAATAATGTCGCAGAGAAAGTCTGGATTCAAGCCTTGTCGTGAGTGTGGAGGCAAGATGTCGGTGACGGATCCTCATTCCGATTGCCTTTGGTGTTTGAGCTCCGACCACGACGTCTCGACTTGTGATTCATGCCAGCACATGAATCCAAAGGCCCTCAAGGAACGTGAGGCGAAGCTGTTTATGGCGAAATCGAAGGAGAAGCATCACAAGAAGTCTTCTTCTCCAAGACATCGGCGTCATCGAGACTCCCGGCGCCGTAGAGAATCTCGGCGTCATTCGAAGGAGACTCGTTCCAGGTCTTCGGATCGGCGCCGAAGGACATGGGAGATCAGTCCCACGGTTACGCCGCATCCTTCGACGCCGTTGCCCTCTCCGGCGTCTCCAACTTCACCTGGACAGGCGTTGGTGATTGAGGTATTGGAGCCTCAGGTGTTTTCTCCGGCGTTGCAGACGTCGAGGCCGGCGTCGGGGTCGCCTCCGAGACAGGCACCCCAGTATCCGGCTTTTCCCACCTCTGGAGCCGATAGTTCTGCATTCTTGAATGCGATGTATGCCATCTTCCAACAGATGGCTCCAGGGGGTGCTCCGGCTGGGCCTTTGGCCTTTTCATTGGGTGATCCTGCGCCTCTTCGGCCGGCACCCTTTATGCCCTTTCTCCCTTTTGGGAACGTGGGCTCGGCGCCAGTGTCGGCGCCGGTGGCCGCTCCGGTGGCTTCAGAAGGATTGGCCCCGGGGATTTCCATCCCGTCGACGTCGGGATTTCGGCCTGTGACTCCGGTGGGTCCATCTGCTTCGACTGCTCTTTCGTCGGCGCCGAAGTTACCTGTGGCGCCGGACGCGGCGTCGGTGGCTTCTGAAGATCGGCGCCGATCTTCGACTTCGGCTGAGGCATTGTCGACTCCGCGTATTGAACAACGGCTTCATTCGAGGAGACGTGCTCTCCGTGTATTAGAGGAGCAGGAGTACCAACGAGCCCTGGAGGAAGGAGAGCTAGAGGACTCGGGTGATGGGCTGCGTGGTCTGGAGTCGGCCAGTGGGCTGGACACTTCCCCTGAGTGGGATCTTTCATCCCCGGGAGAATACACTGAGGAGGCTGCTTCCTTTCATGCAGTGGTACGGAAGGCAGCTAGTTTTTTGGACCTGCCTTTGCCGGTGGTGGAGGCTAAACAAAACCTTCTAACAGAGGTGCTACATCCGGCCTCAGCTGCGGCGGAGCCTCTTTTGCCATTTAATGACGCTCTGCTGGATCCGGTGTTAGAGGTGTGGAAGAGGCCGGCATCTTCCCCAGCAGTTCACAGAGCCGTGGCCAGGAGGTATCGGGCGGCTCCGACTGACCCTGTTTTTCTGTCTAGGCACCCTACGCCGGAGAGCTTGGTGGTGCAGGCCTCCTGTACATCCAAGTCAGCGCCTGGTTCTTTCCCGACGGTGCCTGGGGACAGAGATTCAAAGAAACTAGAGGCGCAGTCCAAGAAGATTTTTTCGTCCTGCAGTCTGGCGTTGAAGGCCACCAACGCAACCTGTATCCTGGGGAGGTATATTCATGCTCTGATGGATGACATTTCCTCATCATTTACAGTGCTTCCCCAGGGTCTTTTGGATGTTGTTTCAAATGCCCAGGCTGCTGCGACCCAGATTATCCAGACGGGACTGGATACGACCGACTCGGTAGCCAGAGCAATGGGCACAACTGTGGTGGCAAGGAGACAGGCCTGGCTCCGTAACTCGGGCTTTTCTGCGGATGTACAGTCCACATTGTTGGATCTCCCGTTTGATGGGGACAAACTGTTTGGAGCCAAGGCTGATTTGGCCTTGGAACGTTTTAAGGAGAGCAGGGCCACGGCTAAGTCGTTAGGGCTCCAAGCTCCTTCTTCCACGGCCTCTTCCAGATTTTTCAGGAGGTTTTGTGGATTTGGGCGTGGCTCTTCCTCCTCTTCCTTTCGGGGAAGATATCAGCAACCTGCCTCTTCCCATCCCTATAGATCTTTTAGGGGGAGAGGTAGGGTCTGCACCAGAGGAGCCTCTCAGCAGCACTCTGCCTCTTCCTCATCCTCTGGCGGGGTGCAGCAGGGGAAGCAGCCTTAGGCTTCCACCATTTCCCACTCACTCCTCTCCTGTAGGGGGAAGATTACAGCATTTTCTCACCAAATGGAAGACTGTTACAACGGACACTTGGGTTCTCAGTATTGTGGGAAAAGGCTACACCCTTCCCTTTCGGGAGTTCCCGCCCCTCATCCCGCCCCGCCCTTCTTATTGTTCAGAAGAACACCTCCTGTTGCTAGAACAGGAGGTACAAGCCCTCCTTTCAAAGGGCGCGGTGGAGTTGGTCCAAGAGCAGGAAAGGGGTCGAGGATGTTACTCAAGGTATTTCCTGATTCCCAAGAAGGATGGTCGTTTGAGACCAATTCTGGACCTGAGGATCTTGAATTGGTTCCTCAAGCAGGAAAAGTTCAAGATGCTGACCCTAGCACAGGTGCTTTTGGCGTTGAACAAGGAAGACTGGATGGTGTCTGTCGACTTGCAGGATGCTTACTTTCATATCCCGATACTCAAGTCACACAGGAAGTATCTCCGGTTTGTGGTGGGATCGCAGCACTATCAGTTTGCGGTCCTTCCGTTTGGTCTTACTTCAGCACCTCGAGTCTTCACGAAGGTGATGTCGGTGGTTGCGGCAGAAGGAAGGGGATAGCAGTATTCCCTTACTTGGACGACTGGTTGATCAAAGCCAAGTCCCCGGAGCTTGTGTCGCATCATCTGCAGTCAACAACCCAGTTGTTGTTCGACCTGGGTTTTTCGGTGAACGAGCCCAAATCTCACCTAGAGCCCTCTCAGCGCCTCCTGTTCATAGGGGCAGTACTGGATACAACATTGGGTCGGGCCTTTCCTCCGCCTCAGCGGATTCAAGATATTCAGGATTTGGTTCCAATGTTTCGAAATGGAGCGGTAGTTCCAGTCCTCAAGGTCCTTCGTCTGCTCGGTCTGTTTGCCTCCTGCATTCTGTTGGTCACGCATGCTCGCTGGCACATGAGGGCTCTTCAGTGGTGCCTCCGAAGGCAGTGGTCTCAACACAAAGGGGATCTAGAGGGTACTGTCAAGATCTCCAGAGATGCTGCTGTGGATTTGAAGTGGTGGATTGCAAGCAACAATCTTTCACAAGGAAAGCCGTTCCAGCAGTCGCCACCAGTGGCCACAGTCATAACGGATGCTTCCACTCTAGGGTGGGGAGCTCATCTGGGGGATCTGGAGATCAAAGGTCTTTGGTCTCCAGAGGAACAGATGTTTCACATCAATCTGTTAGAGTTACGGGCTGTACGTCTGGCTCTCAAGGCCTTCCTCCCTTCCTTTCGTGGTCAGTCGGTACAGGTCCTAACGGACAATACTACCACAATGTGGTACATAAACAAGCAGGGAGGAGTGGGGTCGTACCTTCTCTGCAGAGAAGCTCTTCGACTATGGTCCTGGGCAAAGGACCATCAGATTTGCTTGATAGCAAACCATCTGGCCGGAGTCTTGAACGTGCGTGCGGACAGTCTCAGTCGCCAATTCTCGGCAGACCACGAGTGGCGTCTCCATCCAGATCAAGTCTGTTTAATCTTCCAGAGGTGGGGGTTTCCTCGGGTAGATCTGTTTGCCACTCGAGAGAACGCGCATTGTCCGTTATTCTGCAGCCTCCAGTATCCGATGCAGGGAGCGTTGGGGGACGCGTTTCAAATAACCTGGTGCGGCCAGTTGCTTTACGCGTTTCCTCCCATACCCTTGATTCCTCGAGTATTGAGGAAGATTCGCCAGGACCGGGCTCTAGTCATCCTAATAGCTCCGGATTGGCCAAGGAGGGTATGGTACTCCGACCTTCTCCAACTCTCAATGTGCCCTCCGCTCCGTCTCCCTTTCAGGGCAGACCTCCTCTCGCAGTCGCAGGGGCAGGTTCTACACCCCAACCTCCAGAGTCTGCACCTACATGCCTGGAGATTGAACGGGGCAACCTGAGTTCCTTCTCTCTCCCGCCTGAGGTAGTGGATGTTATATTAGCGGCCAGGCGACACTCCACTAAATCTATCTACGCTAATAGATGGTCTAAATTTGTTGCGTGGTGTGGAGAGAGGCAGATTGATCCTTTGCATGCTCATCTATCGGACGTTTTGTCTTTTGCTCTGTCTCTAGCGCAGAAAGGTTGTGCAGTGGCTACCATTAAGGGTTATTTATCGGCCTTGTCAGCCTTCATATGTCTTCCAGACCAACCATCTTTATTTAAATCCCCTATTGTTATCAGATTCTTGAAAGGTCTTCTAAATAAATATCCTCCAAAGCCATTCGTGATGCCGCAATGGGATTTGTCCTTGGTCCTGACTTTCCTTATGGGGTCCCCTTTTGAACCTATGCATTCTTGCCCCTTAAGGTATTTGGTTTTAAAAACAGTCTTCCTGATAGCTATAACATCAGCAAGGAGAGTGAGTGAGTTGCAGGCCTTATCAGTAAAGCCCCCTTATACAACTTTTTATGGGGATAAGGTGGTGTTGAGGACCAAGGCTGCTTTCCTCCCGAAGGTTGTTTCACCTTTCCATTTGGCTCAGGCAATTACTTTGTCCACGTTCTATCCTCCGCCTCATCCTTCCAAAGAGGAAGAAAGACTGCACCGTCTGGACCCAAAGAGGGCGTTGAGCTTCTTTATTGATAGAACAAAGGATTTCAGGCTGGAGGATCAGCTGTTTATTGGATACGTGGGCAAGAGGAGAGGAAAGGCAGTCCACAAGAGAACACTATCCAGGTGGGTTGTTCTTTGCATTAAAATCTGTTACTCTTTGGCAAAGAAGGATCCTCCTGAGGGCATTAGAGCTCATTCCACCAGAGCTAAGTCGGCCACTTCGGCCTTGGCCAGAGGTGTTCCTGTGGTCGACATCTGCAAGGCCGCAACTTGGTCGTCCCTTCACACTTTTGCAAAACATTACTGTTTGGATTCTGAGGTTAGAAGGGACGGCCATTTTGCACGGTCAGTGCTGCAGGATTTCTTGGTTTGACCATTTAGGCACCCACCGCCGGGCGTGGTACTGCTTTGGGACTCTATTCATTAGGTGAGGAATCCACAGGTAGTTGTATCCATCAGAAGAACGAGTTACTTACCTTCGGTAACGACTTTTCTGGTGGATACATTAGCTACCTGTGGATTCCTCACGGTGCCACCCGCCTCCCCGTTGCCTTTCTGGTCTTACCAAGTAATCCTTGAGTACGCTCCTCTTGGTCTTTGAGGGTGCAATAGATGTTGTATATATTATATTTATATATATGTATATAACTTTGTGTATATACTTGATGTGTATATATATATTTTAAAAAGAGAGAGTTATATATATAAAAGATTTAGTTATTCATGCAATGTTGTGTATCTTTACAATGTAATGGGATGTTGCCTTGCTCTTTCATTGCATTGCCTGGTTGTTCTCATGCACGTAAAAAATGATTGGTACTGACGTCGGCACGTCGTCGAGGACCTCTTATTGCCTGTATGACGTCAGACGGCGTCGCGTGGGCTAGAGTGACGTCCTCGTCGACGTGCAGAGACTAGTAAGAAGATTTCCGTCGAATGCTGGCGCCATGGGAGTATTCATTAGGTGAGGAATCCACAGGTAGCTAATGTATCCACCAGAAACATCGTTACCGAAGGTAAGTAACTCGTTCATTCATTAAAGGACTGGACACAATAATATGAATCACAGACAATCAGCGTAGGCTGTGCCGGATCCATGTGTTCCAGTGCCATCAGCAGAGCTTTTAGCTCAGCCAGTTGTGCTGTTCAATCCCCTAGGGTCTGTGTAAAGGTATGTAGAGGACAAAATTTATCCCCTTCCATATAGCCACTTGCGACTGCGCAAGCAGCAGAATATTGATGTTTAGTTCCAATAGCAGGTTGTGCAGAGCCATCGGTGTACATTACTCTATGATACTGATCAATAGGCAAGGTATTTGCTGGAACTGGATATTCTACTTCATATTGTAGGAATTCCTGAGTCTGTAATTTTGGGTAAAAAATGTAGTCTACACCAGTGTCTGTTAGAGACGTGGCCCATTGTATCCAAAATGGATGTAGTGCTTTTGTGTTCGGAATGCTAGCTTTTGTAACAGCCTCTAGGGCTGGGATTGGAGAAATGACAATAATGCGTTTTCCTTGGGCAAGAGGTCTTTCTTTAATGAGAGCCATCTGTACGGCAGTGAGAATTTCTCTGTGGGAGCAAAGCGTTGTTCAGCTGCTGAATACAAATGTGATTTGTATGCAGTCGGGACTGTCTCACCTTCATTAAATGTCACATAGGTGAAACCATTGGCCAAATGTGTTTTGTTGTCCATTGTGTGTAAATGTTGTGCTGCAAGCATGTCTGTCTGCAATTCTCTAAGGATGCGTGTATGTTCAGTTGTCCAGAATGTACTCGAAAAATCGGGACGTATTAAGTCGTATAAAGGTTTTATGCGCGTAGCATAATCTGGAATGTAGGTTCTGCCAAAATTTAAGAAACCCAATAATGATTGGAGTTTTTTTAATCATATTCGGTGGTTGTAACTGTGCGCACTTTTCTAAGAATTGTGGCGCTAGGCTCTTCCCTTCACTTGACAGCTCATATCCTAGAAACAGGACGCTGAGGAAGGCAATTTTTGTTTTTTTTAAAGTTAAATTTGTAGCCAAATTCGGCAAACCCTACAATAATGCAGCCTACCCGTCTTAAATGTTGTAATTCATCATCCGTGAGATATATATCATCTACATAGGACAATGCTTCAGGGTCGATCTCGTGTAAAATGGCAGTGACACGAGCCGCGAACAGTCCTGGGCTGTTCTTATACCCCTGAGGTAAACAACAGCTTTTTTTCTGAGAGCCTAGTGCGCTAAAGCTTAAGTCTCTGCTTTCAGGCGTTATATTCTGGCAGAAAAACCCATTGGAAATGTCCAGTGTTGTTTTGTATTTTTTACGCACTATGTTGCTCATTAGTGCAGTGCTATGTGAATTGTGTATAGCATAGGTGCGTGTATGACTATTTAAATGTCTGCAGTCTGACTATTCTGTATGAGTGGTCCGGTTTAGCTACGGGGAATAAAGGGTTATTCATTGGCGAGACAAAGGGTTCAATCACACCCTGGTACTCTAATTGTGTGAGTATTTCTCTCACTGGTGCTTTTATTTAATGTTTTATAGGATACTGCGGTTGTGGCTGAGGTTCGCTTTTAATGGGAATTACATGGTAGGGGGAGTCTTTATCCCATCCTACGTGATTTCGGTATATGCAGGTGCTTGTGATAAAGCCCATTCAATGGAATAGGATTCAGCTAGTTCCTCTCGAACAAGGGGCGAGAAGGAAGGCTTAATGACATCTTCTCCATATGGGCAGGTAAGGACAAAAGTCAGCTGGCCAATCTTGTTCGGCCAACAAGACATCATACACTTTTACTATGCGATCCCAAAAGATTGTGTCTATTGTGCGTTCAATGTCTCCTTCCAATTGCAGCGTTACTTTGTACACCCTATCAGGCTTGGAGACACGCATGTCCGCTGTTTCTACTTGTATAAAGTCATCAGTTGCTTTCAACTCCAGATGCTCTAGAAGATTCCGGCCAACTATTGTGACATCTGCTGCGCTGTCTAGCAATGATAGAGCCCAATTCTTGTTCTTCAAGAGGACCCTCTTCCTGTGTGGCATATCGGACTGCGACTGCTGCCACTTTTTTCTTTTTAAATTGTTGTTTTTGTTGGGCAGGTTTCTCTTCCTTTTTAACAGAAGCCTCCGAAGAGCATTGATTCCTGTCTCGGTTTCACATACTCTGTTCTTCTCTCTGATCGCCCACCTCTCTCATTTCTCTTTTCCGATGAGTCCTGAAAGGAACAAGATTGGCGTGTATCAGTATATTTATATCCATCAGGCGTTTTGATATTATCTCTATTTCTGAGATTATACCTATTCTGTGGGGTCTCGGTACGTGGAGATTCTCTCCTTTCTTGTTTAGGCATTTGTTGCTTTTTATCCCAGCATTTCTTATTACCCTCAGGTTGTTGTTTGGGGTTATCTTTTTTTGATTTGCCCTGGAATTGAGGTTTTTGTGGTCTGGCCCCTAGGCTATCTCGACCGATACCTGAATAGGTTTCTGCTATTATTTTAGGCAGCTCTCGTTCTTGATCTTGTTGCGGAACGTCACGAAGCCACATGCGCACTGCAAGTGCGACTGCTTCCCCTTTAAGGTTACTTAAAATGATTGAGGACACTGTGGCAAAATTGCCCATCAATTGCATCCCCAAATCTAGGGCCGGGGCAGCCCCATATTCATCTTGAATTTGTTTTAGCACTTCCGGAAAATTGGCAAGTGTCGGTGTACCGTGTGCGGTTGTTTAGAGCGCGGCAAATACCGTACCCCAGGTATTACAGTTTTCTACTGTAGGGACCATCCCAAAGGGCAAGCACATCGTTAATATTCTGTGTTTATCCTGAGGTCCCGTATGGGGAAATACTGCCTCTAGCGTATTAATTTTTTGTGTTAACCAAAACGGAGTTTCTTCTCGTTTGGCGGGTACTTTACCCATAATCGAATGTACAGTTGCAGGATTTATACCTGGCGTTACTGCATCTGGGTGTGCTGGAGCAGCACGTGCTTCGGTTTGTATTTAATGTTTGCATCACAAATTGTACTGATCGTATATATGTTGCTGTTAACTCAATGTATAAGCGACGAACCTCGGCTACTGCTAAATTTCCAAACGCAGGATGTGGTGTATAGGTGGCCAATAAAGGCCAGGTAGGACCGTCATTACTTAGTGGACCTAACCTTACTGGTAATATTGTATGTGGTGGGGCACCATCAAGCTAATTATTATGTTCTTGATAAGATAGAGGTATCTCTAACTATGCGTACGTTCTGTATTGTCCAGGCGCGTTCGCAGCGGTATATTGGTGAAACGTATTTGTGTTCCCATCAACTGCTGGAAATGTGACCCAAGAGTAAAAAAGTTCTGTTCTATAAGTTGCGTGGGCGTCCACCACGAACGTGACTGGAACTCCCTGGTCCGTTAGGCCATTTGCTAATAAGTGTGCTGTGAGAGGTTGTCTCATGTTAACCGCTATTTGTACATGTTGGGGATTCGCTATGATAGTAACACTATGAGTTCAGAGAAGGCACGCCAAAATGGGTGTTCTTTTTAAAGTTCAAGCTTGAGCAACAGCCAGTTGTACTAGGATTACCTACACAGCTGTGTTGAAAATCCTCAGTACCACGGACATCTCCGTATACGGCATTGAGGTGTCGTCATATATGAGACAGAGATACTCCGGAGGACCCAAAAATTTGAGCCTGACCAAACGTTGGCAGCACCATGTCTCGTAGGCTCTCATTATTCTAATGAGACTACTGGATTTTGAGCAGCAGGATCATCCACAGTGTGGGAGACTGAGTCTGATCCACGGTGGGGGACACCTGTCGCTCCGAATCCTGGTTTTGCTCCGGCTAACTAGCAGTGCCTCATCTCTCCCGAAAGGTATAGGTGATTGGGCAGCTGAGCGCATGACATATAATATTTCTCAGGGAAGTCGTGGTCACTCAGGTCGCATCCGGTTCTCTCATTCACAATTTGGTCTCATATATAAATGACAATGAAAGCAGTATAAGTTTTAAAGACTTGTTTAATAAAACAACTGCATTTTAGATAGCAAAGCGTGAGCTGCAATAACCAGAACGACACAACATAACAATGTTAAAATGGTGACGATGAGAGTGAAGCATAAGAATAATGCTATGATATTGCCACTAAAGTCGATGGACTATTTTCTATCTGAATCATAATTTGAGCACGGCATGTTAAGCTCTAATCCTGCCTTTCAGGTTCCCCCGGGAGGACATCAACCCTCATACCTGAGCACAGGCCTATAACCTGCGTTAGCATCTGCAGCGAAGCATTCAGCATACATTTGTGGTTCCCTGGCTGGAATCTCCCTCTTAACGTGTAATGGGACTAAGAAGTGTTTTTACGATAACACAGCTAATGTTCTAAGAAAATGTCCCTACGTAAGGATGTCCCTACGTAAGGATGTGTATTTTCTACGATTGTTGGAGACTAAACTTCTACCACGTTCACCGGCAATGTACCAAACTATATCCTTGACTCAAGAATGTGTTGTTTGCGAACACTGTGCTGGGCTAAGCAAAACAGTTATATAGAAGAAATTAAAACAAGACCGTAAAACTGGTTATTGTAAAAATAACAATGCGAAGCTGAATAAATTATATCTAGGTCAAGGTACATAGCGGCCTAGTGCATTAAACTAACATGCATGGAGCTATTACTAAAATGGCTACACAACAGCATAAACTTTAATTCCACAATTCGAAGTTTACATTCATAGTTCTGTCTTCAAGTGACAATGATTAGAACTCCAAAAAAAGGCACCACCCACCTCTCTCCCATGCCATACGTATGCACACACGGGCCGTATTTAGAAGATCTGACACCCACTGCTGCCTTTCACGTTTGCTCTCTTATGGGATCAGGCTGTAGATCCAGAGTGAGAGCCTGGGCTTGGGTAAAGAGCAGAACACCATGCCCAATAAGTACGACAGCTGTCCAAGACTGGGTCCTCATTGTGCCTTAGGACTGTGATCACGGGGCAGTATCCACTGGTTTAGATCTGTTTAATGTTTACAAATATTTTCCTATGGCATTCGGTCCTGTTGCACTCTGTATTAATTGCAAAGTTACACTTTTTGTACACTTTTGCAAGGATATGGCGTGCAAGCCTTTGAGGTGTACCCCAAGCTATGGTAAATTGTTTGGAACCACATACTGTCTGTCACTTTAAAACCAAAAAATGCAATAGCTGGTCAAAACGATGTGGCCTATTCACAAACTGCATTTCTCTAGTTAGTTCACTAGTACTACAATGACACTACAAAAAGCTATTCTCTAGCCTCTTTTATTTGTGGACATTTCCACTCAACTGCAGCGATCTCTCTCCCCAGGTAGGTACACGTTTTAGTAGTAAATGTGGAAGGGACGGTGGGAGCAGTTGGAAAATGGAAGAGTTTTATGAACTAAAAGGGAGAGGGTTTATGGCAGGTTAAGTTGGGGTTAATGCACGATTAGGGAGGGTTTAAGGAGGAATATGTGCCCACGCACAAAAAGTAAGTCTGTTTCTAGTCACAAACTGCACTTCTATAGTTACTACAGCCAAAAACACCCAAAACAATTGTAAATGTAGTCCAGCTCAGAGCTGGAGTAGGTTGGGCACCACACATGACCAACCATTCGTACTGCAATGCCCTCCCTTTGAAAATAAAGGAGGTAGAGACTTAAACTATAACCCCATAGTTAATAATGTTAAAATAAATTAGCACTTGTATTTAAATTGTAAACAGTTATTTTGTTTAGAAGAAAATTAAGATGATAAATCTTCATTTTAACATTTATGAACATTTTTTCCATCTGAAAATAAACAAACCTTTCAATTAAAAGACAGTTTAATTTTATATGTAACTTATTAATGTTTAAGACATAAATATGAAAATCATAATTTATGTGGGTTTAATTTTAAAAAAACCTTAAAAATGTATATTTGTTATACCTAAAATTATTAAATGTAGTTAATAGTGCAGTAACACTTAAAATATTCTACATTTAATACATATATAAAGTTATTTAATGTTAAAAATTTAGCAAATATATTTTTTAAACTTTTAAGTAACTTTAATCTGTATAAAGTTGCTCAAAAGTGTAGATAAACGTACACATGTAGATGTATTCACATGTATGCTTTCCTTTTGTGAATACACTCCTACATACTTTTAGGAATTGTTATATGTTAAAACATAACAACTAAATCAGAACTGCATACAAAAGCACAACATCACCAGATACCTACTCGGGTACTGTACAAGACCGCAGACACAATCCTAGCACTTGCATAGTAAAGGAGTATAAATACTTCTGAAGAGGCCGCAAATGGCTTCTGGGTGCCCATTTGGGGTGAATTATGGTGTTTGATGTTGTATGGCTAGTGGGGAGATTCAAAGATATGCTTCAAACATTGTGCAGTGAATATATTGTTGCCCTCGTCTGAAGTGTTGCAGGGAGCTTGAAAATGTATGCAGTCTTGTATGTCTGCTCTTTTTTTAATTATCATTATTTAAGAATTGGTTCGGTAGTCGGTATCTTAATGGGGGGAGGTATGTGTGTCTCTGTATGTGTGTGTGTGTGTGTGTCCCCGCATCCTCACTGTGGCGACATCTTTCCTCATCGCTGACAGCCGCACCATGACGTCGTTCATCAAAAACAGGACACTCCACGACCAATGATTTATTGAACAAAAGTGCACCACCACAACTGGACTATATATATATATATATATATATATATATATATATATATATATATATATTCATTCATATTCGGTGGCATGTGTAGCTGCAGATACACATGCTGTGCACTGTTCCTGCCATCTAGTTTTGGGCTCGGAGTGTTACAAGTTGTTTTTCTTCGAAGAAGTCTTTTCGAGTCACGGGACCGAGTGACTCCTCCCTTTCGGCTACATTGCGCATGGGCATCGACTCCATCTTAGATTGTTTTCTTTCCGCAATCTGATTCGGACGTGTTCCTCTTCGCTCAGGTTATTCGATTCGGAAAAATTCAAAAATTGCTGAAAATCGTCGGTATTGTTTTCGATCGCGAACCATCTTGCATCGACACCGGCGAAATACACCTTCGGTTGCCCTTTGGGGCACCCACGCCCATCCTGAGCCTGGTCGGCCCGACCGCAGGAAGCGTCAAAGCCTCATGGACCGGACCCCGTTCCGATTCTGCCGTCAGTGCCACGCAAAGTATCCATACACAGATCAACATCGGGTCTGGAATCTGTGTTTGTCACCAGACCACCGAGAGGATACTTGTGAGGCCTGCAGGTCCTTCCGTTCCAAGAAGACCTTGAGGGATTGAAGAGCGAGATGACTACAAATGGTGTCGAAGAGTACCGAGCACCTCGACGTCGAAGAAGAGGAGATGGCCATCTCCATTCAAGGATCTGATTCTGACGCGGACCGACCACCGACAGCAGGCCAACACGTGAGTACGCCTGCCCGACCCAAACCCAGAGCCAGTCCAAGACCAAACAAAAGGCCTCGGGACGCCACTGCCGGAAGGCCATGGCTCTACCCGCAAGAGATCAAGCGGTGACCAAGCAACACCCTCGGCACCGAAAAAAGGCCACATCTGCTTCGAAGTCTTCGAACTCGAGTTGAGAGACAGTCTCCGAAAAAGTTTGACATCGACTCGTCGAATCGAAACCACGAAAGAGTCTTTCGGAACCGAGGCCTACTGTCACCATGGGCATTTCGGTGCTGGAAAAATCGGCTTCGGAGCCGAAAAAAGGCTCATATACTGGGGAGCATGGACTTTCTAAACAGATGAAAGAAAGCCACAGATTCGAGGAAGAACTTCACCAAATGGAAGAATTTGATGAGAGAAAAGCAAGGATACAGATCCACAAGGATACTGGAAAAATCCTTACAGCACCTCCTCTCAAATTTAAAAGGAAACTGGCTTTCCAAGGACGTTCGGACTCTGAGCAGCCAAAGGCTAAAGTGCCAAGAGAGCAATCTCCGCCACGCCAGTGTTCCCCAGCACATTCTCCTCCACATTCTCCTCCAAGAACTGTTTCTCCTCTTGCTACACCCACTGCACAGTCACCCACACACACTGTGCAGTCGCATCAAGATACAGACCCATGGGACCTTTATGATGACCCTGTGTTGTTAGACAATAGCGCGGAGTGCTATCCGTCTAAACCCTTTCCACCTTAAGATAGCACCTCCTACACACAGGTTTTGGCAAGGGCTGCTGCTTTCCAGAATGTGAGCATGCACACCGAACCACTAGAGGACGACTTTCTTTTTAATACCTTGTCCTCAACACATACATCTTACCAAAGTCTACCCATGCTCCCAGACACGCTTAAACATGCCCAACAGATTTTTCAGGAGCCGGTTAAGGGAAGGCCCATGACACCAAGGGTGGAGAAATGTAAACCACCACCATCAGACCCAATATGTATCACCCAACAGCTGCCCCCAGACTCAGTAGTGGTCAGCGCAGGGAGGAAGAGTGCCAACTCGCAGTCATCTGGAGATGCACCCGCTCCAGAGAAGGAGAGTAAAATGTTTGATGCGGCAGGAAAGAGGGTAGCGTCACAAGCAGCCAACCAGTGGCGCATAGCGAACTCACAGGCCCTCCTCCCAAGATATGACAGAGCTCATTGGGATGAGATGAGCAACATCATTCAACATCTCTCCAAAGAATACCAAAAAAGAGCTCAGCAAGTGGTAGAGGAGGGTCAGGCAATAACAAATAACCAGATAAGGTAGGCATTAGATTCAGCTGATACTGCCGCAAGAACAATAAACAGAGCAGTGACAATTAGACGCTATGCGTGGCTTAGATCATCAGGTTTTAAACCTGAGATTCAACAGGTGGTCCTCAACATGCCTTTCAACCAGCAACAACTATTTGGCACACAGCCATAGAGAAAATGAAAAAAGATACGGATACAGCCAAAGCAATGGGAGTGCTTTACTCATCCCAATACAGTGGGACATTTAGGAAGCCCCAGTATAGGGGAGGTTTCAGGCCACAGCCATAAGAACCATCTACCTCACAGACAAATCCCTCATACCAATCCCAGTATGAGGGGGGTTTCGAGGGTCCTTCAGAGGGCAGTTTCCCAAGTCCAGGGGAAAATTCCAAGCTACAAAACAAGCCAGTAGCAATAAACAGTGACTTCGCCATCACCTTCCCACAACACACATCTCCTGTGGGAAGAAGACTGGAAATGTTCCACAATCAGTGGTCAAACATAACAGACTCATGGGTACTATCAATTATCCAACATGGTTATTGTAGGAAGTTGGCTCTGTATGCACTATTTCAAAGTAAGGAATAGTATGCACAGAGTCCAAGGGTTCCCCTTAGAGGTAAGATAGTGGCAAAAAGAGATAATACTAATGCTCTATTTTGTGGTAGTGTGGTCGAGCAGTAGGCTTATCAAAGGAGTAGTGTTAAGCATTTGTTGTACACACACTGGCAATAAATGAGGAAAACACACTCAAAGACAATTCCAGGCCAATAGGTTTTTTTTATAGAAAAATATATTTTCTTAGTTTATTTTAAGAACCACAGGTTCAAGATTTACATGTAATACTTCAAATGAAAGGTATTGCAGGTAGGTACTTTAGGAACTTTGAATTAGCAAAATAGCATATACAGTTTTCACATAAATCACATATAGCTATTTTAAAACTAGACACTGCAATTTTCAACAGTTCCTGGGGGGAGTAAGAGTTTGTTAGTTTTTGCAGGTAAGTAAACCACCTACGGGGTTCAAGTTTGGGTTCAAGGTAGCCCACCGTTGGGGGTTCAGGGCAACCCCAAAGTTACCACACCAGCAGCTCAGGGCCGGTCAGGTGCAGAGGTCAAAGTGGTGCCCAAAACGCATAGGCTTCAATGGAGAAGGGGGTGCCCCGGTTCCAGTCTGCCAGCAGGTAAGTACCCGCGTCTTCGGAGGGCAGACCAGGGGGGTTTTGTAGGGCACCGGGGGGGGGGGGGGGACAAGTCCACACAGAAAGTACACCCTCAGCAGCACGGGGCGGCCGGGTGCAGTGTGCAAACACGCGTCGGGTTCTCAATTGGTTTCAATGGGAGACCAAGGGGTCTCTTCAGCGATGCAGGCAAGGGGGGGGGGGGCTCCTCGGGGTAGCCACCACCTGGGCAAGGGAGAGGCCCTCCTGGGGGTCACTCCTGCACTGGAGTTCGGATCCTTCAGGCCCTGGGGCTGCGGGTGCAGAGTCTTTACCAGGCGTCGGATCTTAGGAGCAGGCAGTCGCGGTCAGGGGGAGCCTCGGGATTCCCTCTGCAGGTGTCGCTGTGGGGGCTCAGGGGGGGGCAACTCTGGCTACTCACGGTCTCGCAGTCGCCGGGGAGTCCTCCCTGAAGTGATTGTTCTCCACAAGTCGAGCCGGGGGCGTCGGGTGCAGAGTGTCAAGTCTCACGCTTCCGGCGGGAAACGCAAGTTGTTTCAAAGTTGCTTCTTTGTAGCAAAGTCGCAGTCTTGGGTGAACAGAGCCGCTGTCCTCGGGAGTTCTTGGTCCTTCTAGATGCTGGGCAGTCCTCTGAGGCTTCAGAGGTCGCTGGTCCCTGGGGAGAGCGTCGCTGGAGCAGTTTCTTTAGAAGTGGGGAGACAGGCCGGTAGAGCTGGGGCCAAAGCAGTTGGTGTCTCCGTTTTCTCTGCAGGGTTTTTCAGCTTAGCAGTCCTCTTCTTCTTAGGTTGCAGGAATCTGAGTTCCTAGGTTTTGGGGAGCCCTTAAATACTAAATTTAAGGGCGTGTTTATGTCTGGGGGATTAGTAGCCAATGGCTACTAGCCCTGAGGGTGGGTACACCCTCTTGGTGCCTCCTCCCTGAGGGGAGGAGGGCACATCCCTAATCCTATTGCGGGAATCCTCCATCTGCAAGATGGAGGATTTCTAAAAGTTAGTCACCTCAGCTCAGGACACCTTAAGGGCTGTCCTGACTGGCTAGTGACTCCTCCTTGTTTTTCTCATTATCTCCTCCGGCCTTGCCGCCAAAAGTGGGGCCGTGGCCGGAGGGGGCGGGCAACTCCACGAGCTGGAGTGCCCTGTGGTGCTGTAACAAAGGGGGTGAGCCTTTGAGGCTCACCACCAGGTGTTACAGTTCCTGCAGGGGGAGGTGTGAAGCACCTCCACCCAGTACAGGCTTTGTTACTAGTCACAGAGTGAAAAAGGCACTCTCCCCATGTGGCCAGCAACACGTCTGGTGTGTGGCAGGCTGCTAAAACTAGTCAGCCTACACGGATAGTCGGTTAAGGTTTCAGGGGGCACCTCTAAGGTGCCCTCTGGGGTGTATGTTACAATAAAATGTACACTGGCATCAGTGTGCATTTATTGTGCTGAGAAGTTTGATACCAAACTTCACAGTTTTCAGTGTAGCCATTATGGTGCTGTGGAGTTCGTGCATGATAGACTCCCAGACCATATACTCTTATGGCTATCCTGCACTTAAAATGCCTAAGGTTTTGCTTAGACACTGTAGGGGCACAGTGCTCGTGCACTTGTGCCCTCACCTATGGTATAGTACACCCTGCCTTTGGGCTATAAGGCCTGCTAGAGGGGTGACTTATCTATACTGCATAGGCAGTGAGAGGTTGGCATGGCACCCTGAGGGGAGTGCCATGTCGACTTAGTCGTTTTGTCCTCACTAGCACACACAAGCTGGCAAGCAGTGTGTCTGTGCTGAGTGAGGGGTCCACAGGGTGGCATAAGATATGCTGCAGCCCTTAGAGACCTTCCCTGGCATCAGGGCCCTTGGTACCAGGGGTACCAGTTACAAGGGACTTACCTGGATGCCAGGGTGTGCCAATTGTGGAAACAAAAGTACAGGTTAGGGAAAGAACACTGGTGCTGGGGCCTGGTTAGCAGGCCTCAGCACACTTTCAAATCAAAACTTAGCATCAGCAAAGGCCAAAAGTCAGGGGGTAACCATGCCAAGGAGGCATTTCCTTAGTTATTGCATAGAATTCACACATTTTCCTCCAAACATTCCCCCAAAAGCGCACAAACTATCGTTGCAACATCTAACAATGTTACAAACAGAGGTTCCGGCACTATTAACAAAACAAGACATAGAACTAGTATCTCATCAACAAAAAGGAACAGGGGTCTATTCCCTGTACTTTCTTATGCCCAAAAAGGACAAAACACTAAGGACAATATTAGATCTCAGGACTCTCAACCTATACATCAAATCAGAACACTTTCATATGGTGACACTACAAGATGTAGTCCCATTACTAAAACAGGGGGAATACATGTCAACACTGGATTTAAAAGATGCGTATTTTCACATACCCATCCATCCATCTCACAGAAAATACCTCAGGTTTGTTATACAAGGAAAACATTACCAATTCAAGGTGTTTCCCATCGGGATAACAACAGCCCCCAGAGTTTTTACAAAATGTCTTGCCGTAGTAGCAGCATACATAAGGAGACAACACATGCATGTATTCCCATATCTCGACGATTGGCTAATAAAAGCCAACACTCAGGAGCAGTGTCAACATCACACACGTTACGTAATAGATACCCTACACACACTAGGGTTTTCAGTAAATTACCAAAACTCACACTTGCAACCATCCCAAATTCAGCAATACTTGGGAGCTACACTCAACACTCAAAAAGCGATTGCAAGTCCAAGCCCACAAAGGGTACAATCATTCCACACCATGGTACCAAAAATACCACCAAATCCGCATTACAGAGTCAGATGTGTGATGAAACTCCTAGGCATGATGGCATCATGCATCGCAATTGTCCCAAACGCACGGTTACACATGCGGCCCTTACAGCAGTGCCTTGCAAAACAATGGTCGCAGGCACAGGGTCATCTCCAAGATCTAGTGTTGATAGACCGCCAAACACACTGTTCGCTTCAGTGGTGGAACCCCATAAATTTAAACGAAGGGCGGCCTTTTCAAGACCCTGTGCTTCACGCCATTCTCACAACAGATGCATCAATGATTGGGTGGGGAGCACACCTCAACAATCGCAGTATACAAGGACAGTGGGACAACAAGCAAAAACAGCTACACATAAATCATTTAGAGCTCATAGCAGTCTTTCTAGCACTAAAAGCTTTTCAACCTCTTCTGGCTCACAAACACATTCTTGTCAAAACAGACAATGACAACAATGTACTACTTAAACAGGGGGGAACACACTCATCACAACTTTTCCTCCTAACACAAAAAATTTGGCATTGGGCAATTCACAACAATATTCGCCTAATAGCTCAATACATCCAGGGATTCACAATCAATTAGCGGACAATCTCAGTCGGGATCACCAGCAAACTCATGAGTGGGAAATACACCCCCAGGTACTACAAAAACACTTAAGCCAGTGGGGGACACCAGACATAGATCTGTTTGCCACAAACCAAAACGAAAAATGCCAAAACTTTGCGTCCAAGTACCCACACCCTCAGTCCAAGGGCAATGCTCTATGGATCAATTGGTCAGGGATATTTGCTTACGCTTTTCCCCCTCTCCCACTCATTCCTTTTCTAGTCAACAAACTGCGTCAAAACGAACTCAAACTAATACTTCTAGCACCAACGTGGGCACGCCAACCGTGGTACACCACACTGTTGGACCTCTCAGTAGTACCTCACGTCAAGCTTCCAAACAGACAAGATCTGTTAACGCAACACAAACAACAGATCAGGCACCCCAATCCAGCAATGCTCAATCTAGCAATCTGTCTCCTGAAGTCTTAGAGTTTGGCTATCTAAATCTTCCAAACGAGTGTATGGAAGTCATTAAACAGGCAAGAAACCCTACCACCAGGCAATGTTATGCTAACAAATCGAAAAGTTTTGTCTTCTACTGACAAGCAAAACACATCACACCGTTGGATGCGTCCTTACAAGACATCGTAGTTTATTACTACACCTACAAAAAGCAAATCTAGCCTTTTCATCCATCAAAATACACTTCACTGCAATTTCGGCTTATTTGCAAATTAAACACACAAAATCCCTATTTAGAATACCAGTCATTAAAGCCTTCATGGAAGGACTAAAACGGATCATACCTCCAAGAACTCCACCAGTATCCGCATGGAATCTTAATATTGTACTTACACGACTCATGGGTCCACCTTTTGAATCCATGCATTCTTGTCAGATCCAATTCTTAACTTGGAAAGTGGCATTTCTCGTAGCAATCACTTCATTACGAAGAGTTAGTGAAATACAGGCTTTAACTATTAAGGAACCCTTTATACAAGTACACAAACATAAAGTTGTTCTCCGCACAAATCCAACATTTCTACCAAAAGTCATTTCACCGTTTTATTTAAACCAAACAGTGGAACTCCCAGTCTTCTTCCCACAGCCAGACTTAGTGGCAGAAAGAGCCCTGCATACATTAGATATTAAAAGAGCTCTAATGTACTATATAGACAGGACAAAACCATTTCGTAAAATTAAACAGTTGTTCGTCGCATTCCAGAAACCCCATACTGGTAACCCTGTGTCCAAACAGGGCATAGTCAGATGGATAGTGAAATGTATACAAACTTGTTACCTAAAAGCTAAAAGAGAACTACTCATTACACCAAAGGCACACTCCACTAGAAAGAAAGAAGCAGCAATGGCCTTTCTAGGAAACATACCAATGACAGAGATTTGTAAGGCAGCCACTTGGTCCACACCTCATACTTTTTCCAAACACTACTGTGTAGATGTGTTAGCAACACAAGCCACAGTAGGACAGACTGTACTAAGAACAATATTTCAAACAACTTCAACTCCTAAAGGCTGACCACTGCTTTTGGGAGGATTACTGCTTTGTAGTCTGTGCACAGTATGTGTATCCGCAGCTACATATGCCACCGAACGGAAAATGTCACTTACCCGGTGTACATCTGTTCTTGGCATGTTCCGCTGCAGATTCACATGCGCCCTCCCACCTCCCCGGGAGCCTGTAGCCGTTTAAGTTGCAATTAGAAATTGTACATATGTAAATAAACATTCCTTTACCTCAACTTTGTACATACATCTCTATTCCATTGCATGGACATCTATACTATTCTCACTCTATCACGCCTACCTTACCCTCTGTGAAAAACAATCTAAGATGGAGTCGATGCCCATGCGCAATGGAGCCTAGAGGGAGGAGTCACTCGGTCCCGTGACTCAAAGACTTCTTCGAAGAAAAACAACTTGTAACACTCAGAGTCGAACACTAGATGGCAGGAACATGCCACGAACAGATGTACACTGGGTAAGTGGCATTTTCCCTGGGACTTTTGTTCTGCGGTAAGCCCTTCCCCCGTGAACTTACTGGATTTTCAAAGCTGGGCACTACTTAGGAATTTTGCCAAGTGGTGGAGCGAGAAACAGTGATAGCTTTTTTTAAAAAATAAATTAAAGTAGCACTTGATTTCAAGCAAGGAGTGCAGGCCCTGGGTTATTAAATGATTTTAAATGTGCCACTCAAAAGTAAAATACTTGAGGTATTGATCTCACTTGGGAATTTAAGAAACAACAGTCTGTGATTGCAGGTGCCCGTTGTGATTTATCCTCCCACATAAAGGACATCACAAAGTGCAGAGAAATGCCAGTTTTAATTCATGATTATTTAGTGCAGAGTAATTGGAGCTTGTGTCTGTTCCAGAACAATATGAAAAGCATACAGAAAGTGGCCACATGCCTATCTTTAGAACAATGTGAATTGATGTATTTATATGATTTAACAATTTAATCATGTGTGGCACAACTGCAATAATTGTTGGGAATTGCTGGAAAATTGCAGTGAAAGTATTTCTACTATGTTTGTTTTAATTAACTCCTGTGCAGAGTATATATACTGATTCTAATACAGCACTTTTTCATTAAAAGGCTGATCAAGCAGCCAAAATGCGTCCTGTGCCTGATATTATTTATTAACCTCAGCAGCGCTCAACACACTCTCAACCCAGAGTGCCAGCTTTTCTTCTTATTGGGAGGAATATTTGGTGTATATAAATACCCCTCTCCCCCCAACCCAGGTTACAGGGTTGGTGTAATTAGGTTCACAATTTACACTCACAAAACCTTCGAAATTCAGCAGTGATAGTTGGTTATCTCAGGATATACAGTTTTCTCATCAATAATTTTAGAGCAAAATGTTCTACTGATATTATCAATGATGTCATAGAAGATGTTATGAGTGATGTAATATGTGGGGTAATTAGTGCATGGCGAGGGCGCGGCCACTCCTCCTATTTCTTTATGGCCGAAATCTCCTGAGGTGACCAGCCCTCCCCAAAAAAACCTTAATTTCTAAGATACGTCCTGGGAGCTTGGATCCCAGGGGCTGAAATCGACCCAGGAGGGGAGCCATGAGTTCCCCCTTCTTGACTTCAGCTAGTAAGAGTCTCTGGGGCAGAAATCACCCTGGGGTGTGACTCCTCCACCCCAGTTGTATTAATACATAGCCCCCCCCCCCCCCCCCCCCCCACCAAAAAAAAAAAAAGGAGGTGGAAGATATGTGTAATACACACATTCACTGAAAAAACAAAGGTTATAGTTAGGTGAATTTCTGACTGACAACGTTAACATTGTGAACTAAAAAGAACCACAGAAAGAACATCAGCAGTTATATTTAACAGCACTGCTAAAACTTTTGCCCCGCCATGCACTGCTTATGACATCACTCATGATATGTTCTATGACATTGTTTATAACATCACTGATGACATTTCAAGTGACATCACTGTTGACTTCATCCAATGAGTGTGCTAGTTTGTTTTATAGTTTACATAGTGGCAGGTGCCATATTACTTGTCTATCTAGTTTTGCACATCCCGGGTCCAGCTAATAAGTGTGAATGTTTACAAAAAACACCTGTTCCTGATGCACTGTAAGTGTGTAGAAGTATTGAGCATGTCATAAATCATTGTTGTGAAGGCTAAGTCGGTGTGCAGGTGAAGTTGAATTGTGTTCATTATGTTTCACACAAGCTTTTTGGTTCTGCAGAAAAGGTTTTCAACAGATGTAAGATTTTACGTAGTGAATACTAACTTTTGTGAGTAGCCTTGAGTAATTTGACTGAACAGTGTTAGCATGACAGTTTCTGCATAACTCAGAAGACTGTGTTCACCAGGTACCAACTTATGTTCATGTGCTTGTTTTGCTCGAGAAGATGGGCTCTTTGTAAAGTTTTTCACAACAGTATAAAGGGTGCTTAACACCTTCAGCTCTTGGGTATTTTTTGGCAAATTGTCTTTCTTTTTTTTCTTTTTACCAACCAACTGTTGCATAGAGTGAACACTGTTCTTAGTAGTTAAGTTTTAATACTCTGTGATGGGTTTCTTATGAAAGTTTCACTGTTTACAAACAATGTGGTATAATTTAAACTCTCCATAGATTTAGCACTGTTTACAGTACCCAGTTCTCTACTAATGTCAACTTCAGGGTTTCCTGTATATCCGTGGTTGATAAGGTGAACTATGCTAGCTGTAAAGTGTATGGATTAGGGTCAATGTCCACATAGTGAATGCTTTATACACTTAAGGGAATTTTCTCTGTGATTGCAATAATGATGGATGATATTTTCCTGAGCTATTTTGTACTTACTGTCAGGCCTTCTTATGCCATAGTAATGTATAGATCAATATGCGGGAAATCGAAGCTTGGATGATGTTGTCATGAGCGTCATAAACGTCAGGGCATATCATAAATGTCATAGAGCATGTCATAAATTATGTCATGTGAGATCATAAACTGTGCATGGTGAGAGTGCAAGTTATGGTTAATGCTGCTAAGTATGACTGCTGAATTTCTGTGTTGTCTTTTTTTTTTTTGCTCAAAACATTAACGTTGTCAGTGAGAAATTCACATAACTCTAATGTTACTTTAAAGTTTTTTTTTTTCATCGAATTTCTAGGTTTAAAAAAAAATGAAAACAAGATACTTTTATTACCCCTAAATATAACATTACTTTAACCTTTGTTTTTTTTTTGTTTTTTACAGTTAGTTTCTTAGATTTGTTTTAAGTAAAATAATTCATTGCGAGTATATGTATGGTGTAGAATCCCTTTATAATATATGTTGTGTTCAGGCATTATTTTATAAAAACATTTTTTTTGTATTATGGTTCACAATTTGCAAAATCTTTCTAAAATGTGTGTTTATTAAACAGATAAACAATTTCAGTTGAAATATTGAATATTTTTTTGCTCAGTTATTGTATCTCTGATATTGGGAGATGTCACCAGTGACCATTTGAGGTGTCATTACTCTTGTGAGAGGCTCCTGAGGTGGTAAAGTTCTAAATGTCATTGTCATTTATTGTATATGGTTCTTTATCATGTTTTCAGTTATTATTTAAAACTAATCTATAATAGAGTAGTGAATAAAAGAGGATTGGATATTTACTTTTTAAAAGTGATGATTTGTGCAAAATAGTAACAGGGACCTGATGCACAATCCCCTGCATGGACTAAGAGGAGTCAGTACTTCCTGTTTGGCTCTTGCGAACCGCTTGCAAGATCATACATTTAGAATTAGGTTTTTTACAGTGTTCTACTGTAATTGTGCACAAAATAGAACATTAGACATGTTGTTGAGTTAGAAAATGAATTAGGTATTCTCTCAGATGATGGCTGTGCGTAGTAGGCTATAGGGAGGGACTGGCCTATCCTTTTAGACAAGTCTCTCAGATGAGGTGTGCATGATAGGGTGTGTGGAGAGAGAAAGGCCTCTCTGCTTAGACCTCTGTCAGATGACTGGTGTGTGAATGGCTTTTCCTTTCATACCTCTCTCAGATGATTGTGCATAGAAGCATGTGCGGATGGACTGTCTTTCCTTTGAAACTTCTCTCTCTCAGATGATGGGTGTGCGTAGTACAGTGCATGGATGGAGTGGCCTCTTATGTCAGACCTCTTTTTTAGATGACTGGTGTGCAAAGTAGTGTGTGGATAATAACATGCCTGTCCTTTCACACCTGTCTCTTAGATGCCTGGTGTGCATTGTAGGGTGTGTGAAGAGAGACAGGCCTTTCCACTGATACCTCCCTATTGGATGATGGGTGTTCACAGTATGCTCTGTCTGGGGACTGTCCTCCCCACTAACCTCCATGTCTCTGATAATTGGCATGCGTTGTAAGGTGTGGAAAGAGACTATATTCTACTCACAACTCTTACCAAACCAATGGGTGTAAGTCCTTCTTACAGTAACAAGTGAGCATACACACTCATACACAGAGCGGCCTGGCTCCGGCATATAGGTAACCCCCCATGGTATTCCCTTTGGAGTGAGTGTGACTACAAGGGAAACCCCCCCCCCCCCCTGGCACTAGCCAGACCAGAGGCAAATCGCCCCCCACCACGGGCTATCTTAGACCTACCCCACCGTGAACTACCTGTTCAGGTAGGACATATATTTTTTCACCTTGAGCACCTTACTTACTGCGTGTGCTCCGACCCTGACGAATGCCCCTGACCCACCAGCACTTAGTGAGGGCAGAAACATGTTGGTCTTACGTATTCCTTTTTAGACTCTTAAGAGACATTATTCTCTAACGAGCCTCCTGTTCCCCCATGTTCTTAACCTTACCAGCATACACCCCCATTAAAACTAGCAGTAGCAATCGGTGACTTGCTCGGTAATTTTATTTTTCACCCCATCTGGATCTCGGTAATTATCCAGTAAGCCTAATTTCAGCACTCCCTCTGGTTCTTTTAACCAAGAGATTGAGTCCGCCCAAGTAGTATGATCTTACTTGGGTGGGGCTAGGTGGTCAAATGATGAAGCAAGACACTATTATGTGTGTGAGACCACCTAGTCCGTAAGGGAACTCCCCCTTCCACCTGTAGAACTACATAGCACCCTCTTACTTGGACATTTTCCCACTATAACTTCCCCACTTTAGAATCTAACGCGATTCTAACACAGTATACTGAGGGAATCGATCCAGGCCCACCCTCAGTTCCCACTACCCCACACCTTTAGTGATGATATAGTTTACTTTGGGAGGTGGTGTGGGGCAGCAACACTCCCAGTGCTCTCCTTTTGTGTGTTACAAGTGAGCATACTACAATGTAATCAAAGATCACCTGCTCCTTTCTACTTATGAGATCGTAAAAAAAATTCTAAGAAAAATTAACCTCCTGCTCATCACAAAATTTCTCTTACACACTTCCTCTCAATAACAAGGACCTGTAAGGAAATGCCTCCTTGGCATGGTTACCCCCTGACTTTTTGCCTTTGCTGATGCTATGTTTTGAATTGAAAGTGTGCTGAGGCCTGCTAACCAGGCCCCAGCACCAGTGTTCTTTCCCTAACCTGTACTTTTGTATCCACAATTGGCACACCCTGGCATCCAGATAAGTCCCTTGAAAATGGTACCCCGGGTACCAAGGGCCCTGATGCCAAGGAAGGTCTCTAAGGGCTGCAGCATGTCTTATGCCACCCTGGAGACCCCTCACTCAGCACAGACACACTGCTTGCCAGCTTGTGTGTGCTGGTGAGAACAAAACGAGTAAGTCGACATGGCACTCCCCTCAGGGTGCCATGCCAGCCTCTCACTGCCTATGCAAGTATAGATAAGTCACCCCTCTAGCAGGCCTTACAGCCCTAAGGCAGGGTGCACTATACCATAGGTGAGGGCACCAGTGCATGAGCACTGTGCCCCTACAGTGTCTAAGCAAAACCTTAGACATTGTAAGTGCAGGGTAGCCATAAGAGTATATGGGCTGGGAGTCTGTTTTACACGAACTCCACAGCACCATAATGGCTACACTGAAAACTGGGAAGTTTGGTATCAAACTTCTCAGCACAATAAATGCACACTGATGCCAGTGTACATTTTATTGTAAAATACACCCCAGAGGGCACCTTAGAGGTGCCCCCTGAAACCTTAACCGACTATCTGTGTAGGCTGACTGGTTCCAGCAGCCTGCCACAACCGAGACATGTTGTTGGCCCCATGGGGAGAGTGCCTTTGTCACTCTGAGGCCAGTAACAAAGCCTGCACTGGGTGGAGATGCTAACACCTCCCCCAGGCAGGAGCTGCAACACCTGGCGGTGAGCCTCAAAGGCTCACCCCCTTTGTTCCAGCACCACAGGGCACTCCAGCTATTGGAGTTGCCAGCCCCCTCCGGCCACGGCCCCCACTTTTGGCGGCAAGGCCGGGGGAAATAATGAGAATAACAAGGAGGAGTCACTGGCCAGTCAGGACAGCCCCTAAGGTGTCCTGAGCTGAAGTGACTCTAACTTTTAGAAATCCTCCATCTTGCAGATGGAGGATTCCCCAATAGGATTAGGGATGTGACCCCCTCCCCTTGGGAGGAGGCACAAAGAGGGTGTACACACCCTCAGGGCTAGTAGCCATTGGCTACTAACCCCCCAGACCTAAACACGCCCTTAAATTTAGTATTTAAGGGCTTCCCTGAACCTAAAACTTTAGATTCCTGCAACTAACAAGAAGAAGAGGACTGCTGAGCTGAAAGACCCCTGCAGAGGAAGAAAAGTAGACACCAACTGCTTTGGCCCCAGACTTACCGGCCTGTCTCCTGCCTTCCAAAGAAACCTGCTCCAGCGACGCTTCCCAAGGGACCAGCGACCTCTGAATCCTCAGAGGACTGCCCTGCTTCAAGAAAGACAAACTCCCGAGGACAGCGGCACTGCTCCAAAAGAACTGCAACTTTGTTTCAAAGGAGCACATTTAAAGACCCCTGCAACTCCCCGCAAGAAGCGTGAGACTTGCAACACTGCACCCGGCGACCCCGACTCGACTGGTGGAGAACCAACACCTCAGGGAGGACCCTCCGGCGACTCCGAGTCCGTGAGTAACCAAAGTTGTCCCCCCTGACCCCCCACAGCGACGCCTGCAGAGGGAATCCCGAGGCTCCCCCTGACTGCGACTGCCTGAACCTAAAGTCCCGACGGCTGGAAAAGACCCTGCACCCGCAGCCCCCAGCACCTGAAGGGACGGAACTTCTGTGCAGGAGTGACCCCCAGGAGGCCCTCTCCCTTGCCCAGGTGGTGGCTACCCCGAGGAGCCCCCCCCCTTGCCTGCCTGCACTGCTGAAGAGACCCCTTGGTCTCTCATTGAAAACCATTGAAAACCCGACGCGTGTTTGCACACTGCACCCGGCCGCCCCCGCGCTGCTGAGGGTGTACTTTTTGTGCCGACTTGTGTCCCCCCCCGGTGCCCTACAAAACCCCCCTGGTCTGCCCTCCGAAGACGCGGGTACTTACCTGCTGGCAGACTGGAACCGGGGCACCCCCTTCTCTCCATTGAAGCCTATGTGTTTTGGGCACCTCTTTGACCTCTGCACCTGACCGGCCCTGAGCTGCTGGTGTGGTAACTTTGGGGTTGCTCTGAACCCCCAACGGTGGGCTACCTTGAACCAAAACTGTGACCTGTAAGTGATTTACTTACCTGCTAAAAATAACAATACTTTACCTCCCCCAGGAACTGTGAAAATTGCACCGTGTCCACTTTTAAAACAGCTTATTGTGTTTTATGTAAAAAGTATATATGCTACTGTGATTATTCAAAGTTCCTAAAGTACTTACCTGCAATACCTTTCAAATGAGATATTACATGTAGAATTTGAACCTGTGGTTCTTAAAATAAACTAAGAAAATATATTTTTCTATAACAAAACCTATTGGCTGTATTTGTCTCTGAGTGTGTGTTCCTCATTTATTGCCTGTGTGTATGTACAACAAATGCTTAACACTACTCCTTTGATAAGCCTACTGCTCGACCACACTACCACAAAATAGAGCATTAGTATTATCTCTTTTTGCCACTATCTTACCTCTAAGGGGAACCCTTGGACTCTGTGCATACTATTTCTTACTTTGAAATAGTGCATACAGAGCCAACTTCCTACATTGGTGGATCAGCGGTGGGGTACAAGACTTTGCATTTGCTGGACTACTCAGCCAATACCTGATCACACGACAAATTCCAAAAATTGTCATTAGAACTTGATTTTTTGCAATTTGAAATTTTTCTAAATTCTTTAAAGTCCTGCTAGGGCCTTGTGTTAGTCCCTGTTAGCATTTCTTTTAGAGTTTAAAAGTTTGGTAAAAGTTTGAATTATATTCTAGAACTAGTTTTAGATTCTTAAAGTATTCCAACTTTTAGAAGCATAATGTCTAGTACAGATGTGAATGTGGTGGAACTCGACACCACCCCTTACCTCCATCTTAAGATGAGGGAGCTAAGGTCACTCTGTAAATTAAAGAAAATAACAATGGGCCCCAGACCTTCCAAACTACAGCTCCAGGAACTGTTGGCAGAGTTTGAAAAGGCCAACCCCTCTGAGGATGGCAACTCAGAGGATGATGATAGGACTGGTAGGGGGGAATCACCCTCCAAGTCACTATCTAGGGAGGACAGGGCCTCTCAAGCCCTGACTCCAAGCATAATAGTCAGAGATGCTGGCTCCCTCACAGGAGGGACCAACCTCTCTGAAATCACTGAGGATAACCCCAGTGAAGAGGACATCCAGTTAGCCAGGATGGCCAAAAGATTGGCTTTGGAAAGACAGATCCTAGCCATAGAAAGGGAAAGACAAGAGATGGGCCTAGGACCCATCAATGGTGGCAGCAACATAAATAGGGTCAGAGATTCTCCTGACATGTTGAAAATCCCTAAAGGGATTGTAACTAAATATGAAGATGGTGATGACATCACCAAATGGTTCACAGCTTTTGAGAGGGCTTGTGTAACCAGAAAAGTGAACAAATCTCACTGGGGTGCTCTCCTTTGGGAAATGTTCACAGGAAAGTGTAGGGATAGACTCCTCACACTCTCTGGAAAAGATGCAGAATCTTATGACCTCATGAAGGGTACCCTGATTGAGGGCTTTGGATTCTCCACTGAGGAGTATAGGATTAGATTCAGGGGGGCTCAAAAATCCTCGAGCTAGACCTGGGTTGACTTTGTAGACTACTCAGTAAAAACACTAGATGGTTGGATTCAAGGCAGTGGTGTAAGTAATTATGATGGGCTGTACAATTTATTTGTGAAAGAACACCTATTAAGTAATTGTTTCAATGATAAACTGCATCAGCATCTGGTAGACCTAGGACCGATTTCTCCCCAAGAATTGGGAAAAAAGGCGGACCATTGGGTCAAGACTAGGGTGTCCAAAACTTCCACAGGGGGTGACCAAAAGAAAGGGGTCACAAAACCTCCCCAGGGGAAAGGTGGTGAGACAGCCAAAAACAAAAATAGTAAAGAGTCTTCTACAGGCCCCCAAAAACCTGCACAGGAGGGTGGGCCCAGAGCCTCTTCACAAAACAATTCTGGGTACAAGGGTAAAAACTTTGATCCCAAAAAGGCCTGGTGTCGTAGCTGTAGTCAGTCTGGACACCAAACTGGAGACAAGGCCTGTCCCAAGAAAAATACCACTTCAAACTCCACTCCAGCTAACACTGGAATGGCTAGTCTCCAAGTGGGATCAACAGTGTGCCCAGAGCAAATCAGGTGTCACACTGAAGCTACATTAGTCTCTGAGGGTGGGGTGGATTTAGCCACACTGGCTGCCTGGCCCCCTAACATGCAAAAATACAGACAGCAGCTCTTAATGGGACAAGTGTAGAGGGCCTGAGGGATACAGGTGCGCCAGTGTCACTATGGTGACAGAGAAACTGGTTTCCCCTGGCCAATACCTGGCTGGACAAACTTATCCAGTCACCAACTCTGACAATCAGACTAAAGTACATCCCATGGCTATTGTAACTTTAGAGTGGGGAGGGGTCAATGGCCTGAAACAGGTGGTGGTCTCCTCAAATATCCCAGTAGACTGTTTGCTTGGAAATGACCTGGAGTCCTCAGCATGGGCTGAGGTAGAACTGAAAACCCATGCAGCCATGCTGGGTATCCCTGAACTGGTGTGTGTCAAGACAAGGGCACAGTGCAAGGCACAGGGTGAAAAAGTAGAGCTGGAGTCTGGAAGAGAGGCCCAGCCTACCAAGAGAAAAGGAAAGTCAGCTGGGAAACCAGCTGCAACACAACAAGAAAAAGAGAACCTCTCTTCCCAGGAAGAAGTTCTGCCCTCTGAGGGAACTGAGCCTATGGAGCTGGAACCTTATCAGGTTGAGCTCTTAGGCCCAGGGGGACTCTCAAGGGAAGAGTTGTGTAAGGGACAAGAAACCTGTCCCTCTCTTGAAGGCCTTAGGCAGCAAGCTGCTGAAGAGTCCAAAGGCAAGAAAAATGGAACACATAGGGTCTATTGGGAAGATGGGCTCCTGTACACTGAGGCAAGAGATCCCAAACTTGGTGCCACTAGGAGAGTGGTAGTGCCTCAGGCGTTCAGAGAGTTTATTCTGACCTTAGCCCATGATATTCCCCTTGCTGGGCATTTGGGACAAACCAAGACGTGGGAGAGGTTAGTCAACCACTTCTACTGGCCCAACATGTCCCAGAAGGTTAAGGAGTTTTGCATCTCCTGTCCCACCTGTCAAGCCAGTGGTAAGACAGGTGGACATCCAAAGGCCCCCCTCATTCCACTTCCAGTGGTGGGGGTCCCCTTTGAAAGAGTGGGTGTGGACATAGTGGGTCCACTTGAACCTCCCACAGCCTCAGGAAATATGTACATCCTAGTAGTAGTGGATCATGCTACTAGGTATCCTGAAGCTATTCCCCTTAGGTCGACTACTGCCCCTGCAGTAGCCAAGGCCCTCATTGGTATCTTTACCAGAGTGGGCTTCCCTAAGGAGGTGGTGTCTGACAGGGGTACCAACTTCATGTCAGCATACCTGAAACACATGTGGAATGAGTGTGGAGTGACTTATAAATTCACTACACCATATCATCCACAAACTAATGGCCTTGTTGAGAGATTCAACAAGACATTAAAGGGCATGATCATGGGGCTCCCAGAAAAACTCAAAAGGAGATGGGATGTCCTCCTGCCATGTCTGCTTTTCGCTTACAGAGAGGTGCCTCAGAAGGGAGTAGGGTTCTCACCCTTTGAACTTCTGTTTGGCCACCCTGTGAGGGGACCACTTGCTCTTGTTAAAGAAGGCTGGGAGAGACCTCTTCATGAGCCTAAACAAGACATAGTGGACTATGTACTTGGCCTTCGCTCAAGGATGGCAGAGTACATGGAAAAGGCAAGTAAAAACCTTGAGGCCAGCCAACAACTCCAGAAGTTTTGGTATGACCAAAAGGCTGCACTGGTTGAATTTCAACCAGGGCAGAAAGTCTGGGTTCTGGAGCCTGTGGCTCCCAGGGCACTTCAGGACAAATGGAGTGGCCCTTACCCTGTACTAGAGAGGAAGAGTCAGGTCACCTACCTGGTAGACCTGGGCACTAGCAGGAGCCCCAAGAGGGTGATCCATGTGAACTGCCTTAAGCTCTTCCATGACAGGGCTGATGTGAATCTGTTGATGGTAACAGATGAGGACCAGGAAGCTGAGAGTGAGCCTCTCCCTGATCTCCTCTCATCAGACCCTAAACATGGCTCAGTGGATGGAGTGATCTATTCAGACACCCTCTCTGGCCAACAGCAAGCTGACTGTAGGAAGGTCCTACAACAGTTTGCTGAGCTCTTTTCCCTAACCCCTGGTCAGACACACCTGTGTACCCATGATGTGGACACAGGAGACAGCATGCCTGTCAAAAACAAAATCTTCAGACAGTTTGATCAAGTTAAGGAAAGCATCAAGGTGGAAGTCCACAAGATGCTGGAATTGGGAGTAATTGAGCACTCTGACAGCCCCTGGGCTAGCCCAGTGGTCTTAGTCCCCAAACCTCACACCAAAGATGGAAAAAGAGAGATGAGGTTTTGTGTGGACTACAGAGGTCTTAATTCTGTCACCAAGACAGATGCCCATCCCATTCCTAGAGCTGACGAGCTGATTGACAAATTAGGTGCTGCCAAATTCTTAAGTACCTTTGACTTAACAGCAGGGTACTGGCAAATCAAAATGGCACCTGGAGCAAAAGAGAAAACAGCATTCTCCACACCTGATGGGCATTATCAGTTTACTGTTATGCCCTTTGGTTTAAAGAATGCCCCTGCCACCTTCCAAAGGTTGGTGAATCAAGTCCTTGCTGGGTTGGAGTCCTTTAGTGCAGCTTATCTTGATGATATTGCTGTCTTTCGCTCCAACTGGCAGGATCACCTGGTCCCCCTGAACAAGGTTTTGAAGGCTCTGCAATCAGCAGGCCGCTCTATCAAGGCATCCAAATGCCAGATAGGGCAGGGAACTGTGGTTTACTTGGGACACCTTGTAGGTGGAGGCCAAGTTCAGCCACTCCAGCCTAAGATCCAGACTATTCTGGACTGGGCAGCTCCAAAAACCCAGACTCAAGTCAGGGCATTCCTTGGCTTGACTGGGTACTATAGGAGGTTTGTGAAGGGATATGGATCCATTGTGACAGCCCTCACAGAACTCGCCTCCAAGAAAATGCCCAAGAAAGTAAACTGGACTGTAGAATGCCAACAGGCCTTTGACACCCTGAAACAAGCTATGTGCACAGCACCAGTTCTAAAAGCTCCAGATTACTCCAAGCAATTCATTGTGCAAACAGATGCCTCTGAACATGGGATAGGGGCAGTTTTGTCCCAAACAAATGATGATGGCCTTGACCAGCCTGTTGCTTTCATTAGCAGGAGGTTACTCCCCAGGGAGCAGCGTTGGAGTGCCATTGAGAGGGAGGCCTTTGCTGTGGTTTGGTCCCTGAAGAAGCTGAGACCATACCTCTTTGGTACTCACTTCCTAGTTCAAACTGACCACAGACCTCTCAGATGGCTGATGCAAATGAAAGGTGAAAATCCAAAACTGTTGAGGTGGTCCATCTCCCTACAGGGAATGGACTTTATAGTGGAACACAGACCTGGGACTGCCCATGCCAATGCAGATGGCCTTTCCAGGTTCTTCCACTTAGAAAATGAAGACTCTCTTGGGAAAGGTTAGTCTCATCCTCTTTCGTTTGGGGGGGGGGGGGTTGTGTAAGGAAATGCCTCCTTGGCATGGTTACCCCCTGACTTTCTGCCTTTGCTGATGCTATGTTTTGAATTGAAAGTGTGCTGAGGCCTGCTAACCAGGCCCCAGCACCAGTGTTCTTTCCCTAACCTGTACTTTTGTATCCACAATTGGCACACCCTGGCATCCAGATAAGTCCCTTGTAACTGGTACCTCTGGTACCAAGGGCCCTGATGCCAGGAAAGGTCTCTAAGGGCTGCAGCATGTCTTATGCCACCCTGGAGACCCCTCACTCAGCACAGACACACTGCTTGCCAGCTTGTGTGTGCTGGTGAGAACAAAACGAGTAAGTCAACATGGCACTCCCCTCAGGGTGCTATGCCAGCCTCTCACTGCCTATGCAAGTATAGATAAGTCACCCCTCTAGCAGGCCTTACAGCCCTAAGGCAGGGTGCACTATACCATAGGTGAGGGCACCAGTGCATGAGCACTGTGCCCCTACAGTGTCTAAGCAAAACCTTAGACATTGTAAGTGCAGGGTAGCCATAAGAGTATATGGGCTGGAAGTCTGTTTTACACGAACTCCACAGCACCATAATGGCTACACTGAAAACTGGGAAGTTTGGTATCAAACTTCTCAGCACAATAAATGCACACTGATGCCAGTGTACATTTTATTGTAAAATACACCCCAGAGGGCACCTTAGAGGTGCCCCCTGAAACCTTAACCGACTATCTGTGTAGGCTGACTGGTTCCAGCAGCCTGCCACAACCGAGACATGTTGCTGGCCCCATGGGGAGAGTGCCTTTGTCACTCTGAGGCCAGTAACAAAGCCTGCACTGGGTGGAGATGCTAACACCTCCCCCAGGCAGGAGCTGCAACACCTGGCGGTGAGCCTCAAAGGCTCACCCCCTTTGTTCCAGCACCACAGGGCACTCCAGCTAGTGGAGTTGCCCGCCCCCTCCAGCCACGGCCCCACTTTTGGCGGCAAGGCCGGGGGAAATAATGAGAATAACAAGGAGGAGTCACTGGCCAGTCAGGACAGCCCCTAAGGTGTCCTGAGCTGAAGTGACTCTAACTTTTAGAAATCCTCCATCTTGCAGATGGAGGATTCCCCAATAGGATTAGGGATGTGACCCCCTCCCCTTGGGAGGAGGCACAAAGAGGGTGTACCCACCCTCAGGGCTAGTAGCCATTGGCTACTAACCCCCCAGACCTAAACACGCCCTTAAATTTAGTATTTAAGGGCTTCCCTGAACCTAAAACTTTAGATTCCTGCAACTAACAAGAAGAAGAGGACTGCTGAGCTGAAAGACCCCTGCAGAGGAAGAAAAGAAGACACCAACTGCTTTGGCCCCAGACTTACCGGCCTGTCTCCTGCCTTCCAAAGAAACCTGCTCCAGCGACGCTTCCCAAGGGACCAGCGACCTCTGAATCCTCAGAGGACTGCCCTGCTTCAAGAAAGACAAGAAACTCCCGAGGACAGCGGCACTGCTCCAAAAGAACTGCAACTTTGTTTCAAAGGAGCAGATTTAAAGACCCCTGCAACTCCCCGCAAGAAGCGTGAGACTTTCAACACTGCACCCGGCGACCCCGACTCGACTGGTGGAGAACCAACACCTCAGGGAGGACCCTCCGGCGACACCGAGTCCGTGAGTAACCAAAGTTGTCCCCTCTGAGCCCCCACAGCGACGCCTGCAGAGGGAATCCCGAGGCTCCCCCTGACCGCGACTGCCTGAACCTAAAGTCCCGACGGCTGGAAAAGACCCTGCACCCGCAGCCCCCAGCACCTGAAGGAACGGAACTTCTGTGCAGGAGTGACCCCCAGGAGGCCCTCTCCCTTGCCCAGGTGGTGGCTACCCCGAGGAGCCCCCCCTTGCCTACCTGCACCGCTGAAGAGACCCCTTGGTCTCTCATTGAAAACCATTGAAAACCCGACGCGTGTTTGCACACTGCACCCGGCTGCCCCCGCGCTGCTGAGGGTGTACTTTTTGTGCCGACTTGTGTCCCCCCCCCCCGGTGCCCTACAAAACCCCCCTGGTCTGCCCTCCGAAGACGCGGGTACTTACCTGCTGGCAGACTGGAACCGGGGCACCCCCTTCTCTCCATTGAAGCCTATGTGTTTTGGGCACCTCTTTGACCTCTGCACCTGACCGGCCCTGAGCTGCTGGTGTGGTAACTTTGGGGTTGCTCTGAACCCCCAACGGTGGGCTACCTTGGACCCAAAACTGTGACCTGTAAGTGATTTACTTACCTGCTAAAAATAACAATACTTTACCTCCCCCAGGAACTGTGAAAATTGCACTGTCCACTTTTAAAACAGCTTATTGTGTTTTATGTAAAAAGTATATATGCTACTGTGATTATTCAAAGTTCCTAAAGTACTTACCTGCAATACCTTTCAAATGAGATATTACATGTAGAATTTGAACCTGTGGTTCTTAAAATAAACTAAGAAAATATATTTTTCTATAACAAAACCTATTGGCTGGATTTGTCTCTGAGTGTGTGTTCCTCATTTATTGCCTGTGTGTATGTACAACAAATGCTTAACACTACTCCTTTGATAAGCCTACTGCTCGACCACACTACCACAAAATAGAGCATTAGTATTATCTCTTTTTGCCACTATCTTACCTCTAAGGGGAACCCTTGGACTCTGTGCATACTATTCCTTACTTTGAAATAGTGCATACAGAGCCAACTTCCTACAGGACCACAATATTCGTTCCTGCTAGTAGAGTGTATTGAGACATCATCTACTCCTTTTTTTACTATTCATGATCCCATAACAGTTCAGCAAGATCGTAAAAATTAGTTTAAAACAACATACATTTATTATCTTCCCAGTAGTTATCCCCTAGACACCTTCTCTCTAAAATTAGAGACAGCATACATTTCTGCTGGTCCCTTATACTTTTTACTTTATTTCCACAACACCACCTATTTTAAATGGGGGCCATTTAATTTCTAACTTCCACAGTCAGCTAGTCAAAGCTCTCACAAGAGCCTCTTGCTCCCGCAGGAGCATTAAGACTCACACGAAAACAGGCCTTTCAACCAATCACAGGGCTCCATTTTTTTATTTCACCCTCTCATAGGAGGCCAGAGGGACTCTTGTGAGCCCAGATGCCAAAATATACAATTATTTCTGAATCTTAATTTCTCAAAAACTTCTGAACGGATTTATGCCAAATCCCCAAAAGCACAAACTGCGGACCTAAATCTAACTTCCTGCCCAATTTAGTGTAATTCCATTCAGCAACTTTTGCTGTATCCCTGACTAAAGAAGTCTATGGAAAATACATGAGGATTTTACGCTGTGGGAGCCCCCTTTTTTCCCTCAGATCCCACTTAAAGGATTACCCCAAAACCTTCCAGGAAGTAGCTGAGGTGGATGAATTTTCTTTCTTTTTTTTTTTGTTGTTTAAATGGAGCCAAAGTTATTAGCAAAGCAAAAAAAAGTTCCATCTATGGAAAAACAGAACTTACAACAACTACTTAGTGGCAACCTGCCACTAGGTAATATGCGTGTATGTTGTGTCACTTAAAAGCAACAGAGTGCCAATCCTGCTAAAGGCACTGTTAAGTAACTAGACGTGCACCATGTTGGTACATCCTTTTTCATGCTAGCCATACAGTTTCTCCCCTCCATCAAACCAATTCTGTAGCCTGCATGTGTCTACCTACACCGGACAGAGGCCAATTGCTGCCTTTGCCAGAGTCATTGGTAAGCCACCAGGGCATACATGACTATAGAAGGTGGGTTGAGATGTACACCGGGGAGTGAAACAGTTCACCCTGGGGAGGTCATCAGACTAAGAAGCAAATCGGCTTATGCCTCTGCCCAAAATTGAAAGCGGAGCAGCCCACAGAAATTACTATGAATAACAGATTTACTTTGGGACTGACATTAGAGTCAACCAATGTTTGATCTTGTATTAAGAATGTGTTTTTCTTTAGGTAGATGAAGGGTGGCATAAGCATTGCAATTATTCAGGTTAAGAAGCAGAGCAGGAGAGGAGGAGCGAAAATGTGCTAACTAGGGTTGTGTGAAAGGAAGTCAAGGGAAAGGGTCAGGCTCTGTTCAGTCACATGGCTGAATGTATGAAAGCGAGATTGCCAAGAGCCAAGGAGAAAGACTAAAGATGTGCAAACAAATTGCCTCACAAAAAGACGAATCAGTATTGCAGAGTTACAGTATATAGTTTCTTTGCATGGTTACATTGTAGCACCCAGCACAGTTCAAAGGGGAAAGAGATGAAATTCTCGAACTGTGAAGATACTGGCCTGTAGGGAGTGGTTGTATATTGATCCATGTCACAAGACATCCAGAGAGTCTCAGGCTGATGAACCCCTGTGAGCAGTTGCAGGCTGTTTCTTGTACCACAGGGAGAAAAGAATGGGAACCACTAACTTTCAGAGGAAACCATGCACATGGTCTCAAAGTCGTGCAACACTAAACAAAGTTGCCACACAAACTGCTCAGTATATACATACCATGTTGACTTGGACTATGAGGACCTGTACAGATTTTATATTTAATAGTTGGTACATTTGAGGGGTTCAAGAAAAGGCTTATGCCCCACATCAAGAAATTGGTATCATAAGCCATCAGTACCTCTGTAGCCTCTTGAAGGCAGTATTCTGGTTATTCCAATTCCTCCGTAAGCCATCATTCATAACGGTCCCCTAGTCACAAACACGAGTAAAATCCATCAGACAGCACACTGTGCGCATACTGTGTAGGTAGTGTACCAAGTTCTCATGCAGCTCAGCAACAATTTCACTGTGGAAGGCTACTACGTATCTTCTTCTCCTGGGGTGAAGGTAGTTTCTCAAAATTTATTTTCATCTGTCCTGGGAGGAACATGGACATTTCCTGTTTTGTTCGCCTGATTTTATTGCTGGTCAGAGTTTGTGTTCTAGGATCCCGAAAAGAGGGTGATTCATCTCTCTTATACTCTGCCCAATACCTTCTTTAGCCCCTTTCTGTATTGGCCGTTTACAAAAAGTTCTTCCTTCTCTGTACATTGATTGCCTGAAAATGAGAAAGGATGTTTCCCTCGCAGTAGCTGTGACCAGCATCTTCTTGCTGACTTATGAGTGATCTTTTTAAACAGGGAAACCCCAAAAGGATGTCCCTTCCTCCTGTCTCCACCCCGTACGTTACTGGGCACCCAGGGGTTTTGTTCCTCCCTTCTCGCATTCTGAAGGAACTCATTTGAGCTTGGGTATCCTTGGGTTTTAGCACTATGCCTCAGAAGGATGCACTGTCCTTTCTTTGGGGCATGCAAACATGGCAATCCCTGGCCAAAGAAAAACCTTCTATTTAGTTGGCCACCACATGTTGGTAAGGTACTTCTAGGTAAGTCCTTCTTCCTGCAGCCATCATCTGTACCAGTGGAGTCTACTGTGTTCGGTATGTCCCCACACTGCTCCCATTGGTGGTTCCTGAGCTTCTCCTTGTAGGCGGCATTGTCTGACAGGTTTATTTCCCTACATGGCATCTTGTGAAATTACATTTTTCAATCCCTAAAGTGAGGTAAAACCTGCATATGACATCATTGGCTTCAGGTTAAGGTATACTGCTGGTGATGGCTGTTTGTGTCTTTGAGGGTCTTGAGTGCCTCTAAGACAACCTCTCCTGATGCCTTTTTTGGACTTCATAAATATGAGACACATGATCATGTTAGCTCTGGGATCTCGTGCAGCATTGACCTTATGACCAACAATTTGTTTAAAAAAAAACGTTTTTTTTTTTTTTTTTTTTTTTTAAAGTTATCATTTTGTTACTTAACAGCATGATACATAACATAGAAGAAACCCAGTTTGGTTTTGTGAGTAAATATTTGAGTGTACAACTTAATTCAATTTGGTTGTCATTACAATGTTGCCAGTAGGTGGAAAAAAACATTGGTGTAAGTACAGCGTTCTGTTTCAATTTCATTCCATCAGTCCGTACTATTCACACCCTCCATCTTACCACTTGCACTCTCTCTGCTTCACCTCCTCATGGATCAGGTTTAATCATATGGTGTTACTAGAGGGTTTTTGGAACAACATCTGAGAGTGGTTTTTGTGGGTGTCCTCTCCTAGAGTTCCACTAACAGCATGACTTTGTCTACAGGAATACAAATGTACCCTTCCCTGTGTGGGGAAAAAAAAACTGGTTTAAAACCTGATGAGCCATGAGTTGAGATGTGCCTTTATCACCCCAAGGAATTGCAGTGCTTCCTGGGTTAGGTCTTGGCATTCTTGCCCCTGTTTGTTTTCTGGTCCTGATAGCAATCCCCTGTCCCCCATGTCCATTTTGTAAAGCTTATGACTGTTTTGCTGGCAGATCTACACCTGGTTTAGTCTTCTGCTTCCTACTGCACTTTATCTGCTTTGTGACTTTATCATTATCTATCCCCAGGTACTAGGCTATCACAACCTGAGTTCTCTCTGGTCCACCAAATATTCTTCTAAGAGACATTCTGTCGGTAAAATAATGCTTAATGTCTCGTGGGTCATTTCTTTCCTTGCAGACACCAGCTATAAAAGTTTTTTTCTCACTCTGTGTATCTAGGTCTTTCTTGTTATTCATAGGCTCTTATGAGCGTTTTTGAAATTTTTTGGGCATTTCACTGTGGTAAGTACAAACCGTTCAATCAGAGCATTGTTCATCTATCCTGACTTGACTGTTACCCTAGCAACTTAAAGCCAGCCTCTCTGTTAAGGAGTTTAAAGCATCTTAATAGCCTTTCTCTTTCTTCAACACTCATGCTTCTTTGTCTTCTCCACTGCCCATTCAGACAAAAAACAGGAGCATATGCATTAGACAAGAACATTTGATGCTTTTGCTCCACGTATTCGAGTAGCGAGTGTCTCTTCATTCTCTAAGATGCAATAGGGTGTTGCAATACTTTTTGGACTACTAAATGTAACATATGGACAGAGGCAAAACATTGTGTAATTAGTTAAAACAAGGTTATTTTTGTCAAATCAGTGGATCACTGTACCAGCAGATGTTGTATGGACCTTTTAGTCCAATCATTGTGTCTACAGGCTGTGTCTTACAGACTGCAGGATGGACGGCAACACAAAGTTCATGTTCTGCATATTGTGGTACTGTAGGGCAGTGGTTCCCAACCTTTTCACATCTGTGGACCCCCACTTTATCATTACTGAAACCCGGGGACCCCCACTGAATCATTATTGGAGTCTGGGGACCCCCTACTAAGCCATTACTGAAAGCTGGGGACCTAATCTGTTAATTTTAGCTTATTTTCTGAGCAGTTGCGGACCCCCTGAGGAGGCTTTTCAGACCCCCAGGGGTCCCCGGACCACATGTTGGGAACCACTGCTGTAGGGTATCAGTGTAAGAGTAGTACCCAACAGTGGGTTTAAAGCTTTTATTGCTGCAGTGTCAGCTTCAAATTTCCCTGTTCTCATTTAAGCCTACACACAAGTTTTTATCTATCTGTGTAGTTTTCAACAAGATCTTTAATGTTGAGATAATGTCTGAGGAAAAACAATTGACATGGAAAGCTGACTGGGTGGAAAGAGGAAACTTTATAAATGCTTCTAACTTTTAAGGGCTTCAGGCATCCAGTGCCTCACACTGACAGGCGCTCATCTAGACTTAGATCCTTTTATTTGCCAAGAACAACGAGCAAGAAATAGTATAAACCTGGCTGTGTGACCTGAACCATGATGGCTTCTCATTCCAACTTTCACTGAATGACAAGTCACATCGGATCACCCTCAACACCAACCCTCCCCTCAAGGAGCATGGTACCAAAAAGCAAAGACAAATTGTTAACTTAAAAAAAAAAAACACTGGTACCAATTCCCTACAGAAAGCCACTTCAGAACTGCTGTTCAAATCCTTCTACTCTAACATCTATATTATGTTGTTTCCGTGCCCACCAGGCTTCATACTCCTCCGACACACACACACACACAGGCTTCATACTCCTCACACACACACACACACACACACACACACACACACACACACCCCCCACCCCCCGTCTCCTACAGAATCTGAAGAACTACTTTCACATATGCTCCTCCCAAATCCTTTACCTCACACAAAGCCATAATGACCAGCACCCCCACTCATCTTGCAGACTAGCATCCCATCTCTGGTGGTTCTCGGGAAATCCACAGCCAGGACACCCTCCAACTAGAGACTAAAAAGTGTTAACAGTTGAAAACAAGGCAACAGGCCTTTACATCTATGCAGTGACGATCTGGAACAACATCTGTTTTCGTCAGGACTCTCCCAATGCTGCTACAATTTGGGAAAGAAGGAAAGACATCCCTTTTTAAAGCACTCTATAAAAAAGAGTGGTAACGGTACCATTATGCCGTCAAAAATCTGCCAACCCTGTACAGCTCTTTGCTCTTTTGGCTCGGCTTTCGCTATAGAAATAACCACATACATACATATTGATTTCCTAGCAAGCTTTGAAACTTAGTCCTGCGTTGTGAGCACTCAAAAGAGAGACACCATATTTTTGCCATTAGTCTTACCAACTTGGTAGGTCTCACTCACAACTTCTCTGAAAACATCACTCTTGCATCTATATAGACGGGTGGACATGCATGCCCATGGCTGAGCATTGATCTTTTAATGGTTTTTAACATTAAGAAAAAGCCTTCCAAGGTAGCTGCCATTCATTGACATAAATAGACATGCATACCGACTCATCAGTTGCCATTTATTTTGGAATTTGTAATGCAAACAGACATTAGCATATCTATTTGCCCCATGCATTGTTCTAGAAGCAGGGACCTTTTGTTTTTTTAAATATTTGTTAGGTCAATTACTTTTACACATTAATTAAATTGTTTTAACTCCTAAATAATTTCAGCAGTTGAACAAGTCTAGCTCTCTTTGAAAAACAAAACGTTCCACATGTGCTGTTACCAAGCACTTGGAGTGAAATTACAGACCAGGAATGTATTTATATCAGTAAAAAACATAGAACGTATATTTGCAAGAGGCTGGTTCCTTTGTTGCTAATGGTGAGATTTTGGGTGAGGATTTAATGTATTCATAAATCTTTTTCACGTTCCTTTTGTCTCTTTATCTTTATTCTCTTTCTAACGAAAACCACTGTAGAATCTTTTTATTTTATTTTTTTAATTAAAAATAAACCGCCTACATGTCATTCTTATTTAGGATCAAATGAGGGACGTTACCTTCTTGGTACTTTAGACTCACTTGTTATTTAGTAGAGCACTAACATAGATAAAGACATCACAAGCATTGTATGGTTTATTTTATGGGAGTGGGGTGGGGAGTGTTCTGGCACAATATAAGGGTTCCCAGCGCATTCCTCTGTATCATTGTCAAAAGATGTGCTATTCATTTTTTAATGTTTTTATTCTTATCTCTTTGCAGGTGCTGTCTGCACTGGATATTCTTCAGCCTCCTCAGATCGACTGTTTTGAAGAGATGTATCTTTTTACATGGACTGAGAGGAATAAGTCTTAATAACAGAAGCATTTCTGCTTACTTATGGTTTCTTTTTATTCATTATTATTATTTGTTTTTTTTGCATCGTCTGTTCAGTGGTATGGCGTGAAATTTAGGTAGTGCACAGGACTGGTAAAATAAACCAATAGAGATGACCTACCACCAGTAGAGCATTAACAACACAGGGAGGGGAGACAGAAATGTACAGAAGATCTAGCGACTGGAGAAAATATTAGGAGTCAGTGTCTACTTCTAAAAAAAATAATAAAAAAAAAAAAAAAAAAAATGGGTGTGATTTTTCTTAAATGATGTCTAGTTAATCTTAGTTCTTTCAAGGTAGCCTATGTCCCATGTGATTGTGTTTTTCTGAACTATGCAATATGTAGCACATTTCTTTTATATGAGCAAAGGTAGTGATGGAAAGGTTAAAAACGACTCAACAATGGGATCATGGGTTTTGTTCCTACCTTTTTCTAACTACATACCATTAGTTATAGAACCCCCCTGCTCTCATTCTCTTTATCTCCTTTGCCCAACCATTTTGAAGGTCCTGGCTGTGAAATGGGGCAATTTTGTCAAAGTCAGCAGAGTTGTACGTCCTTTATGTTGTAAATGCCTGTCTGGCTTGCTTACTGGCACGTTGATAATTTCTAACAGCAAGTGGAAACCTGGAAACCCATTTGCATAAAAGACTGAATTTTTAAAGTTACCCTATCCCTCCAAGAATAGTCTAAGGTATCCAAAAAGCAAGCACCTCCTAAATAAAAATAAAAATGACTCTGCAATTAAGGTGTTTTTACCAGCAATCTAACTGCATTGAAGAGCATACCCTGGGTCTCAAGCTCCAAAGAAATGACTACTTGATAACCCCATCACCACAACATAAAAGGAACGAACACACAGGAGATAATGTATCTATCATAGGAATGCCTTAACTTTGAAGGACAGCCTATCATAAAGGTTTCACAGCATGATAAACACATGAAAGGCAAAGGCTGAAGAGGTTAACCCAAAGCCTACTTATTGTCGAATTGATAACACAAACATTTCCAGACAGCTAATGGTGCCTGTAACCGGACCCATAAAGCAACAGAAGAAAGCAGCCTCTTCATGCATACCATATTTTATATTTTTGCTATCCATCTATTTTTTTCTCCACATACTTAGAGTTCCTTTTCAAGCTAAAGTGGTATAATCATGTTTTGGAACCTATGCTATAACTCATTAAGACTAAAACAAGTAACCAAAATGAATTACAGTTTTAGTTCCTTGCAGACTTGTTTAATAGTGACCAGTTAATTACCAACTAAAAGTAAAATGGTCTCTTGACATTGCAGCAGCAAACAAATCCGTTACCACCTATTTGAAATCTAAAATTAAACACAAAAACTAGTGTATTGGCTTGAGAGTTAATTAAACTCTCAAATCTGCTGAAATTGGCCAGTCTAGTTGTCCGTATGACCTCAGGCTTCATGCACCTCAAGGATGAGTTTTTTTTAAAAACATTTTTTGTTTATGCTGAAACATAATTCAGTTTGGGTGTGTCATAATTCTAGTGTTTCCTTTCTGAAAGTTCAAAGAGTACAATGCACACTGTCTTTAGCTGTGTTTACCATTCTCTGCACCCAGCTACAGTGCCCCTGATTATTCCTTACAAAGCCTCTCGCAGGACGCAGTGGGATCTGGGTGCCCGGGCCCATGTATCGAAAATCCAAAGGCAGTAGCTCCTAGAGCAGGGCGTTGCCCCAACCCATGACTTGCACCCAGCTGTTTCTTTACTATGCCCAAAGTACATCAAGCTCAGTGTAGGAAGCTGGCCTGATGTGTGGTGGGTACCCAAGGTACTTACAGCTAATACCAGGTCCAGGTATCCCCTACTAGTGTAGTGTAGGCAGTGTCTAGAAGCCAGGCTCTCTAGAGGTAGCCGTGGAAGAGGCAGCCAAAGCTTATCTAGGAGACATGCAAAGCCCATGCAGTACCCCTGTAGTCACACAGCACTTACACACAGGAAAGAGAACACTCAGTTGTGCAAAAATAAAGGTACTTTATTTTTGGAACACAATACCACGAAATACTAGAAGGGCAACCCTCCAACAGGAGGTAAGTACTACACTAAATATATCTACTAGTAATCAGAAATAGGCATAGAAAAAGTTAGAAAACAGTGCAAACAGCAATAACCAGTAGTGACCCTAGCACAAACCATATACTACAAAAATGGAATGCGAACACAGGACCCGCACCTAGGTAAGTGGAATGTGTAGAGGCGAGCTTGGGGTACTAGAAAACCACTGAGGTAAGTAACACAACACCCCTCAGCGACCAGGAAAGCAGGAGTAAATCACTATTTTCCCCCAAACCACCCCAAAGGAGGAAAGAAGAAAAATAAAGACACCCAGAGAAGACTGCAACAAAACCAGTGATGGATTCCTGAAGAAAAACCTCTGGAGAGAGGGGACCAAGTCAGAGTCACAGTGGAGACCCCTTATAAAAGGCTTACCTTATATCCTTGTCACTGCACTTAGACACTGTAAGTCACTCATCTGGTAGGCCCTTCAGCTGAAGGTCAGAGTGCGTGTCCCTAAGTGTGAGGGTACCCTTGCCTGAGCAGAGTAGCCCTCCAAACCCCAGACTCCATTCCCTGGTCTTTGTAAGTGCGGAAAGTCAGCTTAAGGTATCTTGTGGACACTGGTCAACATGATTAGTCCAACTACATATAGGCTTCACCGAACCTAGGCATGTTTGATACCAAACATGTTGGAATCATGCAACTACACTGATTTCAGTGCTATTTGAATGATCCACTGTTTTCTGGGTGTTCCTTCGAGGATCCCCCAATTCTGTTTTTGAAGCCTTACGGGGTCTGACTGCTAGCCCATGCTGCTGCCAACCCCAGACACTGTTCTGCCCTCCTGCTGGTGAGCCTGGCTCTGGCAGAGGAAGGCGCAGAACAAAGGATTTCCTGCAAGGGAGAGGTGTGACCACTTCCCCCCCTGTGTATTAGGTGTCTAAGGGCTGGGGTGGCCTCTGAGTGCCACCAGACTGCACTCATGGGCTCATTTGGTGCCCTTCTTGCATAATCCGGTTTGCACTAGTTCAGGAACTCCCGGTTCCTGCTCTGACGGGAAACTGTGCAAAGGGCAGGGGAGTGACCACCCCCTGTCCAATTCCTCCTGGAAGGAAGTGCACAGAGCTCTCCAGGTGGCTACTTGATTCCGTCATCTTGAAAACAAGATGGGCAGAGGTCCCTGGGAGGATCTCCCTGATTAGGCCAGGTAGATGAGATCCCTGACCCACTCTGATAGGTGGGTCACTTCAGAGAGTGACCAACCCCCTTTTATGGTTACTTAAGCGCTCCCCTGAAGGTGGGCCCTCAGATTCGTTGTGAAAGACTGTGCAAGGAACTCTCTGCAAGACATCTTCTGCTCCTGGCCTCTGGAACCGCTGCTGGTCTGCTTTGGAACCGAAACACATCTGCTTCTGGTGGGAAGGTTTCCATTGCAATGTTTTTTCTCCGAATCCTTCAAAAAGTCTGCAACATCCAAGGCAGTGCATCCTCCATGGTCACAAGGACTGTGTTTGCACCTGAAAGCATGAAGGAATCTCTCTTGAAGTGATGGAGTCGCTCCTCTGCATCCGCAGGCACCTCAAGACAACGTTAACAGGCTGGTGGAGTCTGCTGTCCCATGGAAATCAAACAGCTCCTCATTACAGGCGGTGGGTCCGTGGACTCCTGTGGGTCCTGCTTGTCTTCTGACCAACTCGGGAGACTGTGGGCCCCTGCTCCTGCCACTGGACTGGAACCCCTGTGCACCGCAACTGTCGCTCTCGCTGAGGCTTGTTGACTCTTCCTCCAGGAGATCTTCAGGCACCAAGAAGCCCTTGCCTCCATCACTCTGCAACTCTAAGATAAACCCCTGTCCTGCAACTTCTGCAACATTCGACTTCTGTTTTGTTGTGCTGCTGAGGGCCCCCTTGTGGCTCCCTGTCTTGGGGGTAGAGTCTCCTGGAACTTACTGGTCCCCTAAACTCTGCAAATACTTATTCAGCTCCTGCTTGCATTTGTCAGTGCTTGTTGGACGTGGCTGGTCACTGACCCTCCTGCAATCAGGCGTCTATGGAGGGACAGCCCATAGGTGACTCCTAGGATCGTCTTCATTTCCTAGACCCTACAGATGGAATTCTTCCTCCATCAGTTTGCAGGAACTTCACCTCTAGGGAGAAGCGCATTGCCATCTGCACCACCTGGGCACGTCTGAGGGTGCTGGGCTCTATCGCCTTCCTTTTGAGATCCGCCACATCCGGAATTCATCCCTGGGTTCCACCAGCCTAGTCCACTGATCATGACAGAAGCTGGACAATACATGGCTTCCACTGACTTCAGAGAGTCCCATCTCTCCATTGCATCCAGGTCCCCTGCTGAGTTACTCCTGTCTTTTGGGTTTCGTGGCGTTGGGGGCACTCACCAACCTTCCACTTGTTTGCTAGTTCTCTCGGGTTCCGCTAAGAAGGGTCATGAAACACACAAACTCCAACCACTACTTCCCTGTGTTAGTATATGGGATGACAGGGTAGGTGACCCCTCTGCACCTGGTCGCTGGGAATATTTACCATACTTACCTCTGGTGTTTTCATCTGCCCCTAGTGAACTACCACACTTACCTTGGTTGGGTTCGCTATTTCGCATTTCACTTACTTAGTATATGGTTTGACAACCCCTGCGCCAATAGGGCCCTGTATATTTTGTGGTATTTCTGCTTGTTCTCTGTATATATTGTGTGTTTCTTTCTTGTGAGAGAGTTACTGTCTGACTACTGTGGTACTGCAAGTGCTTTACGTTCCTCCTGGATAAACTTTAGCTGCTCGCCTCAGCTACTCATAGAGAGCTTTCGCTATCCTGACACCTATTCATTATCACCCACAGTTGTCTGGACTCGGTATAGGGTGCTACACCATAGGAGTATGCCATAAACTGAGCCAGCCTCCGACCTTCCTCTGGAATGTGGTTGGTCTATTTTTTCTGATGGATACAACTACCTGTGGATTCCTCACCTAAAGAATTTTCCCCTCGCGCCAGCCCTCAACAGAAATTTTCTTCTAGCTCTGCACGTTGACGTCACAATTGCCCAACTCCACGCGACGCCGTATGACGTCATCCAGGCAATAAGAAGACCTCGTTGATGTGCAGACGTCAGTTCCCTTTTTTCCGTGCCTTCGAGTAACAGTTTTTCTTCGAGGCTACCAGGGAGCTACAGTTTCACTTCGGTGTAACAATGTCGCAACCGAGGAAGTCGGGTTTTAAATCCTGTAAACAGTGTGGAGGTCTCATGTTGGTCACGGACCCACATGAGAATTGCTTGTGGTGCCTTAGTTCCGACCATGAAGTCGAGTCATGCGGTTCATGCCAACGCATGAATCCTAAGGCCCTGAAAGAACGGGAGGGTAAGTTGTTTCTTGCTCGTTCTAAGAAGAGGAAGGAGAAGCATCATCATAGAGAGTCTTCTTCAAGATCCTCGAAGACTCATCGGCGCCATCGGGATTCTCGACGTCGACATAGCTCACGGCGCCGATGGAGCAGAGAACTCTCCCGTTCGAGGTCGCCATCGGCTCGGTGCCGACCGACGTGGGAGATCAGCCCAACTGCCACGCCTCCAACGACTCCCGCATCTCTGACGTCTCCACTGTGAATGAAGTGAATCGGCATCAAGAGCCGAGGGCTTCTCCGGAGCAGGAGATGCCTGGGCCGTCATCGGCTTCACGGCCGCCACCGGTTCCTCAAGGTTACCTGGCTTTCCCGGCGCCGGGCACAGACCCCGCAGCATTTCTGAATGCTATGTTTAATATTTTTGCCACCATGGCGCCTGGTGGAGGGCATGCGGGTCCATCAGGTCCTTTCGCCTTTGACTTGGGTGCTCCGGATCCTTACAAGCCGACACCCTTTATGCCCTTTCTTCCTTCTGGAAGTACCGCTTCGGCGCCAATGCCTTTGGCGTCGCCCAGAAGACCGGTGACGCCGATGACGTCCACCATCCCGGCGCCGTTGGATTCACCACGGATCCAGTCGACCTTGAAATTGCCTGTGGCACCGGGGGATCCAGCGTCGGATGGCTCTGAGGGTCGGCGTTGTCAGAGATCTTCGGCGTCAGCCAACGCTTTGTCGACTCCGGGGCTCGAGTCCAGGCTCCGCTCCAGGAGGTTGGCTCTAAGGCTTCTGGAAGAACAAGAATATGAGAGGCAGCACTTGGAGGAAGGAGAAATCATGGAGCCTTCAGGGGATGCAAGGTTTGGATACTGCAAGCGGCCTAGACTCTTCCCCGGAATGGGACCTGGCTTCTCCGGGGGAGTATACAAAGGAGGCTGCTTCTTTTCATGCTGTAGTGAGGAAAGCAGCAGACTTTTTGGACCTTCCACTTCCTGCTGCGGAGGTGAAGACCAACCTCCTGACTGAAGTGCTGCATCCAGCATCAGCTGTGGCGGAACCCCTTCTTCTTTTCAATGAGGCTCTTTTGGACCCTATTAAAGAAGATTGGAAGAAGCCAGTGACTTCGGCTGCAGTGAACAGGGCGGTGGCGAGACGCTATCGTGTGGCCCCAGGTGATACAGACTTTTTGACCAAGCACCCAACTCCGGAGCGTTTGGTTGTCCAAATGTCGTGCTCCTCCCGTTCTGCTCCTGGTTTGTTTCCTGGGGCTCCAGCGGACAGGGAGTCTAAGAGAATGGACCAGGCAGCTAAAAGGCCTTCTCTTCCTGCAGCATGGCTTTAAAATCTACTAATGCTACTTGCATTTTAGGTCGTTACATTTATGCCCTTATGGATGATGCTAAGGGCTACCCGGGATTATCACAGGAGGTGTTGAACCTTTTGTCGGACGATCAGGCGGCGGCGACCCAGGTGATTTAATCTGGGCTGGACACCTCGGACTCGGTGGCCAGGGCTATGGGCACGTCCATAGCGACGAGACGACAGGCCTGGCTGCGATCGTCAGGGTTCTCCCCTGATGTTCAGACTACTCTCCTGGACCTGCCATTTGATGGAGACAACATTTTTGGATCAAAAGCCGACTCTGCTTTAGAACGATTTAAAGAGAGTAGAGCCACGGCGAGATCCTTGGGTCTGCAAGCAGCCACATCCTCTGCTTTGAAGTCATTTAGGAGGTTTAGAGGATTTGGTTGTGGCGCTTCCTTTTGTGGCAGGCTCCATGCGGCAGGTCAGCACTCTGCAGGAACTCTTCCTTTCAGATCCTTCAGGTGCAGGGGTAGAGTACGCACTAGAGGTGCTGCCCAGCAGCACTCTGCCTCTTCTTCTTCCTTTGGAGGGGTGCAGCAGGGAAAGCAGCCTTAGTCCTCCATCACTCCCTGCTCACACGTCTCCTGTAGGGGGTAGACTTACTCACTTTCTTCGCATGTGGGAGTCAACATCAGACTCCTGGGTCACAGACATTGGGGGGAAAGGGTATGCTCTTCCCTTTCTGGAGTTTCCTCCTCCCTTCCCTCCCCACCCATCCTTCTGTTCGGACGACCATCTTCTGTTACTACAACAGGAGGTGATGTCCCTTTTGTCAAAGGGTGCAGTGGAGTTGGTTCCAGAGCAGGAGAGGGGTCAGGGCTGCTATTCAAAAAGTTTCCTAATCCCCAAAAAGGATGGTCGGTTGAGGTCAGTCCTGGACCTGAGGATTTTGAATTGATTCCTCAAGCAGGAAAAGTTCAAAATGCTGACCCTGTCGCAGGTTCTTTTGGCGTTGAACGAAGGAGATTGGATGGTATCTGTCGACTTGCAGGATGTGTACTTCCATATTCCGATCCTCAAGTCGCACAGGACGTATCTCCGGTTTGTGGTGGGGTCGCAGCACTATCAGTTTGCGGTCCTTCCGTTTGGTCTTACTTCGGCACCTCAGGTCTTCACAAAGGTGATGGCGGTGGTGGCAGCGGAGCTCAGAAGAAAGGGAATAGCAGTATTTCCTTATCTGGACAATTGGTTGATCAAAGCCAAGTCTCTGGGGCTCTTGCGGCATCACCTGCAGTCGACAACTCAGTTGTTGTTCGACCTAGGTTTTTCAGTGAATGTGCCCAAATCTCACCTGGAGCCCTCTCAACGCCTCCTATTCATAGGTGCAGTACTGGACACAACATTGAATCAGGCCTTTCCTCTGCCGCAGCGGGTTCAGGACATTCAGGCGTTGATTCCAATGTTTCGAAATGGAGCGGTCGTTCCAGTCCTCAAGGTCCTTCGTCTGCTTGGTTTGTTCGCTTCTTGCATTCTGCTGGTCACGCATGCACTCTGGCGCATGAGGGCTCTTCAGTAGTGCGTCCGCAGGCAGTGGTTTCAACACAAAAGAGATCTCGAGGACTCGATAAGGATCTCCAGAGACGCTGCAGCGGATCTTCGATGGTTGGCTGCAGTCGGCAACCTGTCGCAAGGAAGGCCGTTCTCGCTTCCTCCGCCAGTGGCCACAGTTGTAACGGATGCTTCTACTCTAGGGTGGATCAAAGGTTGTTGGTCTCCAGTGGAACAGAAGGTTCGGTGGCATGTGTAGCTGCAGATACACATTCTGTGCATAGCCCGCCGTCTGGTGTTGGGTCGGAGTGTTACAAGTTGTTTTTCTTCGAAGAAGTCTTCTCGAGTCACGAGACCGAGGGACTCCTCCTACTTTGGTTCCATTGCGCATGGGCGTCGACTCCATGTTAGATTGTTTTTTTTCCGCCATCGGGATCGGACGTGTTCCTTTTCGCTCCGTGTTTCGGGTCGGAAAGTTAGTCAGAATCAACGGAAAATTCGTCGGTATTGTTTCGTTCGGTATCGGGTTAGATTGGAATCGACACCGAATCTTGAAGAGCTCCGGTAGCCCTTCGGGGTAATTTCGATCCCCCGTCAGGGCCTGGTCGGCCTGACCGCGTGCCACATCGAGACTGATGGAACGGACCCCGTTCCGATTCTGTCCTAAATGCCACAGTAAATATCCCTATACAGACCAACATTTGGTCTGTAACTTGTGCCTGTCACCCGAGCACAAAGAAGAAACGTGTGAGGCCTGTCGAGCGTTTCGGTCGAGAAAAACGCTCCGAGACCGAAGAGCCAGAAGGTTGCAGATGGCGTCCACGCCGACAGGACAACAACGGTTCGAGGAAGAGGGAGAAGAAGAAACATTCTCCATCCACGAATCTGATTCCGAAGAATTCGACGTCGAAGAAACCGTGAGTAAGACGTCGAAACAAGCATCACACAGAAAAACAGACAAAGCCCAGGGGACGCCACTGCCGACAGGCCATGGCTCAACCCATAAAGTAGGAGACCGCCCATCGGCACCGAAAAAGGGCGAGCTGGTGCCGAGATCGTCCGACTATGGTCGAGACACAGGCACGCAGCAATCTCGGGACCGAGATACTGCCGCAGAAAAGGGTCGACACCGAGACAGCGGCACCGAAGTTGCTCGGCACAGGGATAGCGGCACCGAAGATGGTCGACGCCAAGAAGGTACGACACCGAAAAAGAGGAAAATCTCTTCGGAGCCGAAACCAACAAAAGACACGGTTTCGGTGCCAAAACGCCCAGCAACCGAACCGAAAGCCAGTTCCTACTCAGAGGAACAATCACTGTCCTCCCAACTTCAAAAACACAGGTTTGAGGAGGAATTACAAACAACAGCTGTAGATCACACGCAAAAGCGGATCTTCATACAAAGTGGTACAGGGAAGATCAGCACCCTTCCCCCAATCAGAAGAAAAAGGAAACTAGATTTCCACCAACAAGAAAAAACACCACAAGCAAAAGTGGTGAAGAATTTAACTCCACCACCCTCTCCACCACCGGCAACTCCTATATCACCGGGACAGACTCCGTCACAATCACCAGCTCATACCATCATGAGCCAAGATGACCAGGACACATGGGATCTCTATGACGCCCCAGTATCGGACAATAGCCCTGAGTCGTACCCCACTAAGCCCTCACCACCTGAGGACAGTACAGCGTATGCTCAGGTGGTAGCTAGGGCAGCAGAGTTTCATAACGTATCGCTACATTCAGAGCCTATCGAGGATGACTTCCTTTTTAACACCCTGTCCTCCACCCATAGCAATTATCAAAGCCTTCCTATGCTCCCTGGAATGCTAAGGCGCGCTAAACAAATCTTTAAGGAGCCAGTTAAAAGCAGAGCAATAACCCCAAGGGTGGAGAAGAAATACAAGGCACCACCCACAGACCCTGCTTTTATTACATCACAACTGACACCAGATTCAGTTGTCGTAGGAGCAGCTCGTAAAAGAGCCAACTCGCACTCATCAGGCGACGCACCACCTCCAGACAAGGAGAGCCGAAAGTTTGATGCAGCCGGGAAAAGGGTTGCAGTACAAGCTGCAAATCAGTGGCGCATCGCCAACTCGCAGGCACTCCTAGCGCGATATGACAGAGCCCATTGGGACGAGATGCAGCATCTCATCGAGCACCTCCCCAAAGAATTCCAAAAACGGGCAAAACAAGTGGTTGAAGAGGGACAAAACATATCCAACAACCAAATCCGTTCTTCTATGGATGCAGCAGATACAGCTGCAAGAACTAGAACTACTGCTGTAACGATAAGGAGGCACGCATGGCTGCGCACATCCGGCTTCAAACCTGAGATACAACAGGCAGTGCTCAATATGCCGTTCAATGAACAACAATTGTGTGGACCAGAAGTGGACACTGCAATTGAAAAATTAAAGAAAGACACTGACACAGCTAAAGCCATGGGCGCGCACTATTCCCCGCAGGGCAGAGGCACATTTGGCACATTTCGCAAAACTACTTTCAGAGGAGGGTTTCGAGGTCAAGCCACACAAGCCAGCACCTCACAAACAACACCGTCTACCTACCAGGGACAGTATCAAAGGGGAGGCTTTCGGGGCCAATACAGAGGGGGCCAATTCCCAAGAAACCGGGGAAAATTTCAAGGGCCCAAAAACCCCTCAAATCAAGCAGTGACTCACAAGTCACTCAACCCCTTCACACAACACCAGGGGGGGGAAGACTAAGCCAGTTCTACAAATCTTGGGAGGAGATAACAACAGACACTTGGGTCTTAGCAATTATCCAACATGGTTATTGCATAGAATTTCTCCAACTCCCTCCAAACGTCCCACCGAAAAAACACAAGATGTCCAAACAGCATATAGACCTTCTAGGACTAGAAGTTCAAGCATTACTGCAAAAAGACGCAATAGAATTAGTACCAAAAACACAAAAGAACACAGGAGTTTACTCACTGTACTTTCTAATACCGAAAAAGGACAAAAGTCTGAGACCAATATTGGATCTCAGAACACTAAACACCTACATCAAATCAGACCACTTTCACATGGTCACGTTACAAAACGTAATACCACTACTGAAACAGCAAGACTACATGACAACGTTAGATCTAAAAGACGCGTATTTCCATATACCGATACATCCCTCGCACAGGAAATACCTAAGGTTCGTATTCAAAGGAATACATTACCAATTCAAAGTGTTGCCGTTCGGAATAACGACAGCACCAAGAGTCTTTACAAAATGTCTAGCAGTAGTAGCTGCACATATCAGGAGGCAGCAAATACACGTGTTCCCGTACCTAGACGATTGGTTAATCAAAACCAACTCGCTAACAGTGTTTACACCACACAGATTATGTTATACAAACCCTTTTCAAACTGGGTTTCTCCATCAACTATGCAAAGTCACACCTTTTGCCGTGTCAAACACAGCAATACTTAGGAGCGACAATCAACACAACAAAAGGGATAGCCACTCCAAGTCCACAAAGGGTTCAAAATTTTCACAAGGTGATACAAGCTATGTATCCAACACAAAAGATACACGCAAAGATGGTCTTAAAACTCCTAGGCATGATGTCCTCATGCATAGCCATTGTCCCAAACGCAAGATTGCACATGCGGCCCTTACAACAGTGCCTAGCATCACAATGGTCACATGCACAGGGTCACCTTCTAGATCTGGTGTTGATAGACCGCCAAACATACATCTCGCTTCTATGGTGGAACAGTACAAATTTAAACAAAGGGCGGCCTTTCCAAGACCCAGTGCCACAATACGTGATAACAACAGATGCTTCCATGACAGGGTGGGGAGCACACCTCAATCAACACAGCATCCAAGGCCAATGGGACGTACATCAAAGAAAGTTTCATATAAATCACCTAGAATTGTTAGCAGTATTTCTAGCGTTGAAAGCATTCCAACCAATGATAACCCACAAATACATTCTTGTCAAAACAGACAACATGACGACAATGTATTATTTAAACAAACAGGGGGGAACACACTCGACACAGTTGTGTCTCCTCACACAAAAAATATGGCATTGGGCAATTCACAACCACATTCGCCTAATAGCACAGTTTATTCCAGGGATCCAGAACCAGCTAGCAGACAATCTCTCTCGGGATCACCAACAGGTCCACGAATGGGAAATTCACCCCCAAATCCTGAACACTTACTTCCAAATTTGGGGAACATCTCAAATAGATCTATTTGCAACAAAAGAAAACACAAAATGCCAAAACTTCGCATCCAGGTACCCACACCGGCAATCTCAAGGCAATGCTCTATGGATGAATTGGTCAGGGATATTTGCGTACGCTTTTCCCCCTCTCCCTCTCCTTCCATATCTAGTAAACAGATTGAGTCAAAACAAACTCAAACTCATACTAATAGCACCAACATGGGCAAGACAACCTTGGTATACCACACTACTAGACCTGTCAGTAGTACCTCATGTCAAACTACCCAACAGGCCAGATCTGTTAACACAACACAAACAACAGATCAGGCATCCAAACCCAGCATCGCTGAATCTAGCAATTTGGCTCCTGAAATCCTAGAATTTGGACACTTGAACCTCACACAAGAATGTATGGAGGTCATAAAACAAGCTAGAAGGCCATCCACTAGACACTGCTATGCAAGTAAATGGAAAAGATTTGTTTGTTACTGCCATAATAATCAAGTCCAACCATTGCATGCATCTCCAAAAGATGTAGTAGGATATTTACTACATCTACAAAAATCAAATCTAGCTTTCAATTCCATAAAAATACATCTCGCAGCAATATCTGCTTACCTGCAGATTACTCATTCAACTTCCCTATTTAGAATACCGGTCATTAAAGCGTTTATGGAGGGCCTAAAGAGAATAATACCACCAAGGACACCACCTGTTCCTTCATGGAACCTCAACATTGTCTTGACAAGGCTCATGGGTCCACCTTTCGAACCCATGCATTCTTGTGAAATGCAATACTTAACAAATACACAAAAATAAGGTAGTTCTAAGAACCAACACAAAATTCTTACCAAAGGTCATCTCACCGTTCCACTTAAATTAAACAGTAGAATTGCCAGTGTTCTTTCCACAGCCAGACTCAATAGCTGAAAGAGCACCACATACATTAGACATCAAAAGAGCACTAATGTACTACATTGACAGAACAAAACTAATTAGGAAAACAAAACAACTATTTATTGCATTTCAAAAACCTCATACAGGAAATCCAATATCAAAACAAGGTATAGCTAGATGGATAGTTAGGTGCATCCAAACCTGCTATCTTAAAGCAAAGAGACAGCTGCCTATTACACCAAAGGCACACTCAACCAGAAAGAAAGGTGCTACCATGGCCTTTCTAGGAAATATTCCAATGAACAAAATATGTAAGGCAGCAACATGGTCTACGCCTCACACATTTACTAAGCACTACTGTGTAGACGTGTTATCTGCACAACAAGCCACAGTAGGTCAAGCTGTACTAAGAACTTTATTTCAAACTACTTCCACTCCTACAGGCTGAACCACCGCTTTTGGGGAGATAACTGCTTACTAGTCTATGCACAGCATGTGTATCTGCAGCTACACATGCCACTGAACGGAAAATGTCACTTACCCAGTGTACATCTGTTCGTGGCATTAGTCGCTGCAGATTCACATGCGCCCACCCGCCTCCCCGGGAGCCTGTAGCCGTTTGGAAGTAATCTTCAACATTTGTACATTTGTAAATATATCACCTTAACCTTCATTTTGTACATACTTAGTCATTCCATTGCATGGGCACTATTACTAACATACACAACTCCTACCTCACCCTCTGCGGGGAAAACAATCTAACATGGAGTCGAAGCCCATGCGCAATGGAACCAAAGTAGGAGGAGTCCCTCGGTCTCGTGACTCGAAAAGACTTCTTCGAAGAAAAACAACTTGTAACACTCCGACCCAACACCAGACGGCGGACTTTGCACAGCATGTGAATCTGCAGCGACTAATGCCACGAACAGATGTACACTGGGTAAGTGACATTTTCCTTTCACATCAGTCTGTTGGAATTGCGGGCGATACGCCTGGCTCTCAAGGCCTTCCTCCCTTCCCTTCGCGGTCAGTCGGTTCAGGTCCTGACGGACAATACTACAGCAATGTGGTATATAAACAGGGAGGGGAGGGGTTGTATCTTCTCTGCAGAGAAGCTCTTCGGCTCTGGTCCTGGCTTCAGGACCACAGGATTTGCTTGGTAGCAAATCATTTGGCCGGAGTTGTGAACATGCGTGCGGACAGGCCCAGTTGGCTCATCTCGACCGATCACGAGTGGCGCCTTCATCCGGATTTAGCCCTTTACATCTTCCAGAGGTGGGGATATCCACAAATAGACCTGTTTGCCACTCGGGAGAATGCACACTGCCCGTCGTTTTGCAGCCTCCAGTATCCGGTGCAAGGAGCTTTGGGGGACGCGTTTCAGATGTCCTGGAAGGGTCAGTTGCTTTACACCTCCCCCCCAAATACCCTTGATTTTTGAGGAAGATCCTCCAAGATCGAGCTCAAGTCATCTTAATAGCTCTGGATTGGCCAAGAAGGGTATGGTACTCGGATCTTCTCCAACTCTCTCTGTGCCCTCCGCTCCGTCTCCCGTACAGGGCAGACCTCCTCTCGCAGTCGCAGGGGCAGGTTCTACACCTCCACCTCCAGAGCCTGCACCTTCATGCCTGAAGATTGAACAGGGCAATCTAAGTTCCTTTTCTCTCCCGCCAGAGGTGGTGAAAGTTATTTTATCGGCCAGGCAACACTCCACCAGATCGATCAATGCAAGCAGGTGATCCAGATTTGTCAGTTGCCGTGGAGAGAACCAAATTGATCCCTTGAAGGCCCATTTGTCTGATGTATTGTTATTTGCTTTATCCTTGGCACAGAAGGGTTGTGCAGTTGCCACAGTTAAGGGTTATTTGTCAGCGCTGTCGGCTTTTCTGTGCCTTCCAGACCAACCCTTCTTGTTTGTCACCTCTTGTACTGAGGTTCATTAAGGGTCTCACTCATAAGTTTCTGCTCACTCCGTTTGTTATGCCACAGTGGAATCTTAATTTAGTATTGACCTCTCTTATGGGATCGCCATTTGAGCCGATGCACTCTTGTTCCTTAAGATTTTTAGTTTTGAAGACTGTTTTTCTAGTGGCCATGACATCTGCTAGAAGAGTGAGTGAGCTCCAGGCTCTTAGTGTAGAGTCCCCATATATTTCCTTTTTCAGGGACAAATTGGTGTTAAGGACCAAGGTGGCTTTCCTCCCAAAGGTTGTTACACCCTTTCATTTGGGACAGTCTATTACTCTCTCTTCCTTTTATCCTCCACCTCATCCATCCAAGGAGGAAGAGAGGCTTCACCGGTTGGATCCACGAAGAGCGTTGAGCTTCTTTGTCGACAGGACGAGGGAGTTCAGGCAAGACGATCAGCTCTTCGTTGGTTACGTAGGGAAGAGGAGAGGCAGAGCTGTCCACAAGAGAACGCTGTCCAGGTGGGTCATTCTCTGCATCAAGCTTTGTTATTTAGCAAAGAAAGAACCTCCTGGAGGGCTCCGAGCCCATTGCACTAGGGGTAAGGCTGTTTTGTCGGCCTTGGCTAGGGGTGTTCCTGTGGTTGACATCTGCAAAGTGGCAACTTGGGCATCCTGCCATACTTTTGTCAAACATTATTGTTTGGACTCTAAGGTCAGGAGGAATGGCCATTTTGCCCGCTCAGTGCTACAGGATTTCTTGGTTTGACCATTCAGGCACCCACCTCCTGAGGTGGTACTGCTTTGGGACTCTATTCTTTAGGTGAGGAATCCACAGGTAGTTGTATCCATCAGAAGAACAAGTTACTTACCTTCGGTAACGCCTTTTCTATTGGATACACTAGCTATATGTGGATTCCTCACGGTCCCACCCGCCTCCCCGTTGCCTGACTGATCTTACCACAAATTCCTTGGGTGAGCACCTGTATATTGTATATATGTATATGATAATGCGATGTAGATATATTTCTTTATATATGTGTATATTTCAAAGGAAACATGGTGATATGTATATATATATTTATATGCATAATTCGTGTTGTTGTTTCCATTAGTTTTGTTTCATATTATTGGAATAAAAGTTGATATATAGGTTTAATTGCTGTACTTATATCACTTCTGTAATGTCAATGTTCACCTGTTCGCCTCAAAGGCACGTAAAAATGGTGATAACTGATGTCTGCACGTCGACGAGGGCTTCTTATTGCCTGGATGACGTCATACAGCGTTGCTTGGTCGGGCAATTGTGACGTCATCATCGCCGTGCAGAGCTAGAAGAAAATTTCCATTTAGGGCTAGCGCGAGGGGAAAATTCTTTAGGTGAGGAATCCACAGGTAGCTAGTGTATCTACCAGAAAAGGCGTTACCGAAGGTAAGTAACTTGTTCATCAGACCAAAGGGCATCACTGTGAAGTGATAATGCCCACCAGGAGTGGAAAATGTTGTTTCAGGCTTCGCAGGATCAGTTAGCTTGATCTTCCAATAGCCTGCTGTCGGGTCAGAAGTGCTGAGGTACTTAGCTGAAGCCAGAGTATCAATCAACTCCGCTAACCTAGGAATTGGATGGGCATCAGTCTTAGTGACTACATTGAGGCCTCTGTAGACTACACAAAATCTCATTTCCACAGACCCTCCATCTGTGATGCATAGCTGTTCGATGTCTGTGGGACAGCAGACCCCACCAGTCGGTCGACATTGTCTTGAGGTGCCTGCGGATGCAAGGGAGCGACTCCTTCACTCCACGGGAGATTCCTTCATGCTTCCAGGTGCAGAGTCCTTGTGACCCTGGAGCATCCCTGATCAACTCTCCTTGTCCAAGTCTCTTATTGTACATAGGGTCCTCAAAGGTCTTACTCATCTCTTCCCTCCATCCCCATTCATTATGCCCCAGTAGGATCTTATTTTGGTTCTCATCTTTTTTGATGTGCGCTCCTTTCGAGCCTCTTCATAACTGTCACCTCAGGCTTCTCACATTGAAAACAGCCTTCCTTGTGGCAATTACTTCTACCCTCAGAGTGAGTGAGCTGCAGGCCTTGTCGTCTAAGCCACCCTGCTTCTCTCTCTATCCTGAAAAAGTGGTGATTCGCACTAGGGCCTCTTCTCTGCCAAAAGTGGTCACGGCTTTTCGTGTAGTCAAATCTACCATCTTGCCTACTTTTTAAGCACCCCACACATCCCCAAAAATAGAGTTGGCACCATGATCATAGAAAAGAGTTCAGGGTGAACAACCAACTCTTCGTGGGGTATGTGGATGCGCAGAAAGGTCGTGCAGTGCAGAAGCAAAGCTTCTCTTGTTGGGTTGTGTACTTCTTCAAGATCTGCTATGCAACGGCCAAACAGCAACCCCCTGAAGGCTTGATCGCTCAGTCTACCAGAACTAAAGCTGTGACCACTGTATTGGCATGTGGAGTTCTGGTCTTGGACTTCTGTCAAACAGCAACGTGGGCAACTCTGCACATGTTTACCAAACATTACTGCCTGGACAGTCAGGTCTGTAGGGATGAGCGCTATGCCTGTTCGGTCCTGCAGGACTTTTATCATTTGAAATTGGTTTGCAGACCTGCCTCTGGGAATGGTATTGCTTAGGTATCTATTCAAAGGTAAGGAATCTGCAGTTGGAAGTGCCTATCAGATGGACAAGTTGCTTATCTTTGAAAACACCTTATCTGGTAGAGACTATAGCTAGCTGCAGGTTTCGTACCAACCCACGCGTCCTCCCCGCTCTGCAAACTGATTTCTAGGAGCGGTGAATAATCTTTCAAGGCCCTAGTTTTGACACACCAGTGGTCAGTGTTCTTAGGAAACTGGTCTTTTTTGCAGATGCCCCCCCCCACACTTTTTGTCCCTTTAGAACTACTAGATGCTGGTTTTCGATTCTGACAGTGCACTGAGGCCCGCGAATCAGACCCCAGTGACAGTCCTCTTTCTCCTAAAACAAGTAAAGTTTAATTGTAACCCAACTGGCACGGACTTTATCCCCCTTGCAAGTCCCTAGTAAATAATACCCCTGGCACCTAGGGCCAGCATGTCTGATGCCACCCTAAGAGACCCACACAAAACAATTACACACAGACTGCCATCACAGGCTGCATGACATGGTGCAAACCATGTTGGAAAACATGACATGGCACACTCCAATGTGCTGTGCCAAAGACACTACTGGGGCTATATGTAAGTCACCCCTGCTTCAGGCCTTGGATCCTAAGGCAGGGTGCATTATGCTACCTGTGTGGCCATATCTACACGAGCATAGATGCCCCTGTGATGTCAAAGTCAATTTTTAGACATAAGTGACCATGGAAGCCATCTCAAGGTATGTACTGGGCACTGCTCAGAACAAGTTTCTCAGCTACATAATGGCTTCACTGAAAGCTATGGTGTTTGGTATCAAACATTTTGTATTAATAAGCAAGCTCACACTGATTCTAGTGATGCATTTATTATTACATACACCCAGAGAGTATCTTAAGGATACCCCCCGTAACCTACTAGTCCTCTAATGTTCTGGCTGCCAGCCTGCCACCACAGAGAGGTTTCTGACCCTCTGCATGTGAGAGCCCACGCTCTATGACCAGAAATTATGCCTGCTCTGGAGGAAGGTGTTCACATCTCCTCCAGCAGGACTGCTAGTGATTTAACGTACCAAGGCCAGGGACTTCGAAGTCCTTGCCCCCTTTGATATTTTATCCTGGCTTCCCCTAGTCCTTGGAGATGCCATTCCCTGCCCTAAGGCCCGTTTGGTGCCAGGACAGATGGGAAAATAGTCAGGAGGTTTTACATTCCCAAGCTAACCATGCCCCTAGGGTGGGCTATCTGAAATAAACACAAAAATAGGATTTCCACCATCGTGTGTGTGGTGGAATTAGGCACTCTTGTACAGGGTTATGCCCACTTCCTACAGGAAGTTGATATATACGGGGTGACTTCAAGGATAAGTAGCCCATTGGCTACTGTTGGTCCTGGCCCTTTTTTGAGGGTCATCCCCAAACATATTGCCTTCATATTTCTGTTTTATCTGACCGTTTTTGTTGCTGTTAAGACTGTGGGCACTTTACCACTGCTGATCAGTGCTAAAGTGCATGTGCTCTCCCTTCTAAACTTTGTGATTGGCTTACACCTGATTGGCACATTTAATTTACCTATAAGTCCCTTGTACAATGGTATCCCTATACCTAGGGCCGTAAATTAAATGTTACTGGTGGGCCTGCAGCGCAGCTTGCGCCACCCACAGAAGTAGCCTTTCAAACCTCTCTCAGGCCTGGTACCACAGGGCCTGGGTGCGCAGTTCACTGCACAGGGACCTGGCAACTAAATCTACTTGCAAGGCTTAGAACTCCCCTTTCACTACCTATGAGTCACCCCTAAGGTAGGCCCTAGCTAGCACTACGGGCAGGGTGTTATGGATTTAAAAGGTAGGACATATATCTTTCTGTACTATATGTCCTGGTAGTGATAAACAGCCTATCTAGTTTCTCACTATGGTCAGTGCTGCCTCTCTCATAGGATTTCATTAGAAATGCCCTAACCTATGTCTAAGTGGTATTATCTAATCTGTGAGGGGTGGCAAGGGCATGTTTGGTATGGTTGGAATGGTAGTGCGAAATGCTGATTACTGGTGTAATGGATATTTTATTATAATTATAGAAATGCCACTTCTAGAAAGTTGGCATTTATCTGTGCTTATGACTGGTGTTTTGCAGCTTGCCCCCAATCCATGTCTGGGGCAGAGTGACAGCTGGGCTCTGTGCATACTTTACAGACAGCCTGTAACCAGGGAGGGTGGAGGTGTTACAAGAGTGCATCTGCATATTAAATGGTCTTCCTAGGTTGGGAGAGGGAGAAAGGGGGCACACCTGCATTTGTAAAATCTGTGCCCTGGCCTCACATAAAGGGCTCGTTTACTAACCCACTGATGTCTGTACCCAGTGCTGGAGGAGAAAGGGGACACTCCTGGGACCGATTAGTACTGGTTACAACCCCTTCTCCCCCTTTTGTGGAGGCTGTGCAAAATGAGTATAAGTACAGGGAGTTTTCCCCCACATTTTTAGACACTGCATGGGACTTGTAACTAGATGCCGCTGGCTCTGCCTACTGCAGCAAAGCACTGGTGTACTGCCAGGAGGAACAGCGACTTGGACTGCTTGGCCTGTTGGACTGATCTGCTTCCTATTGATGGTAGGTGGCAGGAAGACTGCCACTGAGCCAAGGAACATTGTGTGCTGGCCTACCTGCCTACTTCACCCTGAGTGCCCCCACCAGTGTACTCCAGGAGCTGGGTGGTGTGCCCTCCTACTCCCTGCTTTCTTCTGTTCTTGGTGCTTGGAGAGTGCTACAACTTTGTGGGAGAAAATTGCTATATTTCTCTGAGGCGGCACGCCTCTGGGGCTGCCTAGTCCATGCAGGAGCTGGACTTCCAACATTCATCTTTCCCGGCATCTGGAGTCAGGAAGAGAGCGATCGGGCAAAAAGAGTGCCGTATTTCTCCAAACCGAGGCGAAGCGCCTCGAACTGCTGCTCACCCTTCATGACCTGGGCAGCAGCGGTGATTTCCCCTTCCTTGATTGCACAAGTAGAGAGGAGTGCAACCTAGGAAGCTTTTCCAGAAACCAAGGCAAAACGTCCCTGCGCCTACCAAGTCCGTGCAGCAGCCGGACTTCTTCAGTTACTGTTCCCGGCCACTCGAGAAAAAGAGAGCAGCCGGGGTAAAAACTACTGTAATTAACCCAATAGGGGGGTGCACTTGTACCACCCCTCCGCATAGCTACGGTGCTAGTTTAAACGCGGGGACCGACCGTGGTCTCCCGCATGGAAACAGAGGGGAGAACCTCCTTGCCGGGCATTTGGGCCTTCCCAAGGTGGCGAAGTGTTGCCCCCTCAAACCACCACCTTTTGAAAACGTAACAAGGACGGAGTGGTGTACTTTCACGGAGGTCCTCGATCTGATTCAGGTTAGATACATTATTTTGCTGCAAAGATTACCGTATTTACTGCAAGAGGAAGGAGCACAGGAGCTCCCTTGTTGACATGGTAGATGTTGCTCACAACGGATACTTGGTTGTTGGGGATAATCTTGTTGCATCCCCCCAAACCAACCCCCCACCCCCCCATTGTTCTTCTCTTTTCTTGACCTGATGCCAGTGATATGTCGTGCTTCTTCTGGTAAGACCACCAGTATGGTTTTTGGGGCTGTAACTATTGTGCAGTAATGTTGGTGTCAGAGTAGACAGGCCATGGAAAGGTTTTTCATGCCATATATGTTTACGTTGGTGATAAGGATGACCTGCCATTTGAGGAATGTTTTATTCCATGTGCCTTCATGACAGTGTTTTGGCCATCATGATTGTGTTTATTATGACGTGCGTTTTCGATGGTAATGGCAACCTGACTACTGCTTGTGTTGCAGAATGCCAGTAACATATATGTTTACCTGACTACTGCTTATTTTGGCAGAGTACTAGTAACGTGCAATGTACTGACAACTGCTTGTGTAGCAGGGTGTTACTGATACATGTCGTGTTTGGTCTAATTATGTTTTATGTAATACAGTTTATTTTGATATATCTTGTTGATGTGTTTCCTTTGTGGTGTATTTATTGTGTCACGTGTTGTGTGAACTTTTTACACATGACCTCTGGGATAGGCCTGGCTGCTCATGCCAAGCTACCAAGAGAGTGAGCAGGGGTTATCTTGGTTGTGTAGTTACCTTGCAGTGACTAGCGTGGTGGGTTCTGCCTGGCTGAGGTGCATACCCTAGCCAACCAGAAACCCAATTTCTAAGAGCTACTACCCTTCACTCCCCTTAACACCCATAAATTCAATATGATTCGTTGGACCAAAGGAGGAGGACACTGAAGAGCTGCAGGAACTGAGGAGCAGGAGCTGACTTTGCACCAACCCTGCCAGCCTGCCTGCTGTCCTCGACAATTGCACCAAAAACTACTTGTCTTACAGCTCATCAGCCTCCAAAAGCCTGGCTCCAAAGACCAACATGAGTCTTTGCCAGCGTGACCCCAGCAGACAAAGCAACACTGCACCCAAGCCCCACAGCCGGAGGAGGAGTGATCCAACTGTGCCCGTGAGATCTTGATACCCTCCAGAGCTGAGCCCCACCTTTGGGTTTAGCTGGACTGGACCCCCAAGTCCTTGGCTGCAGCCTCTTTGTGCAGGTCACTGACACCGCAAGAGCATTAGACTGCAAAAACCCAACACCTGAAAGCACCACTGCATCAGAGCCCCCCATCTCCTCCCCATCGCCCTGTGTCGAAGTGGACCGATGGTGCCAACGAGGTCCTGAGACCCTTGAGAGCTCAGCCCACCCCTTTGGGTTCAGTCAGACTGGTGACCCAGCCCCACTTGCAGCCTCTTTTTCCCAGGACCGTTTCCCATTAAAGTGAATGAGACACCCAACGCTGTAAGGCACCTCTGCACCTGACGCCCCAGTGCCTCCCAAAGTGACCTGTTGGTGCTGGTTTGGGCCTTGACGCATACTTACCTTAACTCCAGAAGAACAGTCCTATAAGTTGTTGCCAAGTACCGTTCTGTAATATATGTTTAATTCCCATAGTATAATATTAGGGCACCCGATGCTGAAAAGCACTTATGCACCAGAGCTAACTGAGGTGACCTGTTGGTGCTTCCTTGGACCTTGCCCCATACTTAACTAAAGATGAACAGTCCTGTAAGTTGTTGCTAAGTACCCATATGCCCCCAAAAACCTAACTACCCTGACCCCCACCCCCAAAAACCTAACTACTTCGACCCCCACTTTAAAAAATCTAACTACTCTGATCCCCCACTTCCTCCAAAAACCAAACTACACCGATCCCCCAACCCTAAAACCAAACTACCCCGCCCCATCCCCAAAAACAAAAGTACCCCGACCCCCAAAACAAAACAACCCCGACCCCTCCTCTAAAAACAGAACTGCCCCGATCCCACAAACCCCTAAAAAACAGAACTACTCTGATCCCCCCCCCCCCACATCACCCCTAAAAAACCAAACTACCCGACCACCCCACTTCTAAAAAAAAAAAAACAAAAAAAAACACCCCAATCCCCCACCCCACCCACAAAAACAAAACTACCCCACACCCAAAGCAAAAGTACCCCAACCCCTGCTAATTTAAAATGTACTTACCCAATAGCAAAGTTCTTGGTGTTAAATATATAAAAATATGTTTAATTTTGCTAAGTTTGGTGTGGATCTTCTTGTTGAATGTAACATTTCTTTTCTGTGTGTATACAGTAAATGTCTAACACTCCCCCTTGATTACCCTAAGCTGCTCAACCACCTTATAACAAATAGAGCACTTGGGATTTTTTAAGAAAACCCTGCCCACTACTCAGGAGACAGCTGGACTCAATTCATTATACCAAAAAGAGGTATGCTATGTCAAAAGAGCCAGCTTCCTACATTCATGGCTCCACTCTTCTGGCATGGAAAGTCGTGAAAAGAAACTGACTGTGTGCCTGAGTGTCACCTATTTAGGAACTGTGACTTCTTTTCCAGTGCAGATGCCGCCGACTGACGCAGGACCAATCGATGCCAGCTACTAGCGCAGAGAGGTACTGATCACAAAAAATCTTCCGGATCTAGTCTGAAGCCTGGGGGGGAATTCAAAGTTAAGGATTCTGCAGTTAGATGTAGTCTCAACCAGATAAGACGTTAAGGAAGGTAATTAACTTGTCCTTGGGGTTCATGCATTCACAGAGAAAGTGAGTTTTATTGATCTAGTAAAACGTTTACAAATTCAATCACTGCAGGTTGAGGCTGAGACAGACGCATCAATGGATCACTGAGAGCCACTCATATAAAGTGACTGATAAAGAGAAAATTCCTGTTTAACCACCCTTTGGTCTGAGGTGTAGGCAGAGATTCATAAAACATGAAATAAGTCTCTCATAGACGAGCAGAGATGGACACATATTCAAGAACTGAATGTGCACCAGGGACTGGAATTACTTTCTTACTACCAACTTTTAGAGTAAGGGAGTGGAAAACTACGGTATCCTACAAGAATCACTTGAATATACTCTGTCTGAGAGAAACTGCAGAATCTGACATCAAAGTTGAAATTTGCTAGATGTGCTTGAAAACCATATTTCATCTTGTTTGTTTTTCGTCCCAGTTTCTGATTTCCTGCAGGTCTGTGTTGATGGTAAAGTTCATGATGATTAATTGATGGATTCCTTGATGTGACCATTCCTAGCTTACATATTTTTTTGGGGATAAACCAGTGGAAGAGCATAATCTTGTGGCTAAGTTGTTGCCTGTGTACCTAGAAGATTAGCATTCATGTTTGTTGTTTTGACTCTTTGACCATGCTGCGGCTCAGATATGTCATCACAGAACTGATGCAGAGTGACTTGCACAAGGTGATTGTGTCCCCACAGGCACTGAGCTCCGACCATATCAAAGTGTTCCTCTACCAGATCCTGCGAGGTACATCAAACTGTTTTGATAGGGAAGGAGAGGGTGGGTGGGTGTGGGGGATGCTGGGAGTGGTATAATTGTTAATGGAATGCAGAGGCTGAAAAGGAGTGATTGGCTGCTATTCAGCTCCAGTTGGACAACACCAAGTCGCAATTCCTGGGGTTGTGAGAGCAAGGACTTTCTTGTTAAACCTTTTTGTCACTTAGCTAGGCACCATATCTAAAATGGCCGCAGTTGGAAGTCAGAGTTTTAGGCGTTTCTGAAGACGCAAAAATGTCATTAATGGGAATGTTAAGATCATCCTTAACTACTGGAAATTCCACTGTGTAGCTTTTCATTTTCTAGTTGGTGTGCATGAAAACAATGTAGCTCCAGCCAAACAACACTATTGGCAATGCTTGAAAAGGATCTGACTGTCCTAAATAGGTTGACAAGGTCGCATCTGAATGGGAGCATAAGCAAGCAGAGGCCTGTTCCTTTTTTATTGGTATTTATTTGAGATACGCTTCAGAAACATTGAATCACACATTTCCACTGACTATTTTCTTGCTAGTTAAGCAGGATGATTAAGTGGCATGCAAAAACATCATTGTGGCTTTTTAACTTACTTTTCTCAGAGGCTGAAGCTGAACCTCACCAATGAGGTCCTGCCAGGCTGAAACACATCTTGAGGAGTTTGTTTTCTCATCCAGTGTGGACTTGACCTAGCAGTTTTAAGTTTTGGCACAGCCAAGTCTGTGTTGTATACAATAATAAAGTCTAGATTTGTTATTCAGCTAATTCCATAGTGATCTGCCAGTGGGTAGTCTTTTGAGCAGCAATGCACTGGGTGGTTGTGTGATCTACACACGCTGTTAATACTTTTATGTACCCTCTTATACCCACAGGCCTGAAATACCTCCACTCTGCTGGTGTGCTTCACAGAGACATCAAGCCAGGAAACCTTTTGGTTAACAGCAACTGTGTTCTGAAGGTAAGTGGTTTGTATCAGATCTCTAGCTGCGTTCCACAGTGTGCTAGGGGGCAGGCAGCTGACACTTCCTTAGAAGGGGAATGTGTTCTCGATCACTTGGTCTAATATATTAAACCTAGAATTCTTTTCGCTCAGCATGGATGTAGGAATGTAGCCTCTTTCTAGCTTGGTTACCCTCACTTTTTGGCCTGTTTGTCAGTGTGTTGGACTGTGTTCTTTGGGATCCTGCTAACCAGGACCCCAGTGACTGTGCTGACTCCTCTAAATTTGGTTGCTGGTAAAAAAAAATGTATCCCCACAATTGGTATACTGGTGCCCCCATGTAAGTCCCTAGTATATGGTACCTAGGTACCCAGGGCATTGGGTTCCAGGGGATCCCTTTGGGCTGCAGCAGTTCTTCTGCCACCCAGAGGGAGCCCATGCAAAGGTTCTGCAGGCCTTCCATTGCAGACTGCATGAACCGGGTGCACGCACCCTGTTTCACTACGTCACTGCACCAGGTCACTGCAAGTCACCCCTATAGTAGGCACTCTCAGCGCAGAGGGCAGGGACCAGACACCTGTGTGTGAGGGCACCCCTGCACTAGCAGAGGTGCCCCCATGAACTTCAGCCCCATTTTACTGGACTTCATGAGTGCGGGGACGCCATTTTATATGTGTACTCGACATAGGTCACTACCTATGTCCAACTACATAATAGTAACTCCGAACTTAGGCATGTTTGGTATCAAACATATCAGAATCATACCCCAATACTGTTGCAAGTATTGGAAGTATGATTCCATGCACTCTGGGGGCTCCTTAGAGGACCCCCAGCATTGCTGCTACTAGTCTTACAGGGTTTTCCAGGCAGCCCAGCTGCTGCCACCCCTATGACAGGTTTCTGCCCTCCTGCTGCTTGATCTGACCAAGCCCAGGAAGGCAGAACAAAGGATTTCCTTTGGGAGAGGGAGGTAACACCCTCTCCCTTTGGAAATAGGTGTGACTCCTCCCCTGTCTATCACCACCCTACGTGTGGAGCCCTGAGCTCCTCCAGGGGGTCCCGTAGTTCTGCCATCTTCATTCCAAGGTTGGCAGAGAAATCTGAGAGCATCTGAGTGGCCAGGCAAGTGATGTCAGAGGCACCCACTGATATGTAGTTACCTGGTTAGGTGGTCTTCCTCTGGGGTGGGTCTTCAGATTTGGCTTGCAAGATTCCTGCACGACTCCTCTGCGACCTCTGCTTCGATTACTGGCCTCCGGAACCGCAGCTGAACCCTCCAGGACCCTACAAGCTGCAGATCCATGAGGAAGACTTCTGCAGCATTGTAGCCAGAATTCCTGCCAGCTTTGCAACATTTTCCTGGCCGTGCATCCTCAAGAGACTGCAACTCTTCAGCCTGCACAAGAAGAAATCTCCCTTGGGGTGAAGGCATCACTCTGCTTTATCCACAGGGACCTGGCTGCAACGACTACCGGCTGCGTGGCTCTCCAGTCATCGTGAGTGGCGTGGGTCCTGCATCACGGGTGGTGGTCCAGGGGGGTCTCCCATGGTCCTCTCTACCAGCTGTCGCACTTTGGTGGTGGTAAGTCCTTGCCACTCCACGCAAGTCAGTACCCCTGTGCAATGTGTCCTTTGCAGCTGCAAAGGCTTATTTGCTTCACCTTCAAGGGGAACTTCAGGCAATGTGTAACTCCAGCCCCCAACGCTCCCTCCTGCAACTCCTGGACCTCTGCGTGGTCCTCCAGCGACATGGGAGCAACTTCTGTGGTGCTACGTGGGCTGCTTCAACAACTTATTTGTCCCTGTCCTGTGGGACACCTGTGGTTGCTGCCTTCGCTCCTGTGGGCCTTCTGCGACGTAGAGGGTCCCCTGTGACTCCCCCTCCTGGGTAGAGTCCCCCTGGACCTAGCTGGTCCCCGGCAGCACCTCTTTTCCTCCAACTGCGAATTTGCCTTTGCCAAGGCTTGTCGGTGGAAGTCCTTCACCGGCACCCATCTGCAATCCAGCTTCCAGCGTGGGACACTATTTGCATGCATCCGGAACTCTTCTCCAGCTTCTGGGCTGCGGTGCTCACCTGTCTTCCTTCTTCGTCAACCAAGTCCAAAAGGTACCCCTGGGTGGGTAGTATCTCCTACCCCCTGGACTCCACAGACACTTCTGGACTTGGTCCCCTCTCTCCACGGGTCTCCATCTTCAGTAATCCGCTACTGATTTCTTGGTGGCTGTTCTGGGTGTCTTCTTTTTCTTCTTCTTCATCCTTTGTGGTGGTTTTGGGGAAATCCAGTGTTTTACTCTTGCATTCCTGGTTGCTGGGAGGTAATACACAACTTACCTGTGTGGTTTCCTAGTACTCCGGCTCTCTTGTATATGATTTACTTACCTAGGTGGGGGCTGTGTGTTTGCATTCCACTTTCTTAGTGTATGGTTTGGGTTCCCCCTCTGATCACAATTGGTTATTGCTCTTTTACACTGTTTGCTAACATTCGTATGCCTGTTACTGTTTATTTGTGTGTGTGTGTGTGTATATATATATATATATATGTTCGATGGCATGTGTAGCTGCAGATACACATGCTGTGCACATCCCGCCATCTGGTGTTGGGCTCAGAGTGTTACAAGTTGTTTTTCTTCGAAGAAGTCTTTTTTGGAGTCACGAGACCGAGGGACTCCTCCCCTTTCGACTCCATTGCGCATGGGCGTCGACTCCATCTTAGATTGTTTTTTTTCCGCCATCGGGTTCGGACGTGTTCCTTTTCGCTCCTTGTTTCGGGTCGGAAAGTTAGTTAGAATCTCGGGAAAATCGTCGGTATTGTTTGCGTTCGGTATCGGGTTAGTTACAACAGATCGACACCGAATTAAGAAGAGCTCCGGTGGCCCTTTGGTTTTTTTTTTCCATCCCCGTCGGGGCCTGGTCGGCCCGGCCACGTGTCTCTTCAAGGCTGATGGAACGGACCCCATTCCGCTTCTGTCCAAAATGCCATAACAAGTATCCATATACAGATCAACATCTGGTCTGTAACTTGTGTTTGTCACCAGAACACAAGGAGGATACTTGTGAGGCCTGTCGAGCGTTTCGGTCCAGGAAGACACTCGGGGACCGAAGAGCAAGAAGACTACAAATGGCGTCGGCGCCGACAGGACAAGAGCGTTTCGAGGAGGAGGAAGAAACATTCTCCACCCAGGAGTCGGACTCTGAGGAGATCGATCCCGAGGAAACGCCTAAAACCGTGAGTAGGACGTCGAAACCAAGAACTCACGAGAAAAGCGCTAAAGCCCAGGGGACGCCACCGCCAACAGGCCATGGCTTAACCCGAAAAGTAGGTGACCGTTCATCGGCACCGAAAAAGGGCGAGCTGGTGTCGAAGTCATCTGACTCCGGTCGAGATACCGGCACACAGCAATCTCGGGCCCGAGATAGTGGCTCAGAGAAGATTCGGCACCGAGACAGCGGCACCGAAACGGGTCGGCACCGAGAGAGCACGATGCCGAAAGTAAAAAAGGTTTTCGTCGGAGCCGAAAAAAAGCTACCGAAAAGGTTTCGGTACCGAAATATCCGGCTTCGGAACTGAAAACAAGTTCCTACACTGAGGAACAAGGACTGTCCACACAAATGAAGACACATAGATTTGGACAGGAATTACAGGCAATAGAGCCAGATCACAATCAAAGACGGCTCTTTATTCAAAAAGATACAGGGAAGATCAGCACTCTTCCTCCAGTCGAAATGAAACGCAAGCTTGCCTTCCAAGACAAGGATAAACAGCCACATGCAAAGGTGGCTAAACAAGTAACACCGCCACCATCCCCACATCACTCTCCGCAACCATCACCGGTAGCCACTCCACCAATGTTGCAATCCCCAACTCATACAGGAATGAGTCAAGATGACCCTGACGCATGGGACCTTTATGACGCACCAGTGTCAGATAATAGTCCAGAATGCTATCCAGCTAAACCATCGCCACCAGAGGATAGTACAGGCTACGCACAGGTGGTGTCAAGAGCAGCGACATTTCATAATATCAGCCTTCATTCGGAGCCCATTGAAGACGACTTCCTTTTTAATACACTGTCGTCCACACACAGCCAATATCAGAGTCTTCCTATGCTACCCGGAATGCTAAAACACTCCAAACAAGTGTTTGAGGAGCCTGTTAAAGGGAGAGACATTACTCCAAGAGTAGATAAAAAATATAAACCGCCACCAACAGACCCAGTGTACATTACATAACAGCTAACACCAGACTCTGTTGTAGTGGGAGCAGCGCGCAAAAGAGCCAACTCTCATACTTCAGGAGATGCACCACCTCCAGATAAAGAAAGTAGGAAATTCGATGCTGCAGGCCAAAGGGTGGCGGCACAGGCAGCAAACCAGTGGCGTATTGCAAATTCGCAAGCTTTGCTAGCCAGATATGATAGGGCCCTTTGGGATGAGATGCAACACCTTATTGAACATTTGCCCAAGGAGTTCCAAACAAGAGCGCAGCAAGTAGTAGAAGAAGGACAGGGTATCTCCAATAATCAGATACGGTCAGCAATGGATGCTGCAGACACAGCTGCTAGAACTGTCAACACAGCAGTAACAATAAGGAGACATGCATGGCTGCGTACATCAGGATTTAAACCAGAGATACAGCAAGCTGTGCTGAATATGCCATTCAACGGACAGCAGTTGTTTGGGCCGGAGATGGACACTGCGATCGAAAAACTTAAGAAAGACACTGACACGGCCAAAGCCATGGGCGCACTCTACTCCCCACAGAGCAGAGGCACATTTCGAAAGACACAATTTCGAGGGGGGTTTCGAGGGCAAACCACAGAAGCCACAACCTCACAAACAAAGCCCACTTACCAGAGCCAGTATCAGCGGGGAGGTTTTCGGGGACAATATAGAGGGGGACAATTTCAAAGGAATAGAGGAAAGTTCCAAAGTCCCAAAACTCCTCCAAACAAATCCCCAACACAACACCTGTGGGGGGGAGACTAGCCAAGTTTTACAAACATTGGGAGGAAATAACAACAGACACTTGGGTCTTAGCAATTATCCAGCATGGTTATTGCATAGAATTTCTCAAATTCCCTCCAAACATCCCACCGAAAACACACAATATGTCAAAACAACATATAGATCTTCTAGGACTAGAAGTTTAGGCATTGCTACAAAAAGAAGCAATAGAGTTAGTACCAAAACAACAAATAAACACAGGAGTTTACTCCCTGTACTTTCTGATACCCAAAAAAGACAAGAGTCTGAGACCTATACTAGATCTCAGAACATTAAATACCTACATCAAATCAGATCACTTTCACATGGTTACATTACAAGACGTAATCCCACTGCTCAAACAACAAGACTACATGACAACACTAGACCTAAAGGATGCATATTTCCATATACCAATACATCCTTCACACAGAAAGTACCTAAGGTTTGTATTCCAAGGGATACACTACCAATTCAAAGTGTTGCCATTCGGAATAACAACTGCACCAAGAGTTTTTACAAAATGCCTAGCAGTAGTAGCTGCACATATCAGAAGGCAGCGAATACATGTGTTCCCGTACCTAGACGATTGGTTAATCAAAACCAACACGCTAAGACGGTGTTCACAACACACAAAATGTCATAGAAATCCTCCACAAACTAGGTTTCTCAATCAACTACACAAAGTCACACCTTCTGCCGTGTCAAACACAGCAATACTTAGGAGCAACAATCAACACAGCAAAAGGGATTGCCACTCCAAGTCCACAAAGAGTTCACACATTTCACAATGTGATACAGACCATGTATCCAAATCAAAAGATACAAGTCAAACTGGTGATGAAACTACTAGGCATGATGTCTTCATGCATAGCCATTGTCCCAAACGCAAGGTTGCACATGCGGCCCTTACAACAGTGCCTAGCATCACAATGGTCACAAGCACAGGGTCAGCTTCTAGATCTGGTGTTGATAGACCGCCAAACATACATCTCGCTTCAATGGTGGAACAGTATAAATTTAAACCAAGGGTGGCCTTTCCAAGACCCAGTGCCACAATGCGTAATAACAGATGCTTCCATGATAGGGTGGGGAGCACACCTCAATCAACACAGCATCCAAGGACAATGGGACATACAGCAAAAACAGTTTCACATAAATCACTTAGAACTGTTAGCGGTATTTCTAGCGTTCAAAGCATTTCAACCCATAATAAGCCACAAACACATTCTTGTCAAAACAGACAACATGACAACAATGTATTACCTAAACAAACAGGGAGGCACACACTTGACACAGTTGTGTCTCCTAACACAGAAAATATGGCATTGGGCGATTCACAACCACATTCGCCTAATAGCACAATTTATTCCAGGAATTCAGAACCAGTTAGCAGACAATCTCTCTCGGGATCACCAACAAATCCACGAATGGGAGATTCACCCCCAAATACTAAACACTTACTTCCAAATGTGGGGAACACCACAAATAGATCTATTTGCAACAAAGGAAAACTCAAAATGCCAAAACTTCGCATCCAGGTACCCACAAGATCAGTCTCAGGGCAATGCGTTATGGATGAGCTGGTCAGGGATATTTGCTTACGCTTTTCCCCCTCTCCCACTCCTTCCATATCTAGTAAACAAATTGAGTCAAAACAAACTCAAACTCATACTAATAGCACCAACATGGGCAAGACAACCTTGGTACACAACACTACTAGACCTGTCAGTAGTACCTCATGTCAAACTACCAAACAGACCAGATCTGTTAACACAACACAAACAACAGATGAGACATACAAATCCAGCATCGCTGAATCTAGCAATTTGGCTCCTGAAATCCTAGAATTCGGACACTTAGACCTCACACAAGAATGTATGGAGGTCATAAGACAAGCTAGGAAACCTACCACTAGACACTGCTATGCAAATAAGTGGAAAAGATTTGTTTATTACTGCCATAATAATCAAATTCAACCCTTACACGCATCTGCCAAAGATATAGTAGGATACTTACTACAATTGCAAAAGTCAAAGCTAGCTTTCTCTTCAATAAAGATACATCTGACCGCAATTTCAGCCTACCTGCAAATTACGCACTCAACTTCATTATTTAGGATACCAGTCATAGAAGCATTTATGGAAGGCCTAAAGAGAATTATACCACTACGAACACCACCAGTTCCTTCATGGAACCTCAACAGTCTTAACACGACTCATGGGTCCACCTTTTGAGCCCATGCACTCTTGTGAAATGCAATACTTAACATGGAAAGTTGCATTTTTGATTGCCATCACATCTCTAAGAAGAGTGAGTGAAATTCAAGCATTTACCATACAAGAACAATTTATTCAAATACACAAGCATAAAGTAGTTCTACGGACAAATCCAAAATTTTTACCAAAAGTGTTCTCACCGTTCCACTTGAATCAAACGGTAGAATTACCAGTGTTCTTCCCACAGCCAGATTCTGTAGCTGAAAGAGCATTGCATACATTAGACATCAAAAGAGCACTAATGTACTACATTGACAGAACAAAACTAATTCGAAAAACAAAACAACTATTTATTGCTTTCCAAAAACCTCATACAGGGAATCCAATTTCTAAACAAGGCATTGCTAGATGGATAGTTAAGTGTATTCAAACCTGCTATCTTAAAGCAAAGAGAGAGCTGCCTATTACACCAAAGGCACACTCAACCAGAAAAAAAGGTGCTACCATGGCCTTTCTAGGAAATTTTCCAATGACCGAAATATGTAAGACAGCAACATGGTCTACGCCTCATACATTTACCAAACACTACTGTGTAGATGTGCTAACGGCACAACAAGCCACAGTAGGCCAAGCAGTACTACGAACATTGTTTCAAACTACTTCAACTCCTACAGGGTGAACCACTGCTTTTGGGGAGATAACTGCTTACTAGTCTATGCACAGCATGTGTATCTGCAGCTACACATGCCATCAAACGGAAAATGTCACTTACCCAGTGTACATCTGTTCGTGGCATTAGTCGCTGCAGATTCACATGCGCCCACCCGCCTCCCCGGGAGCCTGTAGCCGTTTAGAAGTAGATCTTAAAAATTTGTACATTTGTAAATATATTACTTAAAACTTCATTATGTACATACGTATTCACTCCATTGCATGGGCACTATTACTAGCATACACAACTCCTACCTCACCCTCTGCGGGGAAAACAATCTAAGATGGAGTCGACGCCCATGCGAAATGGAGTCGAAATGGGAGGAGTCCCTCGGTCTCGTGACTCGAAAAGACTTCTTCGAAGAACATCAACTTGTAACACTCCGAGCCCAACACCAGATGGCGGGATGTGCACAGCATGTGAATCTGCAGCGACTAATGCCACGAACAGATGTTCACTGGGTAAGTGACATTTTCCATATATGTTTGATGGCATGTGTAGCTGCAGATACACATGCTGTGCATTATCCTGCCATCTAGTGTTGGGCTCGGAGTGTTTCAAGTTTTTTTTCTTCGAAGAAGTCTTTTCGAGTCACGAGACCGAGGGACTCCTCCCCTTTCGGCTCCATTGCGCATGGGCGTCGACTCCATCTTAGATTGTTTTCTTCCCGCCATCGGGTTCGGACATGTTCCTCTTCGCTCCGTGTTTCGGTTCGGAAGAGTTAGTTAACATTTGGAAAATTTGACGGTATTGTTTGTGTTCGGTATCGGGTTAGTAATAACACATCGACACCGAAGAAAAGAAGAGCTCCGGCAGCCCTTCGGGGATTCCACTCCCCGGCGGGGCCTGGTCGGCCCGACCACGTGCGTCTTCAAGGCTCATGGAACGGACCCCATTCCGCTTCTGCCCCGAATGCCACATTAAGTATCCTTACACAGATCAACATCTGATCTGTAATTTGTGTTTGTCCCCTGAACACAAAGAGGATACCTGCGAGGCCTGTCGGGCATTTCGGTCGAAGAAAACGCTACGGGACCGGAGAGCACGAAGGCTTCAAATGGCATTGGCGCCGCCAGGACACCACAACGTCGAAGAAGAGGAGACTTTCTCCATTGCTGACTCGGACGAGCCCGAAACGGAGCAGACGCCGAAAACCGGGAGTAAGCCAGCCCTGGCCAAAACTCACGGCAAAATCATGAAGGCCCAGGGGACGCCACCGCCGGCAGGCCATGGCTTAACCCGTAAAATCGGTGACCATCCATCGGCACTGAAAAAGGGCACACATGTGTCGAAGTCATCCGACTCCGGTCGAGATCCCGGCACAGAGTATACTCGACATCGAGAACCTGGCTCCGACCAGACTCTACACCGAGATACCGGCTCCGAGCTAAGCCGGCACCGAGAGATTGGCACACCGAAACCGCAAAAAGTGGCTTCGGAATCGAAAAAGACTGTAGAAAAGGTTTCAGTACCGAAACACCCAGCTTCGGAGCCGAAAACAAGCTCCTACTCCGAAGAACAAGGCCTTTCAGCACAACTACAAGGCCATAAATTTGGACAAGAGCTAGAACCGGGGGAGCCAGATTATACACAAAGAAGGCTCCATATTCAAAAGGAAACAGGGAAAATAAGAACTCTCCCTCCTATAAAAATGAAAAGGAAACTTGCTTTCCAAGACAAAGAAAAACAACCACAAGCAAAAGTGGCAAAAGCAGTAACTCTACCTCGCTTTTCGCCACAACCATCACCACACCACTCACTGCAACTGTCACCAATTGCAACCCCCCCTATGATGCAATCTCCAACGCACACAGGGATGAGCCAGGGTGACCCAGATGCATGGGATCTATATGACGCGCCAGTATCAGACAATAGTCCAGACTGCTACCCAGCAAGACAATCACCACCTGAAGACAGTACTGCCTACACGCAAGTGGTGTCCAGAGCAGCTGCTTTTCACAATGTGGCACTGCACGCTGAACCCATGGAGGATGACTTTTTATTTAATACTTTTTCGTCGACACACAGTCATTACCAAAGTCTTCCAATGTTACCAGGGATGTTGAAACACGCGAAACAAGTATTTCAAGAGCCCCTTAAAGGCAGAGCCATCACACCTAGGGTGGAGAAAAAGTACAAGCCTCCCCTACAGACCCTGTGTACATCACGCAACAACTAACACCTGACCCAGTAGTAGTAGGCGCAGCACGTAAAAGGGCTAATTCACACACCTCTGGAGATGCACCACCACCCGACAAAGAAAGTCGAAAGTTTGATGCAGCGGGGAAAAGAGTTGCTGCACAAGCGGCCAATCAATGGCGCATTGCCAATTCCCAAGCTTTATTGTCAAGATATGACAGAGCTCATTGGGATGAAATGCAGCACTTTATAGAACATCTGCCCAAGGAATTCCAAAAGCGTGCACAACAAGTGGTGGAAGAGGGCCAAAGTATCTCGAACAATCAGATACGATCGGCAATGGACGCAGCGGACACAGCTGCAAGAACTGAATACAGCGGTCACTATTCAGAGACACGCATGTCTACGCACCTCCGGGTTTAAGCCAGAGATCCAACAGGCTGTGCTTAATATGCCTTTTAATGGACAGCAGTTGTTTGGGCCGGAGGTGGACACAGCTATAGAGAAGCTGAAGGACACTGATACGGCCAAGGCCATGTGCGCGCTCTACTCCCCACAGAGCAGTGGCACATTTAGGAAGACACAATTTAGAGGGGGGTTTCGGGCCCAAAGCACAGAACCCTCAACCTCACAAACCAGACCCACATACCAGGGCCAGTATCAAAGAGGAGGCTTTCGAGGACAATACAGAGGTGGACAGTTCCCTAAAACTAGAGGAAAGTTCCAAAGCCCAAAAACACCTCAAATTAAACAGTGACTTCAGTGTCACAAATCCCCAACACATAACACCTGTGGGGGGGAGAATCACAGATTATTACCAAAATTGGGAGGAAATAACAACACTTGTGGGTCCTAGCCATTATCCAACATGGTTATTGCATAGAATTCCTACAATTACCGCCAAATGTGCCTCCAAGAACACACATGTCCAAACAGCACTTGGATCTATTACAACTAGAAGTCCAAGCGTTAATAGAAAAAGACGCAATAGAACTGGTACCCAACCATCAGAAAGGAACAGGTGTTTATTCCCTGTATTTTCTAATACCCAAAAAGGAGAAAACTCTGAGACCTATCTTAGATCTCAGAACACTAAATCTTTACATCAAATCAGACCACTCTTCACATGGTGACACTGCAAGACGAAATCCCCTTGCTCAAACAACAAGACTACATGTCAACATTAGATCTCAAGGATGCGTACTTCCATATACCCATACATCCTTCACACAGGAAATACTTAAGGTTTGTAATCCAAGGAGTACATTACCAATTCAAGGTGTTACCATTCGGGATAACAGCACCAAGGTATTTACAAAATGCCTTGCGGTAGTAGCAGCACATGTCAGAAGACAGCACATACACGTATTCCTGTATCTAGACGATTGGTTAATAAAAACCAGCACTCAGCAACAGTGTCTTCAACACACAAAATACGTCATAGAAATCCTTCACAAACTAGGGTTCTCAATAAACTACCTAAACTCACACTTACAACCGTTTCAAGTACAACAATACTTAAGAGCAACAATCAACACAAAAAAAGGGATTGCCACTCCAAGTCCACAAAGGGTACAAGCATTCCAAAACGTAATACAAGGCATGCACCCAAACCAACAATATCAAGTAAAATTAGTGATGAAACTTCTAGGCATGGTGTCTTCATGCATAGCCATTGTCCCAAACGCAAGATTACACATGCGTCCATTACAACAGTGCCTAGCGACACAATGGACACGAGCACAGGGTCAACTTCAGAATCTAGTGTTAATAGACCGCCAAACACACACCTCGCTTCAATGGTGGAATCCTATAAATTTAAACCAAGGGCGGCCTTTCCAAGACCCAGTGCCTCAATATGTGATCACAACAGATGCTTCCATGGTAGGGTGGGGAGCACACCTCAACCAACACAGCATCCAGGGACAATGGGACACTCAACAGAAACAACTTCATATAAATCAGTTAGAACTACTGGCAGTGTTTCTAGCATTGAAAGCATTTCAGCCACTAATAGCCCACAAACACGTTCTTGTCAAAACAGACAACATGACAACAATGTATTACCTAAACAAGCAGGGAGGGACACACTCAACACAGTTGTGTCTCTTAGCACAAAAGATTTGGCATTGGGCGATTCACAATCACTTCCGCCTAATAGCACAATACATACCAGGAATTCAAAACCAGTTAGCCGACAATCTCAGTCGGGATCACCAACAGATCCACGAATGGGAAATTCATCCCCAGATACTACAAACCTACTTCCAAACCTGGGGAACACCGCAAATAGACCTATTCGCAACAAAAGAAAACGCAAAATGCCAAAACTTCGCATCCAGGTACCCACAGCCTCACTCCAAGGGCAATGCGTTATGGATGAGTTGGTCAGGGATATTTGCTTATGCTTTTCCCCCTCTCCCACTCCTTCCGTATCTCGTAAACAAATTGAGTCAAAACAAACTCAAACTAATACTAATTGCACCAACTTGGGCACGACAACCTTGGTACACAACACTACTAGACCTGTCAGTAGTGTCTCATATCAAACTACCAAACAGACCAGATCTGTTAACTCAACACAAACAGCAGATCAGACACCCGAATCCAGCATCGCTCAATCTAGCAATCTGGCTCCTGAAGTCTTAGAATTCGGACATCTAGACCTTACACAAGAATGTATGGAGGTCATCAAACAGGCTAGGAAACCTACTACAAGACATTGCTACGCAAATAAATGGAAACGATTTGTTTATTACTGTCATAATAATCAAATACAACCAGTACACGCGTCCACGACAAACATTGTAAGCTACTTACTACACTTACAAAAGTCTAAGTTAGCTTTTTCGTCCATTAAAATACATCTCACAGCAATTTCTGCCTATCTGCAAACTACACATTCAACCTTGTTATTTAGAATCCCTGTCATAAAAGCATTTATGGAGGGGCTAAAAAGGATCATTCCCCCAAGAACACCACCAGTTCCTTCGTGGAACCTCAATATTGTATTAACACGACTCATGGGTCCACCATTTGAACCCATGCACTCTTATGAAATACAATACTTAACATGGGAAGTAGCCTTTCTAATAGTTATCACATCTCTTAGGAGAGTAAGTGAAATACAAGCCTTTACCATACAAGAACCCTTTATACAAATACACAAACATAGTGGTTCTACGCACAAACCCCAAATTTTTGCCAAAAGTTATATCACTGTTCCACTTAAATCAAACAGTGGAACTCCCAGTATTTTTTCCACCACCAGACTCTGTAGCTGAAAGAGCATTACATACATTAGACATAAAAAGCGCACTAATGTATTACATTGATAGAACCAAACAATTTCGCAAAACAATTGTTTCTAGCTTTTCAAAAACCTCATACAGGAAATCCAATATCCAAACAAGGCATTGCCCGATGGATAGTTAAGTGTATTCAAACCTGTTATGTTAAAGCAAAGAGAGAACTGCCTATTACACCAAAGGCACACTCCACTAGAACGAAAGGCGCCACCATGGCCTTTCTAGGAAATATACCAATGACAGAAATCTGTAAGGCAGCCACATGGTCTACGCCTCATACATTCACTAAACATTACTGTGTGGATGTTTTAACAACACAACAAGCCACAGTAGGACAGGCAGTATTACGAACATTATTTCAAACAACTTCGACTCCTACAGGCTAAACCACCGCTTTTTGGGGAGATAACTGCTTACTAGTCTATGCACAGCATGTGTATCTGCAGCTACACATGCCATCAAACGGAAAATGTCCCTTACCCAGTGTACATCTGTTCGTGGCATGAGACGCTGCAGATTCACATGCACCCTCCCACCTCCCCGGGAGCCTGTAGCCATTATAAGTTGATGAAAATAAACTTGTAAATGTGTAAATATATATATCACTTTTAGACACATTATGTACGTAAATACTTACTCCATTGCATGGGCACTATTACTATATACACAACTCCTACCTCACCCTCTGCGGGGAAAACAATCTAAGATGGAGTCCACGCCCATGCGCAATGGAGCCGAAATGGGAGGAGTCCCTCGATCTCGTGACTCGAAAAGACTTCTTCGAAGAAAAACAACTTGTAACACTCCGAGCCCAACACTAGAAGGCGGGGTATGCACAGCATGTGAATCTGCAGCGTCTCATGCCACGAACAGATGTACACTGGGTAAGTGACATTTTATATATGTATATATATATATATATATATATATATATATATATATATGTATGTTCGATGGCATGTGTAGCTGCAGATATACATGCTATGCAGAGCTCTTCTGACATCTAGTGTTAGGCTTGGAGTTTTACAAGTTGATTTTCTTCAAAGACGTCTTTTAGGACTCATGGGATCGAGTGGTGACTCCTGTCGGTTACCATGCGCATGGGCATCGTCTCCATTGTTGTATTGTTTTCTTTCCACTGTCCGGTTCGGACGGGTTTCCTCTCGCTCTGAGATTTCGAATCGGAAAACCGTAGACAACCTGTTTAATCGTCTGTATTGTTTCGATCGTGTTTTCCACCTAGCATCGAACCAGTAGTACCGTTGAATCTAGATTCTTCACCCTTCTGGGCGCGTGCGCCCAACTCTGGCCTGTTCGGGCCTACCACGTGGAAACCTGATGGATCGGACTCCATTTCGATTCTGCCCTCGGTGCCACGCGAAGTTCCCATATACCGACCAACATCTGGTTTGTAATTTGTGCCTTTCTCCAGAACACCGAGAAGAGGATAGCGAAGCATGTCAATCATTTCAATCCAAGAAGACCGTGAGAGATCGCAGAGCCCGAAGATTAGAAATGGCAACAAAGTACAGAACATCTTGACGTCATGGAAAAAGTACAGGCACAGACAGCAGTCTCCATCCGAGATACCGACTCCGAGCAGGAATCGGAAGATAGACCCATCACGGCTGGCCTGCATGTGAGTACATCTGCCCCTATGCCCATACATATAAAACTACCGAAGGCCTTGGGTACACCACTGCCAGAAGGCCATGGTTCGGCCCAAAAAAAGACTGTAGTCGACTGTAGGAAGTTGGCTCTGTATATACTATTTCAAAGTAAGAAATAGTGTGCACAGAGTCCAAGGGTTCCCCTTAGAGGTAAGATAGTGGCAAAAAGAGATAATTCTAATGCTCTATTTTGTGGTAGTGTGGTCAAGCAGTAGGCTTATCAGAGGGTAGTGTTAAGCATTTGTTGTACACACACAGGCAATAAATGAGGAACACACACAGGCAATAAATGAGGAACACACACTCAAAGACAAATTCCAGGCCAATAGGTTTTTATATAGAAAAATATATGTTCGATGGCATCTGTCGCTGTAGATACACATGTTCTGCATTAGCTCGCCATCTGGTGTTGGGTCAGAGTGTTACAAGTTGTTTTTCTTCGAAGAAGTGTTTTCGAGTCACGGGACCGAGTGACTCCTCCTTCTGTGCTCATTGCGCATGGGCGTCGACTCCATCTTCGATTGTTTTCTTTCCGCCATCGGGTTTGGACGTGTTCCTGTCGCTCCGAGTTTCGGAACGGAAAGATAGCTGAAAACGGAAGATTTTCGACGGTATCGTTGCGATCCGGTTCGAGATAAACACATACGACGACGCATTGAACATCGAAGCGCTTCGGTGCCCTTCGGGGTAGATTTCGGCACACCGTCGGGGCCTAGTCGGCCCGACCGCGTGGAGAACAACGCCGATGGAACGGACCCCGTTTCGATTCTGCCCTGAATGCCACAACAAATATCCTTATACGGACCAACACTCGGTCTGTAACCTGTGCCTGTCACCCGAGCACAGCGAAGAATCCTGTGAGGCCTGTCGGGCGTTCCGGTCCCGAAAAACTCTGCGCGACCGTCGAGCGAGAAGACTGCAGATGGCGTCCACGCCAAAGGAGCATCGACAGTTCGAGACAGAAGAGGAACAGGAGGAAGCCTTTTCCATCCAGGATTCAGACTCCGACGAACTCGACAATACAAAAACTGTGAGTAAGACGTCGAGATCAGAACTTAAAAAAGGCAAAAAGGCCCAGGGGACGCCACTGCCAACCGGCCATGGCTCAACCCAAATTCCCGGTGACCAACAATCGGCACCGGAAAAGGCCCATTCAGGGTCGAGATCGTCCGACTCCGGTCGAGACACCGGCACGCAGCCTCCTCGGGACCGAGAGAGTGCTAAAGAGAAGCATCGACACCGAGAGTTCGGTGTCGACACGGATCGACGCCGAGACAGTGGCGCCGAAGACCATAGAGGCCAAGATTTTTCGGCACAAAAGAAGAGGAAGGTTACATCGGAGCCGAAAACACAAACAACAGGGTTTTCGGAGCCGAAAAAAGCACCAACAGACCCAGTTTCAGGCTCATATACTGAAGAACATTCTATGTCTTCACAAATGAAAAAACACAGATTCGAACAGGAACTGCAATCCACTGAAGTGGATCACACGCAAAAGCGTATCTTTATTCAGCAGGGGACAGGGAAGATCAGTACCCTTCCACCTGTCAAAAGAAAGAGAACACTTCAGTTTATAGCACTAGAGGCTCCTCAGCAACAAACAGCAAAGAAGGTAACACCTCCTCCCTCGCCTCCACCTGTAACTCCGGCTTCGCCAACTTACACCCCGTCACATTCGCCAGCTCACACCGCCATGAGCCACGATGACCAAGATCAAGACGCGTGGGACTTGTACGATGCACCAGTGTCTGATAACAGCCCAGACACATACCCAACTAGGCCATCACCACCTGAGGACAGCACAGCCTATTCACAAGTGGTGGCTAGAGCAGCACAGTTCCATAATGTGGAACTACACTCTGAACAAGTAGAGGATGACTTTTTATTTAACACCCTCTCCTCCACCCACAGCTCCTACCAAAGCCTGCCTATGCTCCCAGGCATGCTACGCCATGCAAAGGAGATCTTCAAGGAGCCAGTTAAAAGTAGGGCAGTAACGCCTAGAGTGGACAAAAAGTATAAGGCGCCTCCTACGGACCCTGTATTCATCACCTCTCAGCTGCCACCAGATTCTGTGGTGGTAGGGGCTGCCAGAAAACGGGCAAATTCACACACTTCTGGGGATGCAACTCCCCCAGATAAAGAAAGCAGAAAGTTCGATGCAGCCGGGAAGAGGGTCGCTGTCCAAGCAGCAAACCAGTGGCGCATCGCAAACTCACAAGCGCTGCTAGCGCGATACGACAGAGCCCACTGGGATGAGATGCAGCATCTCATTGAACATCTCCCAAAAGATCTACAAAAAAGAGCAAAACAGGTTGTTGAGGAAGGTCAAAACATTTCCAACAATCAAATACGCTCCTCTATGGATGCAGCAGACACAGCCGCAAGGACCATTAATACGTCGGTTACCATCCGTAGGCACGCATGGCTCAGAACGTCTGGATTCAAGCCAGAAATTCAGCAGGCAGTACTTAACATGCCAGTAAACGAAAAACTTCTGTTCGGTCCGGAGGTCGACACAGCCATAGAAAAGCTCAAAAAGGACACTGACACTGCCAAGGCCATGGGCGCACTCTACTCCCCGCAGAGCAGAGGATCTTATACCACCTTCCGCAAAACACCTTTTAGAGGAGGGTTTCGGGGTCAGGCCACACAAGCTAGTACCTCACAGTCCGCACCGTCCACCTACCAGGGACAGTACAGGGGAGGCTTTCGGGGCCAGTATAGAGGAGGGCAATTCCCTAGGAATAGAGGAAGATTTCAAAGCCCCAAAACCACTACCAACAAGCAGTGACTCACACGTCATCCCCCCCCCCCCCCCCCCCCCCCCACACACACACACACAACACCAGTGGGGGGAAGGATAGGCCAATATTACGAAGCATGGGAGGAAATAACTACAGACACATGGGTCCTAGCAATTATCCAACATGGTTATTGCATAGAATTCCTGCAATTCCCTCCAGACATACCACCAAAATCACAAAATTTATCAAAACACCATTCACAGCTTCTAGAGATAGAAGTTCAAGCACTACTGCAAAAAAATGCAATAGAATTAGTACCAAGCACACAAATAAACACAGGAGTTTATTCACTGTACTTCTTGATACCAAAAAAGGACAAAACACTGAGACCAATTCTAGACCTCAGAGTAGTAAACACATTCATCAAATCAGACCACTTTCACATGGTCACACTACAAGAAGTGTTACCATTGCTCAAAAAACACAACTACATGACAACCCTAGACCTCAGACGCATATTTCCATATACCAATACATCAATCACACAGAAAATATCGAAGGTTTGTATTCAAAGGAATACATTACCAATTCAAAGTATTGCCTTTTGGTTTAACAACCGCTCCAAGAGTATTCACAAAATGCCTAGCAGTAGTCGCTGCACACATCAGAAGGCAGCAAATACATGTATTCCCGTATCTAGACGACTGGCTAATCAAAACCAGTTCGCTCACACAATGCTCAAACCACACAAATCAAGTCATACAAACCCTCTACAAACTAGGGTTCACCGTCAACTTTGCAAAATCCAACATTCAGCCAAGCAAAGTACAGCAATATCTAGGAGCCATAATAGACACGACAAAAGGAGTAGCAACGCCAACTCCACAAAGAATTCACAATTTCAACAGAGTCATTCAACACATGTCTCCAAATCAGACAATACAAGTAAGAACAATACTACAGCTCCTAGGCATGATGTCCTCATGCATAGCCATTGTCCCAAACGCAAGACTGCACATGAGGCCCTTACAACAGTGCCTAGCCTCACAGTGGTCTCAAGCACAGGGTCACCTTCTAGATCTGGTGTTAATAGACCGCCAAACTTACCTCTCGCTTCTATGGTGGAACAGTATAAATTTAAACAAAGGGCGGCCTTTCCAAGACCCAGTGCCACAGTACGTAATAACAACAGATGCTTCCATGACAGGGTGGGGAGCACATCTCAATCAACACAACATAAAAGGACAATGGAACATACATCAAACAAAACTGCATATAAATCATCTAGAATTATTAGCAGTTTTTCAAGCACTAAAAGCTTTCCAACCAATCATAATCCACAAATACATCCTTGTCAAAACAGACAACATGACAACGATGTATTATCTAAACAAACAAGGAGGAACACATTCAACGCAGTTAAGCTTATTAGCTCAAAACATATGGAGGTGGGCAATCCACCATCAAATTCGTCTAATAGCACAGTTTATTCCAGGGATCCAGAATCAACTGGCAGACAATCTCTCTCGAGATCACCAGCAAGTCCACGAATGGGAAATCCACCCACAAATTCTAAACACCTACTTCACACTCTGGGGAACACCTCAAATAGACTTATTTGCAACAAAAGAGAACGCAAAATGCCAAAACTTCGCGTCCAGATACCCACACAAGCAATCCCAAGGCAATGCCCTATGGATGAACTGGTCAGGAATATTTGCTTACGCTTTTCCTCCTCTCCCTCTCCTTCCTTATCTAGTAAACAAATTGAGTCAAAACAAACTCAAACTCATTTTAATAGCACCAACGTGGGCAAGACAACCCTGGTACACAACACTGCTAGATCTCTCTGTAGTACCCCACATCAAACTGCCCAACAAACCAGATCTGTTAACGCAACACAACCAACAGATCAGACACCCAGATCCAGCATCGCTGAATCTAGCAATCTGGCTCCTGAAATCCTAGAATTCGGACACTTACAACTTAGCCAAGAGTGTATGGAAGTCATAAAGCAAGCCAGAAGGCCATCCACTAGACACTGCTACGCAAGTAAGTGGAAAAGATTTGTTTGTTACTGCCATCATAATCAGATACAACCACTACACGCAACTCCAAAACATATAGTAAATTACTTGCTCCATTTACAAAAAGCAAAGCTAGCCTTCTCGTCTATTAAAATACACCTTGCAGCAATATCTGCATACCTGCAGACTACCTATTCAACTTCCTTGTATAGGATACCAGTCATCAAAGCATTCATAGAAGGTCTTAAAAGAATTATACCACCAAGAACACCACCTGTTCCTTCATGGAACCTAAACGTGGTCCTAACAAGACTCATGGGCCCACCTTTCGAACCCATGCACTCTTGCGGAATACAATTCCTAACCTGGAAAGTTGCCTTTCTCATCGCCATTACATCTCTAAGAAGAGTAAGTGAAATTCAAGCGTTCACAACACAAGAACCTTTTATACAAATACATAAAAATAAGGTCGTCCTACGACCTAATCCAAATTTTTTACCAAAAGTTATTTCACCGTTCCATCTAAATCAAACGGTAGAACTACCAGTTTTTTTCCCACAGCCAGATTCTGTGGCTGAAAGAGCACTACATACATTAGATGTCAAAAGAGCATTAATGTACTACATTGACAGAACAAAGAACATCAGAAAAACTAAACAGCTATTTATTGCATTCCAAAAACCTCATGCAGGTAGCCCAATATCAAAACAAGGTATAGCCAGATGGATAGTTAAATGCATCCAAATCTGCTACCTTAAAGCAAAAAGACAACTGCCCATTACTCCCAGGGCACATTCAACAAGGAAAAAAGGTGCTTCAATGGCCTTTTTAGGAAACATCCCAATGCATGAAATATGTAAGGCAGCCACATGGTCTACGCCTCACACATTCACCAAACACTACTGTATAGATGTGCTATCCGCACAACAAGCTACAGTAGGTCAAGCTGTATTAAGAACTCTATTTCAGACAACTTCTACTCCTACAGGCTAAACCACCGCTTATGGGGAAATAACTGCTTACTAGTCTATGCAGAACATGTGTATCTACAGCGACAGATGCCATCGAACTGAAACTGTCACTTACCCAGTGTACATCTGTTCGTGGCATCAGTCGCTGAGATTCACATGTGCCCACCCACCTCCCCGGAAGCCTGTAGCAGTTCAGAAGTTACCTTCAATTTTGTACATTTGTATATATATTATTTAAACCTTTAATAGGTACATACTTACACATTTCATTGCGCGGGCACTATTACTATAGTACAACTCCTACCTCACCCTCTGCGGGGAAAACAATCGAAGATGGAGTCGACGCCCATGCGCAATGAGGACAGAAGGAGGAGTCACTCGGTCCCGTGACACGAAAACACTTCTTCGAAGAAAAACAACTTGTAACACTCCGACCCAACACCAGATGGCGAGCTAATGCAGAACATGTGAATCTCAGCGACTGATGCCACGAACAGATGTACACTGGGTAAGTGACATTTTCATTTCTTAGTTTATTTTAAGAACCACAGGTTCAAGATTTACAAGTAATACTTCAAATGAAAGGTATTTCACTCAGGTATTCTAGGAACTCTGAATAATCACAATAGCACGTACAGTTTTGACAAAAATGGCAATAAGCTATTTTAAAAGTGGACACTGGGGGAGGTAAGTATTTGTTAAGTTCACAGGTAAGAAACACTTACAGGGTTCAAAGTAGGGTCCGAGGTAGCCCACCGTTGGGGGTTCAAGCCAACCCCAAAGTTACCACACCAGCAGCTCAGGGCTGGTCAGGTGCAGAGGTCAAAGTGGTGCCCAAAACACACAGGCTTCAATGGAAATGGGGGTGCCCTGGTTCCAGTCTGCCAGCAGGTAAGTGCCCGCGTCTTCGGAGGGCAGACCAGGGGTGTTTTGTAGGGCACCGGGGGGGACACAAGGAGGCACAGAAAGTACACCCTCAGCGGCACGGGGCGGCCGGGTGCAGAGTGTAAACGGGCATCGGGTTTCCTATAGGAATCAATGGAGAGACCCAGGGGTCTCTTCAACAATGCAGGCAGGCACGGGGGGCTCCTCTGAGTAGCCACCACCTGGGCTAGGCAGAGGGTCGCCTGGGGGTCGCTCCTGCACTGGAGTTCTGTTCCTTCAGGTCCATGCGTCTGGTTCCTTGAAGCAGGCAGTCGCGGTCAGGGGGAGCCTCTGGATTTCCTCTGCAGGCGTCGCTGTGGGGGCACAGGGGGTTCAACTCTGGCTAATCACGGGCTCAACTCTGGCTACTCACGGGCTCGCAGTCGCCGGGGAGTCCTCCCTGTAGTGTTAGTTTTCTGCAGGTCGAGCCGGGGGCTTCGGCTGCAGAGTGGAAAGTCTCATGCTTCTGGCGAGAAACGTGTGGTTTTTAAAAGTTGCTTCTTTGTTGCAGAAAGTTGCAGTTTCTTGAACAGGGCCGCTTTACTCGGGAGCTTCTTGGTCACCTCACCATGACTGCCTAAATCAACTCAGTCACTGCCTTCTGCTGCCACGCCCTTAAGATGCTGACTATCTTGAAGTGACTCTTCGCTAGCACACGCACAGGTCACTCAAACCTTCACCACAAGCAACCTGTTGTATTCTGTTTTCAGGATCATGAAGATTCTTCTTTCTTTTTTCTTTTTTTAAACTTTGTTTATTGGTATTTCTCTTTAAGTAATTACAATCATCATAATGTTGTTCCCTTCCATGTATAGCGTCAATTCTGCCAGGTAGATTACAATCAGCGTACATGCAAAAACATATCTGTGATATGGCTATGCCGGATATAATTTAAACAGCAGAGATATATAACACGTCAGGGTATGTTTGTTCAGTCCTACAACCTTCGGCCAACTTTAAGCTAACATTCTGCTCTATCGTCCTATGTGTTAGCTTCTAAACTGTTAACTCAACTAGTATGAACATTGAAAGAGCGCGCTGTAGGGGTAGCTCTCTGCTCTAGTGTGAGTGGGGCATACACCCGCGACAAGTTTGTTCACCCAGGGGGTCCGTATAAGAACCTTAGTCACAGTCCTCCCCTCAGTCCAGTGTGTCAATGGGGCCCGCTCTGGTGGAATGCCTGCTCCCACCCTAGTTTGGCTACTCTGGCTTGACATATGTGGTGCAGGTGTGGTGGGTCCCGACCTCCCTCCTCGTATGTCCGTTCCTCCAGCCCACTCCGTGTTCATGAAGATTCTTCTTCATTGCAAGGATGTTGGTTACCATGCGTCTATTGTCTGATTTTAATTGAATTAGTAGAAACTCTTTCAGATCTCATCAGAATGTGAATAGTGCAAATGATGTCGATCTAAGCTTGTATTGCATGCCTTGCTCCAAGATTTCGCTGTGTAAAGGCTTTTGATACTTAACTGCTTTGAGTTTAATGGGTGGTGGTGTAGTTGTCTGTTGAAGGAAGCTGGCTTTCTATACAGTGTACAAGAATGTGATACACACTACAGAGAGTCCATGTACCCTTTACTAGTATACAGGGGCTTGCTTAAATAATCCCAAGGTGCTGTATTTATGGTAGTGTGGTTCAGCAGACTTTGGCTTATCAAAGGGCAGTGCTAGGTATTTGTTGTACACACAGATTCAATAGAAGAGGCACACAGTGAATAAGGAAATCCAAAACCTATTTGTAAAAATAACTCACATTTCTATATCAATATAGACACCAAGATCTTTGAAATCAGGTAAGTACTTTGGATGTTAGCAATATTCAGAAACAGAATAAATACATCTGTCAGATTTAAGGCAGAAGCCTTGAATGCAGTTATGTTATCCTGTGGAAGAAACACACTGCTTAGAGACATTTTTAAACGACTTACAGGACTGTTCTTCTGAATTTTAAGTAAGTATGGTTCAAGGTCCAAAAAGTACCAACAGTTCAAGTTTACCTGCCCTAGTGTGTCCGCTTGCAGAAGTGCTTTCAGTGATGGTAGCCTCGAATGCTACACACTAAAGTCAATGGGGAAATGAATCAGTAAGAAAAGGCTGCAAATGTGGACTTGAGGACTAGTCCGGCAGAACCCAAAACGAGGGCCCTGCCCTTGGGGAGCCCAGGACCACAGAGATACTGTCTGTTTCAATGGAGCTGGGCTGGGAAGGTCGGGTGCATTGGTGTTTTTTCCAACAGGTCGACGAGTTTGAGGCTCTCGCAGTTTTTGGTGCACCCCCAGAAGAAGCAAAAAGAAACACAGCAAGTTGACTTCTGGCATGGAGCTGGCCTCTCTTGAAGACCCCTGATATGCAGGTAAGTTTTGACATTGGTGTTCCAATGGAATGAACACATACAAGACTTGGTGATTGCAACAGGCTCCAGTACCCCAGGTATTGGTACAGGGAGCCTCTTGTGCATCAGCGTCTCGAAGAGTGGGTGGATCGACGGGGCTGACCTCCTGAACACTCAGTGACCTCCTCCTGGGCTGCTGCTGCTGCGTCGGTGTACCTGGTGGTCAGCAGGACATTGAACTAGGCTGTGCGGTTGGTGGCTGCAGGAAAGTGGCTCCTCCACTTCAAGGGAGATGCTGGCTGATTGACGAAGTGTTCTCAGCCCTCCAAGGCTCTGGGAGAATGCACAGCTGCAGGACAAGTCAGATCTTTCCAGTTATGGGGCAGGAGCAGGCAGGCAAGGTTTGGCGCCAAGTCCACAGCAAGTTCTCGGGTCTTTGGCTCTTGTTCGTCCTTGTAGTCAAGCGAATCTGAGTTCCTGGTGTAAGGGGAGAGAAAGGTAGTAGCCAATGGGCTACCAACCCTTGTCCATGTCAGAGTTCCTAATTCCACCAGAAACAAGATAGGGGAACCTGTCTTTCGTGGGGCATTTAGGAAGCTGGCTTTTTAATTAGAATATCAAAATGAGATATACTGTACAAAGAGTCCAGGGGCTTGCTCCTTCAGTTTCACAGTGCTTCTTAGAGGGTAGTGTGGTGAAGGAGCCTTAGGCTTATCAGAGAGGAGTGTTAGACATTTACCATAGGAACACAGTAAATGAGACACATGACTCAAGAAGGAGATTCACACCAATTTAGAAAATAGGAAGTATTTCTATATATATTTTTAGGCACCAGAATCGGTACGATCAGGTAAGTACGTTTTGCAGAAGAAATTCTTAGTTTTGAAAAGTTGACAAGTGCAATTGTCTGGAGTTGCAATGTTACCTTATGGAGGAAAAACAAGTACAGCAAAGAGCTATTGTGCAGTGACTTGCAGGAGCAATCTTCCAGACTTAAGGTGAGTATTGGGATGGGTCCTAGGCCACATCAACAAGTCACCACTGGCTGCACTGGGGCAGCCGGGTGCAGATGTATAGTTCAGCGTTGAGTGCCCTGGTGAAGTCAGGGATCGTTCCTGTCAGAAAGGCACCGCAGGCAGAGACTGTGGGACCAGCTGGGGTGAGCCAACAAGAGGCCCCAAACCTTGAGCTGCTTGGGACATGGGAACACCTTTGTCCTCTTCTCCTGGGTCCAGGATGGCAGGGGCAGGGGTGTTTTTAGGCGTCAGGTATTTGTCGCCGGAGTGGTCATGGTAGAGGGGGCTTGCAGATAGAGGCTGCAGATGTAGAATGGGGGTCCTGTCTGACCAAGCCAACAAGTGGACTCTGGTCTCACAAAGCACGGAGATGTGGGGACACCTTGGTTCTCTTCTCCTTGGTTCAGGGCGGATGGGTGCAGATGTGTCCTGAGGCGTTGGGTCTTTATCTCCAGGTCACTCGCAGTAAAGGGGGGCCTGCACAAAGAGGCTGCGGGCATCTGTGTGAAGGTCGCAGTGGGGAAACCCATGATAGCCTTTGTCTCTGTAGCAGCTGGGGACCATGCTTGCACAGTTGGCTCAGTTCAACTCAGGCTAGGGGACACAGGTGCATTGGTGCTGTTCGGCATCTGGTTTCGGTGGTCCGGGGTCCTCTTCAGGGTTTCTTGGGTGCCTGCAAGGATGCAGGGGAGCAAATTCCCTCTCAACTGGAGTTCCTTATTCTGGGGTGCAGGCTGGCAGTCTTCCCAGGATTTGGAAGTTTCAACAGCTGTAGGACAAAGCATCTTTCTTGCAGTTTTCAAAGTCAGCAGGCAGGCATTCGGGATGGCGCTGAGCCAGTCACTGATATTCAATTCCTACCTTTTGCGTCTCTGGAGTGTCCTTCAGGTCAGTTGGATCAAATTTCTGGGTGCCAGGGGCTCACCTAAATACTGCATTTAGGGGTGTTTTGGGTGAGTGTAGGGCAGTAGCCAATTGGCTACTCACCCTTGGGGTCACTACCGTCTCCCCCCATATGAAAATTTCCTGTGGGAAGTGGGCATAACCCTCTTCCAGAGGTCATAATTCTGCCCACACTAAGGTGGCAGAATTCTAAATGTTGTATCCATATCAGCAGCTTACCTTAGGGGTGGCACTGATCTGACTACTAATTTTCCCACCTGTATAGGTGCCAAATGGGTCCTGGAGAAGGAGGGGGGTCAGCATCTCCCTTCTGAGGGACGCTACATCTGCATACCAGGGGCGGTGGGCTTTTTTTGAAGCCTCCTGCCTTAGAATGCAGTATCACAGGTCATTCTCTTGGGAGGGGTGTGTTTACACCCCTGCTAGAGCAGGCTTTGTTCCTCTCTGCCCAAGAGCAAAGGGGGGTCAGAAACCTGCCTATTGGTGGCAGGCTGGTTAAAACTAATCAACCAGCACACGGCTGGAAGGTAGGTTTTCAGGTTGCACCTCTAATGTGCCTTCTGGGTACATGTATTTATAAATCTGTTACTGGCATCAGTGAGGGTATATTAATACGAGATGTTTGATACCAAACATCCCTACTTTCAGTGAAGCCATCATGTAGCTGGGAAACTCGTATTGACCAGTGTCCTGCACATGTACTTCCCTGTTCATTCATTGTGTCTAAGAATCGACAAAAACTTAGCAGGGGCATGTAATATAATGCACCCTGCCTTAGGGCTGTAATGCCTGCTGTAGGGGTAACTTACATATATTGCATGCATTGTTCGGGGACATAGCACACGGGCATGGTGGCATGTCATGTTTTCACTTTTAGCTGCACCAAGACACACAGCACGTAATGGCAGTCTACCTGTGCTACGTTAGGGCTCCCTGATGGTGGCACAATACATGCTGCATACATGCTTCAGCCCTTGGGGACCCTCTTTGATAACCGTGTCCTAGGTACCAGGGATTTCATTTACTAGGGACTTACAGGGGTTCCAAAGGTATTGCCAATTTGGAGAACAATTGCACAGTTTTCGGTAAAAAGGTCTGCCACTGGTTAGCAGGACGCCAGTGCACATTTAGACAAAATTGCATCAAGTACCAGGCAAAAAATGGGGGTGACCATGTAAAAAAGGAGCACTTTCCTGCAGAGCACATCAGGTAGCTCACCTTAAGTGTAACTAGTCTGGAGGTGCAACACGCCTAATGCATAGCTAATTTCCCATCTTTTATGGTGCCAAATGGGCCTCACTATACCACAGGGGCTGGCGTTCTCTAGTTCTGGAGGAAGCTGGGGTCACATATCAAGTGCGGCAGAAGTTTGAAGCCTCTTGACTTGGTATGCAGATTTACTAGCCATCCTGCTAGAGGAGGTGATTACAACTTGTCCGGAGCAGGTATTGTTTCCTGACCTCAGAGAGTGCTGGCTCTCACCTACAAGGGAGTCAGAAACTAGTCTGTGGTGGCAGGCCAAGTGATACCAGTCAGCCAGCAAACTAGAAGAATGGTAGGTTTCCAGGAGGGCACCTTTAAGCTGATCTTTGTGTGCATGTTGTCATAAATCTGGTACTGGCATCAGGACAGATTGATTAAGACAAAGTTTGATACCAAACGCCATAGGTTTCAGTAAAGCCATCCTATAGCTTGGGAACTGGTAATGACCTATGCCCAGTACATATACTAAAGATGGCTTCCCTTTTCACTTGTACCATCTCGCAATTGAACTAGTCAGCACAGGGGTATATTTGCTCATGCACATATGCCCTCACATGTAATATGCAGTGTCTTGGGCATGGCACACAGGGAATGTGGCATGTTGTGTTTTCACACCTGGCTTGCACCATGTCACGCAGCCTGCGATGGCAGCCTGCATGCAGTTTGCATGGGGGCCGCTTAGTGTGGCATACTACATCCTGCAGCTCTTAGGGACCCTCTTTAGTACCCATGCCCTAGGTACCAGGAATACTATTTACTAGTGACTTACAGGAGTACTAAAGTATGTGCCAATTGTAACACAATTAGACCATTTTACCTTGTTTGTAGGGAAAGAGTACTGGCACTCAGGCTTAGTTAGGAGGGACACAGTGCACATCAGTTGAAAAACATCAGCACCAGTGGCAAAATGTGAGGGTGACTATGACAAAAAGGGCCACTTTCCTATGCTTGTTTACACATGGGTGACTTTGAGAGGATTTAGCTTCTCTGAGAGAGAGCCATTATAATATAGCTATAGTGGTGTAGATGATACAGTAAAATTCAAAGCAGTGATGAGCTTGCAGTTATAAAATAGTTTACTTATTTTATGTTATCGAAACACTAAAACAGTGGTGATAATTAGATGTGAGAAAGGTATCTTTCATATAAAAAGTGAAATATATTTACTAGATTTAGCAGACTCGCCTCAAAACAGTTATTCAGAAAGACATGCTGCTAAAGAACTATGGCACCTTTTGATGATGGGAGGAGTGAAAGCCAAAGTGTTTACTTTTATTTATTGTAGCAGTTACGTTTTATCAAAAGGAGCGTCAGAAACGTACAGACCCCCTTCGGGCGCTTCACTCTCTGTGACTAGATTCCTCTAAGTAAAAGAGACTTGTTGCCGCTTAACATTACAGCAAGTGCCACCAGCAGAACAATTTTCATTTTAACTCAAGTCAGTACTTGACAAGGGAAATGACGTCAAATCCTCTTTAAAAAAAAAAACAAAAAAAGTAACTGAATGGTCACACACCACTTGTTTCTGTGTACGAAGACTTGAGAAGCAGTACTCTATTGCACTTTCAGGAATCCCCGGGCTGTGGCAAATCTTTTGAAAAAGTTAATTTGTTACAAATTGCAAATGAGACTTCCCTTCCTGGAGACACATTGATTTGTGGCCTGTCCTTTCCATATGATTTTCAAGAATCGAACATAACATCATGTTTCCTATTTTCTTTTTCCCCCCTCCCTGACCGTACAAAAGGTCTTCGAGGAGCATAAGCATTGTACAAATGAGTAAAAGAACATAATCTTTTGTTCCCCTCATTTACCTTCCGATAGACTCCTTTTTCGTGTCACTCTTCTAAATCTGACCTTGTACATTACATCACTTATCTTTCTTATGCTGATTGAGTTGCATGTGCACTGTTCAAGAAACTAATGTAGGAAGTTGGCTCTGTATGCACTATTTCAAAGTAAGGAATAGTATGCACAGTCCAAGGGTTCTCCTTAGAGGTAAGATAGTGGCAAAAAGAGATAATTGTAATGCTCTATTTTGTGGTAGTGTGGTCGAGCAGTAGGCTTATCAGAGGAGTAGTGTTAAGCATTTATTGTACACACACAGGCAATAAATGAGGAACACACAATCAGAGACAATTCCAGGCCAATAGGTTTTTGTATAGAAAAATATATTTCCTTAGTTTATTTTAAGAACCACAGGTTCAAGATTTACAAGTAATACTTCAAATGAAAGGTGTTTCAGGTAGGTACTTTAGGAACTTTGAATTAGCAAATTAGCATATACAGTTTTCACATAAATACATATAGCTATTTTAAAACTAGACAGTGCAATTTTCAACAGTTCCTGGGGGAGGTAAGTGTTTGTTAGTTTTTGCAGGTAAGTAAACCACCTACAAGGTTCAAGTTTGGGTCCAAGGTAGCCTACTGTTGGGGGTTCAGGGCAACCCCAAAGTTACCACACCAGCAGCTCAGGGCCGGTCAGGTGCAGAGGTCAGAGTGGTGCCCAAAACGCATAGGCTTCAATGGAGAAGGGGGTGCCCCGGTTCCAGTCTGCCAGCAGGTAAGTACCCGCGTCTTCGGAGGGCAGACCAGGGGGGTTTTGTAGGGCACCGGGGGGGGGGGGGGGCGGGACACAAGTCTACACAGAAAAGTACACTCTCAGTGGCACGGGGCGGCCGGGTGCAGTGTGCAAACAAGCGTCGGGTTCGCAATAGGAATCAATGGGAGACCAAGTGGTCTCTTCAGCGATGCAAGGGGGGGGGGGGGGCTCCTCGGGGTAGCCACCACCTGGGCAAGGGAGAGGGCCACCTGTGGGTCGCTCCTGCACTGGAAGTCGGATCCTTTAGGTCCTGGGGGCTGCAAGTGCAGTCTCTTTACCAAGCGTCGGGTCTTTGGAGCAGGTGGTTGGGGGAGCCTCGGGATTCCCTCTGCAGGCGTCGCTGTGGGGGCTCAAGGGGGTCAACTCTGGCCACTCACGGTCTCGTAGTCACCGTGGAGTGCTCACTGTGGTGTTTGTTCTCCACAAGTCGAGCCGGGGGCGTCGGGTGCAGAGTGCAAAGTCTCACGCTTCCGGCCGGAAACATGTGTTGTTTCAAAGTTGCTTCTTTGTTGCAAAGTTGCAGTCTTTGTGGAGCAGAGTCGCTGTCCTCTGGAGTTCTTGGTCCTTCTAGATGCAGGGTAGTCCTCTGAGGCTTCAGAGGTTGCTGGACCCTGTGGAACGCGTCGCTGGAGCAGTGTCTTTAGAAGTGGGGAGACAGGCCGGTAGAGCTGGGGCCAAAGCAGTTGGTGTCTCCGTCTTCTTGGCAGGTTTTTCAGCTCAGCAGTCCTTCTTCGTCTTAGATTGCAGGAATCTATCTTGCTGTGTTCTGGGAGCCCCTAAATACTCGATTTAGGGGTGTGTTTAGGTCTGGGGGGTTATTGCCAATGGCTACTAGCCCTGAGGGTAGCAACACCCTCTTTGTGCCTCCTCCCTGAGGGGAGGGGGGCACATCCCTAATCCTATTGGGGGAATCCTCCATCCGCAAGATGGAGGATTTCTAAAAGTCAGAGTCACCTCAGCTCAGGACACCTTAGGGGCTGTCCTGACTGGCCAGTGACTCCTCCTTGTTTTTCTCATTATCTCCCCTGGAATTGCCGCCAAAAGTGGGGATTGTGTCCAAGGGGCGGGCATCTCCACTAGCTGGAGTGCCCTGGGGCATTGTAACACGAAGCCTGAACCTTTGAGGCTCACTGCTAGGTGGCAGGGGGAGGTGTGAAGCACCTCCACCCAGAGCAGGCTTTTGTTTCTGTCCTCAGAGAGCACAAAGGCCCTCACCACATGGGGTCAGAAACTTGTCTCTCAGCAGCAGGCTGGCACAGACCAGTCAGTCCTGCACTGAACAATTGGGTAAAATACAGGGGGCATCTCTAAGATGCCCTCTGTGTGCACTTTTTAATAAATCCAACACTGGCAGCAGTGTGGGTTTATTATTCTGAGACGTTTGATACCGAAATTCCCAGTATTCAGTGTAGCCATTATGGAGCTGTGGAGTTCGTTTTTGACAGACTCCCAGACCATATACTCTTATGGCTACCCTGCACTTACAATGTCTAAGGTTTTGCTTAGACACTGTAGGGGCATAGTGCTCATGCACCTATGCCCTCACCTGTGGTATAGTGCACCCTGCCTTAGGGCTGTGAGGCCTGCTAGAGGGGTGACTTACCAATGCACAGGCAGTGTGAGGTTGGCATGGCACTCTGAGGGGAGTGCCATATCGACTTAGTCATTTTCTCCCCACCAGCACACACAAGCTGGCAAGCAGTGTGTCTGTGCTGAGTGAGGGATCCCTAGGGTGGCATAAGACATGCTGCAGCCCTTAGAGACCTTCCCTGGCATCAGGGCCCTTGGTGCCAGGGGTACCAGTTACAAGGGACTTACCTGGGTGCCAGGGTTGTGCCAATTGTGGAGACAATGGTACATTTTAGGTGAAAGAACACTGGTGCTGGGGCCTGGTTAGCAGGGTCCCATCACACTTCTCAGTCAAGTCAGCATCGGTATCAGGCAAAAAGTGGGGGGTAACTGCAACAGGGAGCCATTTCTTTACAACTAACATATCATGTTCTACATTTCCTTTCCCCGCTCTGCACTGCAAAGTGACCTAAGTGCAACATAGGTGTTTTTCACGTAATCAATATGGCCTGTCTATATATACTTCTCGTACTGTGTGAATGAGAGCCTTAAATTCCCATTGTACTACTCTTTGGCCTTTTTTTAATTAGCTATTCTGTTTCTTAACCCTTGCCCGCTATCAGATTTTCCTCTCACTCTCACTCTGTTTTGCTTTCTTTTTTGTTTCTCGGCTTCTATTGCTAATCATAACCTACCTTCCAAATGTCCAATCCTTGAAAAGTTTACGGAAAGAGGACCATAGCATATTAGACTGGGGGACTGACGTTCTTTTCTTTTCTATTCTTTCACCAGATCTGTGATTTTGGCTTGGCTAGAGTGGAGGAGCCAGATGAGTCTCAGCATATGACACAGGAGGTGGTTACGCAGTACTACCGTGCTCCTGAGATCTTGATGGGCAGCCGCCACTACACCAGCTCCATCGATATATGGTCTGTTGGATGCATCTTCGCTGAGCTGCTGGGCCGGCGCATCCTCTTCCAAGCTCAGAGCCCCATTCAGCAGGTAAGCCCCAGCCAGGGATGATAGTGGATATGCTGAAAGCTCAATGTTGAGTTCAACATGTGTCCCATGTGATCAAAGGAGATATATTGTTAGGCCTGAAGAGAAAGTCCTTTGTCTTTCCATTGTACTCTTTTCATGGAAGCCAAATCTCAAGCACCTAGAGGCTGTAGAGCTAAGTGTACTGTAGCTGAAAAGGTAGGTTTACTCACTGTTTGTATTCATTGTACACAGTGCTGTGCCACCACTATTAATTTAGCTTGGTTTATTTTCAACATCTTACAAGTATTATCAAATAAATGGGATCATCTAACACCTGTCTATTTGTGACATAAAAAAAATTAATAAGTGTATTATAGTTCAACTTTGTATTCTTGATGCATATTGGGTCTAATGCAAAAAATAGCAGTTCTCCAGAAGGTGATTGTGATCTTCTTTACTAATCTTAAACACTGAATAACTCCGCCCACATGGGGAACATTGGAGCACATTTTACCTTGGAAAAACTCTTTACAATGCTCATAAAGTTACTTAACCTTTTACACAAAGTACCCTTTATCGCTTTCATAATTAAAATCAACAACAATGTACAGTCTTCTCTGATGGAACCAGCAAAACATGAGCAGTGTTTTCTAGCAAGATCTGATGTACTTCAGAAGACCCTCTAGGTATAACCCTTGCCTTCTCAGATTCCCTACTATTGGTGAGAAAAGTGCCCACATTGTAATAACTTGGTTACCCTCTTTGAGAATACTGGAACCTTTGAACATGGACTCCAATGATATACAAATGTACCCAGCACAGAAACTAGTCCTTAACCATTAATGTTCCTTTTGAGCAGTTGGTGCAGATGATATAAACTACGTAAAATAATTTTATGTGTATGTAGGAAATCACCCTTTTTTCCTTGTTCACCCTTAATTTTTTCCTTTCGTTGAACCCTGGATTTTTGCATATTTTAGACCTCTGCACTTTAACTCTGCTCACCAGTGGTAAAGTGATTCTGCTGCTCTTTAAACATGATTGAATTGGCATATTTCTCAGTATATTTAACATGCCTACAAGTACCTAATATATGGTCCAAAATGTACCCATGACCTGTAAACTAAGTCTCACTAGAGGACTGCAGCACTTTTTGTGCAGTCCACTACAATGACATTGTAAAACATGGCTCCAGACCCAACAATGGAGCCTGATAGTGCAGTTTAAACACTTTTAGTCCACATGACAGGGTGCTTGGTAGTTCAAAGTAGGACATATAGAAATGTAGTGTTAAAATGTCCGTACCGTGACAATCTATTTTTCATTGGCCTGTGGTCCTGTGTAGAAAAAGAGTACATATTAAAATCCTAATACTGTGTCTCAGTAATGGTTTTAGCTAAAAATAATGAAACAACTATTTTAATAGTTATTAAAATCTAATTGTATATTGATCATGTTCAGCCTTAAATTGCTCCTAGATCTTGCTTTACTGTGACCATTGGACACTCATTGGCATTTTGTGCTTCTTTGTACTATTCCTACTTAAAACTTTAAAAGTTCATTCCTCCAGTTCCCCTTACTGGTTTACCATCATTATGGTGTCATGTTTATTAAATGTAACTTAATGTTCGGTGGCATGTGTAGCTGCAGATACACATGTTGTGCATAGTCCGCCGTCTGGTGTTGGGTCGGAGTGTTACAAGTTGTTTTTCTTCGAAGAAGTCTTTTCGAGTCACGAGACCGAGGGACTCCTCCTCCTTTGTTCCATTGCGCATGGGCGTCGACTCCATGTTAGATTGTTTTTTTTTCCGCCATCGGGTTCGGACGTGTTCCTTTTCGCTCCTGGTTTCGGGACGGAAAGATAGTCATAACTTCGGAAAACTACGTCGGTATTGTTTCGTTCGGTATCGGGTTAGAATAGAATCGACACCGAATCGTGAAGAGCTCCGGTAGCCCTTCGGGGTAATTTCGATCCCCCGTCGGGGCCTGGTCGGCCCGACCGCGTGTAAGATCGACACTGATGGAACGGACCCCGTTCCGATTCTGTCCTAAATGCCACAATAAATTTCCATATACAGACCAACATTTGGTCTGTAACTTGTGCCTGTCGCCCGAGCACAAGGAAGAGACGTGTGAGGCCTGTCGTGCGTTTCGGTCCCGAAAAACGCTCCGTGACCGGCGAGCCAGAAGATTACAGATGTCGGCCACGCCGACAGGACAACGAGGGTTCGAGGAACAAGGAGAAGAAGAGGAAGCCTTCTCCATTCATGAATCGGACTCGGACGGATTCGACGTCGAAGAAACCGTGAGTAAGACGTCGAAGCAAGCACCACACAAGAAAACAAACAAGGCCCAGGGGATGCCACTGCCAACAGGCCATGGCTCTCAACCCTTAAAGTAGGTGACCGACCATCGGCACCGAAAAAGGCCGAACCGGTGCCGAGATCGTCCGACTCGGGTCGAGACACAGGCACGCAGCAATCTCGGGACCGAGACACTGCTGCCGAAAAAGATCGACTCCGAGACAGCGGAACCGAAGCTGCTCGACGCAGAGACAGCGGCACCGAGGAGGATCGACGCCGAGAAGGCTCGACTCCGAAAAAGAGGAAATTCTCCTCGGAGCCGAAAACAAGCAAAGACACAGTTTCGGTGCCAAAACGACCGGCAACCGAACCGACTGCCAGCTCGTATTCAGAGGAACAATCACTGTCCTCTCAAATGCGCAAGCACAGATTTGAGGAAGAGTTGCAGACCACTGATGTGGACCACACACAAAAGAGGATCTTCATACAAAGTGGGACAGGGAAAATCAGCACCCTTCCCCCAATCAGGAGAAAAAGGAGACTCGAGTTCCAAACACAGGAACAAACACCACAAACAAAAGTGGTTAAAAAGGTAACCCCGCCACCCTCTCCTCCACCTGTAACTCATGTATCACCGGCACAGACTCCGTCACATTCACCGGCTCATACCACCATGAGCCAAGATGACCAAGACGCTTGGGACCTATACGACGCCCCAGTATCAGACAATAGTCCTGAGTCGTACCCTACCAAGCCCTCACCACCTGAGGACAGCACAGCGTATGCACAGGTGGTAGCTAGGGCAGCAGAGTTCCATAACGTGTCGTTACACGCAGAACCTGTCGAGGATGACTTCCTTTTCAACACCCTCTCTTCCACCCATAGCACCTACCAAAGCCTGCCTATGCTTCCAGGAATGCTAAGGCACGCAAAGCAGATCTTCAAAGAACCTGTCAAGAGTAGAGCGATAACTGCAAGGGTGGAGAAAAAATATAAAGCACCGCCCACGGACCCTACTTTTATCACCTCACAGCTGCCACCAGATTCAGTCGTGGTAGGGGCAGCTCGCAAGAGAGCCAACTCGCACACATCAGGCGAGGCACCACCTCCGGATAAGGAGAGCCGCAAGTTCGACGCGGCTGGGAAAAGGGTCGCAGTACAAGCTGCAAACCAGTGGCGCATCGCCAACTCTCAGGCGCTCCTAGCGCGATATGATAGAGCCCATTGGGACGAGATGCAGCATCTCATCGAGCATCTACCCAAGGAATTTCAGAAACGGGCAAAACAAGTGGTTGAGGAGGGACAAAACATCTCCAATAACCAAATACGCTCCTCTATGGACGCAGCGGACACAGCTGCAAGAACAATAAATACCGCAGTAACCATAAGAAGGCACGCATGGTTGCGCACATCTGGCTTTAAACCGGAAGTACAGCAAGCGGTGCTCAATATGCCGTTCAATGAACAACAATTGTTTGGACCCGAAGTCGACACGGCAATTGAGAAATTTAAAAAGGACACTGACACAGCCAAGGCCATGGGCGCACTCTATTCCCCGCAGGGCAGAGGCACTTTCGGCACCTTCTGCAAAACAACCTTCAGAGGGGGGTTTCGGGGTCAAGCCACACAAGCCAGCACTTCACAATCTACACCGTCTACCTACCAGGGACAGTACCAAAGGGGAGGCTTTCGGGGCCAGTATAGAGGAGGACAATTCCCTAGAAACCGGGGAAAATTTCAAAGTCCAAAAAACCCTCCAACCAAACAGTGACTCACAAGTCACTCAACCCCTTCACACAACACCAGTGGGGGGAAGACTAAGTCAGTTTTACAAATCTTGGGAGGAGATAACAACAGACACTTGGGTCTTAGCAATTATCCGACATGGTTATTGCATAGAATTTCTCCAACTCCCTCCAGATGTCCCACCAAAAACACAGAATATGTCAAAACAACATCTAGACCTTCTAGAACTAGAAGTTCAAGCATTACTGCAAAAGGACGCAATAGAATTGGTACCATGTACACAAAAAAACCACGGGAGTTTACTCACTGTACTTTCTAATACCAAAAAAGGACAAAACACTGAGACCAATCCTAGATCTCAGAACACTAAACACCTACATCAAATCAGACCACTTTCACATGGTCACGCTACAAGACGTGTTACCACTGCTAAAGCAACAAGACTACATGACAACCTTAGATCTAAAGGATGCGTATTTCCACATACCGATACATCCCTCGCACAGGAAATACCTAAGGTTCGTATTCAAGGGAATACATTACCAATTCAAAGTGTTGCCGTTCGGTATCACAACCGCACCAAGAGTATTTACAAAATGCCTAGCAGTAGTAGCTCATATACACGTATTCCCGTACCTAGACGATTGGCTAATCAAGACCAACTCCCTCACAAAGTGTTCACACCACACAGATTATGTCATACAAACCCTCTACAAACTCGGTTTCTCCATCAACTATACAAAATCTCACATTCTGCCGTGCAAAACACAGCAATACTTAGGAGCGACAATCAACACAACAAAGGGAATAGCCACTCCAAGTCCACAAAGGGTTCAAAATTTTCACAAGGTTATACAAGCCATGTATCCAACACAAAAGATACAGGCAAAGACGGTATTAAAACTCCTAGGCATGATGTCCTCATGCATAGCCATTGTCCCAAACGCAAGACTGCACATGAGGCCCTTACAACAGTGCCTAGCATCACAGTGGTCACATGCACAGGGTCACCTTCTAGATCTGGTGTTGATAGACCGCCAAACATACATCTCGCTTCTATGGTGGAACAGTATAAATTTAAACAAAGGGCGGCCTTTCCAAGACCCAGTGCCACAATACGTGATGATAACAGATGCTTCCATGACAGGGTGGGGAGCACACCTCAATCAACACAGCATCCAAGGACAATGGGACGTACATCAAACAAAGCTGCATATAAATCACCTCGAATTGTTAGCAGTATTCCTAGCGTTGAAAGCATTTCAACCCATCATAACCCACAAATACATTCTTGTCAAAACAGACAACATGACAACAATGTATTATCTAAACAAACAGGGGGGAACACACTCGACACAGCTGTGCCTCCTGGCACAAAAGATATGGCAATGGGCAATTCACAACCACATTCGCCTAATAGCACAATTTATTCCAGGGATCCAAAATCAACTAGCAGACAATCTCTCTCGTGATCACCAACAGGTCCACGAATGGGAGATTCACCCCCAAATTCTAAACACTTACTTCAAAATCTGGGGGACACCTCAAATAGACCTATTTGCAACAAAGGAGAACGCAAAATGCCGAAACTTCGCATCCAGGTACCCACACAGGCAGTCTCAAGGCAATGCTCTATGGATGAACTGGTCAGGGATATTTGCGTACGCTTTTCCCCCTCTCCCTCTCCTTCCATATCTAGTAAACAAATTGAGTCAAAACAAACTCAAACTCATACTAATAGCACCAACATGGGCAAGACAACCTTGGTACACAACACTACTAGACCTGTCAGTAGTACCCCATGTCAGGTTGCCCAACAGACCAGATCTGTTAACACAACACAAACAACAGATCAGGCATCCAAACCCAGCATCGCTGAATCTAGCAATCTGGCTCCTGAGATCCTAGAATTCGGACATTTAAACCTCACCCAAGAATGTATGGAAGTCATAAAACAAGCTAGAAGACCATCCACTAGACACTGCTATGCAAGCAAATGGAAAAGATTTGTTTGCTACTGCCATAATAATCAAGTTCACCCATTACATGCATCTCCAAAGGATATAGTGGGATACTTGCTACATTTACAAAAATCTAATCTAGCCTTCTCTTCCATAAAGATACACCTCGCAGCAATATCTGCATACCTGCAAATTACCCATTCAACTTCACTATTTAGGATACCTGTCATTAAAGCGTTTATGGAAGGCCTGAAAAGAATTATACCACCAAGAACACCACCTGTTCCTTCATGGAACCTCAACATCGTCTTAACAAGACTCATGGGCCCACCTTTTGAACCCATGCACTCTTGCGAAATGCAATTCTTAACGTGGAAGGTTGCATTTCTCATTGCCATCACATCTCTAAGAAGAGTAAGTGAAATTCAGGCGTTTACTATACAAGAACCTTTTATTCAAATACACAAAAATAAGGTGGTCCTAAGAACCAATCCAAAATTTTTACCAAAAGTTATTTCACCGTTCCACTTAAATCAAACGGTAGAACTACCAGTGTTCTTCCCACAGCCAGACTCAGTAGCTGAAAGGGCACTACATACATTAGACATCAGAAGAGCACTAATGTACTACATTGACAGAACAAAAGAAATTAGAAAAACAAAACAACTGTTTATTGCATTTCAAAAACCTCATACAGGAAACCCAATATCAAAACATGGTATAGCCAGATGGATAGTTAAGTGCAATCCAAACCTGCTACCTTAAAGCAAGGAGAGAACTGCCCATTACACCAAGGGCACATTCAACCAGAAACAAAGGCGCTACCATGGCCTTCCTAGGAAACATTCCAATGAACGAGATATGTAAGGCAGCCACATGGTCTACGCCTCACACATTTACTAAGCACTACTGTGTAGACGTGCTATCCGCACAACAAGCCACAGTAGGTCAAGCCGTACTAAGAACTTTATTTCAGACTACTTCCACTCCTACAGGCTGAGCCACCGCTTTTGGGGAGATAACTGCTTACTAGTCTATGCACAACATGTGTATCTGCAGCTACACATGCCACCGAACTGAAAATGTCACTTACCCAGTGTACATCTGTTCGTGGCATTAGTCGCTGCAGATTCACATGTGCCCACCCGCCTCCCCGGGAGCCTGTAGCCGTTTGGAAGTTATCTTCAACATTTGTATATTTGTAAATATATTACTTAAACCTTATTTGGTACATACTTATTCATTCCATTGCATGGGCACTATTACTAACATACACAACTCCTACCTCACCCTCTGCGGGGAAAACAATCTAACATGGAGTCGACGCCCATGCGCAATGGAACAAAGGAGGAGTCGTCCCTCGGTCTCGTGACTCGAAAAGACTTCTTCGAAGAAAAACAACTTGTAACACTCCGACCCAACACCAGACGGCGGACTATGCACAACATGTGAATCTGCAGCGACTAATGCCACGAACAGATGTACACTGGGTAAGTGACATTTTCATTTTCTGATTCGGTTTGGTAGTTGTTATTGTGTTGCATTTTAACTTTTACTGTTTAGTTGCTTCACAAATACTTTACCAGTTGCACTAAGTAAAGCCTGTCTGTTCTGTGTCATAAATACCGGGGGGTAAACTCAGGTTAATTTAGTGACTTTAAGAGTTCACCCTGACAAGAGTTGTTTGATTATTCCTAGAGGTGAATAGTCATCACCCCAATTAGTAATCCCGTTTCTTATAGTATACCTACTGATAAAATAGAGGTTTCTTTGAATAGAATATTACAGTAGAGACAGTACTTCAGAGTTTGTATGTTTGGCTAAAATGGACACTGCAGTAGCTATGCCTTTGTGTTATACAATCAATCAATCATTCACAACATTTGTACAGCGCACTACGTACCCGTTAGGGTTTCAAGGCGCTGAAAAGGGGGGGGGGGGGGGTGCTGCTGCTACTGGTCGAAGAGCCAGGTCTTAAGAAGTCTCCTGAAGGTGAGAAGGTCCTGGGTCTGTCGCAGGGAGGTAGGGAGTGTGTTCCAGGTCTTGGCGGCGAGGTAGGAGAAGGATCTGCCACCGGAGGTCTTGCACTGGATGCGGGGGACGATGGCAAGGGCGAGGGGAGTTGGCGGGTGGGCGCGTAAAAGTTGAGTCTGTTGTTCAGGTAGGCTGGTCCGGTGTTGTAGAGTGCCTTGTGGGCGTGGGTGAGGAGTTTGAAGGTGATCCTCTTGTCCACGGGTAGCCAGTGGAGGTCTCTCAGGTGGTGGGTGATGTGGCAGCGGCGGGGTACGTCGAGGACCAGTCGGGCGGAGGCGTTTTGGATGCGTTGGAGGCGTCGGATGTCTTTTGCTGGGATGCCTGTTTAGAGTGCGTTGCCGTAGCCTAGTCTGCTGCTGATGAGGGCCTGGGTCACTGTTCTTCTGGTTTCCGACGGGATCCATTTGTAGATTCTGCGGAGCATGCGGAGTGTGTTGTAGCAGGAGGAGGAAACAGCGTTGACCTGCTTGGACATGGTGAGGGCGGAGTCGAGGACGAAGCCCAGGTTGCGTGCGTGGTTGGCTGGCATTGGCGGGGCTCCCAGCGCGGTGGCCCACCAGGAGTCGTCCCAGGCGGAGGGGGTATGTCCGAGGATGAGGACCTCCGTCTTGTCGGAGTTCAACTTCAGGCGGCTGTGTCTCATCCACTCGGCGATGGACTTCATTCCCTCGTGGAGGTTGGCTTTGGCGGTCTTTGGTGAGGGAGAGGATGAGCTGGGTGTCGTCGGAGTAAGAGAGAATGTTGTTGTTCTGACGGGCCAGTTGTGCGAGGGGGGCCATGTAGATGTTGAACAGCGTCGGACTCAGTGAGGAGCCTTGGGGTACGCCGCAGATGATGTTGGTGGCTTCGGAGCGGAAAGGAGGGAGGCAGACTCTGAGTTCTGCCGGAGAGGAATGAGGAGATCCAGTTGAGGGCTTTTTCTTGTATTCCGGCTTCGTGGAGGCGTGTTAATAGGGTGCGATGGCAGACCGTGTCGAAGGCTGCAGAAAGGTCCAGGAGGATGAGGGCTGATGTTTCGCCACTGTCCATTTGCTGTCTGATGTCATCTGTGGCTGCGAGGAGTGCTGTCTCGGTGCTGTGGTTGCGTCTGAAACCGGATTCGGAGGCATCCAGGATGGAGTTGTCCTCGAGGTGGTGCGTAAGCTGGGCGTTGACGATCTTCTCGGTGACCTTCGCCGGGAAAGGGAGCAGGGAAATCGGTCTGAAGTTTTTGAGGTTGTTGGGGTCTGCCTTGGGTTTTTTGAGGAGGGCGTGGATTTCGGCGTGCTTATACACAGCTTGAGGGACAAGACTTGAGCGTTGGCAACTCAAGCAGGAAGATCGTTTAGAGGTATTAGCATTGCAATTAATTTGAAACAAATCAAAATCTTAGCAGGACATTGTCTGACTTCTGTTGCACTCCCAAAAAACGGCACAAGTGGAAGGCTTTGTTAGCTCAAACTGTCACTGTTGTTTCAGACTACCAGCTGAGCTTTTTTCTGCACAGTGATCTGCTGGTGAGATTATGACAGTGGTTTACTTTTGGAGCTTAAAAAGCTAATGGGTTGGCTAAGGACCCTGTTTGGGTAATTTGTTACTCCAGTGTTGGAACTTTCATAGATTCACATGCTTGAGTCATTCCCTGAAGTTGAGATGGGAGCAACCGGTACCTTTAATTAAGTAGTATTAACATAGGCTTAAACCTAAAGGTCCTTAGGCCTCTCAGTTTAACACTCTATCAGAGACATTTTAAGAAAAAGGACCAAACTTTCAGGCCCACTAATCAGGCGACACCACCCTCTAGAACCTTCTTGAGAAGCTCAAGTTCCTCAGATTTTCTACCGCACGTCGTGCTAAGGAGTCTCCTCAGAGCTCTGCTCTTCTCATCTTTTGGAATACCTTTAGGGTTATACTCTTCAAAACTAATTTTGACTGATTGGGGATAAGACCTACACCATTTCTGACAAGGAAAAGAAAGGTTTGTTCAGATCCTGCAAGACCTGTGGGAAAAAGAGATTACACTCTGAAGACCCTCATCAGAACTGCATATACTGCCTTTACCCAGACCACTCTGTCAAAGAACGCAAGGCATGTTTCACTGCCTCTTCTAAAACCCTGATGGATGGAGAGGGCAGATTATTACTATGGCTGCAAAAACTTAAATCTAGAGACAACCCAGTCTCTGATTCCGACAGTGATGATTCTTCCACATCCTTCAGAAAATCATCTTAAAGACTTATACCTCCTCACTCAAGGTCTTCCTCAGAACAGCTAAGAAAGGCCTACAAACAGACCACCTCAGGGTCTTACAAAGGCCGCAGCCCTCCTTCATCACCTCACAAATTCTCCAGAACAGGGGAAAGAGGACATGTCAGCAGTTAAGAAAAGTAAAACAAAATCATCATCTGTGCCTCCTCCTTAGTCAGCTGAACCATTTAAAAGGCCTTTCTCTGCTCCTACTGTTGACAGACCTCTTGCCAAAACCCCACCGTCGACATCATCCTCATCAACAGCAGCGGCGAGGTCCATTCCACTGTCGACGAGGGTTTCTTGGTTATTACCGTCGACGGTCCCTCTGACGAAGTCAACTTCGACGACGAGTCATCCACTGTCGACGAGGACAAGGTCGGTGTCTGCATCATCGACGAAGACTATCACGTCGTCATAGTCTGACTGTAACCATGGTGTTCTCATTGCAATCTTCATCGACGTCCCCTTCGACTGTAGCTTCCACCACGAAACCGTCGACGGTTAAGATTACAGTGCGGACATAATCCACAACCACTCCTGTCACGCCGTAGATAATGGTGTCTACAGCTCCATCGATGAGCTCGTTGACGACCCCGTCTACGGGGGAAAAGTTGCGCAGAAGTTCAAAAGCAACAAGAATTACTCCGGAGCATACTTCTCCTAGTAAGATAACCCCTCTAATTCCAGTACATCTGTTGGAGGGTGATGACGAATCAGATGAGGGGGGTCGATTTGGAACAGCATAACAGCCCCTCACAATTGAATGTGAAATACCAGGACGACGATGAGGAATACGGCGAAGTTTGTGACCGACTGTACTACGCAGGTGATCAAACATATCAAGAGTATTTGGATATGCCAAGCTCTTTAATATCTGACCTCAGAGCAATGTTGGCTGACTACAGTAGGCGCTTTCCTGCTGCAGAACAGGTACAACCTCGCCCTCCTTCATCGCCTTTTTCTCAGGTAGCCACCCCGCGTTAGAGGCCAACCGCTCTACCACTGACGAATGTGGCCACACCAAATATGACCCTAACACATGAGACTGACATATCTGAAGGGGAGCAAGAGGAAGGTGAGCTTCTGGACAACCAGTCTGAGTGGGATGAGTATATTATTCCAGCTCTTCATTCTCCTTCACCTTCAAAAGTAGACACCTCCAGAGGACATCAGAAGATTCCACAATCTTATGGAAAGGACTGCTAAGCGTTTTGCACTTCCAATGCCATCCAAACAAACTGATTGCTTTCTATATGACTTTAAGGAATCATTTCAGAAGTCACTACTCTCCATGCCACTAGTCAGTTACATATGGGAGGAGGGTTTAAAGGTTATGCAAAACCCAGCTACAATCACAGCAGAACTTCCATGCCTCGATAAAAAGAACACAGCACCGGAAGATGCCCCAGCATGCGTGACTGGTCATCCTTACCCAGATTCGGTGGTAACGCAGGCAGCCCAGAGAAGATCAAAAAAATCCCTCTGCACCAATTTCCGTACCTCCCGACAAAGAGGGTAGACGATTAGACAATATTGGTAAAAGATTTTCCTCAATGCCTAGTCTCATTATAATAGTGGCTAACTCCCTGGCAGTGTGATATGATAGGCAATTATGGGCTGACATCGCCCGATATATCTTGATCAGTTGCCGGAGGACATTAGATCAGAGGCCAGAAAGACATTACACGAGGGAGAACGCACATCAGCGGATATAAAGATTGTGCAATGGACATAGCCACTACCGCGTTTCGTCAGCTTGCAGAGGCTGTCCTCAGAAGACAAGGTTGGCTGAAGGCCACATCAGTCCGTCCTGAAGTGCAGAATAAAATACTAGATCTTCCTTTTGATGGTCAAGCGGTGTTCGGCGAACGTATTGATGAGGCATTGCAGTCGATTAAATCAGACACTGAGACCGCAAAATCTTTGGAAAGACACTCCAATTTCGTAAGCCTTCCTTTCGAGCCACGAGAAGGCGTGGAATGCCTTCATATAGGGGAGGCTTTCCAGCAATTCAGATATCAGTCAGTTGCATCCTCATCCCAGCAATTTCAACAGCAATACACCCAAAGACAGCCTCTGTAAGCGGCGTTCAGTAGGTCTACCACCAGGGGACGTTCAGCTCGTCCAACCAAAGACTCGACTCACAGGGCATGATGTGTCCAGGGCTCCGGCAACCCCCAACCACCTGCCCCGAAGCCTAGGCGGAAAGATCTAATTTTTTTTCTCCAGCAATGGCAAACCATAACATTGGACATATGGGTATTACAGCTGGTAAAGTGTGGACACACACTGGAAGTTTGTCCAAATGCCTCCTCCCAATCCTCCTCGCAAAACTTTGCCAAAGTATCTACAACAACTCAAGAGATCAACAAAATGCACCTCAAGGGTGCCTCTGTCACAGTGACGAAAAGGATTCTACTCCAGATTCTTCCTCATTCGCAAAAAGTGGAAAGACTGGAGACCGAACCTTGATCTCAGAGAATTGACACCTACTTGAGAAAACAGTAGTTCCGCTTGATCACCCTACAGGGCGTCATTCTTCGGTTGAACCGGGGAGACTTTTTCTACCCTATACCTGAAGGATGCATATTTCCACAACCCAATTCACCCAGACCACAGACAGTACCTAAGATTCATGGTAGCTGGAAGCCATTTTCAACTTAGAGTCCTCAGCTCCCAGTATATTCACGAAGTGCCTGCTCCCATCACAGCCTTTTTCAGGAGTAGAAAACATCAAGTGTTCCCATACTTCGACGACTGGCTGATAAAAGCAGACACCTTGTCGGCAGCACGCAGGTCAACAAGAAAGTGCATTACCTTACTCAACAGTTTATGCCTCCCTATAAACTGGGAGAAATCCAAACCACAGCCATCATGCACAATAATTTTTCTAGGTGCAAACCTGGACACTCAATCCAGCATTTTCTGCCATACTGTAGGAGGACAACAAAAACTGTTACCTCTAGCAAAGTCAGTACAAAGAAAAGAAAACCTTTCAGTATGACTTTACAAATCCTTATTGGGGATGATGTCTTCATGCATGCCTCTAGTTCCTCTCTGCAGACTCAGAATGTGCCCCCTGCAAGAACAGCTCAATCTCCAGTGGCTCCAGGTCTCAGGAAGCCCTCCGGCCATCACCAAGGCTCTGGTGTGGTGGTCTCAGAAATATCATCTTTCCATCAGCCTATCTTTTTTTCATAGCCCAGTCCTGTGGATAATCACCTGAGATGCCTCTCTGGAGGGTTGGGGAGCGGTTTTACCGGACCTGCAGATAAATGGCAAATGGCCACCAGTATTACAAACAATGCACATCAGTCTGCTAGAGCTGAAAGCAGTCCACCTAGCCTTGTAGGCTTTCCTCCCGAAGGTAGCTGATTTAGAAAGGGTAAAAAGAACAGACAATACCACTACAATGCATTACATCAACAAGCAGGGAGGCACAAGATCTCTTCCTCTTACCAAGGAAGCTCAGGACATTTGAAACTGGGCTGTACAGCATTGCATACGCTTAACAGCGGTTCACCTTCCAGGCATCCAGAACAAGGTAGTGGACTCGCTCAGCAGACTAAAATCAGTCTGTCACGAATGGGAACTAGACAAGTCCACGGTCAACCACATATTTTCCCAGTGGAGATCACCCAATCTCGACCTCTTCGCCAGCCTGTCAAACACCAAATGCCTATACTGCGCATGCTGGCATCACCAGAGGGGATCATGGGGGAATGCGTTTTCCATAGCATGATCAGCAGTCTTTGCCTACGCTTTTCCGCCCATTCCCTTGTTCCTGAGAGTCCTAACAAAAATGGTGAACCATGCACGCTAATATTAATATCCCCATACTGGACTCGCCAGCATTGGTTCACGGAGCTTCTTCTCCTGTCAGTGAAGCCTCGCATCCCACTAAGAATATCTCCGCATCTACTAACTATGAACAACAGACAAATCTTACATCCGAATCCTCAATGAATGCAGTTATCAGCATGGCTTGTGAGCACCTTGAGTTCGCACACCTAAATATTCCACAGGAATGCAGATATACTGTCCAAAGCCAGAGCAGTTAGCACCAACAAGACTTATTCATGTGAGTGGAAGAGATTTTGTTTGTGGTGCCAGCAACAACAACAAATTGATCCTCTTTCCTCATCACTGAAACAAATATTGCCTTATTTGCTACATTTAGCACTTTCAGGTCTTGCCCATTCCTCCATAGACGATCAGACGTTACGGTCCTCTAGATTGATTAAGCGATTTCTAAAAGAGCTTTTCAGAGTTTTTCCACCCTTCAGACCTCTTCCACTCTTCAGACCTCCTCCTCCTCCCCCCGTCTGGAATTTAAATATTGTTCTTCTGCAACTCATGAAGCAGCCATTTGAACCAATTCATAGAGCTTCTATGAAATTCCTTTGCTTGAAAGTTGCTCTCCTTGTTGCTGTAACATCAGCCAGGCATGTGAGTGAGATGCAAGCACTATCCATACATGATCTGTTTTTACAGATTAAACATGATCGAATAATCTTAGCACACAAACCCACGTTTAATTCAAATGTCTCCTCGGACTTTCATTTAAATGAGCCCTTAGTTTTCAGGACATTCTTTCTAAATCCAGCAGAGAAAGCATTCACTCTTTAGGCATTAAAGGATGCATTAAATTCTGTCTGGAGAGGACCAAAGCATTTTGCAAACCCAGCCAAATTATTGTGGCTCTCAGCGCACCCAGAAGGGGTCAGCCGATCTCTAAACAGAGCATTGCTAAATGGATTTCATCAGCAATCCGATTTTGCCATCAGGCAGCTAGCAAGCCACTTCAAACCTCTGTCCATGCACATTCAACGCGGGCAATTTTCTCATCAGCAGCACTGTTTGGAGGTGTACAGCTCCAAGACATTTGTAGGGCAGCAGCTTGGAAAAGCTGCCATAGTTTTACCAGACATTACTGCTTGGATGCATTATCTCAAGGAGAGGTATCGGTGAGCCAAGCAGTCCTCAGGAATCTTTTCCAGTGAAGGTGAGCTATATCTTTCATCGCACCATCCTAATTTCAGGTATGCGCACTTCCTAGGAAAAAGAGGTTTGAAGTACATGGTAAGTTCTCATTAAAGTTTAGCCGATAATGTTTAGAATTTTATATTATGTATATGTTTATTTAAACATGCGATTAATGTATGTATTTAACAGACGGATGTGTAATACAATGTGCATCAATACTGCTTACTACTCTGATTCAAGCATGTGAATATATGAAAGTTCCAATACAGGAGGAAGAAAATTACTTACCTGTAACATTAGTTCTCCAGTATTGGAATCTTTCATAGATTCACATGCGACCTGCCCGCCTCCCAGGAGAAGCTCACCTTCACCTCTCTTTTCTCTTTTATATCCTATATGCACTTGTGCTTAGAAACCTGAGGAACTGGAGCTTCTCTCAAGAATGTTCTAGAGGGTGGTTTCGCCTGGTTGGTGGGCCTGGAGGTTTGGTCCTTTTCTTCTTAAAATGACTCTGATAGAGTGCTAAACTGAGAGGCCTTTAGGTTTAAGCCTTTGTTAATACTACTTAATTAAAGGTACCTGGGGCTCCATCTCGACTACGGGGAATGATTCAAGCATATGAATCTATGAAAGATTCCAATACTGGAGAACTAAAGCTTACAGGTAAGTAACTCATTTTCTTGGACTGAGTGTGGGTCTATCCAGTGGGCAGTACCTACCCTTCATTTATTCCTTTAACAAGTTAGGTACTGCCGCTCTGCATAGATGGAAATCCTCTGCTTTAAATAGCTGTAATGCAGCTATGTAGCTGACTTTGAGGGGAAAACATGTTTAATCCTTGCATGGGATAGGAAAGGAGGATGATCTTGTTTTTCTCTTTGTTTGATTTTGGTTGCTTTGTTAAACATTTATTTTTTTATTCAATTTAAATCGTTTAGAGTTCTCTAGTATTATCTTTTCTAATGGATGCTTCTAAACACAAATTGCTTACCTTGTGAATATTCACCCAGGCATCAGTGTGTATCGGGGCATTTTAAAGCAGTACTGCTGTGAGCCGGTAGGTGGTGTCATGCAATGCCACTCTGGCAATGTTACACTCTGGAAGTCGCCAGCCGATTTTCATGTAGGAGCTACTCATGCATGCTGACATCACTTCTTCTCTTTCTACCTCTATACACGTGGATCCAGAGCTGCTACTCCGTATTTTGATGTTTATTTCCACATTTTTCATAGTGGTCCTCCAGATTGAATATTGTGTTTACTTCCATTTCTTTCCATCCTGCTGCATGTTCCACCATTATTAGGATGGCTGACTGAGGACCACCTGTCCGTCTTGAAGCAGGAAGTGCGGAGCCTTTTGGCCAAAGAGGTCATAGAGAGGGGTCTGGAATCGAAAGTAGGAGCTGGGTTTTTCTTCATCTACTTCCTGGTGCCAAAGAAGGACTGAGGCCTTCATCCTGTTTTAGATCTCCACGCTCTAAATGCATTCCTGTGGAAGTCCAAATGTGAGATGCTCATGTTAGCCCAGGTCCTTTCTTCCCTAGAACCCACAGACTGAATGATGGTATTGGTAGTACAGGGCGTTTATTTTAATTCCCCCATCCTGCTGGCCCAAAGTCACTACCGGCTGTTCATATCATGCAGTAGCATTTTCAGTTTGCAGTGCTCCCTTTTAGCCTTGCAGCACTAGTGGATTTAACAGTGTGTCCAGATTTCGTAGGGCGTTACAAAAGACCTGCATTTGTGGGTTCTGGGCTGCAATTGGATCAATGTCAGACCCCTTTTCTTAATCCACCCAAATTTGACAGTGGTGACGATGAATCCTTTCTGGGCTGGGGAGGCCATTTGTGAGCAGTAAAAATCAGAGTCTTCTGGCCTCCAGTGGAAGCTTAACTCCGCATCACCTTGTTGGAGTTGAGGGTGATTCAGTTGGCATTTAAGGCCTTTCTGCCTATCATCAGAGTAAGGACGGTGAAGGCATTTAGACAACAGCCGCTGTTGTGTGTACTGCAACAAGCAGGGCAGGTGAAGTCTTGGGTACTGTGCGAGGACCGCCAGGGAATTTCTCTGATGGTGATCCCCAGGGAAGGATCACTAACATCAAAGGCTTGTTGCAGCATCTTCCAAGTTGCGTGGATTATTATTATTTTTTTTTTTTAATACAGCACATTTTGTTGAAATGTATTGGATCATTGCCGTTGAGATTACAGGCATTACAAATGGTTTCTTTTAGGTTACAAAACCATAGTAACAAAGGGCAGTAATCCACCATTGATCCCCATTCACACACCCTCCTTCACCACCTCTATCCATAGTGTTGTTTCTCTCCTACTTGGAACAAGATGTCAGAACCATCACCCCCACCCCCAACCCACCCCCCACCCAATAAGTGATTTTGGCTCTGGCCTGACCCCTGAAGCTCATGATTTCCACATGGCATCTGAGACAGACGGGGATGCAACCAGGCCCATCATCCACTACCTTGTGACATACACCCTGTGCACATATTTTAGTTGTACAAGATGGAATCTAGCTGCTATATCTGCACTTCAAGGAGAGACTCTGGCATCAGGACATTCCTAGTCTGTGAGCTCACCCAAGTCCACCTCTCGGGCAGATCATAGTTCTTGGAAGGAGTCTGGTTGATTGTGTATCAGTGATTGATATAGGTTAGTGACCTTATGCTCTCCAAGGTTCCTGAGAAGCAATTTGTCTTTCAGCAGGTTGAACGCAGGGAGATCCTCTAACCCTTGAGATATATTGCTGTCTGTATGTGTTGGAGTGGCAGGTATCAGTAGAATTGACAGTGATGTAAGCTGAATTCTGCCTGTAGCCTTTGTGAGGTCTTAAGTGTAACATGTGCCGTTAAGTCGCCTAGTGGTGTAATCCCAATTAGATCCCATTGTTGGAACCCTTCTAGTGCTGTGACCTGTCTCGGTTTGTCTCTGCCCCATTGTGGAATTTGATCTGCAAGTTTGCCACTCCAGACCGTCTGGAACGGAGCAGATTTCCATGCCTTTACCTCTACCGTAGTTGACGGTAGAAGTGTTGGTTCCCTCCTTCCTCCATATGGGAGGAAGCGAGTGAGACCCGAGTCCTTGTAGGGGACATTTTTCTGCCCCTTAAGCCTGGTCGCCCAAGTTGTCTGAAGTTATATTGTTTTTGTACCTGGTTCAGCAAGGACTTGCTTTAGGCACTGTTAAGGTTATTTGCCATCTCTTTGACTTTTTTTATTTTTTTTAATTTTTTTTACAGTTGCCAGATCTGACTTCATTTAAATCGCCAGTTTTGCAATGTTTCTTTCCACCAGAACACTTCGTAATGCCACAGTGGGACTTGAATGTAATACTCCCTTTTTGCTGTGTACCCCTTTTGAGCCAAATCGCAGATGGTGTATTGAGACTTTAACATTCTTTCTCATTGCCATAACTCTGGCTAAGCGTGTGAGTGAGCTGCAGGCTCTTACAATTAACCCACCTTGGAGAACATTCTTCCCAGATAAATTGGTGATGAGGGAGAAAATTTCCTTTCTGCTAGAAGTAGTCACTCCATTTCATGCCAGGCAGACTATGAACCTCTGAGTTCTTTGCCTCCTCCACATCCCTCTAGGAGGAACAGAGTCTCCATCGTTTAGACCCTAAGAGAGCACTATTGTTTTTCTATAGATCACACCAAGGAACATCAGGTAGACAAACACCTCTTGGTCACTAAAAAATGGCCTACAGAAAGCTTACAGACTCAGCCTCCAGAAAGCTTGCAGTCTCACCCACCAGACCCAAGACTGCTACCACTGCGTGCACACAGAATGGTTGTGTTTGATATTTGTCAGATGGCTATATGTGCATCAGTATGTACATTCACAAAGCACTACTGCTTCGAAAGTCAGGTCTGTCGAGAGGGGCATTTTGCCATCTCTGTCCTGCAGGACTTTCTGGTCTGAGCCAGTTGTGGGAGTAGTGCTTTGGTATATAATATCAAAGTGAGTAAGCTACAGTTAGAAGTATCTGTAGGAAGCTGGCCTGGTGTGTGGTGGGTACTTACACCTAACACCAGGTCCATGTATCCCCTACTAGTGTAGTGTAGGCAGTGTCTAGAAGCCAGGCTCTCTAGAGGTAGCTGTGAATGTGCAGCTAAGGCTTATCTAGGAGACTAGCACAGCTCATGCAATACTACTGTAGTCACACATCACTTACACACATGAAAGAAAGCACACAGTGTTACTTTATTTTAGTGACACAATTACCAAAATGTACTGGAGACGCAACTTTCCAATAGGAGGTAAGTAACACATTACATGTATGCACTAGTAAACAGAAATAGGCATAAATAGCAATCAAAAACAGTGCAAATAATAGGCAATCATGACCCTAGGGGGGAACCCAAACATATACTAAAAAAAAAATTAAATGCAAATGCAGGGCACCCACCTAGGTAAGTGTAATGTGTAGAGGGATGCTGGAGGAACTAGGAAACCCCAAAGGGTAAGTACCACAGTGCCCCCCCAGCGACCAGAAAAATGTACGTTACTGGATTGTCCCTAAACCACCCAGAAGGACTAAAAAGAAGATAATGCAACACCCTGACAAGACTGGAAGAAACCAGCGGTGGTTTCTTATAGAGGAAGACCTGGAAAAGAAGAGGACCAAGTCCAGAAGTTGCAGGAGTATCAGGTGGTGGCAGGAGCCACTACCCACCTGTCTGTGGTTGCAGGAGTTGGTCGACGGTAGGACTATGATGGTCAGCAATGCAGTCCTGGAGTCAGTGAAGAGTTCGTGGAGGATGCAGTTGACGTCCCATGCCGGGTGGAAGATGGTAGTCTGTCTGTGGCATGGAAAAACCACCATCAAGCCTTGACAAAGGCAAGAGTCACGGTAGAAGAAAAGTGGAGCTGCCGGGGACCAGCAAGGTCCAGGTGGACCCCACCCGGGGATGGGGCGGTTGAGTCTAAGGGGACCCTCAGTGATGCAGAGAGTCCACAGAAGAAAAGGCAACCCCTACAGGAGACCTACTGGAGGAGGACCCAGGATTCGCAGAGGAGCCCCTACTGCACAACTGAAGAAGGGTCCCACACCACAGGAGAAGCATGCAGAGGGCTACGCGTCGCAGGAACGATTGCTGGGGGCTGGGGCTACTCAAAGCCTAACGATCCCTTGGAGGAGATGCCAACAAGCCTTGGTAGCTGCAAACGATATGGTGCACGGGTTACTGTCCTGCATGGGAAGGCAAGGGCTTTCCTCCACCAAAGTTGGACAGCTAGCAGAGAGGTCCAAGGGGACCACTCCAGTCTACCACCTGTGATGGAGGATCCACGCAGCTCAGGATGAGAGGAGATCCATTCAGCCGGTCGTCGTTGCTCTTGGTGCCTGCGGATGCAAGGGAGTGACTCCTTCACGCCAAGGGAGATTTCGTCTCCCTTCTCATGCAGCCTGAAGCCCTCAGAGGATGCACAGCCAGGGAAATGTTACAGAAGCTGGATTGAGCAGTTGAAACAATGTTGCAAGCAGTGTCTTTGTCGTAGATGCAGAATGTCGGCTCCTGGAGGGTCGAGTCGTGGTTCCAGTGGCTAGAGGTCGAGGTAGAGGTTGCAGGGGAGTCCTGATGGGATCTTACTAGCCAAATCTGAAGAACCACTCAAGAGAGAGACCCAAAATAGCCCTGAAAGCGGGATTGGTCAGCTAGCCAGGTGACCTCCTACCAAGAGGGGGCCCTGATGTCATCTGCCTGACCTGGCCATTCAGATGCTCCCAGAGCCTTCAGACCACCTTGGATTCAGGATGGCAGAATCAAGGGTCCCTCTGGAGGTGCTCTGGGCTCCTCCCTTGGGGTGGTGATGGACAAGGGAGTGGTAACTCCCCTTTCCATTGTCCAGTTTCGCACCAGAGTAGGGGCTGGGGGTCCTTGAACCGGTGCAGACAGGTGTATGCAAGGAGGGCACCAAATGTGCCCTTCAAAGCATACCAGTGGCTTGGGGAGGCTACCGCTCTCAAGCCATGTAACACCTATTTCCAAAGAGAGAGGGTGTTAACCCTCTCTCCCAAAGTAAATCTTTGTTTTGCCTTCCTGGGCTTGAGCTGATCAGCAGGAGGGCAGAAACCTGTCTGAGGGGTGGCAGAAGTGTGGGCTGCCCGGAAAATCCCAGAAAGCTGGTAGGAGCAATGCTGCAGGGGGGTCCTGTAAGGAGCCCCCAGAGTGCATGGAATCATACAGCCAATACTGGCAACAGTATTTGGGTATGATGCCGACATGTTTGATACCAAACATGCCTAGATTTGGAGTTACCGTTATGTAGCTGGGCATAGGTAGTGATCTATGTCCAGTAGACATGCAAAATGGAGTCCCTGCAATCACAAAGTCCATGAATATGGAGCTGGAGTTTATGGGAGCTCCTCTGCTCATGCAGGGGTGCCCACACACAGAGCTACCTTCCTCCCCTCTGGGCTAGGAGGGCCTTCCTGAGGGGTGACCTGGTCAGTGACCTGAAGTGAAAGGGTGCATTCAACTTTTCACACAGGCTTGCAGAGAGGTTTTGCATCGGTTCCCATAGGTGACATAATACATGCTGCAACCCATGGGAACGCCTGGTGCCCCAATGCTCTGGGTAGCATATACTACGGACTTAAAAGGGAGCACAAGTATGCCAAATGTGGGGTGTTTGTGGTCCAAACAATCAAATTTAAAGGGAGAGAGCACAGTCACTAGGGATTTGGTTAGCAGGATCCCAGTGAACAGACGCAGATATCTGCACCCTGCCCTCTGGGCAAGCAGGGCTTACCATAGGGATGACTTACAGTGACCTGGTGCAGTGAGCTTTAGTGAATAGGGTGGGTACACCCATTCAAGCAGGCTGCAGTTGCAGGCTTGCAGAGAGGTTTTGCATGGGCTCCCATAGGTGACATAATACATGCTGCAGCCCGTGGGGGACCCCTGGTGCCCCAATGCCCTGGGTATCATATACTAGAGACTTACATGGGGACACCAGTATGCCAATTGTGGAGAGTAAAATCCATGAACAACGGTGTAAGGAAATGCCTCCTTGGCATGGTTGCCCCCTGACTTTTTGCCTTTGCTGATGCTATGTTTACAATTGAAAGTGTGCTGAGGCCTGCTAACCAGGCCCCAGCACCAGTGTTCTTTCCCTAACCTGTACTTTTGTATCCACAATTGGCAGACCCTGGCATCCAGATAAGTCCCTTGTAACTGGTACTTCTAGTACCAAGGGCCCTGATGCCAAGGAAGGTCTCTAAGGGCTGCAGCATGTCTTATGCCACCCTGGAGACCTCTCACTCAGCACAGACACACTGCTTGCCAGCTTGTGTGTGCTAGTGAGGACAAAACGAGTAAGTCGACATGGCACTCCCCTCAGGGTGCCATGCCAGCCTCTCACTGCCTATGCAGTATAGGTAAGACACCCCTCTAGCAGGCCTTACAGCCCTAAGGCAGGGTGCACTATACCATAGGTGAGGGTACCAGTGCATGAGCATGGTACCCCTACAGTGTCTAAACAAAACCTTAGACATTGTAAGTGCAGGGTAGCCATAAGAGTATATGGTCTGGGAGTCTGTCAAACACGAACTCCACAGCACCATAATGGCTACACTGAAAACTGGGAAGTTTGGTATCAAACTTCTCAGCACAATAAATGCACACTGATGCCAGTGTACATTTTATTGCAAAATACACCCCAGAGGGCACCTTAGAGGTGCCCCCTGAAACTTAACCGACTGTCTGTGTAGGCTGACTAGTTCCAGCAGCCTGCCACACCAGAGACATGTTGCTGGCCCCATGGGGAGAGTGCCTTTGTCACTCTGAGGCCAGTAACAAAGCCTGCACTGGGTGGAGATGCTAACACCTCCCCCAGGCAGGAGCTGTGACACCTGGCGGTGAGCCTCAAAGGCTCACCCCTTTGTCACAGCCCAGCAGGGCACTCCAGCTTAGTGGAGTTGCCCGCCCCCTCCGGCCACGGCCCCCACTTTTGGCGGCAAGGCTGGAGGGAACAAAGAAAGCAACAAGGAGGAGTAACTGGCCAGTCAGGACAGCCCCTAAGGTGTCCTGAGCTGATGTGACTCTAACTTTTAGAAATCCTCCATCTTGCAGATGGAGGATTCCCCCAATAGGGTTAGGATTGTGACCCCCTCCCCTTGGGAGGAGGCACAAAGAGGGTGTACCCACCCTCAGGGCTAGTAGCCATTGGCTACTAACCCCCCAGACCTAAACACGCCCTTAAATTTAGTATTTAAGGGCTACCCTGAACCCTAGAAAATTAGATTCCTGCAACTACAAGAAGAAGGACTGCCTAGCTGAAAACCCCTGCAGAGGAAGACCAGAAGACAACTGCCTTGGCTCCAGAAACTCACCGGCCCGTCTCCTGCCTTCCAAAGAACTCTGCTCCAGCGACGCCTTCCAAGGGACCAGCGACCTCTGACTCCTCTGAGGACTGCCCTGCTTCGAAAAAGACAAGAAACTCCCGAGGACAGCGGACCTGCTCCAAAAAGACTGCAACTTTGTTTCAAGGAGCAGCTTTAAAGACCCTGCAATCTCCCCGCAAGAAGCGTGAGACTTGCAACACTGCACCCGGCGACCCCGACTCGGCTGGTGGAGAACCAACACCTCAGGGAGGACCCCCGGACTACTCTACGACTGTGAGTACCAAAACCTGTCCCCCCTGAGCCCCCACAGCGCCGCCTGCAGAGGGAATCCCGAGGCTTCCCCTGACCGCGACTCTCTGAAACCTAAGTCCCGACGCCTGGAAAAGACCCTGCACCCGCAGCCCCCAGGACCTGAAGGACCGGACTTTCACTGGAGAAGTGACCCCCAGGAGTCCCTCTCCCTTGCCCAAGTGGAGGTTTCCCCGAGGAAGCCCCCCCTTGCCTGCAGCGCTGAAGAGATCCGTTGATCTCTCATAGACTAACATTGCAAACCCGACGCTTGTTTCTACACTGCACCCGGCCGCCCCCGCGCTGCTGAGGGTGAAATTTCTGTGTGGGCTTGTGTCCCCCCCGGTGCCCTACAAAACCCCCCTGGTCTGCCCTCCGAAGACGTGGGTACTTACCTGCAAGCAGACCGGAACCGGGGCACCCCCTTCTCTCCATTCTAGCCTATGCGTTTTGGGCACCACTTTGAACTCTGCACCTGACCGGCCCTGAGCTGCTGGTGTGGTGACTTTGGGGTTGCTCTGAACCCCCAACGGTGGGCTACCTTGGACCAAGAACTGAACCCTGTAAGTGTCTTACTTACCTGGTAAAACTAACAAAAACTTACCTCCCCCAGGAACTGTGAAAATTGCACTAAGTGTCCACTTTTAAAGTAGCTATTTGTCAATAACTTGAAAAGTATACATGCAATTGAAATGATTCAAAGTTCCTAATGTACTTACCTGCAATACCTTTCAAACAAGATATTACATGTTAAATTTGAACCTGTGGTTCTTAAAATAAACTAAGAAAAGATATTTTTCTATAACAAAACCTATTGGCTGGATTTGTCTCTGAGTGTGTGTACCTCATTTATTGTCTATGTGTATGTACAACAAATGCTTAACACTACTCCTTGGATAAGCCTACTGCTCGACCACACTACCACAAAATAGAGCATTAGTATTATCTATTTTTACCACTATTTTACCTCTAAGGGGAACCCTTGGACTCTGTGCATGCTATTCCTTACTTTGAAATAGCACATACAGAGCCAACTTCCTACATTGGTGGATCAGCGGTGGGGTACAAGACTTTGCATTTGCTGGACTACTCAGCCAATACCTGATCACACGACAAATTCCAAAATTGTCATTAGAAATTGATTTTTGCAATTTGAAAAGTTTTCTAAATTCTTAAAAGACCTGCTAGGGCCTTGTGTTAGATCCTGTTTAGCATTTCTTTTAGAGTTTAGAAGTTTGTAAAAGTTTGAATTAGATTCTAGAACCAGTTGTAGATTCTTAAAAAGTATTCCAACTTTTAGAAGCAAAATGTCTAGCACAGATGTGACTGTGGTGGAACTCGACACCACACCTTACCTCCATCTTAAGATGAGGGAGCTAAGGTCACTCTGTAAAATAAAGAAAATAACAATGGGCCCAAAACCTACCAAAATACAGCTCCAGGAGCTTTTGGCAGAGTTTGAAAAGGCCAACCCCTCTGAGGGTGGCAACTCAGAGGAAGAGGATAGTGACTTGGAGGACAATTCCCCCCTACCAGCCCTATCTAGGGAGAACAGGGTCTCTCAAACCCTGACTCCAAAAATAATAGTCAGAGATGCTGGTTCCCTCACAGGAGAGACCAACACCTCTGAAATCACTGAGGATAACTCCAGTGAAGAGGACATCCAATTAGCCAGGATGGCCAAAAGATTGGCTTTGGAAAGACAGATCCTAGCCATAGAGAGGGAAAGAGAAGAGATGGGCCTAGGACCCATCAATGGTGGCAGCAACATAAATAGGGTCAGAGATTCTCCTGACATGTTGAAAATCCCTAAAGGGATTGTAACTAAATATGAAGATGGTGATGACATCACCAAATGGTTCACAGCTTTTGAGAGGGCTTGTGTAACCAGAAAAGTGAACAGATCTCACTGGGGTGCTCTCCTTTGGGAAATGTTCACAGGAAAGTGTAGGGATAGACTCCTCACACTCTCTGGACAAGATGCAGAATCTTATGACCTCATGAAGGGTACCCTGATTGAGGGCTTTGGATTCTCCACTGAGGAGTATAGGATTAGATTCAGGGGGGCTCAAAAATCCTCGAGCCAGACCTGGGTTGACTTTTTAGACTACTCAGTAAAAACACTAGATGGTTGGATTCAAGGCAGTGGTGTAAGTAATTATGATGGGCTGTACAATTTATTTGTGAAAGAACACCTGTTAAGTAATTGTTTCAATGATAAACTGCATCAGCATCTGGTAGACCTAGGACCAATTTCTCCCCAAGAATTGGGAAAGAAGGCGGACCATTGGGTCAAGACTAGGGTGTCCAAAACTTCCACAGGGGGTGACCAAAAGAAAGGGGTCACAAAACCTCCCCAGGGGAAAGGTGGTGAGACAGCCAAAAACAAAAATAGTAAAGAGTCTTCTACAGGCCCCCAAAAACCTGCACAGGAGGGTGGGCCCAGAGCCTCTTCACAAAACAATCCTGGGTACAAGGGTAAAAACTTTGATCCCAAAAAGGCCTGGTGTCGAAACTGTAGTCAGTCTGGACACCAAACTGGAGACAAGGCCTGTCCCAAGAAAAGTTCCACTCCAAACTCCAATCCAGGTAACACTGGAATGGCTAGTCTCCAAGTGGGATCAACAGTGTGCCCAGAGCAAATCAGGGTCCACACTGAAGCTACTCTAGTCTCTGAGGGTGGGGTGGATTTAGCCACACTAGCTGCCTGGCCGCCTAACATGCAAAAATACAGGCAGCAGCTCTTTATTAATGGGACAAGTGTAGAGGGCCTGAGGGATACAGGTGCCAGTGTCACCATGGTGACAGAAAAACTGGTTTCCCCTGGCCAATACCTGACTGGAAAAACTTATACAGTCACCAATGCTGACAATCAAACTAAAGCACATCCCATGGCAATGGTAACTTTAGAATGGGGAGGGGTCAATGGCCTGAAACAGGTGGTGGTCTCCTCAAACATCCCAGTAGACTGTCTGCTTGGAAATGACCTGGAGTCCTCAGCATGGGCTGAGGTAGAGCTAAAAACCCATGCAGCCATGCTGGGTATCCCTGAACTGGTGTGTGTAAAAACAAGAGCACAATGCAAGGCACAGGGTGAAAAAGTAGAGCTGGAGTCTGGAAAGATGGCCCAGCCTACCAAGAGAAAAGGAAAGTCAGTTGGGAAACCAACTGCAACACAGTCAGAAAAAGGGAACCTCTCTTCTCAGGAAGAAGTTCTGCCCTCTGAGGGAACTGAGCCTTTGGAGCTTGAACCTTATCAGGTTGAGCTCTTAGGCCCAGGGGGACCCTCAAGGGAGGAGCTGTGTAAGGGACAAGAAACCTGTCCCTCTCTTGAAGGCCTTAGGCAGCAAGCTGCTGAAGAGTCCAAGGGCAAGAAAAATGGAACACATAGGGTCTATTGGGAAGATGGACTCCTGTACACTGAGGCCAGAGACCCCAAACCTGGTGCCACTAGGAGAGTGGTAGTGCCTCAGTCGTTCAGAGAGTTTATTCTGACCTTAGCCCATAATATTCCCCTTGCTGGGCATTTGGGACAAACCAAAACGTGGGAGAGGTTAGTCAACCACTTCTACTGGCCCAATATGTCCCAGAAGGTTAAGGAGTTTTGCCTCTCCTGCCCCACCTGTCAATCCAGTGGTAAGACAGGTGGGCACCCAAAGGCCCCCCTCATTCCACTTCCAGTGGTGGGGGTCCCCTTTGAAAGAGTGGGTGTGGACATAGTTGGTCCACTGGAACCTCCCACAGCCTCAGGAAATATGTACATCCTAGTAGTAGTGGATCATGCTACTAGGTATCCTGAAGCTATTCCCCTTAGGTCGACTACTGCCCCTGCAGTAGCCAAGGCCCTCATTGGTATCTTTACCAGAGTGGGTTTCCCTAAGGAGGTGGTGTCTGACAGAGGTACCAACTTCATGTCAGCATACCTAAAACACATGTGGAATGAGTGTGGAGTGACTTACAAATTCACTACACCATACCATCCACAAACTAATGGCTTAGTTGAGAGATTCAACAAGTCATTAAAAGGCATGATCATGGGGCTCCCAGAAAAACTCAAAAGGAGATGGGATGTCCTCTTGCCATGTCTGCTTTTTGCTTACAGAGAGGTGCCACAGAAGGGAGTAGGATTCTCACCCTTTGAACTTCTGTTTGGTCACCCTGTAAGGGGACCACTTGCTCTTGTTAAAGAAGGCTGGGAGAGACCTCTTCATGAGCCTAAACAAGACATAGTGGACTATGTACTTGGCCTTCGCTCTAGAATGGCAGAGTACATGGAAAAGGCAACCAAAAACCTTGAGGCCAGCCAACAGCTCCAGAAGTTTTGGTATGACCAAAAGGCTGCACTGGTTGAGTTCCAACCAGGGCAGAAAGTCTGGGTTCTGGAGCCTGTGGCTCCCAGGGCACTCCAGGACAAATGGAGTGGCCCTTACCGAGTGCTAGAAAGGAAGTCAGGTCACCTACCTGGTGGACCTGGGCACAAGCAGGAGCCCCAAGAGGGTGATCCATGTGAACCGCCTTAAGCTCTTCCATGACAGGGCTGATGTGAATCTGTTGATGGTAACAGATGAGGATCAGGAGGCAGAGAGTGAACCTCTCCCTGATCTTCTGTCATCAGACCCAAAAGATGGCTCAGTAGATGGAGTGATCTACTCAGACACCCTCTCTGGCCAACAACAAGCTAATTGTAGGAGAGTCCTACAACAGTTTCCTGAACTCTTCTCCTTAACCCCTGGTCAGACACACCTGTGTACCCATGATGTGTACACAGGAGACAGCATGCCTGTCAAAAACAAAATCTTTAGACAGTCTGACCATGTTAAGGAAAGCATCAAGGTGGAAGTCCACAAGATGCTGGAATTGGGAGTAATTGAGCGCTCTGACAGCCCCTGGGCTAGCCCAGTGGTCTTGGTCCCCAAACCTCACACCAAAGATGGAAAGAAAGAGATGAGGTTTTGTGTGGACTACAGAGGGCTCAATTCTGTCACCAAGACAGATGCTCATCCAATTCCTAGAGCTGATGAGCTCATAGATAAATTAGGTGCTGCCAAATTCTTAAGTACCTTTGACTTGACAGCAGGGTACTGGCAAATAAAAATGGCACCTGGAGCAAAAGAGAAAACGGCATTCTCCACACCTGATGGGCATTATCAGTTTACTGTTATGCCCTTTGGTTTAAAGAATGCCCCTGCCACCTTCCAAAGGTTGGTGAATCAAGTCCTTGCTGGCTTGGAGTCCTTTAGCACAGCTTATCTTGATGATATTGCTGTCTAGCTCCACCTGGCAGGATCACCTGGTCCACCTGAAGAAGGTTTTGAAGGCTCTGCAATCTGCAGGCCTCTCTATCAAGGCATCCAAATGCCAGATAGGGCAGGGAACTGTGGTTTACTTGGGCCACCTTGTAGGTGGAGGCCAAGTTCAGCCACTCCAACCCAAGATCCAGACTATTCTGGACTGGGTAGCTCCAAAAACCCAGACTCCAGTCAGGGCATTCCTTGGCTTGACTGGGTATTACAGGAGGTTTGTGAAGGGATATGGATCCATTGTGACAGCCCTCACTGAACTCACCTCCAAGAAAATGCCCAAGAAAGTGAACTGGACTGTGGAATGCCAACAGGCCTTTGACACCCTGAAACAAGCAATGTGCTCAGCACCAGTTCTAAAAGCTCCAGATTATTCTAAGCAGTTCATTGTGCAGACAGATGCCTCTGAACATGGGATAGGGGCAGTTTTGTCCCAAACAAATGATGATGGCCTTGACCAGCCTGTTGCTTTCATTAGCAGGAGGTTACTCCCCAGGGAGCAGCGTTGGAGTGCCATTGAGAGGGAGGCCTTTGCTGTGGTTTGGTCCCTGAAGAAGCTGAGACCATACCTCTTTGGGACTCACTTCCTAGTTCAAACTGACCACAGACCTCTCAAATGGCTGATGCAAATGAAAGGTGAAAATCCTAAACTGTTGAGGTGGTCCATCTCCCTACAGGGAATCGACTTTATAGTGGAACACAGACCTGGGACTGCCCATGCCAATGCAGATGGCCTTTCCAGGTTCTTCCACTTAGAAAATGAAGACTCTTGGGAAAGGTTAGTCTCATCCTCTTTCGTTTGGGGGGGGGTTGTGTAAGGAAATGCCTCCTTGGCATGGTTGCCCCCTGACTTTTTGCCTTTGCTGATGCTATGTTTACAATTGAAAGTGTGCTGAGGCCTGCTAACCAGGCCCCAGCACCAGTGTTCTTTCCCTAACCTGTACTTTTGTATCCACAATTGGCAGACCCTGGCATCCAGATAAGTCCCTTGTAACTGGTACTTCTAGTACCAAGGGCCCTGATGCCAAGGAAGGTCTCTAAGGGCTGCAGCATGTCTTATGCCACCCTGGAGACCTCTCACTCAGCACAGACACACTGCTTGCCAGCTTGTGTGTGCTAGTGAGGACAAAACGAGTAAGTCGACATGGCACTCCCCTCAGGGTGCCATGCCAGCCTCTCACTGCCTATGCAGTATAGGTAAGACACCCCTCTAGCAGGCCTTACAGCCCTAAGGCAGGGTGCACTATACCATAGGTGAGGGTACCAGTGCATGAGCATGGTACCCCTACAGTGTCTAAACAAAACCTTAGACATTGTAAGTGCAGGGTAGCCATAAGAGTATATGGTCTGGGAGTCTGTCAAACACGAACTCCACAGCACCATAATGGCTACACTGAAAACTGGGAAGTTTGGTATCAAACTTCTCAGCACAATAAATGCACACTGATGCCAGTGTACATTTTATTGCAAAATACACCCCAGAGGGCACCTTAGAGGTGCCCCCTGAAACTTAACCGACTGTCTGTGTAGGCTGACTAGTTCCAGCAGCCTGCCACACCAGAGACATGTTGCTGGCCCCATGGGGAGAGTGCCTTTGTCACTCTGAGGCCAGTAACAAAGCCTGCACTGGGTGGAGATGCTAACACCTCCCCCAGGCAGGAGCTGTGACACCTGGCGGTGAGCCTCAAAGGCTCACCCCTTTGTCACAGCCCAGCAGGGCACTCCAGCTTAGTGGAGTTGCCCGCCCCCTCCGGTCACGGCCCCCACTTTTGGCGGCAAGGCTGGAGGGAACAAAGAAAGCAACAAGGAGGAGTCACTGGCCAGTCAGGACAGCCCCTAAGGTGTCCTGAGCTGAGGTGACTCTAACTTTTAGAAATCCTCCATCTTGCAGATGGAGGATTCCCCCAATAGGGTTAGGATTGTGACCCCCTCCCCTTGGGAGGAGGCACAAAGAGGGTGTACCCACCCTCAGGGCTAGTAGCCATTGGCTACTAACCCCCCAGACCTAAACACGCCCTTAAATTTAGTATTTAAGGGCTACCCTGAACCCTAGAAAATTAGATTCCTGCAACTACAAGAAGAAGGACTGCCTAGCTGAAAACCCCTGCAGAGGAAGACCAGAAGACAACAACTGCCTTGGCTCCAGAAACTCACCGGCCCGTCTCCTGCCTTCCAAAGAACTCTGCTCCAGCGACGCCTTCCAAGGGACCAGCGACCTCTGACTCCTCTGAGGACTGCCCTGCTTCGAAAAAGACAAGAAACTCCCGAGGACAGCGGACCTGCTCCAAAAAGACTGCAACTTTGTTTCAAGGAGCAGCTTTAAAGACCCTGCAATCTCCCCGCAAGAAGCGTGAGACTTGCAACACTGCACCCGGCGACCCCGACTCGGCTGGTGGAGAACCAACACCTCAGGGAGGACCCCCGGACTACTCTACGACTGGGAGTACCAAAACCTGTCCCCCCTGAGCCCCCACAGCGCCGCCTGCAGAGGGAATCCCGAGGCTTCCCCTGACCGCGACTCTCTGAAACCTAAGTCCCGACACCTGGAAAAGACCCTGCACCCGCAGCCCCCAGGACCTGAAGGACCGGACTTTCACTGGAGAAGTGACCCCCAGGAGTCCCTCTCCCTTGCCCAAGTGGAGGTTTCCCCGAGGAAGCCCCCCCTTGCCTGCCTGCAGCGCTGAAGAGATCCGTTGATCTCTCATAGACTAACATTGCAAACCCGACGCTTGTTTCTACACTGCACCCGGCCGCCCCCGCGCTGCTGAGGGTGAAATTTCTGTGTGGGCTTGTGTCCCCCCCGGTGCCCTACAAAACCCCCCTGGTCTGCCCTCCGAAGACGTGGGTACTTACCTGCAAGCAGACCGGAACCGGGGCACCCCCTTCTCTCCATTCTAGCCTATGCGTTTTGGGCACCACTTTGAACTCTGCACCTGACCGGCCCTGAGCTGCTGGTGTGGTGACTTTGGGGTTGCTCTGAACCCCCAACGGTGGGCTACCTTGGACCAAGAACTGAACCCTGTAAGTGTCTTACTTACCTGGTAAAACTAACAAAAACTTACCTCCCCCAGGAACTGTGAAAATTGCACTAAGTGTCCACTTTTAAAGTAGCTATTTGTCAATAACTTGAAAAGTATACATGCAATTGAAATGATTCAAAGTTCCTAATGTACTTACCTGCAATACCTTTCAAACAAGATATTACATGTTAAATTTGAACCTGTGGTTCTTAAAATAAACTAAGAAAATATATTTTTCTATAACAAAACCTATTGGCTGGATTTGTCTCTGAGTGTGTGTACCTCATTTATTGTCTATGTGTATGTACAACAAATGCTTAACACTACTCCTTGGATAAGCCTACTGCTCGAACACACTACCACAAAATAGAGCATTAGTATTATCTATTTTTACCACTATTTTACCTCTAAGGGGAACCCTTGGACTCTGTGCATGCTATTCCTTACTTTGAAATAGCACATACAGAGCCAACTTCCTACAAACGGAATTTAGGAAAAGAGAGCACAGTCACTGAGGTCCTGGTTAGCAGGATCCCAGTGAACACAGTCAAAAACACACTGACATCAGGCAAAAAGTGGGGGTAACCATGCTAAAAAGAGTACTTTCCTACAGTATTCTATGAAGAACTAGTTACTTTGGGAAAGTGGCTATTTTGTTGTGTGGTTGTGAGAACTCAATGTACAACAATGTCACAATCTCTAGCAGATAAATTTAGGTTTCTTTTTTTTTTTTTTTTTTTGTGTGGGGGGGGGGGAGGGTGTATGATTTTTAAAAGATAAGTAAACTCTTTTTTCAATGTTGCGGTTCCTGAGCCAATGGACCAGTGTGACTACCAGTCCCCCCGCGGACTTGCCATATCGGGTTGGGAGCTAGTTATAGGGACCACTTAGGTGCAGGAGGGAGACATTACCTATCTGGTCTAGCAGACTGAGCCCACACAGAAGATTTCACCAGGATTGTTTTCCCAGCATAGAAATGGTCCTGATGGTGGCGATACAAAATACTGTGAAGATGCAAGGGATACTGGAGCTGTGGAAGACCTATGGTGAGTCTTCCTGGGCCCGCTTCCCTGACGTCCTCTAACTTTAGAGGTCGTACCCAGCTTCAAGGCTCAATCTCCCATGATGCCCGTATGAAGTCCAGTGTGGGTCCAGTTGCCACTGGTTGACTGGTCTCTGATTACAGCAGTCTTCAGCGGTTAGCCTCAGGTGAGCGCCTCTTTCTTGCAGGAGGATCAGGGTCCACCTTGACGACTGTCATGGGTCCCACAGACTTGAGAACTCCTCAGGCAGGTCAACACTCAGCTGGACACCCAAGTGCCTGTTCAGAGGCAAAGGTGAACAGGGGTTTGCCCATCTAACCCCACGTAACCTGAGCAGCTACCTATATAAAAAAAGAAACTGTATATAAAGGGCTAAATTCAACATAGGGCTGTAGGAAAGTACCATGTTGCCAGGCATGTTACCCCCATTTTTACATGTATGTTAGTTTGTTTTTGCCTGTCTCACTGGGATCCTGCTAGCCAGGACCCCAGTGCTCATAGTTTGTGGCCTGAATGTGTATACCTGTGTAGTAACTGTGTCACTGAGGGTCTGCCAACCAGAACCTCAGTGCTTATGCTCTCTCTGCCCTTAAAATTGTAACTATAGGCTAGTGACCACTTTTACCAATTTCAATTGGCATACTGGAACACCCTAATAATTCCCTAGTATATGGTACCTAGCTACCCAGGCTATTGGGGTTCCAAGAGATCCCTATGTGCGGCAGCATTTCTTTTGCCACCCATAGGGAGCTCAGACAAACCTTTACACAGGACTGTCACTGCAGCCTGAGTGAAATAACGCACACATTATTTCACAGCCATTTTCACTGCACTTAAGTAACTTATAAGTCACCTATATGTCTAACCTTCACTTGCTGAAGGTTAGGTGCAAAGTTACTAAGTGTGAGGGCACTCTTACACTAGCAAAGGTGCCCACACATAGTTCAGGGCCATTTCCCCGAACTTTGTGAGTGCGGAGACGCCATTACACTCTTGTACTACATATAGGTCAATACCTATATGTAGCTTCACAATGGTAACTCCGAATATGGCCATGTAACATGTCTAAGATCATCGAATTGTCCCCCCATGCCAAATCTGATATTGTGGAGCCAATTCCATGCATCCCCGAGGCTCCACTATGGACCCCGGGTACAGCCAAACCAACTCTCTGGGATTTTCTCTGCAGCAACCGCTGCTGTCACCACACAGACAGGGTTCTGCCCTCTTGGGGTCTGGGCAGCCCACTCCCAGGAAGGCAGAACAAAGCATTTCCTCTGAGAGCAGGGTGTCACACTCTCTCTCTTTGGAAATAGGTGTTAAAGGCTGGGGAGGGGTAGCCTCTCCCAGCCTCTGGAAATGCTTTGAAGGGCACAGATGGTGCGCTCCTTGCATAAGCCAATCTACACCGGTTTAGGGAACACCCAGTCTTTGCTCTGGTGCGAAACTGGACAAAGGAAAGGGGAGTGACCACTCCCCTGTCCATCACCACCCCAGGGGTGGTGCCCAGAGCTCCTCCAGTGTGTCCCAGACCTCTGCCATATTGTTTCCAGAGGTGTAAGGGCACTCTGGAGGCCACTGAGTGGCCAGTGCCAGCAGGTGATGTCAGAGACCCCTCCTGATAGGTGCTTACCTGAGTAGGTGGCCAATCCTCCTCTGAGGGCTATTTAGGGTCTCTCCAGTGGGCTTTTCCTCAGATAATGACCTGCAAGAATCCAGCAGGACTCCTCTGCACTTCTCTCTTCGACTTCTGCCAAGGATCGAGGGCTGTCTGCTCCAGGACGCCTGCAAAACTGCAACAAAGTAGCCAGAAGACTACCAGCGACATTGTAGCGCCTAATCCTGCCGGCTTTCTCAACTGTTTCCTGGTGGTGCAAGCTCTGGGGGCTGCCTTCCTTCACCCTGCACTAGAAGCCACAAAGAAATCTCCTGTGAGTCGACGGAATCTTCCCCCTGCTTCAGCAGGCACCAAACTTCAGCTTCACCGGTACTCTGGGACCCCTCTCATCCTGATGAGCGTGGCCCCTGGAACACAGGTGGTGGACCCAAGTGACCCAGACTGTCCAGTGGCCCAACTGTCCAAATTTGGATAAGGTAAGTCCTTGCCTCCCCTCTTCAGACAGTAATCCTGTGTACTGCGTGAACTGCAGCTACAATGGCTTCTGTGCACATTTCCAAGAAATCCTGCATGCACAGCCGAGCCTAGGTCCCTAGCTCTCTGTCCTGCGATGCTCAGCTCCCTGAGTTGATCTCTAGTGTCGTGGGACCTCCTTTTGCAGTGTTAAGACGACCATTGTGTTCAGACTTCTTGAACCTGTGTTCGAGGACTTCTGTGGGTGCTTCCTGCTTGTGCGTGGGCTCTCTGTGTTGCTGAGGGCCCCCTCTGTCTCCTCTCCCAAGTGGCGACATCCTGGTCCTTCCTGGGCCCAGGCAGCACCCTTTTTCTCCAACTGCGACTCTTGCAGCTAGCAAGGCTTGTTTGCGGTATTTTGCCAAGGAAACACTTCTGCATCCTCCAGCACGCCGTGGGACATCTTCTGCATGAAGAAGAACTTCCTACCTCCTTTCGTTGTTGCAGTCTCTTCAGCTTCTTCCAACCGGAGGCCACCATTTTGCACTTTCATCCGTGGTTTAGTGGGCTCCTGCCCCCTCTGGACACTTTTGCGACTCTTGGACTTGGTCCCCTTCCTTTGCAGGTCCTCAAAGGACTCCAGGAATTAGTCTTCAGTGCTTTGCAGTCTGTTGTGGTCTTTGCAAAGTCCCTTAGCACAACTTTAGTGTGTTTCTGGGGAAATAGTAGTACTTTACTCCTACTTTCCAGGGTCTTGGGCTGGGGTATCTTGGACACCCTTAGTGTTTTCTTACACTCCCAGCGACCCTCTACACACTGCACTAGCCTAGGGGTCCATTCATGGTTCGCATTTCACTTTCTTAGTATATGGTTTGTTTTGCCCCTAGCCCTATTGCATCCTATTGTATTCTACAGTGTTTGCACTACTTTCTGACTGTTTTACTTACCTGATTTGGTCTGTTGTGTATATTTTGTATATTTTACTTACCTCCTAAGGGAGTATATCCTCTGGGAGATTATTGGCACATTGTCACTAAAATAATGTACCTTTAATTTTAGTAACACTGAGTATTGTCTTTCTTATGATATAGTACCTCTATGATATAAGTGGTACTGCATGAGCTTTGCATATCTCCTAGTTCATCCTTGGCTGCTCTCCTTTAGCTACCTCTATCAGCCTAAGCTGCTAGAACACTACTACTCTGCTAATAAAGATAATTGGATCTGGTACAAGGTGTTACTACCATTGGTACCCACTGTAAGGCAGGCCAGCCTCCTACAAGGGCACTCCTGCAACATTTCAATATTTTAATCAGGAATTTGACCCAGTCATACCTAGATTTTTCATATCAATTTATTCCACATACATACATCTGCCTACATTTCACAGCATACAATATCTCTGGAAAGACAAGTAGGTTACAACAATCACAAATGTCATACAATGTCATAAAAGTTCCCCATTTGGTCCATGTTCCTTCCTCATGATTAGAGTCGTTAAGGTGTTTGTAAACTCATTTCAAATTTGAATCCACTCTGAGGTAGTCACAATGTTAAGGAGTCTTTTGAGGTACACACTGCTTATTTTTCTCTTTATGACAGACCCAATCAAATCTCAGTGAGTGCTGTTGTACTCCTCCAAATTAAAGTTTGTAGTGTTTCGGCCATTATGTTTTTAGTCCTCCTTAGGACAAAGGAAGACAAGACAACACCAACTTAAAATGTAAGATGTAATCAAGAATTCACACAGCGAATTCCAGTTAGGTATATGTACTCATTTCTATTTACATCTGGCACCCGAGATCAGTACTGCCATAAGTGATCAAACAGCAGACCCAGAACCACTTTAGGAATATCTAACATCTAATGTACTTGCAGTGTACACATATAAACCTTGTGAATCAATCTTATGAAGCATCCTCCCATTATTCATGCTTTAAATTAAAAAACAAAACAAAAGTCCACACCAAAACTGAAGGGCTCAATGCCGGGGGTGGGATTGGTACCTTAGAATTGCCAGACCTCTGCAGTCGCGAAGAATCTCTGGGTGGTGCCAGTTAACCATACACAGGCATGGTAATATTGTTATTCAGTAAGCATGGAATGCTAAAGTTCATCATCGAGCATCTACCTGTAACCAAACATGCAAAAACCATGTCTCATTATTCATCAAAAGCAGAAATCTGTTTAACCCCTTCGTTGCCAGGCCTTTTCCCCCTCCTGTGCCGAGCCTTTTGTTGGCTATTTGGAGCAGTTCGCGCTTAGGCCCTCATAACTTTTTGTTCACATTAGCTACCCACGACAAATTTGCGTCCTTTTTTTCCAACATCCTAGGGATTCTAGAGGTACCCAGACTTTGTGGGTTCCCCAGAAGGAGGCCAAGAAATTAGCCAAAAAACAGTGATAATTTCGTTTTTTTCAAAAAAATGGGAAAAATGGGCTGCAGAAGAAGGCTTGTGGTTTTTCCCCTGTAAAGGGCATCAACAAAGGGTTTGCGGTGCTAAAATCACCAGCTTCCCAGCTTTCAGGAACAGGCAGACTTGAATCAGAAAACCCAATTTTTCAACACAATTTTGGCATTTTACTGGGACATACCCCATTTTTACGATTTTTTGTGCTTTCAGCCTCCTTCCAGTCAGTGACAGAAATGGGCATGAAACCAACGCTGGATCCCAGAAACCGCAACATTTCTGAAAAGTAGACAAAATTCTGAATTCAGCAAGGGGTAATTTGTGTAGATCCTACAAGGGTTTCCTACAGAACATAACAACTGAAAAATAAAAATATTGAAATTGAGGTGAACAAAACATCACTTTTTCTCTACGTTTTACTCTGTAACTTTTACATGCAATGTCAGATTTTTGAAAGCAATATACCGTTACGTCTGCTGGACTCTTCTGGTTGCGGGGACATATAGGGCTTGTAGGTTCATCAAGAACTCTAGGTACCCAGAGCCAATAAATGACCTGCACCCTGCAGTGGGTTTTCATTCTATGCCGGGTATATAGCAATTCATTTGCTGAAATATAAAGAGTAAAAAATAGCTATCAAGAAAACCTTTGTATTTCCAAAATGGGCACAAGATAAGGTGTTGAGAAGCAGTGGTTATTTGCACATCTCTGAATTCCGGGGTGTCCATACTAGCATGTGAATTACAGGGCATTTCTCAAATAGACGTCTTTTTTACACACTGTCTTACATTTGGAAGGGAAAAATGTAGAGAAAGACAAGGGGCAATAACACTTGTTTTGCTATTCTATGTTCCCCCAAGTCTCCCGATAAAAATGATACCTCACTTGTGTGGGTAGGCCTAGCGCCCGCGACAGGATATGCCCCAAAACACAACGTAGACACATCACAGAAAACAGAGCTGTTTTTAGCAAAGTGCCTACCTGTAGATTTTGGCCTCTAGCTCAGCCGCCACCTAGGGAAACCTACCAAACCTGTGCATTTCTGAAAACTAGAGACCTAGGGGAATCCAAGATGGGGTGACTTGTGTGGCTCGGACCAGGTTCTGTTACCCAGAATCCTTTGCAAACCTCAAAATTTGGCTAAAAAAACACATGTGCCTCACATTTCTGTGGCAGAAAGTTCTGGAATCTGAGAGGAGCCACAAATTTCCTTCCACCCAGCGTTCCCCCCACGTCTCCCGATAAAAAAGATACCTCACTTGTGTGGGTAGGCCTAGCGCCCGCGACAGGATACGCCCAAAACACAACGTGGACACAACATATTTTTTCACAGAAAACAGAGGTGTTTTTTGCAAAGTGCCTACCTGTGGATTTTGACCTCTAGCTCAGTCGGCCCCGGGGGGGGGGGTGGAATGCCCTAAAATAAATTTGACACCTTCCCCCCCTGCCCAGGAGCGACCCTTGCCTACGGGGTCGCTCCCCCTGCGTGACATTGGCACCAAACAACAAATCCCCGGTGCCTAGTGGTTTCTGCCCCCTTGGGGGCAGATTGCCCTAAAATTGACCAATCTGCCCCCAAGGGGGGCAGAAATGGTCTAAACACAGTTTGCCCCCCAGGGGAGCGACCCTTGTCTGATGGGTCGCTCCCCATCTCTAAAAAAAAAAACACAAAAAAAAATGTGCCCTTGCGCCTAGAGGTTTCTGGGGGTAGATCGGCCTAATACCAAGAGGCAGAGATGGCCTAAAATAATTTTGCCCCCCCCCCCCCGGGTCGCTACCCTTGCGTGACAGCGCAAAAAAAAGATCCCTGGTGCCTAGTGGGGCAGATTGACCTAAAATCGGCCGATCTGCCCCCAAAGCGGTCAGAAATGGCCTAAATATAATTTGCCCCCTAGGGGAGCGACCCTTGCCTAAGAGATCGCTCCCCACCTAAAAAAAAAAGAGAACATCACCAAAAAAAAAAGCTCCCTGGTGCCTAGAGGTTTCTGCCCCCCCTGGGGGCAGATCGGCCTTATAATAGGCCAATCTGCCCCCAGGGGGGGCAGAAAAGGCCTTCCCAAAAAAATGCCCCCCCCTGGGAGCGGCCCTTGCCCAAGGGGTCGCTCCCGTTGCGTGAAATTCGCGCGCAAAAAAAAAACTCCCTGGTGTCCAATGGTTTCTGCCCCCCTTGGGGGCAGATTGGCCTCATCAAAATAGCAAAAGCATTTCTCTTTCAATCGCGCTGGAAGCTCTGCTTCCAGCGCGATGGGGGAGACCCTGTGACTAATCAGCGCGCGCTGACGTCACAGGGGGGGTTGGGGGGGTCGGGGGTGGGAGGGGAAGGGCTTCCCCTTCCATCCTGGACTTGGGGGGGGTGGGGGGGAACCCCACAGAGGGAGCGCTAGCGCTCCCTCTGGGCTCTGTGCACAGGACGTAATGGTTACGTCCTGGGCACAGCAGCACTTTGCCTCAGGACGTAACCATTACGTCCTGGGCACAGAGGGGGTTAAAATTGTGTGCTCACCGCAATGGCTGACCAGGCATTAGGCAAGTAATTGGAGGCTGACACATTTGCCAAAACACTTGCCTAAAAAAAATGTTTACTATCTTTCCAGGCTGGCATGAAATGTCGACAGAAATATTTTATGTAATTGATGTGAAAAATCTGTTTGATTGGGTCAAATTACCAATGAAAATTAACAATAATTGTGGAAGGAGTGCCTTAAGTTGAATTCATCTCTACAGTATGAGGTTTCCTTTATTACTTTGACATCTAGTGGCACACAAGTGATTCTGGGAAGTATGTAGTACAGATCCATACCTGAGAGTTCCATTCCACCCCACTCCCATTCCTGCTTTAATGTGTCAATTTTGACTGCATTGTTTACCCAGCATATCACATGGACAAATAACTGGTTCAGGAACACAAAAACCTGTGTCTGATAGACTCTTCTAGCTGCGGATTCCTTTCCTTTGAATTCTTCCCAGTTGTCAGACTCTAAGATTTTCGTGAGCAGTACCCCTCCGTGCCAGTTAGTGGCATCAATAGGCCCGCATCCGTCAGTGGCAGTTTCTGTGCTGGAAAGTGCATTGCAGGTCCTTTATAGGCACCACCCAAGTTCTTTTTGCACCAGCCAGCACTGATTCGAAGAGAGCAATACTTCACTATCTCGGTGACTGGATATTGAAGGCGATCTTGCCCCAGGCTGTCTCCCACCACCAGACTATGGCAGACCTCCTACATTCGCTAAGGTTTACTATGAACGTGCTGAAGTCACACCTGACTTCCTCTCAGATGCTCCCTGTAGGAATTTGGCTCTGTATATACTATTTCAAAGTAAGAAATAGTGTGCACTGAGTCCAAGGGTTCCCCTTAGAGGTAAGATAGTGGCAAAATTAGATCATTCTAATGCTCTATTTTGTGGTAGTGTGGCCTAGCAGTAGGCTTATCAGAGGGTAGTGTTAAGCATTTGGTGTACACACACACAGGCAATAAATGAGGAACACACACTCAAAGACTTACTCCAGGCCAGTAGGTTTTTATATAGAAATATATCTTTACTTAGTTTATTTTAAGAACCACAGGTTCAAGAATTGTTGTAAACACATAAAATGCAAGGTACTTCACACAGGTAAGTTAGGAACTTTGAATAAAAGCAATATCATATACAGTCTTTTTTTAAATGGCAATAAGCTATTTTAAAAGTGGACAATTAGTGCAAAAGTCAACTGTTTCTGGGGGAGGTAAGTAAATGTTAAGTTCACAGGTAAGTAAAACACTTACAGGGTTCAAAGTTGGATCCAAGGTAGCCCACCGTAGCAATCAATGGGGAGACCCGGGGGTCTCTTCAACGATGCAGGCAGGCACAGGGGGGCTCCTCGGGGTAGCCACCACCTGGGCTAGGCAGAGGGTTGCCCGGGGGTCGCTCCTGCACTGAAGTTCGGTTCCTTCAGGTCCTGGGGGCTGCGGGTGCATTGTGTTTTCCAGGCGTCGGGTTCCTTGAAGCAGGCAGTCATGGTCAGGGGGAACCTCTGGATTTCCTCTGCAGGCATCACTGTGGGGGCTCAGGGGGGTCAACTCTGGCTACTCACGGGCTCGCAGTCGCCAGGGAGTCCTCCCTGGAGTGTTAGTTTTCCACAGGTCGAGCCGGGGGCATCTGCTGCAGAGTGGAAAGTCTCACGCGTCCGGCGGGAAACGTGTGGTCTTTGGAAGTTGCTTCTTTGTTTCAAAAAGTTGCAGTTTCTTGAACAGGGCTGCTGTTCTCTTGAGCTTCTTGGTCCTTTAGATGCAGGGTAGGTCGCTGGACCCTGTTGGATGAGTCGCTGTTGCAGTTTTCTTTGAAGTAGGGAGACAGGCTGGTGGGGCTGGGTCCAAATCAGTTGTCGTCTCAGTCTTCACTGCAGGGCATCAGGTCAGCAGTCCTTCTTCTTCTTCTTCAGGTTGCAGGAATCTATCTTCCTCGGTCCTGGGAGCCCCTAAATACTCCATTTAGGGGAGTGTTTAGGTCTCGGGGAATAGTAGCCAATGGCTACTAGCCCTGAGGGTGGCTACACCCTCTTTGTGCCTCCTCCCTGTGGGGAGGGGGTCACATCCCTAATCCTATTGGGGGAATCCCCCATCTGCAGGATGGAGGATTTCTAAAAGTCAGTCACCTCAGCTCAGGACACCTTAAGGGCTGACCTGACTGGGGAGTGACTCCTCCTTGTTTTTCTCATTATCTCCTCTAGCCTTGCTGACAAAAGTGGGGGCAGTGGCCAGAGGGGCAGGCATCTCCACTAGCTGGGATGCCCTGTGGTGCTGTAACAAAGGGGGTGAGCCTTTGAGGCTCACCGCCAGGTGTTACAGTTCCTGCAGGGGGTGGTGAGAAGCACCTCCACCCAGTACAGGCTTTGTTCCTGGCCACAGAGTGACAAAGGCACTCTCCCCATGTGGCCAGCAATATGTCTGGTGTGTGGCAGGCTGGCAAAACCTAGTCAGCCCACACTGGAAGTCGGGTATGTTTTCAGGGGGCATCTCTAAGATGCCCTCTGGGTTTATTTTTACAATAAAGTGCACACTGTCATCAGTGTGCATTTATTGTGCTGAGAAGTTTGATACCAAACTTCCCAGTTTTCAGTGTAGCCATTATGGTGCTGTGGAGTTCGTGTTTGACAGACTCCCAGACCATATACTTTTATGGCTACCCTGCACTTACAATGTCTAAGGTTTTGTTTAGACACTGTAGGGGCATAGTGCTCATGCACCTATGCCCTCACCTGTGGTATAGTGCACCCTGCCTTAGGGCTGTAAGACCAGCTAGAGGGGTGACTTACCTATGCCACAGGCAGTGTGAGGTTGGCATGGCACCCTGAGGGGAGTGCCATGTCGACTTTGTCATTTTCTCCCTACCAGCACACACAAGCTGGCAAGCAGTGTGAATGTGCTGAGTGAGGGGTCCCCAGGGTGGCATAAGACATGCTGCAGCCCTTAGAGACCTTCCCCGGCATCAGGGCCCTTGGTACCAGGGGTACCAGTTACAAGGGACTTACCTGGGTGCCAGGGTTGTGCCAGTTGTGGAGACAAAGGCACAGTTTAGGTAAAGAACTCTGGTGCTGGGGCCTGGTTAGCATGGTCCCAGCACACTTTCAAATCATAACTTTGCATCAGCAAAGGCAAAAAGTCAGGGGTAACCATGCCAAGGAGGCATTTCCTTACAGGGATTTCTTCTGTGTTGAAAAGAAATCACCACAGATAAAAGGATGCTCTCTTTTAAAGAGCACTGCTGCTGTCCAGAGCTTATAACAGGCCCACAAAACATTCACCCACCGCCCCCAGATGTCAGTTGTCTACATGGGGAAGTTCAGGCTCTTCTCTCCAAAGGAGCCGTAGAACCAAACCCCAAGGCAAGGGAGTATATTTCATAATCTTTCATTCCTAAGAAGGATATTTCCCTCACATCAATCCTCCCCCTCTGTCCTCTCTACAGGAACATTCTGGCAGAGCACTTCCACAGGGTAATCCTACATGATGTTGTCCCACTAGTGCAGCAGTACAATTTCATATCCACTCTTAGACCTGAAGTACACCTGTTTCCACATCCCAGTTCATCCCTCTCATTGCTGCTCCCTAAGATTCAGGTAAGTGGTTGGCACTATCATTTTAAGGCTATACCCTTAAAGGTCACTGTAGGAAACTAGCCCCTTGTTTGCAGTAAACCCCCTCCCACCACACTCCCCCAAATTCTCCCACACACACTTTTTTCATGATATCTGATAATGACTTGACCGAGCGTGTGCTGGGATCCTGCTAACCAGGCCCTAGCACCAGTGTTCTTTCCCTAAACTGTACCATTGATCCCACAATTGGCACACCCCTGGCATACAGCTGAGTCCCTTGTAAAAGGTGCCAGTGGTACCGAAGGCTCTGCGGCCAGGGAGGCTTCCTAAGGGCTGCAGTATGTATTGTGCCCCCCAAAGGACCCATCATCAAATGCATACACTATGCTATTGCAGATTGTATGCGCTGGTGGGGGGGGGGGAAAGGTAACATTGACATGGCATCCATCCCTGGTTGCCATGCCTACAAATCACTGCCTGTGGCATAGGTAAGGCATCCCTCTAGTAGGCCTTCCAGCCCTAAGGCAGGGTGCACTATACAATAGGCGAGGGCATTGCTGCATGACTAATATGTCCTGCAGTCTCTAAGTCCATTCCTAGACATTGTAAGTGCAGTGTGGCCGTATTAAGTACATGGGCTGGGAGTTTGTCCTTCCGCTCTCTACAGTTCCAAGATGGCTTCACTGAAGATTGGGAAGGTTTGTATCAAACTTCTCAACACAATAAACCCACACTGATGCCAGTGTTGGATTTATTGTAAAGTACAAACAGAGGGCATCTTAGAGATGCCTCCTGTATTTTACCCAACCCTTTAGTGCAGACCTGACCCGCCTGTTCCAGCCTGCCACTAACAGACAAGCTTCTGACTCCATGGGATGGGATCCTTTGTGGGGTCAGAAACAAAGCCTGCTCTGGCCAGAGGTTCTTCACAGGCAGGAACTGTAACACTTGGTGGTGAGCCTCAAAGGCTCAGGCCTCCTGTTACAGTGCCCCAGGGCACTCCAGCTAGTGGAGATGCCCACCCCCAGACCAAACCCCACTTTTAGTGGCAGGTCTGGCAGAAAAAAAGGTAAAACAAGGAGGAGGGACCACTGCAGCTGGGACCACCCTTGGGTCCAGAGCTGAAGTGACCCCCTCCTTGCAAAATCCTCCATCTTGGTTTGGAGGAAAGGGACCAATAGGGATAAGAATGTACCTCTCGCCCAAAAAGGGAGTGGGCAGAGGAAGGGTAGCCTTCCTCAGGGATAGTAGCCATTGGATATTGACCCCTGTAACACCCCTAAATCTAATATTTAGGGGCACCCCCGAACCTTAGTCACCAGATTCCTGGCGACCCCAAGAAGAAAAAAAAGGGTTGCAAAGCTGACCACCCCACAGCAGTGAAGACTCCAGACGGCAACTGACTTGGCCTCAGCCGTACCGGCCTGTCTGCAGCTTGAAGACTCTTGCTTCTCAAAGGCGAAACATCCTGCAGGGCCAGCAACCTCTACAAACCCCCAGAGGACTGCCTGCCCAGCAGAGGACTAAGAACTGCTGAGGACAGCAGCCCTGCCCAGAATAAACATCCAAAAGGACACCAGAACCACCCCAGATCCAAGAGCCTTGACCACCCTGCACCTGACGCCCACGGCCCAAGTTCAGGTGGCCCACCCATCCAGAGAAGGTCCCTGGGCTATTCCTACCTCAAGTCCACCCTGGGTTGACCTCTCCTACCAACACAATGACGCCTGAATCCAGAGGACCCCACTGACCGCGACCGGCTCAGACTAATGCCCAAGAAGACAACTGCACCCGTAGTCCCCTGGCCTTGGAGAATCCAATGGAGAATCCAGCAACGTCCAGCGGGTGCTTCTCCTGGCTGTCCAGATTTGGTTTCACGGAACTGACCCTCTGGACCCAGCCTGCAGCATCCTTTGTGACCCCCTCCGGGTTCCCTCTATTGGAAAGCATTGGGTGTCCTGCTCTGTGTATGCACCCTGCACCCGGCCGCCCCTGTGCAGCTGAGGGTGTGTGTTTGGTGTAGACCTGTGGCCTCCCCCGGTGCTGACCTAAACCCCCCAGGCCCGTGTCCTGGAACCTGCAAGCACTTACCTGCAATCTGCTTTCTACCAAGCACCCCCAGTCCTCATAGGGTTCCATTGCCAACCCGACACCAACTTTGACCTCTGCACCCAGCCAACCCTGCGTTGCTGGTTTTGCACGTTTGGGGCCAGTTTAAACTTTGACCTGTGGACAGCCTAACCCCCGGAGACTACAATCGTAAAGCATGTACTTAACCCCCCCCCTCCCACTTGGAGTCACTACAAATACAACCCTTTCTAGGCTCCATTCTTAATTCGAAGCAGCAAAACACTTTACCCAGTCCACAAAGAATACAGCCTTTCCAACAGTTGCTGCCTCTTTTTCAGCCACTCAGTCGCATTCAAGTTGGTTACTATTAGGCGCTTGGTAGGCGTTACAACTTCTTGCATCCCCTCTTGACGATTTACTTACCTCAGTAGGGTCCTGTGTTCGCATTCTGCTTTCTTAGTATATGGTTTGGGCTCCCCCTAGGGCCACTATTGCTTATTGCTATTTTACTCTGTTTTCTAACCTTCTTATGCCGCTTACTATTAGTATGTATGTATGTATGTAGGGCTCGGAGTGTTACAAGTTGTTTTTCTTCAAAGAAATCTTTTTGGAATCACGGGATCGAGTGACTCCTCTAGGTTCCATTGCGCATTGGCATCGACTCCATTGTTAGATTGTTTTCATTCCGCAGACGGGTTTGGATGTGTTTCCTCTCGCTACAAGATTTCGATTCGGAAAACCTCAGAAAACCTTCTTATTCGTCAGTATTTCGGTCGTGTGTCCCATCTAGTATCGAACAGTTAGTACCGTCGGAACCTTCTTTTTCGCCCTTCGGGGCGCATGTACCAAACTCGCGTCTATTTGGGCCTACCGCGTGGAAACCCTTTTGGTTCGGACTCCATTCCGATTCTGCCCTCAGTGCCACGTGAAGTACCCTTATACAGACCAGCACTTGGTTTGTAATTTGTGCCTTTCTCCAGACCATTGTAAGGAAGATTGTGAGGCCTGTCGATCATTTCGATCAAAGACGACTCAGAGATTGGAGAGCTAGAAGACTCAAAATGGCGTCGAAAAGCAGTGAACATCTCGACATCGCTGAAGAAGAGCAGGCGCAGTCAGCAGTCTTCACCCGAGACACAGATTCAGAACAAGAGACGACAGCTGGACAGTATGTGAGTACGTCTGCCCCTACACCCCTGCACAAAAGATATTTAAAGGCCCTGGGTACACCACTGCCGGACGGCCATGGTTCGGCCCAAAAAAAGAATGTTGGCAACCGTCCTTCGGGGTCGGTGCCGAAAAAGGCCACTCCTCCGTCTACTTCGAGTCAAGTAAATCTTTTAAAGGCTCTGTTTCAGAATCCAGTAAAAAAAAAAAACAACATAAATTCTTCTGAGCCGAAAATTCAGCAAGCAGCTTCGGAGCCAAGACCTTCCACTACCTCTTCGGGACTGAAAAAACAACAAACTTCAGAGCCGAAAAAATCCACATATACAGATGAACAAGGATTTCAAAAAAATTGAGAGAATCCCATAAAACCTCTGAGGAAGAGCCTGGCATTGAGCCAATTTTACAAATCATGGATGAGAAACAATCCAGAATACACATCCATAAAGAGACAGGAGGAATTGTCACTGCACCACCTTTAAAAACAAAAAGAAAGCTGGCTTTCCAAGTGGAACTGGACTCTGTACAGCCACCAGCAAAGATGCAAAAACAAAAATAGAAGCCAATACCTCTTCATACTTCTCCTTATTCTCTACAATTATCTCTCACCTCACAACAGCCCACCACCAATGCCTTCTCCAACACATTCGTTATATTCACAAGGAGATACAGCAGACCCATGGGATCTTTATTACCCTGATCCAATTCCAGATAATGACCCAGTTACTTACCCATCAAAACCTTCTCCACCAGAAGATACCACTGGACACAACCATGTCACATCCAGGGCAGCAGCTTATCATGGGGTAACCATGCATTCAGAGCCATTGGAAGATTATTTCTTATTTATCTATCTTCTACACATTCCAAGTACCAGTGTCTCCCAATGTTACCAGGCATGGTTAAACACGCAAACCCATTTTTTAGCGAGCCTGTAAAATCTAGGATTATCACACCTAGAATAGATAAAAACTATAAGCCTGCACCCTCTGACCCAGATTACATTACTCACCAGGTCCCTCCAGACTCAGTGGTAGTCAGTGCAGCAAGAAATAGGGCAAATAGCCAGTCTTCAGAGATGCACCTCCTCCTGATTCATCCATAAAAATACACCTTATTGTAATATCTGCATACTTACAAACTATTCAACATACTTCTCTATTCATAGTTCCTGTTATCAAATCCTTCATGGAAGGATTAAAACACATCATTCCACCCAGAACACCACCTGTTCCATTATGGAATTTAAATATTGTACTTACCAGACTCATGGGACCACCTTTTGAACCCATGCACTCATGCCAAATTCAGTTTGTAACATGGAAGGTCGCTTTCCTTGTGGCTGTTACTTCTTTAAGAAGAGTTAATGAAATACAAGCATTCACTCTTGAAGAACCTTTTTTTCCAAGTGCACAAACATAAGGTTGTACTAAAACAAATCCAAAATTTCTACCAAAAGTAGTATCTCATTTTCACATCAATCAAACAGTGGAATTGCCAGCCTACTTTCCACAACCAGATTCTGTGGCAGAAAGAGCTCTTCAAACCCTAGATCTTAAGAACTCTTATTCTTTTATTTACTACATAGACAGAACTAAAGATTTTAGAAAAACAAAACAACTTTTTGTTGCTTTCCAACAACCACATAAAGGCAATCCTATATCTAAACAAGGTATAGCAAGATGGATTATTAGATGTATACAAACATGTTCTATCAAAGCAAAAAGACAACTTTGATCACTCCTAAAGCACATTCTACAAGAAAGAAAGGTGCAACAATGGCTTTTTTAGGAAACATACCAATGGTTGACATATGTAAAGCAGCTACATGGTCGACCCTTCATACATTTACATTGATGTATTCTCACAGCAACAAGCCACTGTAGGCCAAGCTGTTAAAGACATTATTCCAAACAACTTCAACTTCTACAGGCTAGCCACTGCTTTTTGGGAGGACTAACTGCTTTGTAGTCTGTGCATAGCATGTGTATCTGCAGCTACACATGCCATCGAACGGAAAATGTCACTTACACAGTGTTCATCTGTTTGTGTCATGTAGTGCTGCAGATTCACATGCACCCTCCTTCCTACCCGGAAGCCTGTAGTTGTTTAAGTTGCTAACATTTGTACATATGTATATACATTTACATTTGCATGGACATCTTTTATTTTCTATACTCTCACTCCTTTCTTTACCCTCTGCGGGAAAACAATCTAACAATGGAGTTGATGCCCATGGGCAATGGAACCGAGAGGAGGAGTCACTCGATCCTGTGACTCTGAAAAGACTTCTTTGAAGAAAAACAACTTGTAACACTCCGAGCCCAACACTAGATGTCAGAAGTCATGTGAATCTGCAGCACTACATGCCACGAACAGATGTACACTGGGTAAGTGACATTTTCCATATAAGTTGGCATGTGTTGCTGCAGATACACATGCTGTGCATATCCCGCCATCTAGTGTTGGGCTCAGAGTGTTACAAGTTGTTTTTCTTAGAAGAAGTCTTTTTTTGAGTCACAGGATCGAGTGACGACTCCTCTGTTAGATTTTCTTTCCGCTGTCGGGTTCGGACGTGTTCCCTCTCGCTCCGGCACTTTCGATTCGGAAACTTTATATTAACTTTTCTCCTACCGCCGGTATTGTTTTCGAACGCGTTTTCTTCTGCAGTCGATCCAATTGTACCGTCGGGATCAAGAAAACTCCCTTCTCTCGTAGGGGATTTCCATGTATAGTCATAAGCACTGAATAGTTCCGCGCGTCTGCGGGGAACCCGGTGCACTGATGTGAAGTATATTCTTAAGTGCAAATACCAGTCCTTTGAAAAAAGGTCTGTCAAAAACCACTTAAGAATAACACTGTGCAGCCTATGTGAACAGCTACACAGGCCAAATTGTTGAAAAGAAAACAGCTGTAGTGTAAATTCACGTTCAAATACCTATTTATTCTAGAAATGTAATAAAAAATACATTCTCATACTTTATTTACACCTCTCATGAGAATAAAACAATGCAGGTCAGTGTAGCCCATAGGCTGCCATTATACAGAATGTAAATAGAGCTGTGCCTTTAAGAAAGTAAAGTCTTCCTGTATCCCATCATGCACAGCAAAAGGCAGTTGCCTCAGTTCTTTTTTCCGGCTCCTTCTGACAGGACCCTGAAGCATTGAGCTCTACCTCACAAAGCTGTTTTTGACAGAAATTCAATTAAAATCTTTTGAATTTCAATTTCACTCGACGTTTTTAATATTGAGTGAACATTTGCTAATCTTTTCTGTCAAATTCTGACAGAAATTTAAGGTTTTTCTATTTTAGAAATGCCTTCACTTTTTGATAAATGCCCTTCTTGTGGCAGAAAAAAGGCTAAAACAGATCCACACCGGGTCTGTATAATTTGCCTTCCATCCAGCCACAAACCTGATTCCTGTGACATCTGTAGAACTTTCTCCAGAAGGACTCTTCGTGATAGGGAGAAAATTCGACTTCAGGCAAGAGAGGACAGGAGAAGAAGTGGTCAATCTGCCACAGAGCGAGGAGAAGGTCAGTCTTCTACCAGGGCTCACCCTGTTTCCTCTGCAACTTCGGCCAGACCTGCTCAGAAACGGCATAGGTCTCCATCGATGTCGAGACCAGGAACGGCGCTAACATGCTCGCCGTCGAGGACCGGTTCACCGGCGAGAAAGAAACATCATTCGACTTCGGCAGCCGTTTCGCCGTCGAGACGGCGTGGACGCTCGCCGTCGAGAAGGTCTGGGTCGCCGTCGACGCGACGAGGGCAGTCGACGTCGAAGATCTGGGTCCGGTTCGCCGTCGGCGAGGACGATCGACGTCAAGAGAGAGTGCTTGCCGTCGAAGACGGTCGCCGTCATCGCATCGACGGCGAGGAAGGTCGTCGTTGAGAGGATCTCAGCGACAAGGGGAATCGACGTCAAGAGGCACTCGACGTCACCGTACTTCGACGTCGAGGAGTGTGTCGACGTCGAGGCGGCAGTCAAAGAGACCTAGAAGGGTTTATACCACTTCAGAATCCTCGGCCTCACTCATCCTGCTTCCAGCTTCGCCGCAGCTCTCTCCTCAACAGCTGCCGTTGCCGCAGACACCAGTAACACCTACGGCTCCTCTTCCGGCTCCCCCTTCAGAGTCTGTTCCGAGGACTCCAGTGGAATCCATAAGACATTCCAGACATTCCTCTAGACGTTCATCTTCTTCTCTGCACCATCGTAGATCTCCACATTCACGTCATAGGCATTCTTCTTCGTCTACACGGGACTACTCCCCAACCCTATCGGACTCACCGTCCCCGAGAGTGTCCCCCATAGATGACGTGAATACATTCCAAGAGGTCCTAGTGCGCGGGGCGACCAAACTAAATATCCCGCTGGCGGTACCCGCCCCATCGACCTCAGTGATTTTCGAGACTTTACACCAGAGGACATCTTCACGGCCTTTACTTCCACTGGTCCCAGGTCTTATTGAACCAGCAATGGATATTTTTCTAACACCGGCCACAACGAAATCTGCTCCATCCAGACTTATTAAAAAAGTATCGCCCACCGGAGCAAGATCCTCTATTTCTAAGGTCGGACCCGGTGCCGGACTCGGTGGTGATAGCTGCAAAGAAACTACACTCTACATCACCGTCTTCCTCCTCGCCTCCGGACAAGGAGAGCAGAAAGATCGATGCTGCAGGCCGAAAAGTATGCTCTACCGCAGCCATCACAATGAAAGCAGCCAGTGCCACTGCTTTATTGGGAAGATATGATCGGGCCCTTTGGGACTCTATACTGCAGTTTGCGGAACACCTACCCAAAGACAAAAGGGAAGATTTCTTGGAGGTCGTGGGTGAGGGAGCCATGGTTTCCAACCAGGAAATAAGCACTGCTGCTGATTCTTCGGTACTTTCGGCACATAACTACGCTCATGGAGTAGCTCTAAGACGACACGCATGGTTGCGATTGACATCTCTCAAACCAGAGGCGCAGCAGAGAATTCAGAATTTACCATTCTCAGGCTCTACTTTGTTCGGCTCTCATGCCGATGACGAGATGTCAAGAATGAAGTCTGAGCTAGACACTTTAAAAGCGGTAGGCATCGAACGCCCAAAAGAACAGCGAAAAGTATTCCGTCCCTACCAGCAAAGGCTTTTCACCCACAGATATCAGACACCACACTGGATGTTCTCACGTCCCCAGCAACAACAACAACATCAAAGGCCCTCCTCGACGCAGCGAAAGTCGACAAGGGGTCGTTCCACGTCGCAAACTCCCACAACTCGCCAGGTTCCCGCGTCTAAGCCCTGAATCTTCGCTTCCCCCTCCTCCGTTCTCCACTCCGGTAGGGGGAAGTATCTCAAATCATCTGGACGAGTGGCTACGCATCACATCAGACGCCTGGGTATTGAATATTGTGCGAAATGGTTACGCTCTCAGATTCACCAGTCCTCCTCCCTCGGTTCCACCCAAACCAGCCAGCCACCACCTCGAAGCTCTTCAGTTAGAAGTCACTATTCTATTACAAAAAAGAGCTATAGAACCCGTCCCGGTCAATCAACCCGGGAAAGGGATTTATTCGAGGTATTTTCTAGTGCCAAAGAAGGACAAACAAGAGTTTCGTCCCATTCTAGACCTAAGGACAGCAAACAAGTGTATTCGCAAAGAGAAATTCAGGATGCTATCCTTGCACCAAATTTATCCGCATCTTCGTCAGGGCGATTGGCTCTGCGCGATAGACCTTTGCAACGCTTATTTTCACATTCCGGTGAGCAAGAAACATCGAAAATTCCTAAGGTTCACCGTCGGCAAAAGTCATTACCAATTTGCGGTTCTACCCTTCGGCCTCAAATCAGCGCCGAGAACTTTTTCCAAATGCATGGCGGTGGTAGCCGCCCATCTGAGGAAGCATCGAATATTTGTCTTCCCCTATCTAGACGATTGGCTCATAAAGGTCTTCAACTATCTAGAGGCCCAACAACATTTCAAATGGGCGCAACAGCTGCTACAGAATCTCGGTCTTCAAGTCAATCTTCTGAAGTCCACAGCAACGCCTGTTCAGAGGCTGCATTACTTAGGGGCCATTATAGATACCAATCAAGGAAAGGTGTTTCCTTCGGAGGAACGACGATTATCGATTCTCCAAAAATGCAAACCACTAGAGAGAACTCCACAGACCACTGCAAGAGTAATAGCCTCTCTACTGGGCACGATGGCGTCTTGTATCCACCTCGTTCCCAATGCTCGCCTCCATATGAGACCCTTACAGGAATGCCTGGAGGATCAATGGTGTCAACTGATGGACGATTGGGAGAGCAGAGTCCTTCTTGCTCCCCACGCCCTACAGTCCCTCAAGTGGTGGTGTTCACCCAACAATCTCTTGGTGGGGATTCCTTTCCAGCAACAGCCTCCAGCTCAAACCATCGTAACAGATGCATCACTGCTCGGATGGGGAGCGCACATGGATCATCTTCGAGTCCAAGGCAAGTGGTCACAGAGAGAGAGTCTATCATATCAACCTGCTGGAGCTTCGCGCAGTCCATCTTGCGCTCAAGGCCTTCCTACCTTCTCTGAAAACGGAAACTCTCCTCCTCCAGACGGACAACGTGGCCTCCATGTATTACATAAACAAACAAGGAGGCACCAGGTCCAGGATATTATCCAGAGAGGCTCAGACAATCTGGCATTGGCTTCTAGCCAGAAACCTGTCGCTAGTAGCAACTCACCTGCCGGGCAGCCAGAATGTTCAAGCGGATGCTCTCAGACGCGTAATGGAGGAGAACCACGAATGGGTATTACACGACGACGTCGTTCGTTCCATTTTCGCACTATGGGGTACCCCCTCTATAGACCTATTCGCAACCCCAGAAAACAAAAAATGCCAAAACTTCGCCTCCAGATATTACCATCCAGGGACAATGGGGAATGCCCTGTGGATAAACTGGTCAGGAGCATTTCTTTATGCCTTTCCACCGCTTCCTCTGATACCGGCAGTCCTTCAGAAGCTATCCAATGCCCAGTCCAAAATGATTCTAATTGCTCCAGAATGGCCACGCCAATGGTGGTTTCCAGACCTTCTTCACCGTTCACTCAAGCCACACATCAGACTGCCTCATCTTCCGGACCTGCTCACGAAGTTCAGAGGGCAGATATCTCATCCGAACCTCTCATCATTGAGTTTGGCAGCATGGCTCCTGAGCTAGTGCAATATGGACACTTGAACCTACCTCAGGACTGTATGGAAATCCTAAGGGAGGCAAAGCTCCCTTCCACACGATCGGCTTACGCATGCAAGTGGAAAAGATTCTGTGTGTGGTGTTTGGACAACAACGTTGACCCGATATCCCGTGGAGAGGAAACTATCCTGCCATACTTGCTAAGTTTGGCAAAATCGGGTTTACAATTGTCATCAATAAAAGTGCACTTGGCGGCTCTAACGGCATATAGAAAGAGCCCCTCTCAAACCTCCTTTTTTAGGATCCCAGTTATCAAGGACTTCCTGGAGGGATTATTTCCCTATTAGGAGGCCATCTCCTCCATGGGAACTGAATGTTGTCCTATTACGTCTGATGCTACCTCCATTCGAGCCAATACATAAAGCATCACTTCAACATCTCACGTGGAAAACTGCCTTTCTGGTTGCAATCACATCAGCGCGTGGGGTCAGCGAAATCCAGGCCCTTTGCGCTCAAGAACCCTACACGGTATTTCATTCTGCGAAAGTAGTGATGAGAACTCATCCAAATTTTTTACCAAAAGTCGTTTCCGACTGTCATGTGAACCAAACCATTTCATTACCAACTTTCTTTCAAAATCCAACTACCCCTGCCGAGAGAACTCTGCATTCTCTGGATGTAAAGAGGGTTTTGAAATTTTACTTGGACAGGACAAAATGCTTACGTAAATTGCAGCAACTCTTTGTTAACTATGGCCCAGTTAGAACAGGGTTGGGCACGTCTAAGCAATCATTATCCAGGTGGATTGTTTCATGTATACTGTTATGTTCTCAGTTAGCGAACAAATCTCTTGGTGGCAGGCCAAAAGCCCATTCTACTAGAGGGAAGGCAGCTACTGCGGCCTTAATGAGAAATATCCCTTTGGCAGAGATATGCAAGGCAGCCACTTGGAAATCAGTCCATACCTTTACACAGCATTACTGCCTTGATACAGACGCTAGGGCAGATGCGCAGGTTGGACAGGCCTTGCTTAAGAATTTATTTGCATGACTTGTTTTTTGGTCAGTATTATTCTGTCTACTCCACTGCGGTTATGGGGATGGGCTTGCTAGTCTATTCAGTGCTTATGACTATACATGGAAATCCCCTACGAGAGAAGGAATGGTTTCTTACCTGTAACTCCAGTTCTCTCGTAGGGGTATTTCCATGATAGTCCTAAGCAACCCTCCCTCCTCCCCGGTGGAGTTGACATGGGAAAGGTTGCCATAATAGTATCGATGTTGGTACTACAACAAATGTTTTTGTTCCTTCATGTCAGGTTACAAGCCTTCAAAAAGAACTGAGGCAACTGCCTTTTGCTGTGCATGATGGGATACAGGAAGACTTTACTTTCTTAAAGGCACAGCTCTACTTACATTCTGTATAATGGCAGCCTATGGGCTACACTGACCTGCATTGTTTTATTCTCATGAGAGGTGTAAATAAAGTATGAGAATGTATTTTTTATTACATTTCTAGAATAAATAGGTATTTGAACGTGAATTTACACTACAGCTGTTTTCTTTTCAACAATTTGGCCTGTGTAGCTGTTCACATAGGCTGCACAGTGTTATTCTTAAGTGGTTTTTGACAGACCTTTTTTCAAAGGACTGGTATTTGCACTTAAGAATATACTTCACATCAGTGCTCCGGGGTCCCCGCAGACGCGCGGAACTATTCAGTGCTTATGACTATCATGGAAATACCCCTACGAGAGAACTGGAGTTACAGGTAAGAAACCATTCCTTTCGGGCGCTTGCGCCCTTCTTGGGCCTGTTCGGGCCTACTGCGCCATAGCCTGATGGATCGAACTCCATTCTGATTCCATCCTCGGTGCAAAGCTAAATTCCCTTATAGCGACCACCACTAGGTCTGTAATCTTTACCTTTCTCCTGAACATCGTGAGGAAGATTTTGAAGCTTGCCCCTCGTTTCAGTCAAAGAAAACACTGCGTGCTCGAAGGGGGAGAAGACTAGAGATGGCGTTGAAAAATACAGAGTCCACCGACACCTTAGAGGAGGACCAGGCACAGATGGCTGTTTCGATCCCAGATTCTTACTCCGAACAAGGACCAGACCACCACAACCAGCCAATCAAGGCGGCGCAGTATGTGAGTATACCTGTGCCTACACCCACTTTAAAAAAAATCAAGCAAGCCCTTTGGTGCATCACAGCTGTCAAGCCATTGTTCCACCAGAAAAAAAGTAATCGGCGACCGGCCCCTGGGTTCGGTGCCGAAAAAGGCCAAAACACTCCAACAGGCCACGCCTGATTCGGTGCTGGAGTTGAGCAAGAAAATAAAAACCTCCAAACAGAGTCGACGCCTACAATCTTTGGATCTGAAATTAATACGTCCTGCTTTCGGACCCGAAACCTCGGCTAATATCTTCGGGACCGAAACACCTCGGAACCGCTTCGGAACTGAAAACATCCTTCTATGCAGAAGAAACAGGACTTTCCACCCGAATAAAACATGCACAAAACATCCATTGAACATTCCTCTAAGGGCACAAAAACAACCTCTGAACATCAAATAGAGGAATTTGACATTCAACCAATTTTTGAGGTTATGGACAGCAAGCAGAGAAGAATATCAATCCACAAAGAGACTGAGAAAATTATTACTTCTCCACCTCCACAGACTATCAGAAAGCTAGCATTTCAAGAGACTCTTGAAACTGCCCCACCACCAGCAAAAAATTTCAAGTGGAAAGAAAAGCCAACACGTCTTCAGCTTTCTGCACCACATTCACTGCTGCTTTCTTTCTCACTACCACCTACTACCCCACCACCACTACCATCACCATCACACTCCCATACTTATTCACAGCGAGACACAGTAGACCTATGGGACATCTATGATTTGGATCCTATACCGTCCAGTGATCCAGATCTCTACCCTACTAAACCATCCCCACCAGAGGATAGTACGGTTTAAACCCAAGTTATATCTAGGGCAGCTGCATACCAGAACCTTTAGAAGAGGATCTTCTTTTTAATACACTATCCTCTACCCATGAACACTACCACTGCTTACCAATGCTTCCTGCTATGCTTAGGCATGTAGACGACATATTTAAAGAACCAGTGAAAGCTAGTGTTCTAACTCCAAGAATTCACAAGAAATACAAGCCTGTACCAACAGACCCAATCTACATTGCACAACAACTGTCACCAGATGCTATTGTGGTTAGTGCAAACAGGAAACATACTAATAGTTAGTCTTCAGGGGATACCCCACCCCCTGACAAAGAATGTAGAAAATTAAATGCTGCAGGGAAAAAGAGTGGCAACACAGGGAGCCAACCAGTGGCATATCGCCAATTCCCAGGCCCTGTTGGCAAGATACAACAGGGCACATTGGGATGAAATTAAAGAATTCTTGCAATATTTACCGAAGGAACACCAAAAGAGGGCGCAGCAAATTGTAGAAAAGGGACAGGCTATTACAAATAACCAGATTAGGTCTGCTCTAGATGCAGCTGGCACTGCAGCTAGAGGTATTAATACAAGCATAACAATCTGACGACATGCATGGTTAAGGTCCTCAGGTTTTAAACCTGAAATACAACAGGCAGTGGTTAATATGCCATTTAATAAACAGCATCTCTTGGGATCAGAGGTAAACCCTACTAAAGAGAAGCTCTGATACTGCAAAAGCCATGGGAGCCCTTTATACCACAACTTTTCGGGATTCCTTTCGGGGAGGTTTTAAATCCCAAACTGCAGAGGCTTTCACCTCTCATCCAAAACAACCACAGTAGTTTTATTCAAGAGGGTCATTTAAAGGTTCTTACAGAGGACAGAACTTCAGAGCCAGAGGAAAATTTACAGTCTCAAAGGGTGCTACCACACCCACTAAAGAGCGACTTCCCAAACATCCCACAATCCCTTACATCTCCTGTGGGAGGAAGACTGCAAAAATTCCATTGTCACTGGCAGAACATCACCACAGATCAGTGGGTACTTTCAATTATCCGCAGTGGTTATTGCCTAGAACTCGTCTCTACACCAAATATTCCCCCTCTTTCTCATAGACTTTCTCCAGAACACACTGTTCTACTAAAACAAGAGGTACAATCTCTATTACTCAAAGGGGCAATAGAAATGGTTCCCATCTCACAGCAAGGTACAGGAGTATACTTGCTATACTTCCTTATACCAAAAAACGATGGTACTCTCTGACCCATTCTAGATCTCGGACCTCTAAATCTATATATCCTGTCAGAACATTTCATATGGTTACTCTACAGGACATCATTCCCTTGCTACAAAAACACAATTACATGACCGAGTTAGATCTAAAGGACGCTTACTTCCACATTCCCATGCACCCAGCTCACCGCAAATATTTAAGGTTCGTAATATCAGGCAACCACTACCAATTCAAAGTACTACCCTTTGGAGTAACAACAGCACCAAGAGTGTTCACAAAATGTCTAGCTGTAGTAGTGGCATACCTCAGAAGATACCACATACATGTCTTCCCTTATCTGGACGATTGGTTAATAAAATCCAGCAACATTCTACAGTGTCAACAATGCACATAATACACTATAGATACCCTACACACACAAGTGTTCACAATCAATTATCAGAAATCTCATCTTCAACCAGCACAAATTCAACCTTATCTAGGTGGAATTCTCAATACTCAAACTGCATTAGCCTACCCAAATCCACAGAGGATACATGTTTTTCAATGCCTCACATCACAAATGCAGTATGATTTATCATGAAGCTATTGGAAATGATGGCATCATGTATAGCAATAGTACCACATGCAAGACTAAACATGAGACCACTACAACAGTGTCTCTCAGAACAAGGGTCTCAGGCCCAGGGTCAGTTACAGGATCTAGTGTTGTTAGTCCGCCAAACTTACAAATCTCTGAAGTGGTGGAATCACAAAAACTTAACAAAAGGGTGGTCCTTTCAAGACCCAGTGCCACAGACCCTAATCACAACAGATGCGTCAGTGACCAGTTGGGGAGCCCATCTCAACAATCTAACCATACAAGGGGAGTGGCACTCAACACAATCAACTTATCACATAAACCACTTGGAATTATTAGCTGTGTTCTTGGCCATCAAAGCATTCTAACTTCAGATCATACACAAAATAGTCTTAATAAGAACAAATAACATGACCAGCAAAAAAGCACTTATTAATAACTTTAAAAAGCATATTCCCCTAGGAAAAAGCTTGCCTCTTTGGCATTTTTAGGAAATATACCAATGGTAGATATATGCAAAGCTGCCACATGGTCCACTTCACATACATTCACAGAGCATTACTGTGTAGATGTCTTACCTAGACAACAAGCCAGTGTTGGACAAGTGGTGCTAAAAACACTATTTCAAACCACTTCAACTCCTACAGGCTAACCACTGCTTATTTGGGAGGAGAACTGCTTTTTAGTCTATGCAAAGCATGTGTATCTGCAGCTACACATGCCATCAAATGAAAAATGTCACTTACTTGAGTGTACATCTGCTCGTGGCATGTAGTGCCGCAGATTCACATGCGCCCTCCCTTCTCCCCGGGAGCCTGTAGTCATTGTACTCATGTGTTCATATGAATGTATATATGTTCGATGGCATGTGTGTAGCTGCAGATACAACATGCTGTGGATTAGTCCACCATCTAGTGTTGGGCTCGGAGTGTTACAAGTTGTTTTTCTTTGAAGAAGTGTTTTTCGAGTCACAGGATTGAGTGACTCCTCCTCTTCGGTTCCATTGCGCATGGCATCAACTCCATTGTTAGATTGTTTTCTTTCCGCCGTTTGGTTCGGACGTGTTTCCTATCGCTCTGAGATTTTGATTCGGAAAACTTTGTAAAACTCTCTTTTCGTTGGTATTGTATCAATTGGGTTAATATTCTTCCATCGACACTGCAGTACTGTCGGGAAAACAACTTTGTTCGACCTTTGGGCGCGCGCGCCCAACTAGGGCCTATTCAAGCCGACCGCGTGGAAAGCCTCATGGATTGGACTCCATTCTGATTTTGTCCTTGGTGCCACGTGAAGCACCCGTACACAGACCAGCATCTGGTTTGCAACCTCTTCCTTTCCCCAGACCATCGGGAGGAGAACTGCGAGGCCTGTCGAGCCTTCAGATCGAAAAAGACTCTAGAGACCGAAGAGCAAGAAGGCTCGAAATGGTGTCGAAGAGTGGGGAACATCTTGAAGTAGAAGAGGAAGAATTGATGCAGACAGCAGTCTCAGTTCGAGATTCGGAGTCTGAGCAGAAATCGGAGGAAGACAGACTAGTCACAGCCAGACAACTTGGGTACGCCACTGCCAAAAGGCCGTGGCTCGGCCCGAAAAAAGTCTGTCGGAGACCGACCTCCCAGTTCGGCACCGAAAAATGCCACTCCCCTGAAAACCTCGGAGACAACAAAAAGCTCAATTTCCGATGCCAGTAGACATCAATTTTTGGAGTCGAAAATAAGTAAGCTAGTTTCAGAGCCAAAACCTTCGTCGTCCTCACCTTTTTCGATCCGAAAAAGCACGCCTCGGAGCCGAAAAGACCAACATACACAGAGGAACATGGACTTTCGAAAAGACTTAAGGAAAGCCACAAAACCTCTGAAGAGGGGTTAGAGGTAGAACCATTTCTGGAAACTATGGATGAAAGGCAATCCAGGATCCGCATCCATAAAGAAACAGTGAGAATTCTTACAGCACCTCCTTTAAAAACAAAGAGGAAGCTAGCTGTTCATGAGGAATTGGACACTATGCAGCCTCCAGCTAAAGTGCCAAAACAAGAAGAAACCACCACCTCCTCAGTCTTCGCCCCATCATTCTCCTCCTCATTTGCCCCACCTACCTACTTCTCCTCCCACCAGCCCTACACCAACGCAGTCACCGACTCATTTGGATGACTCACAACAGGACACTGTTGAACCATGGGATCTTTATGACCCTGATCCCATTCCAAGTAATGATCCAGACAGCTACCCCTCTAAACCATCACCACCTGAGATTGGTACTGTCTATAACCAGGTCATAGCTAGGGCTGCAGCATATCATGGGGTCACCATGCATACAGAGCCACCAGAAGGGGATTTTTTATTCAACACATTATCCTCAACTCATTCTAGGTACCAATTACTCCCAATGCTTCCAGGCATGGTAAAACATGCAGATCAGATCTTTAATGAACCAGTAAAGGTGTGGATTATAACACCTAGAATAGAGAAGAAATACAAACCTGCACCTTCTGTGTACCACCTGATTCTGTTGTAGTTAGGGCTACCAGGAAAAGGGCAAATAGTTAGTCCTCAGGAGATGCAACCCCTCCTGATAAAGCAGGAAATTCGATGCTTCGGGGAAAAGAGTTGCTGCCCAGTCAGCAAATCAGTGGAGGATAGCCAACTCGCAAGCACTATTAGCTCATTATGACAGAGCCCATTGGGACGAGATGCAGGATATAATACAGCGTCCCCCCCCCAAAGAACATCCGAAAAGGGCACAAAAGGTAGTGGAGGAAGGGCAAGCCATTACAAACAACCAGATAAGATCTACCCTAGATGCAGCAGATACCGCTGCTAGGAGTGTCAACACAGCAGTCACTATACGCAGGCATGCATGGCTCCGATCTGGATTTAAGCCAGAAATACAGCAGGCTGTGTTGAATATGCCTTTCGACAAAAAACATCTTTTTGGGCCAGAGGTAGACACAGTGATTGAAAAATTACGAAAAGGCTCTGACACAGCAAAAGCAATGGGAGCACTCTACTCTGCACCATATAGAGGGCAATTTTGTAAACCTCAGTTTCAAGGTGGTTTCAGAACACAGCCTTCAGAGGCATCAACCTCTCAGACAAAGCCAGCCTACCAACCACAATACCAACGTGGTAGTTTTAGAGGCACATATAGAGGACAATACCCCAGAAATAGAGGAAAACTCCAAGCCTCTAAGCAGCCTGTACAACACCCAAAACAGTGACTTCCCTCATTCCCTTCCACTCCACACCTCTCCTGTGGGGGGAAGACTACAACAGTTCCACTTAAATTGGCAGAATATTACCACAGACAACTGGGTGCTATCAATTATGCGCAATGGCTATTGCCTAGAATTGATAAACACTCCTCCAAATATGCCACCAAGGTTACACAAATTATCCACGGAACACACAATTCTGTTAAAAGAAGAGGTCCAATCTCTACTACACAAACAAGCAGTAGAATTGGTTCCACAGTCCCAGATAGGAACAGGAGTTTATTCACTATACTTTCTAATTCCCCAAAAAGATGGCCCCCTCAGGCCAATATTAGACCTCAAGCACCTCAATCTTTACATCCTGTCAGAACATTTTCACATGGTAACTTTACAGGATGCCATCCCACTACTACAAAAACAAGATTTCATGACCGCCTTAGACCTCAAGGATGCGTATTTTCACATACCCATCCATCCTGCACACAGAAAATACCTCAGGTTTGTCATTCAGGGAAAACTCTACCAATTCAAAGTGTTACCCTTTGGAATAACAACAGCGCCAAGGGTATTCACAAAGTGCTTGGCAGTAGTGGCGTCTAAATATGGAAAGATAACATATACATGTCTTCCATATCTAGACGATTGGCTAATAAAATCAAGCAGTATTGGGTGCAATACTAAATACTCAACGATCTCTAGCATATCCAAATACACAAAGGATATAAGCTTTCCAAAATCTAATTCCACAAATACATCCAAATAAACAATACACTGTCAGATTTGTCATGAAAATTCTAGGAATTATGGCATCCTATATTGCAATTGTTCCACACGCATGACTAAACATGCAACCCTTACAACAGTGCCTTGCGCAACAATGGTCACAGGCACACGGTCAACTCCCAAGATCTAGTGTTGATAGACGCCAAACATATATGTCCCTTCAGTGGTGGAATTCCACAAATCTAAACAAGGGGTGGTCATTTCAAGACCCTGTGCCTCAGACCATAATTACAGATCCATCAATGATTGGTTGGGGTGCTCACCTAAACAATCACAGCATTCAAGGGCAATGGGAAGCCAAACACACACAGCTACATATAAACCGCTTGGCGTTATTAGCTGTCTTTCTAGCACTCAAAAGCTTTTCAACCTCTTCTCACTCAGAAGAATGTTCTTATCAAAACAGACAACATGACAAACCTGTATTATCTCAACAAACAGAGAGGAACACATTCATTCCAACTGTCCCTTCTAGCCCAAAACAATTGGAAATGGGCAATCCACAAACAAATTCATCTTTTGGCACAATACATTCCAGGGATAGACAATCAGTTGGCAGATATCCTCAGCAGAAATCACCAACAAACTCACGAATGGGAGATTCATCCTCAAGTACTTCAACAATACTTTCAAAAGTGGGGAACACCAAACATAGACAGTGCTATGCAAACAAATGGAAAAGATTTGTATATTACTGTCAATATAAACATATAGGCCATCTTACATCGTCAATACAACATATTGTATGTTATTTACTTCATTTTCAAAATCAAATTTAGCATTTTCTTTAAAAAAAAATACATCTTACTGCAATTTCTGCATATTTACCAAATATACAACACAGCTCTTTATTTAGAGTTCCAGTCATTAAAGCTTTCATGGAAGGCTTAAAATGCATCATTCCACCAAGAACACCACCAGTTCCTTCTTGGAATCTAAATACACTGCTTACAAGACTTATGGGACCACAATTTGAACCTATGCACTCGTGTCACATTCAGTTTTTAACATGGAAAGTTTCCTTTCTAGTGGAAATTAATTATTTAAGAAGAGTACGTGAAATCCAGGCCTTTATTCTTGAGGAACCTTTCTTCCAAGTACATAAACACAAAGTTGTACTAAGAACAAATCCAAAATTTCTACCAAAAGTTATATCACCATTTCATATAAATCAAACAGTGAAATTGCCAGTCTTCTTCCCACAGCCAGATTCTGTGGCAGAAAGAGCTCAACATACATTAGACATCAAAAGAGCCATGATGTACTATATAGACAGAACTAAAGCATTTAGAAAGACTAAACAACTATTTGTAGCTTTCCAAAAACCACATACAGGCAGTCCTGTATCAAAACAAGGTTTAGCACAATGGATTGTAAGGTGCATCCAAACTTGCTATATCAAAGCAAAAAGACATCTTTTAGTTACTCCCAAAGCTCATTCTACATGAAAAAAGGTGCAACAATGGCTTTTTTAGGGAATATACCAATAGCTGAAATATGTAAAGCAGCTACATGGTCAACACCACATACATTCACTAAACACTACTGTGTAGATGTATTATCACGACAAGCCACAGTAGGTCAAGCTGTTCTAAGAACATTATTTCTAACAACTTCAACTCCTACGGGCTGACCACTGCTAATTTATGGGAGGACAAACTGCTTTGTAGTCTATGCACAGCATGTGTATCTGCAGCTACACATGCTATCGAATGGAAAATGTCACTTACCCAGTGTACATCTGTTCGTGGCATGTTCTGCTGCAGATTCACATGCATCCTCCCTGGAAGCCTGTAGTTGTTTAAGTTACAAACATTTGTACATATACATTTACATTTGCATGGACATCTCTTACTTTTTACCTATGTACTCTCGCTCCTTCCTTTACCCTCTGCGGGAAAACAGTCTAACAGTGGAGTCGATGCCCATGCACAATGGAACTGAAGAGGAGGAGTCACTCGATCCTGTGACTCGAAAAACACTTCTTAGAAGAAAAACAACTTGTAACACTCCGAGCCCAACACTAGATGGTGGACACATGCCACAAACTGATGTACACTAGGTAAGTGACATTTTATTTTCTATATATATCTGCTATTGGAGGGTTGCCTCTCTAGCATTTTCTGATAGTGTGTGACAAAAATAAAGTATCTTTATGTTCGATGGCATCTGTCGCTGTAGATACACATGTTTTGCAATAGCTCGCCATCTGGTGTTGGGCCGGAGTGTTACAAGTTGTTTTTCTTCGAAGAAGTCTTTCGAGTCACGGGACCGAGTGACTCCTCCTTTTGTCTCCATTGCGCATGGGCGTCGACTCCATCCTCGATTGTTTTTTTTCCGCCATCGGGTTCGGACGTGTTCCTGTCGCTCCGAGTTTCGGAACGGAAAGATAGCTAATTTCGGAAGATTTTTGTCGGTATTGTTGCGTTCGGGATCGGCGTAGTTAGATTCAACACCGCGTCGAAGGATCGAAGAGCTCCGGTGCCCTTCGGGGTAGTTTTTCGATCCCCCGTCGGGGCCTGGTCGGCCCGACCGCGTGCTGAAGAACGCCGATGGAACGGACCCCGTTCCGTTTCTGCCCCAAATGCCACAATAAATACCCCTATACAGACCAACACTTGGTCTGCAACCTGTGCCTGTCACCTGAGCACAGTGAAGACACCTGCGAGGCCTGTCGTGCGTTCCGGTCCCGAAAAACACTCCGAGACCGTCGAGCCAGAAGACTTCAGATGGCGTCCGCGCCGACAGCCCACCGAGAGTTCGAGGAACAAGAAGAGGAATGTACCTTCTCGATCCAAGACTCAGACTCCGAAGGATTCGACGATACACAAACCGTGAGTAAGACGTCGAAAACCACTCAGAGGAAGATTTACAAGGCCCAGGGGACGCCACTGCCACCAGGCCATGGCTCCACCCATAAGTTCGGTGACCGACCGTCGGCACCGAAAAAGGCCCAAACAGTGCCGAGATCGTCCGACTCCGGTCGAGACACCGGCACGCAGCCTTCTCGGGACCGAGAAAGTGCTGGAGACAAGCATCGACACCGAGATGCCGGTGTAGACACGGTTCGACGCCGAGACAGCGGCCCCGAAGAAGATCGGCGCCGACAGGTTTCGGCCCCGAAAAAGAAAAAAGTCACCTCGGAGCCGAAAAAGGACGCAGACAAAGTTTCGGTCCCGAAACAAACTGCAACCGACCCAGCTTCAGGCTCTTATACAGAAGAGCACTCGCTAACCTCCTGTAGGAAGTTGGCTCTGTATGTGCTATTTCAAAGTAAGGAATAGCATGCACAGAGTCCAAGGGTTCCCCTTAGAGGTAAAATAGTGGTAAAAATAGATAATACTAATGCTCTATTTTGTGGTAGTGTGGTCGAGCAGTAGGCTTATCCAAGGAGTAGTGTTAAGCATTTGTTGTACATACACATAGACAATAAATGAGGTACACACACTCAGAGACAAATCCAGCCAATAGGTTTTGTATAGAAAAATATATTTTCTTAGTTTATTTTAAGAACCACAGGTTCAAATTTAACATGTAATATCTTGTTTGAAAGGTATTGCAGGTAAGTACATTAGGAACTTTGAATCATTTCAATTGCATGTATACTTTTCGAGTTATTCACAAATAGCTGTTTTAAAAGTGGACACTTAGTGCAATTTTCACAGTTCCTGGGGGAGGTAAGTTTTTGTTAGTTTTACCAGGTAAGTACGACACTTACAGGGTTCAGTTCTTGGTCCAAGGTAGCCCACCGTTGGGGGTTCAGAGCAACCCCAAAGTTACCACACCAGCAGCTCAGGGCCGGTCAGGTGCAGAGTTCAAAGTGGTGCCCAAAACGCATAGGCTAGAATGGAGAGAGGGGGGTGCCCCGGTTCCGGTCTGCTTGCAGGTAAGTACCTGCGTCTTCGGAGGGCAGACCAGGGGGGTTTTGTAGGGCACCGGGGGGGGGACACAAGCCCACACAGAAATTTCATCCTCAGCAGCGCGTGGGCGGCCGGGTGCAGTGTAGAAACAAGCGTCGGGTTTGCAATGTTAGTCAATGAGAGATCAACGGATCTCTTCAGTGCTGCAGGCAGGCAAGGGGGGGCTTCCTCGGGGAAACCTCCACTTGGGCAAGGGAGAGGGACTCCTGGGGGTCACTTCTCCAGTGAAAGTCCGGTCCTTCAGGTCCTGGGGGCTGCGGGTGCAGGGTCTTTTCCAGGCGTCGGGACTTAGGTTTCAGAGAGTCGCGGCCAGGGGAAGCCTCGGGATTCCCTCTGCAGGCGGCGCTGTGGGGGCTCAGGGGGGACAGGTTTTGGTACTCACAGTCGTAGAGTACTCCGGGGGTCCTCCCTGAGGTGTTGGATCTCCACCAGCCGAGTCGGGGTCGCCAGGTGCAGTGTTGCCAGTCTCACGCTTCTTGCGGGGAGATTGCAGGGTCTTTAAAGCTGCTCCTTGAAACAAAGTTGCAGTCTTTTTGGAGCAGGTCCGCTGTCCTCGGGAGTTTCTTGTCGTCGTCGAAGCAGGGCAGTCCTCAGAGGATTCAGAGGTCGCTGGTCCCTTTGGAAGGCGTCGCTGGAGCAGAGTTCTTTGGAAGGTAGGAGACAGGCCGGTGAGTTTCTGGAGCCAAGGCAGTTGTTGTCTTCTGGTCTTCCTCTGCAGGGGTTTTCAGCTGGGCAGTCCTTCTTCTTGTTGTCGCAGGAATCTACTTTCTAGGTTCAGGGAGAGCCCTTAAATACTAAATTTAAGGGCGTGTTTAGGTCTGGGGGGTTAGTAGCCAATGGCTACTAGCCCTGAGGGTGGGTACACCCTCTTTGTGCCTCCTCCCAAGGGGAGGGGGTCACATTCCTATCCCTATTGGGGGAATCCTCCTTCTTCAAGATGGAGGATTTCTAAAAGTCAGAGGCACCTCAGCTCAGGACACCTTAGGGGCTGTCCTGACTGGCCAGTGACTCCTCCTTGTTTTTCTCATTATCTCTCCTGGACTTGCCGCCAAAAGTGGGGGCTGGGTCCAGGAGGCGGGCATCTCCACTAGCTGGAGTGCCCCTGGGGCATTGTAACACGAAGCTTGAGCCTTTGAAGCTCACTGCTAGGTGTTACAGTTCCTGCAGGGGGGAGGTGTGAAGCACCTCCACCCAGAGCAGGCTTTGTTTCTGTCCTCAGAGAGCACAAAGGCTCTCACCGCATGAGGTCAGACACTCGTCTCTCAGCAGCAGGCTGGCACAGACCAGTCAGTCCTGCACTGAACAATTGGGTAAAATACAGGGGGTATCTCTAAGATGCCCTCTGTGTGCATTTTTTAATAAATCCAACACTGGCATCAGTGTGGGTTTATTATTCTGAGAAGTTTGATACTAAACTTCCCAGTATTCAGTGTAGCCATTATGGAGCTGTGGAGTTCGTTTTTGACAGACTCCCAGCCCATATACTCTTATGGCTACCCTGCACTTACAATGTCTAAGGTTTTGCTTAGACACTGTAGGGGCATAGTGCTCGTGCACATATGCCCTCACCTGTGGTATAGTGCATCCTGCCTTAGGGCTGTAAGGCCTACTAGAGGGGTGACTTACCTATGCCACAGGCAGTGGGAGGTTGGCATGGCACCCTGAGGGGAGTGCCATGTCGACTTAGACATTTTCTCCCCATCAGCACACACAAGCTGGCAAGCAGTGTGTCTGTGCTGAGTGAGGGGTCCCTAGGGTGGCATAAGACATGCTGCAGCCCTTAGAGACCTTCCCTGGCATCAGGGCCCTTGGTACCAGGGGTACCAGTTACAAGGGACTTACCTAGGTGCCAGGGTTGTGCCAATTGTGGAAACAATGGTACATTTTAGGTGAAAGAACACTGGTGCTGGGGCCTGGTTAGCAGGGTCCCAGCACACTTCTCAGTCAAGTCAGCATCAGTATCAGGCAAAAAGTGGGGGGTAACTGCAACAGGGAGCCATTTCTTTACACCTCCCAAATGCAAAAGCATAGGTTTGAGGAAGAGCTACAATCAACTGATGTGGACCATACGCAAAAGCGTATTTTCATACAGCAGGGGACAGGAAAAATAAGCACCCTTCCCCCTATTAGAAGAAAGAGAAGGTTGGAGTTCCAAACTGAACAGACACCACAACCGAAAGTGGTGAAAAGAGTTACCCCACCACCCTCTCCTCCGCCCGTGATTAACGTCTCACCAGCACAAACTCCATCACACTCCCCAGCTCACACCACCATGAGCCAGGGTGACCAAGATCAAGACGCATGGGACCTATACGACGCCCCAGTGTCAGATAACAGTCCGGAGGCATACCCTACGAAGCCATCTCCACCAGAGGACAGCACCGCGTATTCTCAAGTGGTGGCTAGAGCAGCACAATTTCACAATGTAAGCCTCCACTCAGAACAGGTCGAGGATGATTTTTTATTCAACACACTCTCCTCCACCCACAGCTCATACCAAAGCCTGCCTATGCTCCCTGGTATGCTCCGGCACGCAAAAGAAATCTTTAAGGAGCCGGTCAAAAGTAGGGCAATCACACCAAGGGTGGAAAAAAAGTATAAGGCGCCTCCTACAGACCCGGTTTTCATCACTACACAGCTGCCACCAGACTCTGTCGTTGTAGGAGCAGCTAGGAAAAGGGCCAACTCCCACACATCTGGAGATGCACCACCCCCAGATAAAGAAAGCCGCAAGTTCGATGCAGCTGGTAAGAGAGTCGCAGCACAAGCTGCAAACCAGTGGCGCATCGCGAACTCCCAGGCACTACTTGCGCGCTATGACAGGGCCCATTGGGATGAGATGCAACATCTCATTGAACATCTGCCCAAGGACCTACAAAATAGGGCAAAACAAGTGGTTGAGGAGGGACAGACCATTTCCAACAACCAGATCCGCTCCTCCATGGACGCTGCAGATACAGCTGCACGGACAATTAATACATCTGTAACTATCAGAAGGCATGCATGGCTCCGAACGTCTGGATTTAAACCAGAGATTCAGCAAGCAGTTCTCAATATGCCTTTTAACGAAAAAGAACTGTTCGGTCCAGAAGTGGACACAGCGATTGAGAAACTCAAAAAAGACACGGACACTGCCAAAGCCATGGGCGCACTCTACTCCCCGCAGAGCAGAGGGAATTACAGCACATTCCGTAAAACACCCTTTAGAGGGGGGTTTCGGGGTCAGAGCACACAAGCCAGCACCTCACAAGCAACACCGTCCAGTTACCAGGGACAGTATAGAGGAGGTTTTCGGAAACAATATAGAGGAGGGCAATTCCCTAGGAATAGAGGAAGATTTCAGAGCCCCAAAACCCCTACTACTAAACAGTGACTCACATGTCACTCACCCCCTCCACACAACACCAGTGGGGGGAAGAATAAGTCATTATTACAATGCATGGGAGGAAATCACTACAGACACTTGGGTTCTAGCAATTATCCAACATGGTTATTGCATAGAATTTCTACAATTCCCTCCAAACATACCACCAAAAGCACAAAATTTGACAAAACATCATTCCAGTCTCCTGGAGATAGAAGTGCAGGCACTATTGCAAAAGAATGCAATCGAATTAGTGCCAAACACACAAATAAACACAGGAGTTTACTCACTGTACTTTCTGATACCAAAGAAAGACAAAACGCTGAGACCAATCCTAGACCTCAGAGTAGTGAACACTTTCATCAAATCAGACCACTTTCACATGGTCACACTACAAGAAGTATTACCATTGCTAAAACTACACGACTACATGGCAACTTTAGACCTCAAGGATGCTTATTTCCATATACCAATACACCCATCGCACAGGAAATACCTAAGGTTTGTATTCAAAGGAATACATTACCAATTCGAGGTACTGCCTTTCGGATTAACAACCGCACCAAGAGTCTTTACCAAATGTCTAGCGGTAGTCGCTGCACACATAAGAAGGCAGCAAATACATGTGTTCCCATATCTAGACGACTGGCTAATCAAGGCCCATTCGTTAATAGAGTGCTCAAATCACACAAATCATATCATACAAACCCTCTTCAAACTAGGGTTCACCGTCAACTTCACAAAATCCAACACGCTGCCGCGCAAGGTACAACCATACCTAGGAGCCATAATAGACACATCAAAAGGAGTAGCCACTCCAAGTCCCCAAAGAATTCAAAATTTCAACACCATCATACAACGCATGTATCCAACACAAGGGATACAAGCAAAGATGGTATTACAACTCCTAGGCATGATGTCTTCATGCATAGCCATTGTCCCAAACGCAAGACTGCACATGAGGCCCTTACAACAGTGCCTAGCATCACAGTGGTCTCAAGCACAGGGTCATCTTCTAGATCTGGTGTTAATAGACCGCCAAACTTACCTCTCGCTTCTGTGGTGGAACAACATAAATTTAAACAAAGGGCGGCCTTTCCAAGACCCAGTGCCACAATACGTAATAACAACAGATGCTTCCATGACAGGGTGGGGAGCACACCTCGATCAACACAGCATACAAGGACAATGGAACGTACATCAAACAAAACTGCATATAAATCACCTAGAACTTCTAGCAGTTTTTCAAGCACTAAAAGCTTTCCAACCAATAATAGTTCACAAATACATTCTCGTCAAAACAGACAACATGACAACAATGTATTATCTAAACAAGCAAGGGGGGACGCACTCCACGCAGTTAAGCCTGCTAGCACAAAAGATTTGGCGTTGGGCAATTCACAACCAAATTCGCCTAATAGCACAATTTATACCAGGGATCCAAAATCAACTCGCAGACAATCTCTCTCGAGATCACCAACAGGTCCACGAATGGGAAATTCACCCCCAAATTCTGAACACTTATTTCAAACTCTGGGGAACACCTCAGATAGACTTGTTTGCGACAAAGGAGAACGCAAAATGCCAAAACTTCGCATCCAGATACCCACACAAACAGTCCCAAGGCAATGCCCTATGGATGAACTGGTCAGGGATATTTGCTTACGCTTTTCCTCCTCTCCCTCTCCTTCCTTACCTGGTAAACAAACTCAGTCAAAACAAACTCAAACTCATATTAATAGCACCAACTTGGGCAAGGCAACCCTGGTACACAACGCTGCTAGACCTATCAGTAGTACCCTGCATAAAATTGCCCAACAGGCCAGATCTGTTGACACAACACAACCAAAAGATCAGACACCCAGATCCAGCATCGCTGAATCTAGCAATCTGGCTCCTGAAATCCTAGAATTCGGGCACTTATAACTTACCCAAGAATGTATGGAAGTCATAAAGCAAGCCAGAAGGCCATCCACCAGGCACTGCTATGCAAGTAAATGGAAGAGGTTTGTCTGCTACTGCCATATTAATCAAATACAACCATTACACACAACTCCAGAACATGTTGTGGGTTACTTGCTTCACTTACAAAAATCTAACCTGGCTTTCTCTTCCATTAAAATACACCTTGCAGCAATATCTGCATACCTACAGACTACCTATTCAACTTCCCTATATAAGATACCAGTCATTAAAGCATTCATGGAGGGCCTTAGGAGAATTATACCACCAAGAACACCACCTGTTCCTTCATGGAACCTAAATGTTGTCCTAACTAGACTTATGGGTCCACCTTTTGAACCCATGCACTCCTGCGAAATACAGTTCCTAACCTGGAAGGTGGCATTTCTCATCGCCATTACTTCCCTAAGAAGAGTAAGCGAGATTCAGGCGTTTACAATACAGGAACCTTTTATACAACTACACAAGAATAAGGTCGTCCTAAGGACCAATCCTACATTTTTGCCAAAGGTTATTTCACCGTTCCATCTAAATCAAACAGTGGAACTTCCAGTGTTCTTTCCACAGCCAGATACCGTAGCTGAAAGGGCACTACATACATTAGATGTCAAAAGAGCATTGATGTATTACATTGACAGAACAAAGAACATCAGAAAGACTAAACAACTATTTATTGCATTTCAAAAACCTCATGCAGGAAACCCAATATCAAAGCAAGGTATAGCCAGATGGATAGTTAAATGCATCCAAATCTGCTACCTTAAAGCTAAACGACAGCTGCCCATTACACCAAGGGCACACTCAACCAGAAAGAAAGGTGCTACCATGGCCTTTCTAGGAAACATCCCAATGCAAGAAATATGTAAGGCAGCCACATGGTCTACGCCTCACACATTCACCAAGCACTACTGTGTAGACGTGTTATCTGCACAACAAGCCACAGTAGGTCAAGCCGTATTAAGAACATTATTTCAAACTACTTCCACTCCTACAGGCTGATCCACCGCTTTTGGGGAAATAACTGCTTACTAGTCTATGCAAAACATGCGTATCTACAGCGACAGATGCCATCGAACTGAAAATGTCACTTACCCAGTGTACATCTGTTCGTGGCATCAGTCGCAGTAGATTCGCATGTGCCCACCCGCCTCCCCGGGAGCCTGTAGCAGTTTGGAAGTTACCTTCAACTATTTGTATATGTATCATCTCAACCTTAAATAGGTACATACTTAGTCACTCCATTGCATGGGCACTATTACTACAATTCAACTCCTACCTCACCCTCTGCGGGGAAAAACAATCGAAGATGGAGTCGACGCCCATGCGCAATGGAGACAAAAGGAGGAGTCACTCGGTCCCGTGACTCGAAAGACTTCTTCGAAGAAAAACAACTTGTAACACTCCGGCCCAACACCAGATGGCGAGCTATTGCAAAACATGCGAATCTACTGCGACTGATGCCACGAACAGATGTACACTGGGTAAGTGACATTTTCATTTTGTTAAACCAAGTGCTTTCTTTCTAGTGTGTAAGTTCTGACTGTAGTGGTATTGCATGAGCCTTGCATGTCTCCTAGAGAAGCCTTGACTGCTCATCCACAACTACCTTTACAGAGCCTGGCTTCTAGACGCCTCCTACACTTCACTAAGATGGGATACCTGGAGCTCGTATAAGGTGTAAGTACTATAGGTACCTACCACGCACCAGGCCAGCTTCCTACATTGGTGGTGCAGCGGTGGGATAAGCAATTGCTTTACCACTCTGTTACTTGGTACTTTCCACAGGGAAGACCACTTACTAGCTAAGGACATACACCTAGTATCAGGACATAGTTTCTAGGGTTTGGGTAAGCGAGGGGTCGAGGCATAGCTCTTGTCCCAAACTTCTGTAAGAGAGACTAGAAGTTAGGGAGGTTAGGCACACCCTACACTACTCTAACATGTCTTCAGTACCTAGCAACTCTCAGAACACGGAGTTCTCACTATGAGGCCCCTACCTCTCATGAACTGAGGGAGGTGTGTAAGAGTAGGAAACTGAAGACAGGAAGGAACCTTAGTAAGAGTATTCTCTTGGGACTTCTCCTCCGGGATGACCAGGATCAGGCTGGTAGCCGGAAGGAGAGGTAGCTGGAGGTAGACTCTAACCCCCCCAGTTTGAGAGAGAGAAGATATAGATACTGAGGAGGGTCAAGAGAGTCCATCAGAGGATCGGAGTGTCTCTAGTAAGCCCCCTCGTGTAGCTGAGAGCACTACAGGTAGTGCTAAAGGTGGCCATGTTAGTACCCCCCCTCCCCCACCCCCCCTTTGTTCTCAGGGGACTAGTTCAGAGGGTTACTAAGCGTAGGGACAGATCCTCAACCTGCCACTCTCAAGTCATATCTGTGTCAGAGGGGACAAACTGCTCAACTCTAGAAGATGACTCCTTAAATAGGGAACTTAAGAAACTGAGACTGGAGGAGGCCAAGCTGCTGCTGCTGCAGAGAGAGGCAGGATTTTGTGTTAGTACCCCATGGTGGGGGACGACTCTTTTGATTCCAGAAATCTTAGCAAGGTTGGGGATGACATCCATAAGTGGTTCTCTGCACTCGAAAGGACCTGCAAAGTTCAGAGGATCCCCTAAAGACAGTGGGCTGCTATCCTTTGGCTCTCCTTCTCTGACAAGGTTAGGGATAGGTGCTTTACTATTAGAGAGGAGGATGCTGATAAATACACAGTTTTAAAGTCTGCTCTATTAGATGGATTTGGTATTGCCACTGAACAGTACAGGATTAAGTTCAGGGAGACCAGAAAGAGTCCTCCCACGAGTGAGATATATTTTGTGGACTGCTCTGTAAAAGCTTTGGAAGGCTGGTTACATGGTAGCAAAGTCAGTGACTCTGAGGGCTTGTACAATCTGATTTTAAGAGAGCATATACTGAACAACTGTGTTGTTGCACCAGTGTAAGGAAATGCCTCCTTGGCATGGTTACCCCATGACTTTTTGCCTTTGCTGATGGCAAGTTATGATTTGAAAGTGTGCTGAGGCCTGCTAACCAGGCCCCAGCACCAGTGTTCTTTCCCTAAAACTGTAACTTTGTCTCCACAATTGGCACACCCTAGCATCCAGGTAAGTCTCTTGTAACTGATACCCCCTGGTACCAAGGGCCCTGATGCCAGGGAAGGTCTCTAAGGGCTGCAGCATGTCTTATGCCACCCTGGGGACCCCTCACTCAGCACAGACACACTGCTTGCCAGCTTGTGTGTGCTGGTGGGGAGAAAACGACTAAGTCGACATGGCACTACCCTCAGGGTGCCATGCCAACCTTACACTGCCTATGGCATAGATAAGTCACCCCTCTAGCAGGCCTTACAGCCCTATGGCAGGGTGCACTATACCACAGGTGAGGGCATAGGTGCATGAGCACTATGCCCCTACAGTGTCTAAGCAAAACCTTAGATATTGTAAGTGCAGGGTAGCCATAAGAGTATATGGTCTGGGAGTCTGTCATACACGAACTCCACAGCACCATAATGGCTACACTGAGAACTGGGAAGTTTGGTATCAAACTTCTCAGCACAATAAATGCACACTGATGCCAGTTTACATTTCATTGTGAAATAAACCCAGAGGGCATCTTAGAGATGCCCCCTGAAAACATACCCGACTTCCAGTGTGGGCTGACTAGTTTATGCCAGCCTGCCACACAACAGACATGTTGCTGGCCACATGGGGAGAGTGCCTTTGTCACACTGTGGCTAGTACCAAAGCCTGTACTGGGTGGAGGTGCTTCTCACCTCCCCCTGCAGGAACTGTAACACCTGGCGGTGAGCCTCAAAGGCTCACCCCCTTTGTTACAGCGCCACAGGGTATCACAGCTAGTGGAGATGCCCACCCCCTCCGGCCACGGCCCCACTTATGGCGTCAAGGCCGGAGGAGATAATGAGAAAAACAAGGAGTCGTCACTGGCCAGTCAGGACAACCCTGAAGGTGTCCTGAGGTGACTCTGACATTTAGAAATCCTCCATCTTGCAGATGGAGGATTCCCCCAATAGGATTAGGGATGTGCCCCCCTCCCCTCATGGAGGAGGCACAAAGAGGGTGTAGCCACCCTCCGGGCTAGTAGCCATTGGCTACTAACCCCCTGACCTAAACACACCCCTTAATTGATTATTTAGGGGCCCCCAGAACCTAGGAAGATAGATTCCTGCAACCTGAAGACGAAGAAGGACTGCTGACCTGAAGCCCTGCAGAGAAGACGGAGACACCAACTGCTTTGGCCCCAGCCCTACCGGCCTGTCTCCCCACTTCAAGAAAAACTGCAACAGCGGCGCGTCCCCCAGGGTCCAGCGACCTCTGAAGCCTCAGAGGACTACCCTGCATCTAAAAGGACCAAGAACTCCCGAGGACAGCAGCCCTGTTCCAAAGAAACTGCAACTTTGCAACAAAGAAGCAACTTTCAAAGACCACACGTTTCCTGCCAGAAGCGTGAGACTTTCCACTCTGCACCCGACGCCCCCGGCTCGACCTGCGGAAAACTAACACTACAGGGAGGACTCCCCGGCGACTGCGAGGCCGTGAGTAGCCAGAGTTGACCACCCTGAGCCCCCACAGCGACGCCTGCAGAGGGAATCCCCCTGACCGCGACTGCCTGCTTCAAGGAACCCGACGCCTGGTAAAGAGACTGCACCCGCAGCCCCCAGGACCTGAAGGATCCGAACTCCAATGCAGGAGTGACCCCCAGGAGGCCCTCTCCCTAGTCCAGGTGGTGGCTACCCTGAGGAGCCCCCCCCTTGCCTGCCTGCATCGCTGAAGAGGCCCCTGGGTCTCCCATTGAAACCTATTGCGAACCCGACGCCTGTTTGCACACTGCACCTAGCCGCCCCCGTGCCGCTGAGGGTGTGCTTTCTGTGCTGACTTGTGTCCCCCCTGGTGCCCTACAAAAAAACCCTGGTCAGCCCTCCGAAGTCGCGGGTACTTACCTGCTGGCAGACTGGAACTGGGGCACCCCTATTTCCATTGAAGCCTATGCATTTTGGGCACCACTTTGACTTCTGCATCTGACCGGCCCGAGCTGCTGGTGTGGTAACTTTGGGGTTGCCCTGAACCCCCAACGGTGGGCTACCTTGGGCCCAACTTTGAACCCTGTATGTGCTTTACTTACCTGTGAAAATAACAAATACTTACCTCCCCCAGCAACTGTTAATTTTTGCACTTTCCAATTTTAAAATATCTTATTGCCATTTTTGCCAAAACGGTACATGCTATTGTGATGATTCAAAGTTCCTAAGATACCCGAGTGAAATACCTTTCATTTAAAGTATTGTTTGTAAATCTTAAACCCGTAGTTCTTAAAATAAACTAAGAAAATATAATTTTCTATATAAAAACCTATTGGCCTGGAATTGTCTTTGAGTGTGTGTTCCTCATTTATTGCCTGTGTGTGTACAACAAATGCTTAACACTACCCTCTGATAAGCCTACTGCTCGACCACACTACCACAAAATAGAGCATTAGAATTATCTCTTTTTGCCACTATCTTACCTCTAAGGGGAACCCTTGGACTCTGTGCATGCTATTTAGCTGAACTTGAAGGTGCAGGGGGGCCTGCCAGGGAGGAGTTCAGTAGGGTACAGCACACCTGCCCCACACTGGAAGGGTTAAGACAGCAAGCTGTCCTTCAAAAAGGAGGGGATGTCAGTGGCACCCACAGGGTGTATTGGGAGGACAACCTCCTATACTCGGAAGAAATGGGACCCAAACCTGGTGCCACCAGGAAGTTGGTAGTACATCTGCAGTATAGAGAGTTTTTGTTTAAACTTGCACATGACATATCCCTTGCAGGTCACATGGGGCAGAGCAAGACTTGGGACAGGCTTGTTCCACACTTTCACTGGCCCCACATGTCTGAAGATACAAAGACGTTTTGTCGCTCCAGTGTTACCGCCAAGCCAGTGGCAAGACAGGTGGCATCCCAAAGGTCTCCCTAATTCCACTACCAGTGGTTGGGTTTCCCTTTTAAAGGGTTGGGTTTGATATTGTTGGCCCCATAGACCCACCCACTGCCACTGGAAACAGATTTATACCGATGGTGGTGGACCATGCCACCAGGTATGCAAAGGCTATACCTCTAAGGACCACTAACAGCTCCTGCGGTGCAAAGGGCCTTCTGGGAAACGTCTCCAGGATGAGCTTTCCAAAAGAGTTGGCATCAGACAGATGTACAAACTTCATATCTGCATACTTCAAAGCCTTGTGGAAGGAATGTGGTGTTCACCACTCCTTACCACCCCAACCCAATGGTTTGGTTGAGAGATTTAATAAAACTCTCAAAGGCATGATTATGTGACTCTCTGAAAAACTCAGGAGGAGATGGGATGTCCTATTGCCATGCCTCCTGTTTGCCTAGATGGAGGTTCCTCCCAAGGGAGTGGGCTACAGCCCCTTTGAACTTCTGTTTGAACAGCCTGTGAGGGGCCCACGTGCACATGTAAGGGAAGGATGGGAGCAACCTCTCAAGCCCCCTAAAGAAGACATTGTGGATTATGTATTTGGTCTCAGATCTAGGATGGCTTAGTACATGGAAAAGGCCATTAAAAACCTTCAGGCCAGCCAAGAACTGCAAAAGCAGTGGCATGACCAGAAGGCTGTCCTAAATGTGTACCAGACAAGACAGAAAGTGTGGGTCATGGAGCCTGTGGTCCCCACAGCATAGTGGATGAAAAGGGTGAGGTCACCTATTTGGTGGACCTTGGCACTCCCAGAAGCCCTCTCAGGGTGCTTCATGTGAACCGCCTTAAGCCCTATTTTGACAGGGTAGATCTGACCCTGCTCATGGAAACTGATGAGGGACAGGAAGAAGAGTCTCCCTGAACTCTTCTCCACTACTGCAGCTGACGGCTCGGTGGATGTAGTGGTCCTGCCAGACTGCCTTTCTGAATCTCAGAAGGACGACTGCAGGAACCTCCTAGGCCAGTTCTCTGAACAGTTTTCTCTGACACTCGACCAGACTACATAGTGTGAACACACCATTGACACGGGGAACAGTTTGCCTGGTAAAAGTAAGATTAACAGGCAACCTAATAAGTGCAAAAGATGCTTGGCCTAGGAGTGATTCAGCACTCTGACTGCACCTGGGCTAGCCCAGTGGTGCTGGTACCAAAACCTCACTGACAGAATGGTAAAAAAGAGATGAGGTTTTGTGTAGATTATAGAGGGATCAGCACATTCACAAAGACTGATGCTCATCCTATCCCTAGGGCAGATGAGCTGATACATACACTGGCATCTGCCAAGTATCTAAGCACCTTTGACTTGACTACAGGATACTGGCAGATCAAATTGTCACAGGATACAGAACCAAAAACTGCATTCTCAACCACTGGAGGGCATCATCAATTTAGTGTTTTGCCCTTTGGTTTGAAGAATGCATCTGCCACTTTCCAGAGACTGGTGAATACAGTCCTCCAAGGTTTGGAAGCCTATAGTGCAGCTTATCTTGATGACATAGCTGTCTTTAGCTCAACCTGGGATGGCCACCTGGTCCACCTGTAGAATGTTTTGGAGGCCCTGCAAAAGGCAGACCTCACTATCAAGGCCTCCAAGTGCTAGATGGGGCCAGGGGAAAGTTGTATATCTGGGCCACCTGGTAGATGGTGGCCAGATTCAACCATTACAGGGGAAGATCCAGACTGTCTGAGACTGGGCTCCCCCTACAATACAAACCCAATTAAGAGGCTTCCTAGGCCCCACTGAGTACTACATGAGGTTACTCAAGAATTATGGCTCCATTGTAGCCCCTCTTAATGACCTCACATCCAAAAAGATGCCAAAAGTTTTATGGACAGCTAGCTGTCAAAAAGCTTTTGAGGACCTTAAACAGTCCATCTGCTCTGCACCAGTGCTAAAAAGCCCTGATTGCTCCAAGACATTAATTGTCCAAACTCATGCCTAGGAGGTAGGGGTTGGGGCAGTTCTTTCTCATCTCAATACTGGGGGCCAGGATCAACCAGTTACTATTATCAGCAGAAGGATGACCCTTACAGAGAACCGTTGGTCAGCTATAGAAAGGGAGACCTTTGCTGTGGTCTGGGCCTTGTAGAAGCTGAGGTCAGACCTCTTTGGCACTCACTTCATTGTTCAAACACATCACAAGCCCAACTTTGGCTCAAACGGATAAAGGAAGAAAACCCCAAATTGTTGAGGTGGTCCATATCCCTTCAGGAATGGACTATACAGTGGAACATAGACCAGGGAGTAACCACTCCAATGCAGATGGACTCTCCAGACATTTCCACTTAGACAATGAAGACTCATCTGGGCAAGGTTAGCCTTCTTTCCCTTCGTGTGGGAGGGAGTGGGGGTGTAGGAAAGTGCCCTTTTTCTTGGCCTGGTTACTCCTATATTCTGCCTGTTAGTATGTTTGACTGTGTCTGCTGGGTTCCTGCTAACCAGGACCCCAGTAGTTTTGCTTTCTCCTCTAAATTGTACTTGTTTCTTCCCACAATTGGCATTCTGCCCCCCATGTAATTCCCTAGTATATGGTACCTAGGTACCTAGGGCATTGGGGTACCAGGGGATCCCTATGGACTGCAGGAGGGAGCCCATGCAAAGGGTTCTGCAGGCCTGCCATTGCAGCCTGCGTGAATCGGGGACATGCACCCATTTTCACTACAGGTCACGATAAGTCACCCCTATGGTAGGCCCTCCAAGCCTAGATGGCAGGTTGCAGATATCTGTTTGTGAAGGCACCCCTGCACTAGCAGAGGTACCCCCACAAACTCCAGATCCATTTTCCTGGACTTTGTGAGTGTGGGGACACCATTTTAAGCGTGTACTGGACATAGGTCACTACCTATGTCCAGCTACATAATCGTAGCTCCGAACCTGGGCATGTTTGGTATCAAACATGTTGGAATCATACCCCAATACTGTTGCAAGTATTGGAAGTATGATTTCTTGCACTCTGGGGGCTCCTTAGAGGACCCCCAGCATTGCTACTACCAGTCTTACAGGGTTTTCCGGACAGCCCAGCTGCTGCCATCCCTCAGACAGGTTTCTACCCTCCAGCTGCTTGATCTGATCAAACCAAGAAGGCAGAACAAAGGATGTCCTTTTGGAGAGGGAGGTAACACCCTCTTCCTTTGGAAATAGGCGTGACTGGCTTGGGAGGGCTAGCCTCCCCAACCCACTGGTTTGCTTGAAGGGCACATTTGGTGCCCTCTGTGCATAAACCAGTCCACACCAGTTCAGGGACCCCCAGTCCCTGCTCTGGTGTGAAACTGGACAATGGAAAATGGAGTGACCACTCCCATGTCCCTTACCTCCCCTGGGGTGGTGCCCAGAGGTCCTCCAGAGAAGGTCCCTGGGTTCTGGCATCTTTTTGCTAAGGTTGGCAGGAAACTCTGGGAGCATCAGAGTGGCAAGGCCAGGCAGGTGACGTCAGAGCCCCCTCCTGATAAGTGCTTACCTGGTTAGGTGGCCAGTCCCCTTTCAGGGTTATTTATTGTCTCTCTCTTGGGTGGGCCCTCAGATTCGGCTTGCAAGATTCCAGCAGGACTCCTCTGCAACCTTCACTTCGACTTATGGCCTCTGGAACTGTGACTGGAACTTCCATGACCCCTCAAGCTGCTTCCAAGAAGAAAGGACTCTTCAGCAACATTGTTTCCAAGGCTCCTGACAGCTTTGCAACAACTTCCTTGCTGTGCATCGTCAGAAGACTGCGACTCTTCAGCCTGCACAATAAGAAGAAATCTCCCTTGGAGTGAAGGAGTCACTTCCCTGCAACCGTGTGCACCTTTGACAAGCGATGACCGGCTGCTTGGATCCCTCTCCTGCTGAGCTGCATGGATCCTGCATTAATGGTGGTGGTCCTCTTAGTCCTCTCTGCCAGCTGTCCAGCTTTGGTGGAGGCAAGCCTTTGCCTTCCCACGCAGGACAATACCCTGGTGCTCTGCGTCTCTTGCGTCTTGCCTAATGTGACGCCTTTATATTTTGGGCAGTCCATCACCCTGCTAACATTCTCCATCAAGTGCCCCCCCCCCCCCCCCCCCCCAAAAAACTTGAGATTTCACATTGATCATACTGAAGATCATAGTGTGGGTGATAGATTTTTGTGTGGTTCTCTGGCCTAACAAATTATAATGTGGTCTTGAAAAGGACCCTGCACAAGTGACTATCTCTTTGCCTTAGGGCTTGCTACGCACTGGCCAGGAAGCTGCTTCCAGGTAGGTTGAAGACTCATTCCATCAGGGAGCAGGTTGACACTACTGTGTTAGCACATGGAGTGCCTGTTCTTCACATCTGCAGGCCACAATGTGGGTGTTAGTGCATAAGTTAAAAAAGCAATACTTTCTTGAGAGCCTGGTCCAACATCAAAGGTATTTAGCACCTTTTAGTCCTCGGGACGTTTGGGTCTGAGCCCGCTCCACAGATCCTTCACCTTGGGAAGGACTGCTTATGCATCTGATCCAAATATGAGGAGTCTTTAGTTTGAAGCATCCATCAGAAAAAACAAGTTGCTTACCTTCAGTAACGTTCCCAGGTAGATGCTTTATTTAACCGCAGATTTCACCATGTAAGCCCACCTTTTTATGATGTGCTATGGTCACCTTTTGTCATATACTAGTGTACCTCCCATTGTATTGTGCTCCATGTGTGAGTGTGCGTAAAGGCTCAAGCAAGAAACTGTTGATGACGCACAAGGGTGGGCTTATTTGCTGGTCCTCTCTGTCACTTCCTAGGTGAAACAAGATCAAAGGGGAGCTGCGTGATGCCACCTAATACAACACAGGAGCACAGCTATTAAACCTTCCTGGTCCTGTCTGATAACTGGGAAATATTCTAGCAGTGAAAACTCTGTGCTTAGAGTATCCACAAGAAAGAGAATTACCCAAGGTAAGTAACTTGTTCATCCTATCCAGACTAGCATAGGAAATATGGAGATGGCCTATACAAACGTAACACTAACAACAGTACACCTACGAGGCATAGAAAATATAGAAGCAAAACTGGGTAAGCATATACATGGGAACTCCGACATGAAGGTTATGCAAGAAATATTCCAGTAGTGGGGTACACCGCGAATACATGTTTGGAGCACACGCAAATATAATATGCTAAAACTTCGCATACAGGTATCTACACCACATATCCTAAGAAAATCCCTAGAGATTCATAAAAGTGAAGCGGATGCAGCAGCTCTTGTGAGGTAGAGGGTACCAGTCTTTTTCCACCTTGACAACTGGCTGTTGAAGACAGGCTTGCCACAGTCAGTTATAGACCATCTACAATCAACTGAAAACCTTCATACATCTGTGAAAGGTTTGATCAAGGTGCTGAAGTCACACCTGACTCCTTTGCAGAGGCTTTTGTTCGTCAGATGTTCTGGATATGAAGCAATTTCAAGCTTTCCCTCTGGATCAATGAGTCCATGATACTTGGGCTATAATCTCCATGTTTCAGCTTTTTTGTCCTGGGCCTGTCGGAGTGGTTCTGAGACGACTTGGTGTTTTGCTTTACTGCTGACTGAGCCAAAATACAAAAAGAACAAGTAATGGATGGAATACTGAACAATGTCAAACATTCACCCCCAGTACAGAGATCTTGGCCTAAATCCATCGTTTTTTTGCTGCCCATGCCATTCCAGTTTGGACCCAGCCATATGCAAATCAGTCTTGACCCTGTTCCCCATGGGAACAGTCCAGCCCGAACTGCCAGGCCAGGTCTTCCCTGGACTGGAAACAAGCATCCTGGGACCGGTTTCGGGGATTCACCCCTCATCAGCCAGGCTAGCTTGAACTTAACTTACCGTATACTACCAAAACTGGACAAACATAACTACGGACGCATGGGTCCTAGCCATTATCCAACATGGTTATTGCATAGAATTCATAAATTTCCCACCAGATTTGCCCCCAATAGCACACAATATGTCCAAACAACACTTAGACCTGTTACAGCTAGAAGTCCAAGCATTGTTACAAAAACAAGCAGTAGAACTAGTACCCAACCATCAAAAAGGAACAGGTGTCTACTTTCTGTACTTCCTAATTCCAAAGAAAGACAAAACGTTGAGACCCATATTAGACCTCAGAACACTGAATCTCTACATCAAATCAGATCACTTCCACATGGTAACACTTCAAGATGTGATTCCCTTGCCCAAAAAACAGGACTACATGTCAACGTTAGATCTGAAGGATGCATATTTCCACATGCCCATACATCCTTCTCACAGGAAACACTTAAGGTTTGTAATACGGGCGTGCATTACCAATTCAAGGTGTTACCATTCGGGATAACAGCCCCAAGGGTATTCACAAAATGCCTTGCAGTAGTAGCCCCTCATATAAGGAGACAGCACATGCACGTATTCCCATACTTAGACGATTGGTTAATAAAAACCAACACTCAACAACAGTGTCTGCTTCACGCACAATACGTTATAGAAACTACACAAACTAGGGTTCTCTATAAATTACCAAAAATCACATCTACAACCATCCCAAATACAACAATACTTGGGAGCAACACTCGACACACAAAAGGCGATTGCCACTCCAAGTCCACAAAGAGTACAAGCCTTCCAGAATATAATATTAAACATACAACCAAACCAACACTACCAAGTGAGGTTTGTAATGAAACTTCTAGGCATGATGTCTTCATGCATAGCCATTGTCCCAAAAGCAAGACTATACATGCGGCCCTTACAACAGTGCCTAGTAACACAATGTACACAAGCACAGGGTCAACTCCAAGATCTAGTGTTAGACCGCCAGACACACTTCTCGCTTCAATGGTGGAACCCTATAAATTTAAACCAAGGGCAGCCATTCCAAGACCCAGTGCCTCAATACGTGATCATAACAGATGCTTCCATGATGCGGTGGGGAGCACACCTCAACCAGCACAGTATACAGGGACAATGGGACGTTCAACAAAAACAACTGCACATAAATAATTTAGAACTGTTGGCAGTGTTTCTAGCATTGAAAGCATTTCAACCACTGATAGCCCACAAACACATTCTTGTCAAAACAGACAACATGACGACAATGTATTACCTCAACAAGCAAGGAGGGATACACTCGTCACAACTGTGTCTCTTAGCACAAAAGATTTGGTGTAGGAAGTTGGCTCTGTATGTGCTATTTCAAAGTAAGGAATAGCATGCACAGAGTCCAAGGGTTCCCCTTAGAGGTAAAATAGTGGTAAAAATAGATAATACTAATGCTCTATTTTGTGGTAGTGTGGTCGAGCAGTAGGCTTATCCAAGGAGTAGTGTTAAGCATTTGTTGTACATATACATAGACAATAAATGAGGTACACACACTCAGAGACAAATCCAGCCAATAGGTTTTGTTATAGAAAAATATCTTTTCTTAGTTTATTTTAAGAACCACAGGTTCAAATTTAACATGTAATATCTTGTTTGAAAGGTATTGCAGGTAAGTACATTAGGAACTTTGAATCATTTCAATTGCATGTACACTTTTCAAGTTATTGACAAATAGCTATTTCAAAAGTGGACACAGTGCAATTTTCACAGTTCCTGGGGGAGGTAAGTTTTTGTTAGTTTTACCAGGTAAGTAAGACACTTACAGGGTTCAGTTCTTGGTCCAAGGTAGCCCACCGTTGGGGGTTCAGAGCAACCCCAAAGTCACCACACCAGCAGCTCAGGGCCGGTCAGGTGCAGAGTTCAAAGTGGTGCCCAAAACGCATAGGCTAGAATGGAGAGAAGGGGGTGCCCCGGTTCCGGTCTGCTTGCAGGTAAGTACCCGCGTCTTCGGAGGGCAGACCAGGGGGGTTTTGTAGGGCACCGGGGGGGACACAAGCCCACACAGAAATTTCACCCTCAGCAGCGCGGGGGCGGCCGGGTGCAGTGTAGAAACAAGCGTCGGGTTTGCAATGTTAGTCTATGAGAGATCAACGGATCTCTTCAGCGCTGCAGGCAGGCAAGGGGGGGCTTCCTCGGGGAAACCTCCACTTGGGCAAGGGAGAGGGACTCCTGGGGGTCACTTCTCTAGTGAAAGTCCGGTCCTTCAGGTCCTGGGGGCTGCGGGTGCAGGGTCTTTTCCAGGCGTCGGGACTTAGGTTTCAGAGAGTCGCGGTCAGGGGAAGCCTCGGGATTCCCTCTGCAGGCGGCGCTGTGGGGGCTCAGGGGGGACAGGTTTTGGTACTCACAGTCGTAGAGTAGTCCGGGGGTCCTCCCTGAGGTGTTGGTTCTCCACCAGCCGAGTCGGGGTCGCCGGGTGCAGTGTTGCAAGTCTCACGCTTCTTGCGGGGAGTTGCAGGGTTCTTTAAAGCTGCTTCTTGAAACAAAGTTGCAGTCTTTTTGGAGCAGGTCCGCTGTCCTCGGGAGTTTCTTGTCGTCGTCGAAGCAGGGCAGTCCTCAGAGGATTCAGAGGTCGCTGGTCCCCTTGGAAGGCGTCGCTGGAGCAGAGTTCTTTGGAAGGCAGGAGACAGGCCGGTGAGTTTCTGGAGCCAAGGCAGTTGTTGTCTTCTGGTCTTCCTCTGCAGGGGTTTTCAGCTGGGCAGTCCTTCTTCTTGTTGTTGCAGGAATCTGATTTTCTAGGTTTCAGGGTAGCCCTTAAATACTAAATTTAAGGGCGTGTTTAGGTCTGGGGGGTTAGTAGCCAATGGCTACTAGCCCTGAGGGTGGGTACACCCTCTTTGTGCCTCCTCCCAAGGGGAGGGGGTCACATTCCTATCCCTATTGGGGGAATCCTCCTTCTACAAGATGGAGGATTTCTAAAAGTCAGAGTCACCTCAGCTCAGGACACCTTAGGGGCTGTCCTGACTGGCCAGTGACTCCTCCTTGTTGCTTTCTTTGTTCCCTCCAGCCTTGCCGCCAAAAGTGGGGGCCGTGGCCGGAGGGGGCGGGCAACTCCAGCAAGCTGGAGTGCCCTGCTGGGCTGTGACAAAGGGGTGAGCCTTTGAGGCTCACCGCCAGGTGTCGCAGCTCCTGCCTGGGGGAGGTGTTAGCATCTCCACCCAGTGCAGGCTTTGTTACTGGCCTCAGAGTGACAAAGGCACTCTCCCCATGGGGCCAGCAACATGTCTCTAGTGTGGCAGGCTGCTGGAACTAGTCAGCCTACACAGACAGTCGGTTAAGTTTCAGGGGGCACCTCTAAGGTGCCCTCTGGGGTGTATTTTGCAATAAAATGTACACTGGCATCAGTGTGCATTTATTGTGCTGAGAAGTTTGATACCAAACTTCCCAGTTTTCAGTGTAGCCATTATGGTGCTGTGGAGTTCGTGTTTGACAAACTCCCAGACCATATACTCTTATGGCTACCCTGCACTTACAATGTCTAAGGTTTTGTTTAGACACTGTAGGGGTACCATGCTCATGCACTGGTACCCTCACCTATGGTATAGTGCACCCTGCCTTAGGGCTGTAAGGCCTGCTAGAGGGGTGTCTTACCTATATTGCATAGGCAGTGAGAGGCTGGCATGGCACCCTGAGGGGAGTGCCATGTCGACTTACTCGTTTTGTCCTCACTAGCACACACAAGCTGGCAAGCAGTGTGTCTGTGCTGAGTGAGAGGTCTCCAGGGTGGCATAAGACATGCTGCAGCCCTTAGAGACCTTCCTTGGCATCAGGGCCCTTGGTACTAGAAGTACCAGTTACAAGGGACTTATCTGGATGCCAGGGTCTGCCAATTGTGGATACAAAAGTACAGGTTAGGGAAAGAACACTGGTGCTGGGGCCTGGTTAGCAGGCCTCAGCACACTTTCAATTGTAAACATAGCATCAGCAAAGGCAAAAAGTCAGGGGGCAACCATGCCAAGGAGGCATTTCCTTACACCGTTGTTCATGGATTTTACTCTCCACAATTGGCATACTGGTGTCCCCATGTAAGTCTCTAGTATATGATACCCAGGGCATTGGGGCACCAGGGGTCCCCCACGGGCTGCAGCATGTATTATGTCACCTATGGGAGCCCATGCAAAACCTCTCTGCAGGCCTGCAACTGCAGCCTGCTTGAATGGGTGTACCCACCCTATTCACTAAAGCTCACTGCACCAGGTCACTGTAAGTCATCCCTATGGTAAGCCCTGCTTGCCCAGAGGGCAGGGTGCAGATATCTGCGTCTGTTCACTGGGATCCTGCTAACCAAATCCCTAGTGACTGTGCTCTCTCCCTTTAAATTTGATTGTTTGGACCACAAACACCCCACATTTGGCATACTTGTGCTCCCTTTTAAGTCCGTAGTATATGCTACCCAGAGCATTGGGGCACCAGGCGTTCCCATGGGTTGCAGCATGTATTATGTCACCTATGGGAACCGATGCAAAACCTCTCTGCAAGCCTGTGTGAAAAGTTGAATGCACCCTTTCACTTCAGGTCACTGACCAGGTCACCCCTCAGGAAGGCCCTCCTAGCCCAGAGGGGAGGAAGGTAGCTCTGTGTGTGGGCACCCCTGCATGAGCAGAGGAGCTCCCATAAACTCCAGCTCCATATTCATGGACTTTGTGATTGCAGGGACTCCATTTTGCATGTCTACTGGACATAGATCACTACCTATGCCCAGCTACATAACGGTAACTCCAAATCTAGGCATGTTTGGTATCAAACATGTCGGCATCATACCCAAATACTGTTGCCAGTATTGGCTGTATGATTCCATGCACTCTGGGGGCTCCTTACAGGACCCCCCCGCAGCATTGCTCCTACCAGCTTTCTGGGGTTTTCCGGGCAGCCCACACTTCTGCCACCCCTCAGACAGGTTTCTGCCCTCCTGCTGATCAGCTCAAGCCCAGGAAGGCAAAACAAAGATTTACTTTGGGAGAGAGGGTTAACACCCTCTCTCTTTGGAAATAGGTGTTACATGGCTTGAGAGCGGTAGCCTCCCCAAGCCACTGGTATGCTTTGAAGGGCACAGTTTCTTGTCGTCGTCGAAGCAGGGCAGTCCTCAGAGGATTCAGAGGTCGCTGGTCCCTTTGGAAGGCGTCGCTGGAGCAGAGTTCTTTGGAAGGCAGGAGACAGGCCGGTGAGTTTCTGGAGCCAAGGCAGTTGTTGTCTTCTGGTCTTCCTCTGCAGGGGTTTTCAGCTGGGCAGTCCTTCTTGTTGTTGCAGGAATCTGATTTTCTAGGGTTCAGGGTAGCCCTTAAATACTAAATTTAAGGGCGTGTTTAGGTCTGGGGGTTAGTAGCCAATGGCTACTAGCCCTGAGGGTGGGTACACCCTCTTTGTGCCTCCTCCCAAGGGAAGGGGGTCACATTCCTATCCCTATTGGGGGAATCCTCCTTCTACAAGATGGAGGATTTCTAAAAGTCAGAGTCACCTCAGCTCAGGACACCTTAGGGGCTGTCCTGACTGGCCAGTGACTCCTCCTTGTTGCTTTCTTTGTTCCCTCCAGCCTTGCCGCCAAAAGTGGGGGCCGTGGCCGGAGGGGGCGTGCAACTCCAGCAAGCTGGAGTGCCCTGCTGGGCTGTGACAAAGGGGTGAGCCTTTGAGGCTCACCGCCAGGTGTCACAGCTCCTGCCTGGGGGAGGTGTTAGCATCTCCACCCAGTGCAGGCTTTGTTACTGGCCTCAGAGTGACAAAGGCACTCTCCCCATGGGGCCAGCAACATGTCTCTAGTGTGGCAGGCTGCTAGAACTAGTCAGCCTACACAGACAGTCGGTTAAGTTTCAGGGGGCACCTCTAAGGTGCCCTCTGGGGTGTATTTTGCAATAAAATGTACACTGGCATCAGTGTGCATTTATTGTGCTGAGAAGTTTGATACCAAACTTCCCAGTTTTCAGTGTAGCCATTATGGTGCTGTGGAGTTCGTGTTTGACAAACTCCCAGACCATATACTCTTATGGCTACCCTGCACTTACAATGTCTAAGGTTTTGTTTAGACACTGTAGGGGTACCATGCTCATGCACTGGTACCCTCACCTATGGTATAGTGCACCCTGCCTTAGGGCTGTAAGGCCTGCTAGAGGGGTGTCTTACCTATACTGCATAGGCAGTGAGAGGCTGGCATGGCACCCTGAGGGGAGTGCCATGTCGACTTACTCGTTTTGTCCTCACTAGCATACACAAGCTGGCAAGCAGTGTGTCTGTGCTGAGTGAGAGGTCTCCAGGGTGGCATAAGACATGCTGCAGCCCTTAGAGACCTTCCTTGGCATCAGGGCCCTTGGTACTAGAAGTACCAGTTACAAGGGACTTATCTGGATGCCAGGGTCTGCCAATTGTGGATACAAAAGTACAGGTTAGGGAAAGAACACTGGTGCTGGGGCCTGGTTAGCAGGCCTCAGCACACTTTCAATTGTAAACATAGCATCAGCAAAGGCAAAAAGTCAGGGGGCAACCATGCCAAGGAGGCATTTCCTTACATTTGGCATTGGGCAATTCACAATCACATTCGCCTAATAGCACAATACATCCCAGGGATTCAAACCAGTTAGCCTACAATCTCAGTCGAGATCATCAACAAACACACGAATGGGAGATTCATCCCCAGATCCTACAAGATTACTTTCTACGCTGGGGAACACCAAAAATAGACCTATTTGCAACAAAAGAAAACGCAAAATGCCAAGACTTTGCATCCAGGTACCCACACCCTCTGTCCACGGGCAATGCGTTATGGATGAGTTGGTCAGGGATATTTGCTTCCGCTTTTCCCCCTCTCCCACTCATTCCTTATCTGGTAAACAAACTGAGTCAAAACAGACTCAAACTAATACTCATAGCACCAACCTGGGCTCGCCAACCGTGGTACACAACACTGCTGGACCTAACAGTAGTACCTCATGTCAAATTACCAAACAGACCAGATCTGTTAACTCAACACAAACAACAGATCAGACACCCAAATCCAGCATCGCTCAATCTAGCAATCTGGCTCCTGAAGTCTTAGAATTTGGACACTTAGACCTTACACAAGAATGTATGGAGATCATTAAACAAGCTAGGAAACCTACTACAAGACATTGTTATGGAAAAGATTTGTTTACTGCTGCCACAATAATCAAATTCAACCACTACATGCTTCCGCAAAAAACATTGTAAGTTACCTATTACACTTACAAAAATTTAACCTAGCATTCTCTTCTATTAAAATACATCTCACAGCAATATCTGCCTATCTGCAGATTAATCATTCAACATCGCTCTTTCGAATCCCAGTCATTAAAGCATTTATGGAAGGATTAAAAAGAATCATACCCCCGAGAACACCACCAGTCCCTTCGTGGAACCTCAATATCGTATTAACACGACTCATGGGACCCCCATTTGAACCCATGCACTCTTGTGAAATGCAGTACTTAACTTGGAAAGTAGCCTTTCTAATAGCTATCACATCTCTTCGAAGAGTAAGCAAAATAAAAGCATTTACTATACAAGAACCCTTTATACAAATACATAAACATAAAGTGGTTCTCCGTACAAATCCAATTTTTTTTACCGCAAGTTATATCACCATTCCACCTAAACCAAACAGTGGAACTCCCAGTCTTTTTTCCACAACCAGACTCAGTAGCAGAAAGAGCCTTACATACATAGACATCAAAAGAGCACTAATGTATTACATTGACAGAACAAAACAGTTACGCAAAACAATTATTTGTAGCCTTCCAAAAACCTCATGCAGGGAATCCTATATCCAAGCAAAGCATTGCCAGATGGATAGTGAAATGTATTCAAACCTGCTATATTAAAGCAAAAGGCGCATTCCACTAGGAAAAAAGGCGCCACAATGGCTTTTTTAGGAAATATACCTATGACAGAAATTTGTAAGGCAGCCACCTGGTCTACGCCTCATACATTCACAAAACATTACTGTGTAGATGTGTTAACAGCACAACAAGCCACAGTAGGACAGGCTGTATTATGAACATTATTTCAAACAACTTCAACTCCTACAGGCTAAGCCACTGCTTTTGGGTAGATTACTGCTTACTAGTCTATGCACAGCATGAGTATCTGCAGCTACAAATGCCATTGAACGGAAAATGTCACTTACCCAGTGTACATCTGTTCGTGGCATGAGGCGCTGCAGATTCACATGCGCCATCCCACCTCCCCGGGAGCCTGTAGCCGTTATAAGTTGAATGAAACTTGTAAATTTGTAAATAAATACTATTCTTATACACATTATGTACATACATACTTACTCCATTGCGTGGGCACATTTACTATATACACAACTCCTACCTCACCCTCTGCAGGGAAAACAATCTAAGATGGAGTCGACGCCCGTGCGCAATGTAGCCGAAAGGGAGGAGTCCCTCGTTCTCTTGACTCGAAAAGACTTCTTCGAAGAAAAACAACTTGTAACACTCCGAGCCCAACACTAGATGGCAGGATAATGCACAGCATGTGAATCTGCAGCGCCTCATGCCACGAACAGATGTACACTGGGTAAGTGACATTTTCCATACATATTCATACACAGTACAAGCAAATAATTCATAAAAATGCATCACCGTAGGGCCTGTCTGGTGCTTCATCTTTCTCCTGCCAGCAAGCCGTTGACCCAGTTCGACTTAAAAGAGAAAAAGAGAGAAGTCTACCCTCATGGGAAATACATCAGGCATTCGACATCTAAAACCCTGATTGAAGTCTCTGAATCTCCCACTGTCGACCTGGGTCTCATATATTTTAAACAAATGAGGAAGGAACTTCCTGGAAAAAACCCTCCCACTGTGCAAGAGGTATTAAAAAATGCTGGCTGTTTTAGGTAAGCTTTGAAAGAAACACCTCGGAACTTGGCCAAAATCCCGAGGTGTCTTTCCCAAAACTAAACTGTTCTCTGCTGCAGCATAAACATCAGTCTAGTACATCCTTATCTTGCTAACTGGCTCCTCCACCTTATGTCCTAGCTCTTCGGTGAGAAAAAGAACACGCAGAATAGAAAACATGTTGCATAACATGTTTTGTATGGAAAATTACTCGCACCTTTAACTGGCAGTGAAGCTAAGGCTAAGCTGAATACAAAATGAAGTCTAACTGGTGACCACTATTGTGACGGTGGACAGCTAAGCCAAGTGCAAAGTGGTGCGACACGAAGTCAGTAGTCAAAAGACAAATCACTACATTCCGCCCTTTGACCAATGACTAGTGTAGCCTATAGTTTTAAAATCAACTTTTTTTCGGCCTAAACATTGCAAGCAGATTAGGAATACATTGTACAGAGCAACATAATGATGTGATAAGAGCTAATACTACAAAAATTCCACCCAAAACTTTGCGTAACTCTCCAAAATCAAGTAACCACTGAAACAACCAGTCCCACCATCCCTGATTCATATCCTGTTTTACCTCCTTCACTAATGTATGTAGTGTATCAATGAGGGCCTGGATAGATTTAGAGTGGTCAGAAAGGTTAAAACAACACATGCCTTCAAATTCTGTACAACCATGGTGTAGGAAGTTGGCTCTGTATGTGCTATTTCAAAGTAAGGAATAGCATGCACAGAGTCCAAGGGTTCCCCTTAGAGGTAAGATAGTGGCAAAAAGAGATAATACTAATGCTCTATTTTGTGGTAGTGTGGTCGAGCAGTAGGCTTATCCAAGGAGTAGTGTTAAGCATTTGTTGTACATACACACAGGCAATAAATGAGGAACACACACTCAGAGACAAATCCAGCCAATAGGTTTTGTTATAGAAAAATATATTTTCTTAGTTTATTTTAAGAACCACAGGTTCAAATTCTACATGTAATATCTCATTTGAAAGGTATTGCAGGTAAGTACTTTAGGAACTTTGAATAATCACAGTAGCATATATACTTTTTACATAAAACACAATAAGCTGTTTTAAAAGTGGAAACAGTGCAATTTTCACAGTTCCTGGGGGAGGTAAAGTATTGTTATTTTTAGCAGGTAAGTAAATCACTTACAGGTCACAGTTTTGGGTCCAAGGTAGCCCACCGTTGGGGGTTCAGAGCAACCCCAAAGTTACCCCACCAGCAGCTCAGGGCCGGTCAGGTGCAGAGGTCAAAGAGGTGCCCAAAACACATAGGCTTCAATGGAGAGAAGGGGGTGCCCCGGTTCCAATCTGCCAGCAGGTAAGTACCCGCGTCTTCGGAGGGCAGACCAGGGGGGTTTTGTAGGGCACCGGGGGGGACACAAGTCAGCACAAAAAGTACACCCTCAGCAGCGCGGGGGCGGCCGGGTGCAGTGTGCAAACACGCGTCGGGTTTTCAATGGTTTTCAATGAGAGACCAAGGGGTCTCTTCAGCGGTGCAGGCAGGCAAGGGGGGGGCTCCTCGGGGTAGCCACCACCTGGGCAAGGGAGAGGGCTTCCTGGGGGTCACTCCTGCACAGAAGTTCCGTTCCTTCAGGTGCTGGGGGCTGCGGGTGCAGGGTCTTTTCCAGCCGTCTGGACTTTAGGTTCAGGCAGTCGCGGTCAGGGGGAGCCTCGGGATTCCCTCTGCAGGCGTCGCTGTGGGGGCTCAGGGGGGACAACTTTGGTTACTCACGGACTCGGAGTCGCTGGAGGGTCCTCCCTGAGGTGTTGGTTCTCCACCAGTCGAGTCGGGGTCGCTGGGTGCAGTGTTGCAAGTCTCACGCTTCTTGCGGGGAGTTGCAGGGGTCTTTAAATCTGTTCCTTTGAAACAAAGTTGCAGTTCTTTTGGAGCAGTGCCGCTGTCCTCAGGAGTTTCTTGTCTTTCTTGAAGCAGGGCAGTCCTCTGAGGATTCAGAGGTCGCTGGTCCCTTGGGAAGCGTCGCTGGAGCAGGTTTCTTTGGAAGGCAGGAGACAGGCCGGTAAGACTGGGGCCAAAGCAGTTGGTGTCTTCTGTTCTTCTTTTGCAGGGGTTTTTCAGCTCAGCAGTCCTCTTCTTCTTGTAGTTTCAGGAATCTAAATTCTTAGGTTCAGGGAAGCCCTTAAATACTAAATTTAAGGGCGTGTTTAGGTCTGGGGGGGTTAGTAGCCAATGGCTACTAGCCCTGAGGGTGGGGACACCCTCTTTGTGCCTCCTCCCAAGGGGAGGGGGTCACATCCCTAATCCCATTGGGGAATCCTCCATCTGCAAGATGGAGGATTTCTAAAAGTTAGAGTCACTTCAGCTCAGGACACCTTAGGGGCTGTCCTGACTGGCCAGTGACTCCTCCTTGTTATTCTCATTATTTCCCCCGGCCTTGCCGCCAAAAGTGGGGCCGTGGCCGGAGGGGGCGGACAACTCCACTAGCTGGAGTGCCCTGTGGTGCTGGAACAAAGGGGGTGAGACTTTGAGGCTCACCGCCAGGTGTTACAGCTCCTGCCTGGGGAAGGTGTTAGCATCTCCACCAGTGCAGGCTTTGTTACTGGCCTCAGAGTGACAAAGGCACTCTCCCCATGGGGCCAGCAACATGTCTCGGTTGTGGCAGGCTGCTGGAACCAGTCAGCCTACACAGATAGTCGGTTAAGGTTTCAGGGGGCACATCTAAGGTGCCCTCTGGGGTGTATTTTACAATAAAATGTACACTTGCATCAGTGTGCATTTATTGTGCTGAGAAGTTTGATACCAAACTTCCCAGTTTTCAGTGTAGCCATTATGGTGCTGTGGAGTTCGTGTAAAACAGACTCCCAGACCATATACTCTTATGGCTACCCTGCACTTACAATGTCTAAGGTTTTGTTTAGACACTGTAGGGGCACAGTGCTCATGCACTGGTGCCCTCACCTATGGTATAGTGCACCCTGCCTTAGGGCTGTAAGGCCTGCTAGAGGGGTGACTTATCTATACCTGCATAGGCAGTGAGAGGCTGGCATGGCACACTGAGGGGAGTGCCATGTCGACTTACTCGTTTTGTTCTCACCAGCACACACAAGCTGGCAAGCAGTGTGTCTGTGCTGAGTGAGGGGTCTCCAGGGTGGCATAAGACATGCTGCAGCCCTTAGAGACCTTCCTTGGCATCAGGGCCCTTGGTACCAGGGGTACCATTTACAAGGGACTTATCTGGATGCCAGGGTGTGCCAATTGTGGATACAAAAGTACAGGTTAGGGAAAGAACACTGGTGCTGGGGCCTGGTTAGCAGGCCTCAGCACACTTTCAATTCAAAACATAGCATCAGCAAAGGCAAAACGTCAGGGGGTAACCATGCCAAGGAGGCATTTCCTTACACATGGTTAACCTTATGTTTTAGAAAGAGGTAGTCTATAGCTGCCCTGTTTTGTAATGCAGCTTTTCTAGTACCACACACATCTAATAAAAAAAATTCAGATAAAGCAATAGAAGTATGGTTAATATTTGTAACTATTAGACAAGCTAATTTGTTAATTACTCTAGTATTGAATACAGCTAAACCAGGCATGCCTACAATAGAAAGACTTAAGCTAAGATACTCTGATTTGGATAATAATTGAATATCTAAGTCACAATTTTCATCTAGTTGCAGTGTCTCTAGGCTAACGAGTGTGTATAGAGTTAGATGGAAACATCATAAGTCCCAGGCGTGTGAAAGTACACGGCCTGCCTGATATATTAGCTGGAATGTAGGTAAAAGTAAGGTTTCCACACCAGAACAGCCAGCCAACTGGCAACTTGACATGTTTGTTGTGACTGGCAGCCGTCACTAGATGTTAAGCCTTGTGATTCGTCATGTTTTTACAATGTCCGTTCAGTAAAAGCACAAAACTATATGTTCCCATGGTATGTTTTGAGAGGTTGATGTTCTCTTTTCTAAACGCAGTTGAATGCATTTTCCAACATTACAAGAATTGCAGGGCATGTAATAACACACGTCACCGGTAGTAATGTTGTATATAATTATATGAATGAGTGTCCCACTTTTCATTGGTTGTTTCCTGACAGTCCTTGCAATACTCTTAGGGACTGAAGTGAGTTTCCACTCTATGTTCTTGCACATCTTTATCCTGGTTAGTGGCATTGAAAATTTCTCACAAAATGCTTGTTGGTGTTGATATGGAAATCAAACACATTGACAAAACATCCATAGTGCTTTTCATGGCACCATACAGAAGTCTGATCTGGTGAGCACAGTTTGCGCCAAATGAATCCAAATGTTGTCATTCAGATGCAGTAAAGGTGTTACACGATGTGGTCGATCAATCAAGTAGAGGTTGGGTGTGTTAGGTCTTTCCCGACTGCACATGCCCAAAAGGAGGCCAAATGCACACCCAAGGCAAAGACAAGCTGTAGTATCATCTGTAAGAAACAAGTATGATTATTCTCGCAAATAGCATTTATGAGCTGGAATATGTTCCTATTTTTTCTTTCCTGGTTTCATGATCAGCAGGACTTTATTGGGTCCCTTTGCTATAATTTCAGCAGGTTCTGGAGGGCCATTTGGGGATTCCACCCACACTTTAGCCACCAGGGTTTTTGTCAGTTGAACCAAAACCTCCCTCCCCACGTACAGTAAGAAGGGCTGGGGCAGTCCTCTTCCTCACCAATCCTCCATACACTGGAATTATGACAAGTTGGGCAATTCGGTCTCCAATTTGTATGAGCTTCTCCACTATTTAACAGAATAGCTTTGATTTCTCCTTGATAATCTGCATCAATCACTACCCCCTAAAATCTGAATACCTTTGAGGGCCAACCCAGATCTGGGAGCAATCAATCCAAAATTCTCTGGGAGAATCTGTACTCCAAAACCTGTTTCACACAGTCTCGTGGTTTCAGTCTGTAAGCTTGTAATGCATGCAAGTCAAGACCTGCAGATTCTGGTGTGGCTCTGTAAAGAGCTAAGGCTCCACGTTTTTATTTCCCAGTATGTAATGGTATTGGTGGCCACATGTGGTGGTATTGCAAAGCTGGAGTTAACATTTGCATCAGGGGTGTTTCAGCATTTGTTAATGGTCTGTTATTCAGAATCTGGAGGGCTTCATTTAAATTCTCTCTCCAGTTTTTCAAAGTTCTGTTAGATCATTTTCACAATTGATCTTTCAGTAAGCCATTATTCTCTCAATCAGTCCTGAGGCTTGTGGATAATAAGGAATATGATATATCCACTCAATATTGTGCTCAGAAGAGTAGTCCTGCACCACTTTGCCTTTGAAGTGTGACCCATTGTCACTCTGGACCTGGAGTGGTTCTCCATAGTATAACATTAACAAGTCAAAAGTTCTGATAGTATTGTGCTGAGTAGCATGTTTGCAGGGGACAGCAATCAGGTACCCAGAGTAAGTGTCCACTATGGTGCAGGCGTATTGACACCCGCGACTAATCAGTAGTGGTCCATTGTAATCAATTTACTATATCGGTCTTGGTAACTTTGCTCTCCCCAGTTGACCTTCAACTGTTTGCGGCACAGATCTCTGTTGTGTATGCTGACAAATAGGACATTGCAAAATTACAGTTTATCAAATCTAGGGGAATGTGCATCCCTCTAATCTCTGCCCACCTGTAAGTGACGTTTTCTCCCAGGTGTCCACATTTTTGATGCACCCATTTAGCCATTTCCGCCAAGTCAGACTCCTGTGTTGCCCCTTCTGTCTCTGAAATTTTGACTGTCATCTGCAAGGGAATTGAACCAGCGTTCTGGTGAGTCAGTGGGACAGTGAGCATCCACATGATATACTGTGACTCTACTCTGTTTTAACATTTCCCAAATTTCCTGCCACAACTCTTTGCCCCACTCCTGCTTTGAGTGGATAAACCAGTTATGTGCATGCCATGTAATAAGCCAAGTGGCTAACCCACTGGCAGTTGACCAAGAATCAGTGTAAATATGACCAGTCCCAGGCAGCTCTTGCTTTAGAGCCTGATACACAGCGTGCAACTCAGCATATTGGCTACTTTTACCTTCTCCTGCGGTGGTCACCAACTGTTAGGTAACTGGATTGTATGACACTGCTTTCCAATATCTTTTGGTACCCACGTATTTGGATGAACCATCAGTAAACCATACATGCTTCCTATCCTCAGGGGACAAGGATTTAAATGGCTCACCCCATCTCACTGGTGACTCTTACCTGTGGTACCTCCTGCACCTTCTCCTCCTCCTGTACAGAGGCTTGTGGCAGCTGTTCGTGTAGGGCTGCAGTGCCTGCCGGTCCTACTCGAGCCCGGTCTTGTATGTACCATTCCAGTGTATGATACTAGCCTCTTGCGCATGTCCTGTACAGTGCGATTTAGGTGAACTCATCACCCACAGCATGATTGGTATTTCAGGTCTCAGAATTACATAATGACCTAGTGTCATTTGCCCAGTATCCACTAGAGCCCAATAACAGGCCAAACGCTGTTTTTCAAAAGAAGTATAGCACTCCCCAGAGTCAGGTAGTTTCCTAGTCCAAAACCCCAGGGGCACCCTCATCCTTCCCTGTTTCTGCCACATACTCCAATTTGTATACTGTCCCTGAACAGTTTTATGGAACTCAGTGTCTCCCTCCTGCACTGGGCACAAGTCTAAAGTCTGTTGAATTGCTTCCTTTGCCAAATCAAGAGCACACTGCTGCTTTTCACCCCATTCAAACTCATGTTTCTTCCTTGTCACTTTGTACAGAGGGGCCAAGGTCTGACTCAAATGAGAGATGTGCTGTCTCCAAAAACCAAACAATCCAATAAATCTGTGTCTCCTGCTTAGTGCGGGATGTGGCAAACTGGAAGATCTTTTGATTTGCTTGCGATAACACCTCTTTGTCCCTGAATCCACCGAATGACTAGAAACTTCACATTTTGAGATGGTCCTTGTGTCTTATCTGTGTTAATCATCCACCCCTTACTCTGCAAGAGTTCCACTACTCTCTCCAACTGAATCTGCACCTATTCCTCGGTCTCTCCCTGAATCATCACATCATCAATGTAATGTGCCAGTTGCACACCTGGAATGACAGATACTTTATCCAGGTGCTCTGCCACCAGCCGGTGACAGATAGTGGGACTATGTATGTACCCCTGTGGCAAAGATAACATTTTGAATTGTCTTCCGCAGGGGGAGAATGAAAATTGCTCATGACATTCTGGCGCCAAGGGTACAGAGAAAAATGCGTTGGAAATGTCTATGTTGGCATACCATGGCCCTGTATGTTTCTGTATTCGTTCAGTCAAAGTGATGGTGTCTGGAACCACGGCTATCAAAGGGGGTGTACGTTTATTCAGCTCGCTGTAATCAACTGTCATTCTGTACCATCTGTTAGGTCATTTAACCGGCCAGATGGGATTGTTCCATTCAGTAGTAGATGGAGCTATTACAACAGCCTCAATTGTGTCTTTTATGGTTTCAGTTATTTCATCCTGCCCTCCAGGAATGCAGTACTGTTTCAAATGAATTAATTTATTTGCCATGGGCACCTTCACTGGGGGAATTTTTAAATCACCCACTTTCATGACTGCCACTGAAATGTATCTTTTTGTTCCAAACTGATAATAACCATCATCCACATACAAAGTCATTCCTTTCAAAATGTCAATTCCCAAAATGTATTTCAAAAGAGGAACAATCAGGACAGTATATTCTCTTTTTGCTGTTCTCCCTATTTTCATTTGTACTGTGGTTTGTACAGCGGGGGTCTGCCCCCCCAGTGTCGACTAAAGCTCAAAGTTTTTGCACATGTTTGTGTTTCCAATGTTTTTTTTAAATCAACATGAGGTCTGTTATCTCGACGAACCCAACTTTGTACGGAGCGTGGCCAGTTTCCTAGTCCGATTTAAACCGGTCAGCTCTTGCCCAAGTGAGGTCTGGATTTATGCTTTCATATTTGCGAGCAGGCTTGCCCCCATGTCTGTTCTCAAAAGTTAATCAGTCACTGTCCGTGTATTCCTCTCTCTCCCGTAAGGAAACATTTCTCTCCCTTTCTTTTTCATCCCCTGATATCTGTGACTGGCTCTGCGTTTCACTCTTGTTATCTTGCTTGTTTACCTTTCTGCTGCCTTCCTTTCGATCCAAACCTCTTTTACGTACATTTCCCACAATCGTTTGGTATCTATCCCATCAATCTGTTTTAGTAGCGGCGTAAACATGTCTTTCCTGGACACTCCGTTGTTATCTGTGCAACCCTCAGACCTTGAAGATCTCTCGGGTTTATCCGATTGTCCTAAATCCCCTAACTCTCTGACAGCCTCTAGCATGTCTTTTAAAGCCTGCCCTGTCTGATTAATTAGGAGAGTCATGATCACCTGTTTGTAGGCTGGTGGAGCGAGGCAAATAATTAAGTTGTGCACTGAGATAGTGAGTGATCCATCTAATAGATGGTGTGCATTGCTCAGGAAAATGCCAATCTTCATACTTTCCTCTTTAAGTCTCTGCATTTCATCTCTTAAAGTATACCAGGGCTTATCATTAGGCGATCAATCTGATTATATAGGGTACTTATGATTGCAGCCCTCAGAGAATAACTGCAGCAAAGTAATTTGGTGTGGACCCTGAAAACTTCTAAACTGAGAGGATATGTGCTTAGAGTGCAGAATTTAGAAGAATCCCCTATATCAAGCAAAAAGCTTGAGGCGCCATAATCGAACAACCGCACCATCCAAGTAACTACTGACTCTCCCGCCTGTTGCTTAAATCTATCTATATCATCATTGACTTCTTGCTGTGTGTAATCTTCTAAGGAATTAATTTCAATCCCTGCTGGATTTTGTGGTGTGTGCTGCAATTTTCTGTAGGGCCCTCGTCCCCCAACGTTTTTACTCTCCTCATCACTAGAGTTTGACGGATCACTGCCGGTCCAAACATTACTATCCCAAGATGAATCTGGGCACCAGTCCAAACCAGCATTAGCAATGACTAAATGAACCTTTTTTTCTGATTTACCCTTCCTCTACATTTTACGATATTTGTTTTGAGCTACTTTGATTGCAGCATGTTCTGCGATGGTTTGATACGTGTCTGCCTTGTCTTGCAATAATTTATTTTGGCAAGACAACATGGTAACACTCTTCTTTGAATCCACAAGCTGCTTTTCCAGTTGTTCATTCACCCTTTCGAACTGTTTACATTTTTCATGCATTTTTCTGTAGGCAGACAAAAGTATCCACCCCGTCTGCCAAGAACTGAAAGATCATTCCCTTCAACCAGTACTTTTCTTAAGCAAGACTGCTTGATTCAAACATTCCTCCCAACTTTCTGATAAACCAGCCAAATGTGAAAATTCATTAGCTAATACATCGTAGGGTGCCCGGCACCATCCAGGAATTTGAAAAACACTCTGTTCACACATGTTTTTAGAAGCAGATGCTTTAGTGTTCCTGCCAAACATATTTTCACTTTTAAATGTACATTTTCAACCTACAAACCCTTGCTCCTTGCCGATCTACGCCAAAGTGTTTTGCTTTACTGCGGACAGAGCCAAATTACACACATGTAAAGGAGTCAAAAAGATTCTCTGGAATGCCCTTCTTAATCTGAAGATGACATTTATCATATATTTTTGCAAGGCTCGTGAAGGAAGGCCTGTATAGCCAGAAGTGTAGTTTTGAAATGTGCAACAATGAAGTAAGACCATGTACAAAGAATCTTCAATCTATAAACTGCAAATATATACATGCAAGGATACAAACACATATATTGATAAATGTAGATATATTCATACACAATGCAAAGCAAATAATTAATAAAAATGCATCACGGTAGGGCATGTCTGGTGCTTCATCTTTCTCCTGCCAGCAAGCCGATGGCTCAGTTCGACTGAAACGAGAAAGTTTTAGTTTACCTGCCCTGTTGTGTTAGGGTGCAGTGGTGCTGGTCACAAGGGTAATCTCAGACTCTACAGCTGAAGTCTGTGGTGAAACCTGTAAACAGAAAAATGCTCCAAGTGGGGACAAGTCCATTAGTACTCAAAGGGGGCTTGGTTCTTGTGGGTCTCTGGAGCAAGGGTGCACTGTCTGAATGCTTGGGTTCGGTCTGTGGGGCTCTGGTGCAGAGGTGTTTTGTCTTGCGGGTCGCTTGCGTAAGAGGCTCTTGTTTAGGGGGTCGACCTGGAGATGGGGGTAAAATACTGCAGCAAGGCCACTCGTGATGATTACCTCTCTGGTGCTGATGCTCCACATCGGTATGGCGATCGTGATGGTGTTGTTTTCCAAGCTTGACACTGACCAAGCCTTGGTTGCTGCAATGGGTCCTGTGCCACAGGTATTGGTGCAGGGTGTCTCTTGGCATCTCCAGACTTGGTGGGAAGATGGATCTGGCCTCCTGGAGCACTGGGACCTCCTCCTGGGCAACTGCTGCATCGGTGGACCTGGTAATTGGCAGATTGGTGGACTGGACGTTGCTGTCAGTACCTGCAGATTGCACGGAAGTGTGTCCTCCACTTCCAGGGAGATGCTGGCTGATTGGAGAAGTGTTGACATCCCTCCGAAACCTTTGGAGGATGCACAGCTGCAAGATGAGTCGGGTCTTTGTGATTGTCGGAACAGAAGCAGATAGGCAGGATTTTGGGCCAATGTCTACAGCAAGTTCACAAGTGCCATGCTGATTGGCTTTTCTTTGTACTTCTTGTAGTCCGACAAATCAGAGTTCCTGGTTGTAGGGAGCTGCCTAAATACTGAATTTAAAGGAGTTAAGGGAAGAGGAAGGTAGCCAGTGGGCTACCTACCTCTGGGGTCACCATGCCTCTTATATAACCACTTCCTGTGAGGAATGGGCATAACCCTGTCCTAGAGTTCCTAATTCCACCAAAAACAAGATGGTGCAACCCTTTTTTTGTGGACCACATCAGGCAGCCCACCTTAGGGATGACTAGCCTGGTGGTGTAAACCGCCTACTGCATAGTTAATTTCCCAAATGTCGTGGTGTCAAATGGGCCTTCGGGCAGGGGGTAGCATTCCCCATGTCTGGGGGAAGCCAGAGTCACATGTCAAAGAGTGTCAGGGGCTTTGAAGTCTCCATCCCAGATATACTAATTCACCAGCCATCCTGCAGAGGAATGGATAACACCTTCCTCTGGAGTAGGCATTGTTTTTGACCTCAGAGCACAGGCTCTCACTTCTAGAGGGTCAGGCCTGTGGTGGCAGGCTGGTTGATACCAGTCAGCCAGCACAATAGACAACTAGTAGTTTTCATGAGGCAACTCTAAGGTGCCCTCTGGATGCATGTCATAAATACAATACTGGCATCAGTATGGGTTTATTATATTAAGATGAAGACTTTAATACCAAACACCATATGTTTCAGTGAAGCCATTATGTAGCTAGGTAACTCAGAATGACCAGTGCTGAGTACATACCTTAAGATGTGTTTCCTGTTCACTTGTAATATCTAGTAACAGGACAAGACATCACAGGGGCATATCTGCTCATGCAGATATGCCCTTGTATAAAGCTGACTCTATTTAGTCAACCAAAAAGAGTTACACTGTGTAAAGATGGCAAGCAAATCCCAAAGGAATTAGAGGCACAGATCAACACCCCAAATGCTCTCTTTTGCGGTAGTGTGGCTGAGCAGTTGGGCATATCTGTGGGTTGTGCTAAACATGTAATGCACACACAGAGTCTGTAAGAGAGAGACACAATCAAGAAATCCAACACCAATTTATAAAAATAAATGTTTATATAAATTTAGATACCAAGATCATTGGAATCAAGAGAGTATTTTTCGAGTTATACATTTTTACAGTTTTCAAAAGTCGACACTTAGTAGATTTTTGTGTTGTTGAAATTTTACCCTGTGGGAGAAAAAACATGCAGCAAACAGGTACTCCACATCAACTTACAGGGCTGTTCTTCAGGACTTAAGGTGAGTATGGGACAAGGTCCAAGGCCACGCTAACAGGTCACCTCAGGAGGCTCCGGGGCAACTTGGTGCGGAGGTGTGTTAAGGTCTTGGGTGTCCCATTTACTTAAATGGAGAACAATCCAGGTAAAAAGATGTTGCAGTCAGAGACTGGAGGTCCAGTCCAGGTGAACCACAAAGAGAGTTTGCTTCTGGTGAAGCTTGGTGACATAGGGACACCAGTGGTCCTCTGCTGTGTGTAGAGGTTTCTTGGAATGTCTGGTTTCGTCACCATGGGCAGTTGCAGTAAAGGTGGCTCACAGAAACGAGCTGCAGGCGTGGACTGGGGGTCTAGTCCGACTCAACCAACAAGTGTGCTCAGGTCTCATGAGGCTCGGGGATATAGGGAGACCAGTGGTCCTCTTCTCCTCTGTCAGGAGCAACCGGTGCAGAGGTGCAGTGGACCGTCTGCTCTGCCTCACCAGAGGCGGTCGCGAGAGAGGGGGCCTACAGATAGAGGCTCCAAGTGATGTTGGAAAGTCCACAGTGAGCGAACTCAAGGTGGACTTTGGCGCTGGAGGGCCTGGGAACCAAGCTAAGACCGTTGGCCCACTTCAGCTCAGGCTAGGAAGCATGGGTGCAGTGGTGCTGTTCAGCATCGTTTTTTGGCGTTTCTCAATTCTTTGGGTGCCTGCAAATGCAGGAAAGCAGCTCCTCTTCTCCAAGGAAAATTCTTCAGGCGATTTGTGAAGCACTGGCACCTCTCTTGGTTTCTTGGAGTCTGCACACGGCAGGGCAGGTCGGTTGCTCCAAAAGGGTTGGGTGCAGCAGGCTGCTTGTGTCCAGCGGAGATGTAAGGTCCTGGCATTAGGGGGCCCCTAAATACTCCATTTAGGGGCATTTAAAGGGAGTGAGGGTAGTAGCCAATGGGCAACTTATCCCGGGGGCTCACTGCGCCCCCTAGATGACCACTTCCTTTGGCGAGTAGTCATCACCCTGTCCCAGAATTCCTAATTTCACCACGCACAAAATGGCAGAATTCCTAATGTGTTCAATTCAGGCTGGCCTCCCTAGAGGTGTGTCCAGCCTGAAAGTGCAACACGCCTCCTGCATAACTAATTTTCCAGACTGTTGAGGTGCCAAATGGACCCTGGATCAGAGGAGTCAGCATCTCCTCACCTCTGAGGGAAGTCAGAGCTGCATACTAAAGCGTGTGGGCTCTTTGAAGCTCCCCTGCTTTGGAATGCATATTTGCAGGTCATCCTGTTGGGAGGCTCTGTTGCTGACTGCCCAAGAGGAAAAAGTCTCACCCTTGGGGGGGGAGGGGGTCAGAAGCTTGTCTTTTGGTGGCAGACTGGTGGAAATTAGTCAGTCTGCACACCAGAAATTGGTAGGTTTTCAGGGGCACCTCTAGAATGCCCTCTGTGTGTATTGTATCAATAAATCCACCACTTGAATCAGTGAGAGTTTATTAATACAAGGTGTTTGATAACAAGGATTCGTAGTTTCAGCGAAGCCATCATGTCTCTAGGGAACTCCTATTGACCAGTGTCCAGCACATTATCTTAAAATGGCTTCCCCGTTCACTTACTATGTCTAAGACTCGACAAAGACATAGCAGGGGCATATCAACTCATGTCCTCACCTGTGATGCATTCTGCCTTAGGGGCTGTAAGGCCTACTGTAAGGGGTGACTTATGAATATAACAGGCAGTATTGGGGGACATGGCACACAAGTGTGTTCCATGTCGTGTTTCACCTTTTGGAGCACCTTGTCACACAGCCTGCATTGGCAGTCTGTATGAGTTTGGTGCAGGGTCCCTTAGTTATGGTGCAACTCTTAAGTGCCCCTCTTTAGTGCATGTGCCCTAGGTACCAGAGGTACCACTTACTAGGAAATTTCAGAGATGATAAAGGTATGGCCACTTGGGGATCAAGTGACCAGTTGTCTCGTCTTTAGGGAAGGAACAATGGCGCTGGGGGCTTGGTTAGCAGGAACCCAGGGCACTTCAGTCAAAGTTGCACCATAAACGAAGAAAAAAGTAGGGTGCTTCTACAATGAAAACCCAGCTTCCTACAGCCCTCACATGTATTATAATGCCTGCTGTAGTGGTGACTTACATATAAGACTTGCAGTGTGTGCATTGTTGTGTTTGCAAATGGTGTGTACCATTTCGCAGACTGAGATGGCAGTCTGCATGTGTATTTAGTGTTGGCGCCTTAGATTAGCAAAATACATGCTGAAGCCCATAGGGACCCTCTTTAATACCCATGCACTAGGTACCAAGTGTACCACTTGTATGGACTTACAGGTGTTCTAAAGTCCGTGCCAATTGGGTTACAATTCGGTATTTTGTTTTTAGGATAAAGGGCACTAGCAGTGGAGCCTGGTTAGCAGGCTTCAGTGCTCTATTAGTTGAAAACCAGCATCCAGTAGCTCAAATGGGGGCAAAAAGTGGCGGGACATCTGCAAAGAGAAGTCCAGTTTCCTATACTAATGCAGCATGAATGCTTTTAAAATCTGAATTGAAGACTCGTATGAAAAAGAAAAACATTTTCTGATATGGTTTAAAATAAAAATTGAATTTTTTTATTTTTGTATAAAAGGATCCCAGACGCCACACACTTTTTTTTTTAATGAAAGGGACTTCTAAGGTTACAATTAAGAAATGTTTGGTTTGATGGCAAATGTGGCTGTAGCTACACATTTTCTGCATACTTCTGCCATCTAGTGTTGGGTCCAGGAGGTTTAAGTTGTTTTTCTTATTCTTTCGAGTCACAAGGTGTATTAACTCCTCCTCTCCCTGGTTATGCGCATCAACATCAACTTCATTGTTAGACTGCTTTCTTCCGCCATCGGGTCTGGTCGTGTTGTCTCTGAACTCCAGATCGAGACTGCTTTTCGGACTCCTCAATTTGGGATACCTCCCATACTGTCAGTATGATCTTACAAATGTGTATTTCCTATATTTTACATTCTGGGATCAAAGAAACCACCCCCTCGGATCAACACGGTCCGACAGAGGCCCTGTGGGCCGCCTTTTCTCAGTTCCAACTTCTTGAAAATCAACTTCTGATGGAACTGACTCCCTTCCATTTATTTCCTAAGTGCCATGCAAGGTTCCAGCAGACCAACCAGCACCAGGTCTGCAACCTCTATTTTTCTCCGGACCATAAAGAGAAAGACTGCAAGGCCTGCCTGTCTTCTCTAAGAAAACCTTGCACGGTCGAACAAGAGATCGAAGACCTGCCAGATATTTTTGGATTCCAAGACACCATGTTTCAACCGGAACAGGAGCTTTAGGACGCCTCGGCTGCAGAGGAAGCAACTTTTTCTATCAAGGACTTGGAATCTGAGGTCGACATAGTTCTGGAGATGCAAGACCTTCCTCCAGTTCAACCAACTGTGAGTACCAGCTCCCATGCTCAACCTAAAAAGTACTCTACCACCAAAACAAAGGCAATCGGACTGCCACTGTCGTCTGGCCATGGATGGCACCGAAAAGCTAATTCGGAAGCCCTGTCACCGAGCTGGCTCTGAAAAACAAGCCTACCACTTTGGTAACAAGCCGAGAACCACCAGCCTTCACACGGAAAGCTTCGAACCTCCCCCGGCGTCACCTGCTTTGGTAGCGAAGAGATTGCTGCCCGCCTCAGCACCAACAGTTTCAGGATCTAAACTTGAGTGCCTCGCAGCGAAAAGAATGAGTCACCTCGCCGGTGGAGCCTATCCTCTACAAAATGAAGCAGCTGCTCAATACCAAACATTTGCAGCATGATATTCATTCTCAGACGGGACGTTTTTCTCGTTAAGGCTGTCTCCACACCTTCTAAGAGGCATCTTATGTTTAACTATGCCACTGACATTATTATGCCTCCCACCAATCAAAAAAGGGTGGATAGAGACTCTGCTGACATACACCCTCCTCTGCCTTCCTCTCCACCACCAACCACACCACCACCACCACCTCCTCCTTCACCTCCTCATTTCTCTGGGTAACCCTCTTGATATATCAAGAGTCTTTTTATGGCATTCATAACACGAGCAATGATACTGTCCCTTTCTCATCCGCCAGACATAGACCCATGGTTCCAGCATGATGTCGACCCCTACATTGATCCTGATGTCTACCCAGCTAGACCATCCCCACCGGATGATACTACTTTTTCAGGAACTCATTGGCAGAGCAGCCAGTTAACAATGGGCTTCCCGAGACAGAGCCAATAGAGGGTGATTTTTGTTGGAAACCCTCACTACATCGCATAGGAACCACACTTTACCTTCCCATACTTTAGGGTTTCGTGAGGCATGCAGAGGATATTTTTAAAGATCCTACCAGGGCACGCATAATCACACCGGCTGTAGAAAAGAACTATAAAGTTTTGCCCTCAGACCTAGTTTTCATTAGAGGTCAGATGCCTGCAGATTCCTTGGTGGTCTCCAATGCGAGAAAGTCAACTAGCAAGCAGCTGCAGATGGATGCTGCGCTTCCTGACAAGGAGAGCAAGCTGAGGGACGCCTCTGGCAAGTGTGTTGCTGCTCAAGCAGAAAACCATTGATGCATTGCTAATGCACAAGGTCTGCTTGCTAGATATGACAAGGACCTCTGGGATGAAATGGAGGAGCTCCTCCAATATCTCCTAGAGGAGCACAGGAAAAGAGAACAAGAAATCGTTAGTGAAGGCCTGCTTTTTTTGTAACTACTCCATTCGCTGTGCCTTGGACTCTGCAGATACAGCTGCTCGAGGCATCAATAGGAGTGTCCGCTTACACCGGCATGATTGGCTACGCAGTTCGGGATTTTAAACCGGCAATACAACAGACCGTCTCTAATGTACCTTTTGGTAAGGAGCACCTTTTTGGCTCACAGGCCGATGGGGTGCTTGAGAAAATGAAAAAAGATAATGAAGTGGCCAAGTCCATGGGAGCTCTCCAAACCCTTACGTCACGTGGGGCTTTTCGTAGGTCATTATATAAAACCGCCTCCAAATCATCAGCCACCGGCTCTTCCTCATCCTATGAGAAAGGCTAACCTCACTCATCCTCCCATAGAGGATTTTACAAAGGTTCCTACAGGGGAAATAATAACAGAGACTGAGGGAAAACACCCTCCCCTAAATGCTCTTCCACTGCCGCCAGCAGTGACTCCCTTCACTTTCTCTCCAACTACTTAACACCTGTCGGAGGACCTCTTCAGCTCTTTATCCATCACTGGCAAAATATCAATGGGTTTTTGGATATTATCCGTCATGGTTACTATAGGAAGCTTGCTCTTTATATAGGGACCAAAATGAGGTACGCTGTGTAGTGTTCAAGCAATCCCCAGAGGTATCACAGAGGCACAAATGGCATACAAAATGCTTTTTTTGGGTGGTGTGGTCGAGCAGTTAGGCATATCAGAGGCTAGTGCTAAGAATGTTAGGCAAACACTCATGCAGTAAATGAGACACTCAATAAAGAAATCCGACACCAATTTATAAAAAATAGCACATACTTTGATACCAAGATCTTAAAAGTAGGCACTTAGTGCCTTTTTCAGGAAGTTGCAATGCGAACCTTTGGAGGAAAACAAAGACGGCAAACCAAGTAAAGTACAGTGACTTACAGGACCAATCACCTGGACTTAGGTTACGATTTGTGCAAGGTTCAAGGCCACGCCAACAGATCACCTCAGGAAGCTCTGGGGTGTTTGGGTGCAGAGGTGTGTTACAGTGTTGGGTGTCCTATTCATATCTATGGGGATTAGTCCGGTTACAAAGTTGCTGCAGGGATGAACTTAAAGGACAGTCCAGGGAAACCCACAGGGGGGCTCAACCTTTGAGGTCCTCTGGCAGGTGGAGACACCAGTCCACTCTTTCTTGGGATGTAGAGCACGGATGCAGGGGTGTCCTCTGGGTTTGGTCCAGTACTGGAGTCCTTCATGGTTGCAGGGGCTGCCTGCAGAAATGTTCTGCAGGTGTGGACTGGGGGTCCAGTCTGACCAAGCTAGCAAGTGGGCTCAGGTCTCACGAGGTGGGGAGACGTGGGGACACCCCAGGGTCCGGGGCAGATGGGTGCTGAGGTGTCCTAGGACATTGGGTCTTTCGCTCCTGGTCACTTGCTGTTGCAGGAGGGTCTGCAGAAACAATCTGCAGACGCTGTTGTGAAGTCCACGGTGGGCAAGCACAGGGTAGTCTTCTTTTCTGGAGGGCCTGGGGACCACGCTGACACCGTTGGCCCACGTCCACACGAGCTGGATGGCTCGGGTGCAGTGGTGATGTACGGCATCTGGGTTCTTTGGTCTGAGTCCTATCAGGACTTTATTGGGTGCCTGCGGCTGCAGAGGAGCAGCTTCTTTACTCCAAGGGAGTTACTCCTGGTGATAGGTGAAGCACTGGCAGCTCTCCCAGTTTCTTGGAGGCTGCAGAGACAGAGTAGGTCATTTGCTCCTCGAGGGTCTGGTTTATCTGGCAGACCAGTAGGATTTTGCGCCAAGTCGTCATGCTCCTCGGTTCTCGGGATCAGCAGGCTTCTTGTCCACTCCTTCTTTTGTGTCCCGCAAAGATCTGAGGATCTGGTATCAGGTGCCCCCTATATCCTCAATTTAGAGGATGTTAAGGGGAGAGAAGTGTAGTAGCCAATGGGCTACTTACCCATGGGGTCACTAAACCCTATAGAAGACCACTTTGTGTGGGGAGGGGCCATCATCCTGTCCAGAGTTTCTAAATTCCACCACACGCAAGATGGCAGAACTTCCTAAGTCATGTCCACTTCAGGCTTGTCACCGTAGGGGTGTTCCCAGTCTCGAAATATGACACGCTTCCTGCATCGCTAATTTTCCCACCTGTCCAGGTTCCAGATGGGCCCTGTGTAGGAAGTTGGCTCTGTATGTGCTATTTCAAAGTAAGGAATAGCATGCACAGAGTCCAAGGGTTCCCCTTAGAGGTAAGATAGTGGCAAAAAGAGATAATACTAATGCTCTATTTTGTGGTAGTGTGGTCGAGCAGTAGGGCTTATCAAAGGAGTAGTGTTAAGCATTTGTTGTACATACACACAGGCAATAAATGAGGAACACACACTCAGAGACAAATCATTACTTTAGCATGTATACTTTTTACATAAAACACAATAAGCTGTTTTAAAAGTGGACACTTAGTGCAATTTTCACAGTTCCTGGGGGAGGTAAGTTTTTGTTAGTTTTGTCAGGTAAGTAAATCACTTACAAGTCTCAGGTTTGGGTCCAAGGTAGCCCACCGTTGGGGGTTCAGAGCAACCCCAAAGTTACCACACCAGCAGCTCAGGGCCGGTCAGGTGCAGAGGTCAAAGAGGTGCTCAAAACGCACAGGCTTCAATGGAGAGAAGGGGGTGCCCCGGTTCCGGTCTGCCAGCAGGTAAGTACCCGCGTCTTCGGAGGGCAGACCAGGGGGGTTTTGTTGGGCACCGGGGGGGGACACAAGTCCACACAGAAAGTACACCCTCAGCAGCGCGGGGCGGCCGGGTGCAGTGTGCAAACAAGCGTTGGGTTCTCTGTAGATTTCAATGAGAGATCAAGGGATCTCTTCAGCGGTGCAGGCAGGCAAGGGGGGGGCTCCTCGGGGTAGCCACCACCTGGACAAGGGAGATGGCCTCCTGGGGGTCACTCCTGCACAGGAGTTCCGTTCCTTCAGGTGCTGGGGGCTGCGGGTGCAGGGTCTTTTCCAGCCGTCGGGAAATGGAGTTCAGGCAGTCGCGGTCAGGGGGAGCCTCGGGATTCCCTCTGCAGGCGTCGCTGTGGGGTCTCAGGGGGGACAACTTTGGTTACTCATGGACTCTGAGTCGCCGGAGGGTCCTCCCTGAGGTGTTGGTTCTCCACCAGTCGAGTCGGGGTCGCCGGGTGCAGTGTTGCAAGTCTCACGCTTCTTGCGGGGAGTTGCAGGGGTCTTTAAGTCTGCTCCTTGAAACAAAGTTGCAGTTCTTTTGGAGCAGTGCTGCTGTCCTCGGGAGTTTCTTGGTCTCTTGGAAGCAGGACAGTCCTCTGAGGATTCAGAGGTCGCTGGTCCTGGAGAAAGCGTCGCTGGAGCAGGGTTCTTTAGAAGGCAGGAGACAGGCCGGTAGGACTGGGGCCAAAGCAGTTGGTGTCTTCTTTCTTCTTCTGCAGGGGTTTTCAGCTCAGCAGTCTTCTTCTTCGGTAAGTTGCAGGAATCTAAATTCTTAGGTTCAGGGAAGCCCTTAAATACTAAATTTAAGGGCGTGTTTAGGTCTGGTGGGGTTAGTAGCCAATGGCTACTATCCCATAGGGTGGCTACACCCTCTTTGTGCCTCCTCCCTGAGGGGAGGGGGGCACATCCCTATTCCTATTGGGGGAATCCTCCATCTGCAAGATGGAGGATTTCTAAAAGTCAGAGTCACCTCAGCTCAGGACACCTTAGGGGCTGTCCTGACTGGCCAGTGACTCCTCCTTGTTTTTCTCATTAGCTCTCCTGGACTTGCCGCCAAAAGTGGGGGCTGTGTCCAGGGGGCGGGCATCTCCACTAGCTGGAGTGTCCTGGGGCATTGTAACACGAAGCTTGAGCCTTTGAAGCTCACTGCTAGGGGTTACAGTTCCTGCAGGGGGGAGGTGTGAAGCACCTCCACCCAGAGCAGGCTTTGTTTCTGTCCTCAGAGAGCACAAAGGCTCTCACCGCATGAGGTCAGACACTCGTCTCTCAGCAGCAGGCTGGCACAGACCAGTCAGTCCTGCACTGAACAATTGGGTAAAATACAGGGGGTATCTCTAAGATGCCCTCTGTGTGCATTTTTTTAATAAATCCAACACTGGCATCAGTGTGGGTTTATTATTCTGAGAAGTTTGATACCAAACTTCCCAGTATTCAGTGTAGCCATTATGGAGCTGTGGAGTTAGTTTTTGACAGACTCCCAGACCATATACTCTTATGGCTACCCTGCACTTACAATGTCTAAGGTTTTGCTTAGACACTGTAGGGGCATAGTGCTCATGCACTGGTGCCCTCACCTATGGTATAGTGCACCCTGCCTTAGGGCTGTAAGGCCTACTAGAGGGGTGACTTATCTATACTGCATAGGCAGTGTGAGGTTGGCATGGCACCCTGAGGGGAGTGCCATGTCGACTTATTCGTTTTGTTCTCAGCAGCACACACAAGCTGGCAAGCAGTGTGTCTGTGCTGAGTGAGGGGTCCCCAGGGTGGCATAAGATATGCTGCAGCCCTTAGAGACCTTCCCTAGCATCAGGGCCCTTGGTACCAGGGGTACCAGTTACAAGGGACTTACCTGGATGCCAGGGTGTGCCAATTGTGGAATCAAAAGTACATTTTAGGTGAAAGAACACTGGTGCTGGGGCCTGGTTAGCAGGGTCCCAGCACACTTCTCAGTCAAGTCAGCATCAGTATCAGGCAAAAAGTGGGGGGTAACTGCAACAGGGTGCCATTTCTTTACACCCTGGGATAGAGAGGTTAATGTCTTCCCTCTGAGGAAGGCCAGATCTGCAGACCAAAACCCAGTGCACTTTAGTCAAAGTTGCTTCTAAAAAAACAGGCAAAAAGTAGGGGGGTACAACAACCAGATCCCTCTCGCTACAGTTACTGTCTGGATCTCATTTCTACAGCTGTAAAAGAAACAGCACGCACAGACTTTGCCTTCAGGTTCCGACACCCTCGGTTCAAAAGCAGTGCTTTATGGATGAGCTAGTCATGGATATTTGCCTATGCGTTTCCAGCTGTCCCCCTCCTTATGTTTCTGGTTCAAAAGCTCAGGTAAACATCCCTCACATTGATACTAGTGGCCCCATGTGGGCCTGACAGCCATGGTTCACTACTATGCTAGAGTTATCAGTCGGTCCTCACAAGAAGCTTTTCCTCAACCCGAACCTTCTCTCTCAGAACCATGGACAAATCAGGCACCCAAATCCCAAGGAATTGAACCGTGCAATATGGCTCCTGAAGCCGTGGAGTTTGGATACCTTATACTACCTCTAGATTTAATGGATATTCTTAAGAAGGCACGTAAACCTACTATGATATGATGTTATGCAGCAAAATGCAAAAATTATGTCTGCTACTGTGTATCCAAACACTGGGACTACTTCAAGGTGTCAGTGCAGAGTATTCTTTTATATCTTCATTTGTAGAAAGCAAATTTAACATACACTTCCATAAGGTTACATCTGCCAGCTATAGCTGCTTACCTTTTTCAAAATCTGTTATTGAAGCTTTTATGAAAGGACTTGAGTGATTAAACCAAAGGTACCCCCAGTACCTCTTGGAAACTCAAGATTGTACTCACTAGACTCATGGACCCACCATTTGAACCTCTTCATTCTTGTCCTTTACAATTTCTGTCTTGGAAAGTGACATTCTTAGTTGCAATCACTTCCCTTAGACGTGTACGTGCGCTCCAGGCCTTAACCTTGCAAGGAACTTTTATCCAAATACAAAAGTACAAAGTAGTTCTTTGCACCAATCCGAAATCTTTTACCAAAAATGTTGGCAATTTCATTTGAATAAAACTATTAAATTGCCAGTCTCTTTTTCCGCATCCTGCTTCTGTTGCTGAAAGAGCCCTCCACACTTTAGATGTAAAGAGGGTGCTTATGTTCTACATTGACAGAATTAAACATTTAGGAAAACTAAACTTTTTCTTGCCTTTTCTCCTCCTCACAAAGGCAATCCTATTTGTAAATCCAGCATAGCAAAATGGATTATTAAATGTATCAATTTTTTTATGCTAAAGCCAAAAGTCCCCTACCTATTCCAGAGCACACTGCACTTATAAAAAAAAAAAGAAAAAAAAAAAAAGGAGCAACTATGGCCTTTTAAAGTAACATTCCCTGTGATGATATATGTAAGGCAGCTACATGCTCTACACCAAACACCTTCACTAAACATTATTGTGTGGATATTTTAGCACAACAGCAAGCTAACATAGGTCAGGCAATGCTACGTACACTATTCCAGACCACTGCACCACCCACTGCTTAGCCAACGCTTTAGAGAGGCACTGCTTTACAGACTATGCAGAGCATGTGTATCTGCAGCCAGATATTCCATCAAATGGAAAATTTTACTTACCCAGTAAGTTTGTGGCATGTAGTGGGGCATATTCACATGCACCCATCTGCCTCCCTGGGAACCTGTGGCCGTTGCAGTCTTGTCTATAAATTCATATACATGATCTTATTATCTTTCTCACTGTTATACCAACTCCATTCTCACCCGCCTGCGGGAAAAAAAAAATCTAACCATGGAGTCAATGCCCATGCACATTACCAGTGAGAGGAGGAGTCACTGTGACTCAAAAGATGTTTTGAAGAAAAACAACTTTAAACCTTCCGGACCCAACACTAGATGGCAGAAGTATGCAGAGCATCAGAATCTACAGCACTACATGCCATGAACAAATGCTTACTGGGTAAGTAACATTTTCCTTTTTTGATTGGTTGGTCTTCGTTCCACTGTAGAGCACTCCCCCTTTTTTGTTTGCCATGTGTTACTAAGGGTCTTCTATGTCAAAATGTGTAAATATTCTTCTTGAAAGACTACTAGCCATTTTTTCATCCCGATTTTGGGCTCCTGACAGCTTATTAATAGTAAGGCTTTACCTACGTTGTGTAATAAAACTGAACTGTCTCTGCTCAGAGGGCCTCAGAGGTCAAACTAATTTTTAAATGTGGCTGTACTGTCAATACGAATTATTTGTTTTTTCTCATTAACCATCCGTTTTTTATAGCGTGTGCCTGAACTAGGCAGCTCTGTTTTTATACACATCTTTTGCTTTGGCTCAGTCAATTGATATTCGTTTGAAGATTTTTCTGTGTTGCTTTGCAACAATTATCTGTTATACTCGTGTAGCATCAGGTGTAGACCTGTATTTATGCATTTTATCATGTTGGTTTTAGACTGAGTTATGCTCTAGTGCAGTTTATCTCAGCCTTTGGTGTTTTTCTCATCCTTTGTCTCCCCATGTATATTTGTTAGTATTTTGTACTTCATCTAAGGTTGTTATGAGTTAGTCTTTAAATTAATTATTCTACTACATTAATCTGTACTGTATTTATGAATTGTTCTAAGAATGTATTTATTTTGTTTTTCAACCTCAAAATGCGTTGTCTGGTCAGCGTGTAAGCCTAGGAAAAATAGTTTAGGGTTTAGGGGAATGTTTGACAACTTTTTTGTGAGTCCACAACATAACCTAATTCATCAGGATTGAAGGTAATTCATGGACCTGGATTCTTTGTGGACTTGCAGTTGGAGCTGGGTGCCATTTGATTTCCTGCTCCCCTTTTTTAAATGTGATGTGACAGCTGAGACTAGTTTGTCCTAGATGTGAATACTGGAGTGTAAACTAGCATACAGCTGTAACATCAGCAGTGGATCCAATCTCAACCATTTATTTTTTATTTTAGTATTTAAATAGCACAATCTAGACCTCTGTGTGTGAGCTGTCCATATTGAAAAATTTCCACAGGCACATAATTGTTACGTTGAGGTGTTGGATGGAATAGAACAAGTTACAAATTAGCATTGCAATAATGAACTTAGCATTTCACAACAGAGTTCTTGTGTTCACTTTGGGGCATTATAGGAGAAAGTGAATTAATAGTGGGGTCTTTGATTGTTCTGGAAAGTGATGTGTGGTGTCAGAGTTCTGGAAAGGGGAGAGTGAGTTCCAGGCTGAGGACTCCTCATCAAAGAAGTTTTGTATTTGAGCTGCTGAGATTCCAAGCTATTTCATTTTAAGAACAGTTTTGTGACTTCTTAGCCAGTTTTGAATGTCAGACATGTTGAGAACATCAGCAAACTATGGCAGTTTGTTTTCATGGATGGCCCAGTGAACACTCCAGCAGATTGTGTATTGGGTTCTGGGTGATCTGTATAGGTTGTGAAGAATAGGGACAATGTTGTCAGATATATCTGCAGAATTGAATAGCCTGGTGCATTACTGCTTTGTAGTGCTAAAGAGTACTATAGACTCCTGTCAGTGGTGCACTACTGAAAGGAAGTTTAACGACTAGTGAAGGGGCAGCTTTTTTAATAGATCATAGATATATAGATTGTCGATGGAATAGAATATTTGTAGATTTTGCCATCTTGTTGACATGGGGAGCACTAGGGATCGTAGATTTAAATGTGAAACCAAGGGATCAGACTAGCTGGGGGGGTGGGTGCTCATCATTCGACTTTAAAGAGGATCAATTCTGTCTTTGTTTAAGTTATAGAGGAGGAAAAAAAAAGTTTTTTAAAAAATGGTAGTCCTCAGCTATGTGCCAGTATTTTCTTCACACTTCACATTCTTAAATCCCACATAGCTGGACCTCATCACAGATCTGCTGGGCACACCACCACTCCATGCAATGCGAACTGCCTGCGAGGGGGCTCGAGCTCACATCCTCCGTGCGCCACACAAGCCGGTAAGAAAACATTGTATTCCTCCTTCTGAAAAATATACAAGAAAAGGGAATTAATTGTTGACTCCTACAGTAGGAACTGGTTTGATGTTTTAAGCAGAGATAAAGAGAATCATTCACATGCAGACTAGTAGCTCATAAACTGTTCAACAATTGCAATACAATCAGCAGCAGAATAATTTCTGCACATGAACTGTACTAATTGCCATTTGAGTGTTAATCAGGGAACCTTCTGTGACAGTGGACCTCATGGGCTTGTAATCTGTCTGCAGCCCCCTTTCCAGGGGAAGAGGGAGTGATCAAGGACTATTTATCATCTCCCAAAGGGGTCAACAATCTGAATATGGCATGGAATGAGGTCTTGACATGTGACATCAACAAATTCTGCCTAGTCAATGAATGTCATTGGTCTAGGTCATACAGGGTGCTTGCAGATTCTATGATAGCATTAGTCATTTAATTGGGTAAGTGTTATACGATTTAGATCATCTGGATAACTTCAGACCATTAAAAGCAGAACTTTTCCTAAAGGACTGACTGAAGTTGCTGTGGATGCGAAAAGGAAGTCCAAGTGTCATGTTAACAAATTTCTCTGTTGGCCATAACCAGTTTGTGTCTCTTTTGTTTTCTTTTTGCAGCCGTCGCTATCCGTACTCTATATGCTGTCAGGAGAAGCTACCCACGAGGCTGTTCACCTCCTGTGCCGCATGCTGGTCTTTGATCCTGTGAGTGTCTCTTCCTGCTGATAATCTTCTCTTGTTTTGTAAGCATAGTGTGCCAATCGTTCTCCCTTGTCTGATATACAGTGTATCCACAGTCCTCATGCATATGTGCACCTACAGAATGACATGGGCTCCTCCTTTTTCTACTTACTAAACTAAAGAGGGGTGGGAGTATAGGTGGGCACCTAAGCAATGGTGGAACTGCTGGTGGAAACAGCAAAGGTGGTGGTTGTTGTGGTAGTAAGAAAGAGAAGGAGGAAGTGTACACTATATGTGTGCCTACTTATCTACAACAGAAACACTCACAATGAAGTGGTTTCATACATGATTGTGTCAGAAGCAGGTTTAGACATCTGGACCAATGCACCGGGATAAGACCTGAATAATTAGCTTTGAAGTGTGACTGTAAATGCTCGTGTACACACAAGTTTACAGACAGTAAAAGCTTCACCAGCTGTTCGGATCAACTTGAACACCAAAACATTCTGATGTAAACGTATGTAACTTTTGGGAGAAGGGGATGAGCCGGCAGACTTTTTGTCTGGCATGACAGTTTTGCAGCTTGAATCCTTTTCAGGATTCACATGCGGTGCATTATTCCGCAGTCTAGAGGTTAGGTCCGGAATTGTCTTTATTTTTATTTTTTATTTTTTAACCTGTCGGCGTTGTCGATCACCATTTGGTGTCATGTACATCCCTTTGTGTGATGTCAGTGGCGCCCGGGATGTCCTGTGCATAGTCACTACCTTCAAATTATTTTTTCCTTTATTGGTCTGAAGGCGACAGATGAGTTCCTATAGAGTTGTTTTTTTTTTTTTTTTGTTTTTTTTTAACCGAAGCTTTTTGTAGAAAAATTGACTGTTTCACCAAAGACCGCGAGAAAAGAACCAGAGAAAAGGGGAGGCTTCTTTTATTGTCCCGGCGGAGTACCGCACCAACTACGTGGCCGGCCAGTGAAGGCAGGTAGGGGTCATTGAAAACACCCCCTTTAAATTCTGCGCAAACTGCCACCACAAGTTTGCCCAGAGAGACCCCACGAGGTCTGCAATTTGTCTTCGAAAGACCACAAGACGAGGACTGTGAAGTCTGAGCTGCACTTGTATCCAAGACTTTTAAGGTATGTGGACAAAAAAGGATGGCACGGTACACCACCAGGCCAGCACACAGAGGACACAAGTTTTTTTTGAAGGACTTCTGCCTCTCAAGCGATTAGGAAAATGTTGAAGCCAAGTTGGCTCATGGAGAGGGATCAGAAGTCGAAATGTATGTAGCTGCCGCTGACAAAAAAACAAGCGGCAAAGGATGCCGTAAAAAAGAAACCAAAGGTAATGGAAACACTGAAAGGCTCACATCTAAAACCCTGACATTAAATCTCACAAGGTAGCCTTGGTTCGGAAACAATCATCGACTTAAAGGCAACTGAAAACAAGGGAGACGCACGGATCCTGGCTGAGTAGTACCGATGCAGCCAAGACACCGTCAAAGCCCTCAACTACTCTATCCGCTCGAGCACGTGAGAGGGAAAAAACCAAGGCTTCAGAGGCAGCTAAACCATCGATGCCGAAGAAGAGGCCTTTGTTGACTCTCAAAGCAGAAGGCAAAAATCTTGAAAGAAAAAAAGGGTTGGGGCAGAAAAGGTAGCACTCCTGCAAGAAAAAGCTTGACAAGTCCTTGAAGAAATTTGGATCCCCCCTGAAGCCATTGACATCCTTCGACTCAGAGGAGGACAGCCTTCCCTGGAGGCTCCAGCAACACCAGAACCCCATGGAAAAGAAGAAGAGTTCTTCTAACTCGAGGATGTCAAGGAAGAGGACATGATTTGATGAATCGTGGACAATCTCAACGCCAACTTCCCTGAGATGGGTGGACAGGTACCCTTGGAGGCCATCACCACCAGAGGACCTCTCCATGTGTAACAACTTCATTAAAAGAACTACTGAAACATATGGAGTCCAGATAGAGGAAGAAAAGGGAGACTTTTCTCCTCGAGACCCTAATGCCAGCCAGCAAGGGGAACCTATGTCTTCCAGTGCTACCCACCTTATTGAATCAAGGGAAAGAGGCTATTCAGGGAATCTGCTACTGCTAAATCTGTTACCCCCCAGAGTAGAAAAGAAATGTAAACCATCTACTCAAGACCTGAAATACATTCAAGGAAACGCCCTTGTTGACTCCATCACAATGTCAACCGCAAGAATGCAGAGCAACACATCACAGGTCTTCACGAAGTGCCTTGCAGCAGGTGCCGCATACCTAAGAAGGAAGGGTATCCATGCAATTCATACTTAGACAACTGGCTAGTAAATGCAAAATCAAACCAGAAATGCTGAAAAGGCATTCAAACCACCACACTAGGATGTCTGGATTTCTCAATAAATCACAAAAAGTGGTCTCCACAGCCGGAACAAGAAAAGCTGTTTCTGGGAGCGACCCTAACTTCAAAGACGCCCCTTAAATACTCTGTCTAGGAGAGGGCACAGGCAGTCACAGAGCGTGTTATACCAGAAGGGGCAATCTGACCGTGAGGACAGTCATGAAACTAATGGGCATGATGGCATCATGCATACCGCTCATAACACATGCAAGACTGCCCATGTGACCTTTCCAAGAATGGATCTGCAACACATGGTCACGAGCACACAACTCCGCAGTCCCACCATCTGAAAAGGAGAGCAAGAGGCTGGACATGGTGGAGAGGACTATGGAGAGGGTGGATGCAACCAAGTGGTGAATTGCCTACTCCATTGCACTGTTAAATAGATACAGCCTCCAACAATGGAATGAAATGTAGTTCTTCGTGCAACACCTCCCAGAAGAGTACAAAAAGAGGGCCAAGGCAGTTATGTAAAAGGGCTGAAACAAACCAACACATTCCTAAAATTAACCTTGAATGCAGCAGAACAGTCAAAGTAATAGAGTCTTTAAAATACAGAGTCACATTCAGGTGGAGAGGAACACAACCTGAAGATCCACTGACAGAGCGCCTTTCACATTGGGGCAGCAGCAACTGCAAGGCAGCTCACACCAATCTGCACAGCAAACCACGTACCAACAGTGCAACATCCTGCTAGACAGCCCTTTTGTGCATGAGGAAGGGAAAGAGGCCAAATTCCCAGAGGAAGAGGAACAACAAACAATTGACTTGCCCAACAACACCTGCCCCCCCACATAACACCAGTTGGAGGCCGATTAGGAAGTTGCCCACAAAAGTGGGAAACTGTAACCTCCGACAAATGGATTTTGAACTTGATACGTCATGGGTACTGTATAGAACTTACCAAGGAACCACCACAACCCCCTCCCAAATCCAAAGAGATTTCAAGGGGAAGAGATCATACAACTAACGAGAGGTGAAGGAACTTGTACAAAAGAAAGACATTGAAAGGGTACCAACAAGGAAAATAAACAAGGAAAACTATTCTCCTTCCATCCTTGTCCCAAAACAGGATCTAACTTGAAGACCAGTCCTAGACCTCAGGTTCTTGAACAAATTCATTTCACGATGACAACACTCTAAGGAGTTATACCACTTCTAAATAAAAGAGATTATATGGTAACCGTGGACCTAAAGGACACCTATTTAAATATCCCAATGAATTAAAGACACAAAGAATACCTCAGATTTGTTTTGGACCTGGTGCACTACCAGTTCACAGTGCTGCCTTTTGGCATAAAATCAGCATCACTGGTCTTCACCAAGAAGGAAGGGTATCCTTGTATATCCATATTTAAACGACTGGCTAGTAAATGCGGAATCAAACCAGAAATGCCGGAAAGGCCTTCAAACAGTAACCACACTAGAAATCTGGGTTTCTCAGTAAACCACAAAACGTCATCTCCACAGCTGAAACAGGAAAAGGTGTTTCTGGGAGTGACCCTAAACTCCAGAACAGCCTGAGTATACCTTGTCCAAAAGAGGGCACTGGCAATCATAGAGCAAATTTGACTATATCAGAAGGGGCAGTCTCTGACAGTGAGGGTAGTCATGAAACTAATGGGCATGATGGTATCATGCATACCGCTCATAACACAGGCAAAACTGCACATGTGACCTTTCTAAGAATATGTCTGCAACAAATGGTCATAAGCCACCAGGAGATTTGGAGGATCTAGTGGCTATCAACAAATATACAAAAGGAGGCACAAGGAAATCCATGGACATGACAGAAGGGAGACCATTCAAGACTCCAACTCCAGTGATGACATGACAACGGATACATCCCACAAGAGTTGGGAAGCACACACAGGCATCCTGAAGATACAGGGACAATGGAACAACGTAGTTGCACTGAAACACACCAGCTACTCGGAAATGAAAACAGTTTCCTAGCTCTGAAGGCATGCCAAACACACACCACAGATCAAACTGTACTAATACAAACAGACAATACAAAAACAATGTTTTACCTCAACAAAAAGAGAGGAACAAAATCATTCAGCTGTGCAAGCTAACACAATATATATGGCAGTGGGCAATGCCAAGTATAATCACACTGCAAGCAGTACACCTAAAGGGGACAAAAAAAATAAACATACAAGAAATCAGCTTCTACAAATGAGTACTAAAACAGGTACTGGAGAAAAGCTTCAAAGTCTGGGGAAGACCAGAAATAGACCTGTTCGCAACAGCGAGTAATGTAAGCTTTAAGTGGTATTATAATTTTGGGGTTTCAGGGCCACCAATCAGAAGAGAATGCCCTGTCAATGAACTGGTCAGGGAGATTTTCTTACACCTTTCGTCCAATACCCCTGACACCGGAGGTGCTGGAGAAAGCCAGACAAATAGGGACGCACCTCGTTCTCATCACTTTACAATGGACCAGACACACTTGGTGCTCAGACCTGCTAGAAATGTCCAGTGGACAAATGAGGACAATCAAAGCAAAACAAAATCTGTTAATAATACAGGAGGGGAGAGTGTACCACTCAGCTTAGCATCCTGGCTCCTGAGTATTTGGAGTTTGGACATCTCCAACTGCTACAAGGACAATGGAAATCTTCAAGGAAGCAAGAAAGGATGCTACACAAAAATGCTATGCAGCTAAATGGGGAAGTGTAGGAAGTTGGCTCTGTATGTGCTATTTCAAAGTAAGGAATAGCATGCACAGAGTCCAAGGGTTCCCCTTAGAGGTAAAATAGTGGTAAAAAGAGATAATACTAATGCTCTATTTTGTGGTAGTGTGGTCGAGCAGTAGGCTTATCCAAGGAGTAGTGTTAAGCATTTGTTGTACATACACCTAGACAATAAATGAGGTACACACACTCAGAGACAAATCCAGCCAATAGGTTTTGTTATAGAAAAATATCTTTTCTTAGTTTATTTTAAGAACCACAGGTTCAAATTTAACATGTAATATCTTGTTTGAAAGGTATTGCAGGTAAGTACATTAAGAACTTTGAATCATTTCAATTGCATGTATACTTTTCAAGTTATTCACAAATAGCTATTTTAAAAGTGGACACTTAGTGCAATTTTCACAGTTCCTGGGGGAGGTAAGTTTTTGTTAGTTTTACCAGGTAAGTACGACACTTACAGGGTTCAGTTCTTGGTCCAAGGTAGCCCACCGTTGGGGGTTCAGAGCAACCCCAAAGTTACCACACCAGCAGCTCAGGGCCGGTCAGGTGCAGAGTTCAAAGTGGTGCCCAAAACGCATAGGCTTCAATGGAGAGAAGGGGGTGCCCCGGTTCCAGTCTGCCAGCAGGTAAGTACCCGCGTCTTCGGAGGGCAGACCAGGGGGGTTTTGTAGGGCACCGGGGGGGACACAAGCCCACACAGAAATTTCACCCTCAGCGGCGCGGGGGCGGCCGGGTGCAGTGTTAGAACAAGCGTCGGGTTCGCAATGGAAGTCAATGAGAGATCAAGGGATCTCTTCAGCGCTGCAGGCAGGCAAGGGGGGCTTCCTCGGGGAAACCTCCACTTGGGCAAGGGAGAGGGACTCCTGGGGGTCACTTCTGCAGTAAAAGTCCGGCCCTTCAGGTCCTGGGGGCTGCGGGTGCAGGGTCTTTTCCAGGCGTCGGGACTTAGGTTTCAGAGAGTCGCGGTCAGGGGAAGCCTCGGGATTCCCTCTGCAGGCGGCGCTGTGGGGGCTCAGGGGGGACAGGTTTTGGTACTCACAGTCGTAGAGTAGTCCGGGGGTCCTCCCTGAGGTGTTGGTTCTCCACCAGCCGAGTCGGGGTCGCCGGGTGCAGTGTTGCAAGTCTCACGCTTCTTGCGGGGAGATTGCAGGGTTCTTTAAAGTTGCTCCTTTGGATAAAGTTGCAGTCTTTTTGGAGCAGGTCCGCTGTCCTCGGGAGTTTCTTGTCGTCGTCGAAGCAGGGCAGTCCTCAGAGGATTCAGAGGTCGCTGGTCCCTTTGGATGGTGTCGCTGGAGCAGAGTTCTTTGGAAGGCAGGAGACAGGCCGGTGAGTTTCTGGAGCCAAGGCAGTTGTTGTCTTCTGGTCTTCCTCTGCAGGGGTTTTCAGCTAGGCAGTCCTTCTTCTTGTTGTTGCAGGAATCTGATTTCTAGGTTCAGGGAGAGCCCTTAAATACTAAATTTAAGGGCGTGTTTAGGTCTGGGGGGTTAGTAGCCAATGGCTACTAGCCCTGAGGGTGAGTACACCCTCTTTGTGCCTCCTCCCAAGGGGAGGGGGTCACATCCCTAATCCTATTGGGGGAATCCTCCATCTGCAAGATGGAGGATTTCTACAAGTTAGAGTCACCTCAGCTCAGGACACCTTAGGGGCTGTCCTGACTGGCCAGTGACTCCTCCTTGTTATTCTCATTATTTTCTCCGGCCTTGCCGCCAAAAGTGGGGGCCGTGGCCGGAGGGGGCGGGCAACTCCACTAGCTGGAGTGTCCTGCGGTGCTGTGACAAAGGGGTGAGCCTTTGAGGCTCACCGCCAGGTGTTACAGCTCCTGCCTGGGGGAGGTGTTAGCATCTCCACCCAGTGCAGGCTTTGTTACTGGCCTCAGAGTGACAAAGGCACTCTCCCCATGGGGCCAGCAACATGTCTCTAGTGTGGCAGGCTGCTGGAACCAGTCAGCCTACACAGATAGTCGGTTAAGTTTCAGGGGGCACCTCTAAGGTGCCCTCTGTGGTGTATTTTACAATAAAATGTACACTGGCATCGGTGTGCATTTATTGTGCTGAGAAGTTTGATACCAAACTTCCCAGTTTTCAGTGTAGCCATTATGGTGCTGTGGAGTTCGTGTAAAACAGACTCTCAGACCATATACTCTTATGGCTACCCTGCACTTACAATGTCTAAGGTTTTGCTTAGACACTGTAGGGGCACAGTGCTCATGCACTGGTACCCTCACCTATGGTATAGTGCACCCTGCCTTAGGGCTGTAAGGCCTGCTAGAGGGGTGTCTTACCTATACTGCATAGGCAGTGAGAGGCTGGCATGGCACCCTGAGGGGAGTGCCATGTCGACTTACTCATTTTGTTCTCACTAGCACACACAAGCTGGTAAGCAGTGTGTCTGTGCTGGGTGAGGGGTCTCTAGGGTGGCATAATACATGCTGCAGCCCTTAGAGACCTTCCCTGGCATCAGGGCCCTTGGTACCAGAGGTACCAGTTACAAGGGACTTATCTGGATGCCAGGGTGTGCCAATTGTGGAATCAAAAGTACAGGTTAGGGAAAGAACACTGGTGCTGGGGCCTGGTTAGCAGGCCTCAGCACACTTTCAATTCAAAACATAGCATCAGCAAAGGCAAAAAGTCAGGGGGTAACCATGCCAAGGAAGCATTTCCTTACACAACCCCCCCCCCCCCCCAAACGAAAGAGGATGAGACTAACCTTTCCCAAGAGAGTCTTCATTTTCTAAGTGGAAGAACCTGGAAAGGCCATCTGCATTGGCATGGGCAGTCCCAGGTCTGTTTTTCCACTATAAAGTCCATTCCCTGTAGGGAGATGGACCACCTCAACAGTTTTGGATTTTCACCTTTCATTTGCATCAGCCATCTGAGAGGTCTGTGGTCAGTCTGAACTAGGAAGTGAGTACCAAAGAGGTATGGTCTCAGCTTCTTCAGGGACCAAACCACAGCAAAGGCCTCCCTCTCAATAGCACTCCAACGCTGCTCCCTGGGGAGTAACCTCCTGCTAATGAAAGCAACAGGCTGGTCAAGGCCATCATCATTTGTTTGGGACAAAACTGCCCCTATCCCATGTTCAGAGGCATCTGTTTGCACAATGAACTGCTTGGAGTAATCTGGAGCTTTTAGAACTGGTGCTGTGCACATAGCTTGTTTCAGGGTGTCAAAGGCCTGTTGGCATTCTACAGTCCAGTTTACTTTCTTGGGCATTTTCTTGGAGGTGAGTTCTGTGAGGGCTGTCACAATGGATCCATATCCCTTCACAAACCTCCTGTAGTACCCAGTCAAGCCAAGGAATGCCCTGACTTGAGTCTGGGTTTTTGGAGCTGCCCAGTCCAGAATAGTCTGGATCTTAGGCTGGAGTGGCTGAACTTGGCCTCCACCTACAAGGTGTCCCAAGTAAACCACAGTTCCCTGCCCTATCTGGCATTTGGATGCCTTGATAGAGCGGCCTGCAGATTGCAGAGCCTTCAAAACCTTCTTCAGGTGGACCAGGTGATCCTGCCAGGTGGAGCTGAAGACAGCAATATCATCAAGATAAGCTGCACTAAAGGATTCCAGCCCAGCAAGGACTTGATTCACCAACCTTTGGAAGGTGGCAGGGGCATTCTTTAAACCAAAGGGCATAACAGTGAACTGATAATGCCCATCAGGTGTGGAGAATGCTGTCTTTTCTTTTGCTCCAGGGGCCATTTTGATTTGCCAGTACCCTGCTGTTAAGTCAAAGGTACTTAAGAATTTGGCAGCCCCTAATTTGTCTATTAGCTCATCAGCTCTAGGAATGGGATGAGCATCTGTCTTTGTGACAGAGTTGAGACCTCTGTAGTCTACACAAAACCTCATCTCTCTCTTCCCTTCTTTGGTGTGAGGTTTGGGGACTAAGACCACTGGGCTAGCCCAGGGGCTGTCAGAGTACTCAATTACTCCCAATTCCAGCATCTTGTGGACTTCCACCTTGATGCTCTCCTTAACTTGGTCAGACTGTCTAAATATTTTGTTTTTGACAGGCATGCTGTCTCCTGTGTCCACATCATGGGTACACAGGTGTGTCTGACCAGGGGTTAGGGAGAAGAGTTCAGCAAACTGCTGCAGGACCTTCCTGCAGTCAGACTGCTGTTGGCTAGAGAGGGTGTCTGAGTAGATCACTCCATCTACTGAGCCATCTTTAGGGTCTGATGAGAGGAGATCAGGGAGAGGTTCACTCTCAGCTTCCTGGTCCTCATCTGTTACCATCAACAGATTTACATCAGCCCTGTCATGGAAGAGCTTAAGGCGGTTCACATGGATCACCCTCTTGGGGCTCCTGCTTGTGCCCAGGTCCACCAGGTAGGTGACCTGACTCTTCCTCTCTAGTACTGGGTAAGGGCCACTCCATTTGTCCTGAAGTGCCCTGGGAGCCACAGGCTCCAGAACCCAGACTTTCTGCCCTGGTTGGAACTCAACCAGTGCAGCCTTTTGGTCATACCAAAACTTCTGGAGCTGTTGGCTGGCCTCAAGGTTTTTACTTGCCTTTTCCATGTACTCTGCCATCCTTGAGCGAAGGCCAAGTACATAGTCCACTATGTCTTGTTTAGGCTCATGAAGAGGTCTCTCCCAGCCTTCTTTAACAAGAGCAAGTGGTCCCCTTACAGGGTGGCCAAACAGAAGTTCAAAGGGGGAGAATCCTACTCCCTTCTGAGGCACCTCTCTGTAAGCGAAAAGCAGACATGGCAGGAGGACATCCCATCTCCTTTTGAGTTTTTCTGGGAGCCCCATGATCATGCCCTTTAATGTCTTGTTGAATCTCTCAACAAGGCCATTAGTTTGTGGATGATATGGTGTAGTGAATTTGTAAGTCACTCCACACTCATTCCACATGTGTTTTAGGTATGCTGACATGAAGTTGGTACCTCTGTCAGACACCACCTCCTTAGGGAAACCCACTCTGGTAAAGATACCAATGAGGGCCTTGGCTACTGCAGGGGCAGTAGTCGACCTAAGGGGAATAGCTTCAGGATACCTAGTAGCATGATCCACTACTACTAGGATGTACATATTTCCTGAGGCTGTGGGAGGTTCTAGTGGACCAACTATGTCCACACCCACTCTTTCAAAGGGGACCCCCACCACTGGAAGTGGAATGAGGGGGGCCTTTGGATGCCCACCTGTCTTACCACTGGCTTGACAGGTGGGGCAGGAGAGGCAAAACTCCTTAACCTTCTGGGACATTTTGGGCCAGTAGAAGTGGTTGACTAACCTCTCCCACGTCTTGGTTTGTCCCAAATGCCCAGCAAGGGGAATATCATGGGCTAAGGTCAGAATAAACTCTCTGAAACCCTGAGGCACTACCACTCTCCTAGTGGCACCAGGTTTGGGATCTCTTGCCTCAGTGTACAGGAGTCCATCTTCCCAATAGACCCTATGTGTTCCATTTTTCTTGCCTTTGGACTCTTCAGCAGCTTGATGCCTAAGGCCTTCAAGAGAGGGACAGGTTTCTTGTCCCTTACACAACTCTTCCCTTGAGGGTCCCCCTGGGCCCAAGAGCTCAACCTGATAAGGTTCCAGCTCCATAGGCTCAGTTCCCTCAGAGGGCAGAACTTCTTCCTGAGAAGAGAGGTTCTCTTGTTGGTGTTGTGTTGCAGCTGGTTTCCCAGCTGACTTTCCTTTTCTCTTGGTAGGCTGGGCCATCTTTCCAGACTCCAGCTCTACTTTTTCACCCTGTGCCTTGCACTGTGCCCTAGTCTTGACACACACCAGTTCAGGGATACCCAGCATGGCTGCATGGGTTTTCAGTTCTACCTCAGCCCATGCTGAGGACTCCAGGTCATTTCCAAGCAAACAGTCTACTGGGATATTTGAGGAGACCACCACCTGTTTCAGGCCATTGACCCCTCCCCACTCTAAAGTTACCATTGCCATGGGATGTACTTTAGTCTGATTGTCAGCATTGGTGACTGGATAGGTTTGTCCAGTCAGGTATTGGCCAGGGGAAACCAGTTTCTCTGTCACCATGGTGACACTGGCACCTGTATCCCTCAGGCCCTCTACACTTGTCCCATTAATTAAGAGCTGCTGCCTGTATTTTTGCATGTTAGGGGGCCAGGCAGCCAGTGTGGCTAAATCCACCCCACCCTCAGAGACTAATGTAGCCTCAGTGTGACACCTGATTTGCTCTGGGCACACTGTTGATCCCACTTGGAGACTGGCCATTCCAGTTTTAGCTGGATGGGAGTTAGAAGTGGTATCTTTCTTGGGACAGGCCTTGTCTCCAGTTTGGTGTCCAGACTGACTACAGTTTCGACACCAGGCCTTTTTGGGATCAAAGTTTTTACCCTTGTACCCAGGATTGTTTTGTGAAGAGGCTCTGGGCCCACCCTCCTGTGCAGGTTTTTGGGGGCCTGTAGAAGACTCTTTACTATTTTTATTTTTGGCTGTCTCACCACCCTTCCCCTGGGGAGGTTTTGTGACCCCTTTCTTTTGGTCACCCCCTGTGGAAGTTTTGGACACCCTAGTCTTGACCCAATGGTCCGCCTTCTTTCCCAATTCTTGGGGAGAAATTGGTCTTAGGTCCACCAGATGCTGATGCAGTTTATCATTGAAACAATTACTTAATAGGTGTTCTTTCACAAATAAATTGTACAGCCCATCATAATCATTTACACCATTTCCTTGAATCCAACCATCTAGTGTTTTTACTGAGTAGTCTACAAAGTCAACCCAGGTCTGGCTCGAGGATTTTTGAGCCCCCCTGAATCTAATCCTATACTCCTCAGTGGAGAATCCAAAGCCCTCAATCAGGGTACCCTTCATGAGGTCATAAGATTCTGCATCTTTTTTAGAGAGTGTGAGGAGTCTATCCCTACACTTTCCTGTGAACATTTCCCAAAGGAGAGCACCCCAGTGAGATTTGTTCACTTTTCTGGTTTCACAAGCCCTCTCAAAAGCTGTGAACCATTTGGTGATGTCATCACCATCTTCATATTTAGTTACAATCCCTTTGGGGATTTTCAACATGTCAGGAGAATCTCTGACCCTAGTTATGTTGCTGCCACCATTGATGGGTCCTAGGCCCATCTCTTGTCTTTCCCTTTCTATGGCTAGGATCTGTCTTTCCAAAGCCAATCTTTTGGCCATCCTGGCTAACTGGATGTCCTCTTCACTGGAGTTATCCTCAGTGATTTCAGAGTTGTTGGTCCCTCCTGTGAGGGAACCAGCATCTCTGACTATTATTTGTGGAGTCAGGGCTTGAGAAGCCCTGTTCTCCCTAGATAGGACTGGTGGGGGGGAATCACCCTCCAAGTCACTATCTTCATCCTCTGTGTTGCCATCCTCAGAGGGGTTGGCCTTTTCAAACTCTGCCAACAGCTCCTGGAGCAGTAGTTTGGAAGGTCTGGGGCCCATGGTTATTTTCTTTATTTTACAGAGTGAACTTAGCTCCCTCATCTTAAGATGGAGGTAAGGTGTGGTGTCGAGTTCCACCACATTCACATCTGTACTAGACATTGTGCTTCTAAAAGTTGGAATACTTTTTAAGAAACTAAAACTGGTTCTAGAATCTAATTCAAACTTTTACCAACCTTTTAAACGCTAAAAGCAATGCTAACAGGGACTAACACAAGGCCCTAGCAGGACTTTAAAGAATTTAGAAAACTTTTCAAATTGCAAAAATCAATTTCTAATGACAATTTTGGAATTTGTCATGTGATCAGGTATTGGCTGAGTAGTCCAGCAAATGCAAAGTCTTGTACCCCACCGCTGATCCACCAATGTAGGAAGTTGGCTCTGTATGTGCTATTTCAAAGTAAGGAATAGCATGCACAGAGTCCAAGGGTTCCCCTTAGAGGTAAAATAGTGGTAAAAAGAGATAATACTAATGCTCTATTTTGTGGTAGTGTGGTCGAGCAGTAGGCTTATCCAAGGAGTAGTGTTAAGCATTTGTTGTACATACACCTAGACAGTAAATGAGGTACACACACTGAGACAAATCCAGCCAATAGGTTTTGTTATAGAAAAATATATTTTCTTAGTTTATTTTAAGAACCACAGGTTCAAATTTAACATGTAATATCTTGTTTGAAAGGTATTGCAGGTAAGTACATTAAGAACTTTGAATCATTTCAATTGCATGTATACTTTTCAAGTTATTCACAAATAGCTATTTTAAAAGTGGACACTTAGTGCAATTTTCACAGTTCCTGGGGGAGGTAAGTTTTTGTTAGTTTTACCAGGTAAGTACGACACTTACAGGGTTCAGTTCTTGGTCCAAGGTAGCCCACCGTTGGGGGTTCAGAGCAACCCCAAAGTTACCACACCAGCAGCTCGGGGCCGGTCAGGTGCAGAGTTCAAAGTGGTGCCCCAAACGCATAGGCTTCAATGGAGAGAAGGGGGTGCCCCGGTTCCAGTCTGCCAGCAGGTAAGTACCCGCGTCTTCGGAGGGCAGACCAGGGGGGTTTTGTAGGGCACCGGGGGGGGACACAAGCCCACACAGAAATTTCACCCTCAGCGGCGCGGGGGCGGCCGGGTGCAGTGTTAGAACAAGCGTCGGGTTCGCAATGGAAGTCAATGAGAGATCAAGGGATCTCTTCAGCGCTGCAGGCAGGCAAGGGGGGCTTCCTCGGGGAAATCTCCACTTGGGCAAGGGAGAGGGACTCCTGGGGGTCACTTCTGCAGTGAAAGTCCGGCCCTTCAGGTCCTGGGGGCTGCGGGTGCAGGGTCTTTTCCAGGCGTCGGGACTTAGGTTTTAGAGAGTCGCGGTCAGGGGAAGCCTCGGGATTCCCTCTGCAGCCGGCGCTGTGGGGGCTCAGGGGGGACAGGTTTTGGTACTCACAGTCGTAGAGTAGTCCGGGGGTCCTCCCTGAGGTGTTGGTTCTCCACCAGCCGAGTCGGGGTCGCCGGGTGCAGTGTTGCAAGTCTCACGCTTCTTGCGGGGAGATTGCAGGGTTCTTTAAAGTTGCTCCTTTGGATAAAGTTGCAGTCTTTTTGGAGCAGGTCCGCTGTCCTCGGGAGTTTCTTGTCGTCGTCGAAGCAGGGCAGTCCTCAGAGGATTCAGAGGTCGCTGGTCCCTTTGGATGGTGTCGCTGGAGCAGAGTTCTTTGGAAGGCAGGAGACAGGCCGGTGAGTTTCTGGAGCCAAGGCAGTTGTTGTCTTCTGGTCTTCCTCTGCAGGGGTTTTCAGCTAGGCAGTCCTTCTTCTTGTTGTTGCAGGAATCTGATTTCTAGGTTCAGGGAGAGCCCTTAAATACTAAATTTAAGGGCGTGTTTAGGTCTGGGGGGTTAGTAGCCAATGGCTACTAGCCCTGAGGGTGAGTACACCCTCTTTGTGCCTCCTCCCAAGGGGAGGGGGTCACATCCCTAATCCTATTGGGGGAATCCTCCATCTGCAAGATGGAGGATTTCTACAAGTTAGAGTCACCTCAGCTCAGGACACCTTAGGGGCTGTCCTGACTGGCCAGTGACTCCTCCTTGTTATTCTCATTATTTTCTCCGGCCTTGCCGCCAAAAGTGGGGGCCGTGGCCGGAGGGGGCGGGCAACTCCACTAGCTGGAGTGTCCTGCGGTGCTGTGACAAAGGGGTGAGCCTTTGAGGCTCACCGCCAGGTGTTACAGCTCCTGCCTGGGGGAGGTGTTAGCATCTCCACCCAGTGCAGGCTTTGTTACTGGCCTCAGAGTGACAAAGGCACTCTCCCCATGGGGCCAGCAACATGTCTCTAGTGTGGCAGGCTGCTGGAACCAGTCAGCCTACACAGATAGTCGGTTAAGTTTCAGGGGGCACCTCTAAGGTGCCCTCTGTGGTGTATTTTACAATAAAATGTACACTGGCATCAGTGTGCATTTATTGTGCTGAGAAGTTTGATACCAAACTTCCCAGTTTTCAGTGTAGCCATTATGGTGCTGTGGAGTTCGTGTAAAACAGACTCTCAGACCATATACTCTTATGGCTACCCTGCACTTACAATGTCTAAGGTTTTGCTTAGACACTGTAGGGGCACAGTGCTCATGCACTGGTACCCTCACCTTTGGTATAGTGCACCCTGCCTTAGGGCTGTAAGGCCTGCTAGAGGGGTGTCTTACCTATACTGCATAGGCAGTGAGAGGCTGGCATGGCACCCTGAGGGGAGTGCCATGTGGACTTACTCATTTTGTTCTCACTAGCACACGCAAGCTGGTAAGCAGTGTGTCTGTGCTGGGTGAGGGGTCTCTAGGGTGGCATAATACATGCTGCAGCCCTTAGAGACCTTCCCTGGCATCAGGGCCCTTGGTACCAGAGGTACCAGTTACAAGGGACTTATCTGGATGCCAGGGTGTGCCAATTGTGGAATCAAAAGTACAGGTTAGGGAAAGAACACTGGTGCTGGGGCCTGGTTAGCAGGCCTCAGCACACTTTCAATTAAAAACATAGCATCAGCAAAGGCAAAAAGTCAGGGGGTAACCATGCCAAGGAGGCATTTCCTTACAGGAAGACATATTCACTGGTGCACAAATTAGAGTTATTTGGAGACCAGGACTAGATGGGAAACTGATAACATATCTCACTCATCAGCTAAATACCAGGCTGCCCTATTCATCCTTAAATGTACATCTGGCAGCTGTAGTGGCCTACACTATGGGTACTTCACCCAACAGCTTCTTCACATCTCTACTGGTGAAAAGATTCCTATAGGGAGCTAAGAGAATCGCTCCGCGAAGATCCGCACCATTGTGGAACTTACAAACAGTGCTAACACAGTTAATGACAAAGCCCTTTGAACCTTTGCACAGAACAGACCTAAAATCACTAATGCTCGACAGCGTTCCTAATTGCAATCACATTGCTACGCAGAGTAAGCGAATTGCAGGCGCTAAAAATACAGGAACCATACTTGAAAATACACTAGGACAAGGTGGTTCTCAGAACTAACCCCCAATTTATGGCAAAGATGGTAGCCCAGCTTCATGTTAACCAAAGTATTCCGCTATCATCTTTCTTCAAAGAGCCAAAGACACAAACAGAGCCCTGCACACAATGGATGTAAGAGAGTCCTAAGGTAGTATCTGCAAGAAACCAGAGTTTTTGTAAAGGAAATCAGTTGTTTGTCTCATTTGCCACAGTAACTAAAGTACCACTCTAAAGGTGGATTGAGGAACCAATACTGACTTGCTATGCTAGGGCAGGGATGACACTGCCCACTCGCTCAAGAGCCCAATCAATACAAAAAAAAGGGTACAACACTGGCATTCCTAGCAAACGTACCAATGGAGGCGATCTGTGCAGAAGCAACATGTGCGTCACCACACACCTTCAAAAAACATTGTGTGGATATCCAAGTGAACAAGGAGGCAGAAGTGGGACAAAGAGTACAGCAGCACTTTTTTGCCAATACTTCCTCATTTTATCCCAGCCAACTCATGGGAGGGGATACCATGATCTAATGCACAGCACGCCAATCCAGCAAATGATTAATGCTGCAAAACGAAATTGTTACTTATCAGTAGGAATAGTTATGCAGCTTGAATAGTTTTCACATGCAACCCACCCACCTCCCCGGAAATGGGAGGAGACACAATCAGGTGGGAAATAAAAGAACAAGAACGAGGTGTAGATAGCTAGCCTGGTGTGTGGCGGACATCTATGGTGTTGACACCGTATACCAGGTCCAGACGACCTCTATTAGTGAATGTAGGCAGTGTCTAGGAAGCCAGGGCTCTCGAGAGGTAGCTGTGGATGAGCAGACAAGGCTTATCCAGGAGACATGCAAAGCTTATGCAATACCGCAACAGTCACACAGCAACATATATCAAATGAAATAACCAGTGTGTTACAAAAATAAAGGTACTTTATTATATTAACACAACACTATATTACTTATAGGCAGTCCCCCAACTGGAGGTAAGTACACACTATGGCCCTCATTATGAACATGGCGGTCTGGACGGCCACGCCGGCGGTGGCAGTCATTACCGCCAACGGCATGGCGGTCCAGACCGCCATATTCTGAACATGGTAGTTAACTGGCTGCAAAGCAGCCAGTTCACTTCCACCTACCGCCAGGCCAGAGTCTACCGCCGGGCGGACTGTGAGCACATTCGACCCAGCGGTGGAGGCATTAAAGGCGGTGGGATTACGATCCCATTTCCACCAGGGATTCCCTGGCTGAAAGCATACGGGTGACAGGAATAATCATTCCTGTCACCTGTATGCGACATGCCTGGCCCCACCCCCAAGCCCCTAGAACATCACCCGAACCCTGAAAACCAACCCCCTAACCCTCCACCCCCAAAACCCCATGCAGGTCTCCCACCCTGATCCTCACCATCCCCCACCCCTACATACAGGTCCCCCAAACCCCAACCCCCCACATCCACATTCACCCATTCACGTACATGCAGACATGCACTCACACATCCCCCCCCCACATACACTCACGCACACCCCCATACACTCACACACACTCAAACACACACCCCTTCCCTCTCGGGCAGCACTTACTTTTCCGTTGCGCTGCTCCGGGAGGAAACGGGCTCCCTGTATGCTGCTCTGCCGCCATCGCCACCTCTCCATACACCGCCACGCCTATAACTGCTTCATAATAGGCGCGGCGGTGTATGGAGTGACGTGGCGGTGAGGGTGGTGCAGCATCCACACCGACCACCAGCATGGCTGGCCTCACCGCCATCAATGGCAGTGAGCCACCATGCATCATTATTTGTGAGGATGCCAGCCGCCAACACTGGAGGTCTTTCATTGACCACCATCACTGTTTGCGGCAGGGCATCCCGCCAAGTACGTAATGAGGGCATATATGTATATATGTTCGATGGCATGCGTAGCTGCAGATATACATGCTTTGCATAAGTCTGCCATCTAGTGTTGGGCCCGGAGTGTTACAAGTTGTTTTTCTCCGAAGAAGGTTTTCGAGTTACGAGATCGAGTAACTTCTCCTCTCAGTGATAGTGCGCATGGGCATTGAGTCCTTTGTTAGATTGTTTTCTTTCTGTCGTCGGGTTCGGACGTGTTGCCTCTTGCTCTGGTAGATATTGGTTCAGTACTATCTGAACTTCTCTCTAATTTTCTATAAAGTTCGGTATAGTTCTCAATCGCGTTTTCTAACTTCTATTCGATCCGATTGTAGTTGTCGTGGTTGATTAAAAGTCCCTTTCGGGCGACTGTGCCCTTCTTGGGCCTACTTCGACTCGTGGTTGTTGAACAGTATCAGGCTGATGGAACGGATGCCGTGGCTCAAAGAGCACGTCGGTTGGAGATGGTGTCCAAGTCGTCTGAACAAACGCCTGACATCTTCAGAGAAGAACACGCTCAAGAAGAGATAGATAGCTCATCAAACTGCAGTTTCCATTGCAGTCTCCGATTCGGGTTGAGATTCCGATGGCGACAGCCAATCCATTCCAGTGGTGCAGTACTTGAGTACATCAGCCCCTTCCCATCCACAAAAGACAACCAGGAAAGACTTTATCACTGGTATTGGGTCCCCCACTGCTTGCCGGCCATGGTTGGACCCGAAAAATACGGTCTGATGACCAACCCTCGGGTTTGGCACCAAGGGGGTCATTCCAACCCTGGCGGTCATCGACCGCCAAGGTGGATGACCACAGAAGCACCCCCAACAGGCTTCCCTGCCCATTTTGACCGCGGCGGTAAAGCCGCGGTCAGAAAAGGGGATCCGGCGGTTTCCCGCCGGATTTCCCCTGTCTGGGCTGAATCTCCATGCCATGGAGATTCCGACCCCCTTCCCGCCACCCTGTTTCTGGCGGTTTTTACCGCCAGGAACAGGATGGCGGGAACGGGTGTTGTGGGGCCCCTGCACTGGCATGGGCAGTGCAGGGGCCCCCTAACAGGGCCCCAGCATGATTTTCACTGTCTGCTTAGCGGGCGCCCGCCGGCCCAGCGGGAAAGCCAGAATGGCCGCAGAGCGGCCAAATGGCGGTGACCGCATGGCGGGCGGCTACCGCCGCCCTCAGCGGTCAGAATCACCGCCCAAGACTGAAGACTAAATTGCATTCGACACCGACCAAAAAGCATGCCATACCTGTTTCAGGATCAAGCTGAAAATCAGAGACTTCCACCTCGGAGCTGGTTTCCAAACTTTCGGAACCTGTGGGTGGAAAATATGCTCCAACTACTGAGGAGGCTACTGAAATAAGGCCCATGTTGGAAGTATTGGACGCTAAGCAGCGAAAAATCCATATCTATAAGGACACAAGAAAAATTATTGCTTCTCCTCCTCCTATAACAAAGAGAAAATTGACTTTCCAAGAGACTGTAGAAGCTGGGTCTCCACCTGCTAAAATATTTAAGCAAAAACAAAATGAGAAACCAAAGGCGCGACAACAGCCTTCACCGCTGCATTCTCCTTTACTTCCTGCTTCTCCACCAGATACTCCACCACCACCTTCACCTACACAATTTTCTCCACAATCCACTATCTCAACACATGGGGATGATTTAGGTAACTCATCAGGCTATAGATCCATGGGACTTATATGATTCAAATCCCATACCTTCTAATGATACTGATTTATACCCTGCAAGACCATCTCCACCTGAAGATACCACTGCCTATAATTGGGGAGCTGCATATCACAAGGTGCAATTACCTACAGATCCCATTGAGAATGACTTATTTGATACACTAACATCTACTCCTAAGGAGTATCAATGTCTTCCTATGCTCCTAGGCATGCTTAAACATGCAGCGGACATTTTCAAGGAGCCAGAGAAATCTATAATTATCATTCCAAGGGTAGACAAAAAGTATAAACCTGCACCTTCAGATCCATTTTTTATTAGAGCCCAATTGCCACCCGACTCTATAGTCAGTGCGGCAAGGAAAAGGGCAAATAGCCAATCCACAGGGGATACTCCTTCCCCAGGCAAGGAAAGTCATATATGTGATACAACTGGGAAAAGAGTAGCAACTGAAATTAGCTCTGCAATAGATGCAGCGGGTACAGCAGCAAGGGGTGTCAACAACTGCATCATCATTAGAAGACATGCATTGATAAGGGCTTCAGGTTTTAAGCCAGATGTGCAACAAGTAATATTAAATATTCCCTTTAATAAACATTTATTTGGGCCACAGGTTGACACCACAATAGAGAAGCTCAAAAGGGACCCTGACACAGCCAAAGCTATGGGTGCATTATACACTACACCTACTCGAGGAACTTTTCGTAGGCCACAGTTTAGGGGTGGTTTCAAATCATCAACTACAGACCCATCCACATCCCAACAGAAACAAGGGCCACATTTTTACAACAGAGGCTCCTTCAGAGGCTCTTGCAGAGGAAATAACTATAAAGGGAAAGGTAAATCAACCACCCCAAGACGTTCCTCCACCTCAACTAAACAGCAACTTTTTTCACATCCCCACACAGGATACATCTCCTGTGGGAGGAAGACTGGAATTTTCTTTTACCAACAATGGCACAACGTTACTATAGATCAGTGGGTTCTATCAATTATCCAACATGGTTATTGCCTAGAACTTATCTTTACTCCACCAAATATTCCCCCTCGCTCGCACAGACTTTCTCTAGAACATCTAAACTTAATAAAACCGGAGGTACAATCACTTCTACTCAAAGGTGCCATAGAGATGTACCTGTATTCCAACAGGGTCAGGAGCATATTCCCTGTACTTCCTCATACCAAAGAAAGATGGTACTCTCAGACCAATCTCAGACCCCTCAATCAGTACATTCTTTCAGAACACTTTCATATGGTCACTCTACAAGACATCATTCCCCTACTACCGAAACAGGATTACATGACCACATTAGATATAAAAGATGCTTATTTCCACATTCCCATCATCCAGCACATCGTACATTTCTAAGATTTGTTATAGCTGGCAAGCACTGCCAGTTCAAAGTACAAGCACTCCCAATTTAAAGTGCTACCCTTTGGAGTAACAGCACCAAGGGTATTCACCAAATGCCTCTGAGGCCACAGCATACCTGAGAAGGCAACATGTACATGTCTTTCCCTACCTGGACGACTGGCTCATAAAAGCCAGCACAATTCGAACCTGTCAACAGTACACAGTGGGCATCCTACACAACCTAGGACTCACAATCGATTACCAAAAATGTCATCTGCAGCCAGCACAAATACAACCATTTCTGATGGATACAACTACCTGTGGATTCCTCACCTGATGAATACTCCCATGGCGCCAGCATTTGACGGAAATCTTCTTACTAGTCTCTGCACGTCGACGAGGACGTCACTCTAGCCCACGCGACGCCGTCTGACGTCATACAGGCAATAAGAAGTCCTCGCCGACGTGCCGATGACAGTTCCCTTTTTTCCGTGCATTCGAAACGGTTATCTTCGAGGGAGTTACTGTTACCTTCGTGGTTACAGTGTATTGTCTGCTGCGTAGTCTTCTCTGCGGTAACAATGTCTCAGAGGAAGTCGGGTTTCAAGCCCTGTCGAGAGTGTGGGGGCAAGATGTCAGTTACAGATCCTCACTCCGACTGTCTATGGTGTTTGAGCTCCGACCACGACGTCTCGACTTGCGATTCATGTCAACACATGAATCCGAAGGCCCTCAAAGAGCGCGAGGCCAAGTTATTCATGGCAAAGTCAAAGAAGAAGGAGAAACATCATAAGAAGTCTTCTTCGCCAAGGTCTCACCGGCGTCATCGAGACTCCCGGCGCCGTAGAGACTCACGACGTCACTCCAGCAAGGAGTCTCGTTCGAGGTCACCTTCGGCTCGGCGTCGGAGGACTTGGGAGGTCAGCCCCACGGTCACGCCGCATCCATCGACGGCGTTGCCCTCTCCGGCGTCACCGACTTCACCTGGTCAGGCGTCAGTGATTGAGGTGGTGCAGCCTCTTGTGTTTTCTCCGGCGTCGCAGACGTCGAGGCCGGCGTCGGGGTCGCCCTCGATCCAGGCACCCCAGTATCCGGCTTTTCCCACTCCTGGAGCCGATAGTACCGCGTTTCTTAATGCGATGTATACCATCTTTCAGCAGATGGCTCCAGGAGCTGCTCCGGCTGGTCCTTCGGGGCCCTTGGCCTTTTCGTTGGGTGATCCTGCGCCTCTTCGGCCGGCACCCTTTATGCCCTTTCTCCCTTTTGGGAATGTGGGCTCGGCGCCGGTGCCGGCGTCGGTGGCCGCTCCGGTGGCTTCGGATGTTTCGGCCCCGGAGGTTGCCCCTCCGTCGAAGTCAGGATTTTGCCCTGTGACTCCGGTTGGTCCATCGGCTCCAAGACCTCGTCCTCCGGCTCCTGCCTCGGCGCCGAAGCTGCCTGTGGCGCCGGACGCGGCGTCAGATGCTTCTGGAGATCGGCGCCGTTCTTCGACGTCGGCGGAGGCCATGTCGACTCCGCGTATCGAGGAGAGACTTCATTCGAGGAGGCGTGCTCTCCGTCTTTTAGAAGAGCAAGAGTACCAGCGAGTCCTAGAGGAGGGAGAGATTGAGGACTCTGACGGACTGCATGGTCTGGATACAGCCAGTGGGCTGGACACTTCCCCTGAGTGGGACCTTTCATCTCCAGGGGAATATACGGAGGAGGCTGCTTCCTTTCATGCTGTGGTGAGGAAGGCAGCGAGCTTTTTGGACCTGCCTTTGCCGGTGGCAGAGGCAAAGCAGAATTTGCTGACAGAGGTATTGCATCCGGCCTCTGCTGCAGCTGAGCCTCTCTTGCCATTTAATGAGGCTTTGCTGGATCCGGTGTTGGAGGTGTGGAAGAAGCCGGTGTCTTCCTCGGCCGTTCATAGGGCTGTGGCCAGGAGGTATCGAGCTGCACCATCTGACCCTGGCTTTCTCTCTAGACACCCTACGCCGGAGAGCTTGGTGGTGCAAGCCTCCTGTTCCTCAAAGTCAGCGCCTGGTTCCTTCCCGACGGTGCCTGGAGACAGAGACTCCAAGAAACTGGATGCGCAGTCCAAGAAAATATTTTCGTCATGCAGTTTGGCGTTGAAGGCCACCAACGCCACGTGCATTCTGGGGAGGTACATCCATGCGCTGATGGATGATATTTCGTCTTCATTCACGGAGCTTCCCCAGGGTCTTTTGGATGTGGTCTCGGACGCCCAGGCTGCCGCGACCCAGATTATCCAGTCTGGGCTGGACACGACCGACTCGGTGGCCAGGGCGATGGGCACGGCTGTGGTGGCAAGAAGACAGGCCTGGCTCCGAAACTCAGGGTTCTCTGCGGATGTGCAGTCGACCCTGCTGGACCTCCCGTTTGATGGGGACAGACTGTTTGGAGCCAAGGCAGATTCAGCCTTGGAACGATTTAAGGAGAGCAGAGCCACAGCCAAATCGTTAGGACTGCAAGCTCCTTCTTCCTCTGCCTCTTCTAGAATTTTCAGGAGGTTTCGGGGATTTGGGCGTGGCTCTTACTCCTCTTCCTTTCGGGGGAGGTTCCAGCAACCCGCCTCTTCCCTCCCCTATAGGTCATTTAGAGGGAGGGGGAGGGGTGGGGTCCGTACCAGAGGACCCTCTCAACAGCACTCTGCCTCTTCCTCGTCCTCTGGAGGGGTGCAGCAGGGGAAGCAGCCTTAGGCTTCCACCGTTTCCCACTCACTCCTCTCCTGTAGGGGGAAGATTACAGCGTTTTCTCCACAAGTGGAAGTCTATCACAACGGACACTTGGGTTCTCGGCATTGTGGGAAAAGGCTACGCCCTTCCCTTTCGGGAGTTCCCGCCCCTCATCCCGTCCCGCCCATCTTATTGTTCAGAAGAACACCTCCTGTTGCTAGAACAGGAGGTTCAAGTCCTCCTTTCAAAGGGCGCGGTAGAGTTGGTCCCAGAGCAGGAAAAGGGTCGAGGTTGTTACTCAAGATACTTCCTGATTCCCAAAAAGGATGGTCAGTTGAGACCAATCCTGGATCTGAGGATCTTGAATTGGTTCCTCAAACAGGAAAAGTTCAAGATGCTGACCCTAGCACAGGTGCTTTTGGCGTTGAACAAGGAAGATTGGATGGTGTCTGTCGACTTGCAGGATGCTTACTTTCATATCCCGATACTCAAGTCGCACAGGAAGTATCTCCGGTTTGTGGTAGGGTCGCAGCACTATCAGTTTGCGGTCCTCCCGTTTGGTCTTACTTCAGCACCTCGAGTCTTCACAAAGGTGATGTCAGTGGTTGCGGCGGAGCTCAGAAGGAAGGGGATAGCAGTATTCCCTTACTTGGACGACTGGTTGATCAAAGCCAAGTCCCCGGAGCTTGTGTCGCATCATCTGCAGTCAACAACCCAGTTGTTGTTCGACCTGGGCTTTTCGGTGAACGTGCCCAAATCTCACCTGGAGCCCTCTCAGCGCCTCCTGTTCATAGGGGCAGTACTGGATACAACATTGAGTCGAGCCTTTCCTCCGCCTCAGCGGATTCAAGATATTCAGGAATTGGTTCCAATGTTTCGAAATGGAGCGGTAGTTCCAGTCCTCAAGGTCCTTCGTCTGCTCGGTCTGTTCGCCTCCTGCATTCTGTTGGTCACGCATGCTCGCTGGCACATGAGGGCTCTTCAGTGGTGCCTCCGAAGGCAGTGGTCTCAACACAAGGGAGATTTAGAAGGTACTGTCAAGATCTCCAGAGATGCTGCTGTGGAATTGAAGTGGTGGATTGCGGGCAACAATCTTTCACAGGGGAAGCCGTTCGCGCAGTCGCCACCAGTGGCCACGGTAATAACGGATGCCTCCACCCTAGGATGGGGAGCTCATCTGGGGGATCTGGAGATCAAAGGGCTTTGGTCTCCAGAGGAACAGGTGTTTCATATCAATCTGTTGGAGTTACGGGCTGTACGTTTGGCTCTCAAGGCCTTCCTCCCATCCCTTCGTGGTCAGTCGGTACAGGTCCTGACGGACAATACTACCACGATGTGGTACATAAACAAACAGGGAGGAGTAGGGTCGTACCTTCTCTGCAGAGAAGCTCTTCGGCTATGGTCCTGGGCAAAGGACCATCAGATTTGCTTGGTGGCAAATCATCTGGCCGGGGTCTTGAATGTACGTGCGGACAGTCTCAGTCGCCAATTCTCGGCAGACCACGAGTGGCGTCTCCATCCAGATCAAGTCTGTTTAATCTTCCAGATGTGGGGGTTTCCTCGGATAGATCTGTTTGCCACTCGGGAGAACGCGCATTGCCCGTTATTCTGCAGCCTCCAGTATCCGATGCAGGGAGCGTTGGGGGACGCGTTTCAGATAACCTGGTGCGACCAGTTGCTTTACGCGTTTCCCCCCATACCCTTGATTCCTCGAGTGTTGAGGAAAATTCGCCAAGACCGGGCCCAAGTCATCTTAATAGCTCCGGATTGGCCAAGGAGGGTATGGTACTCCGACCTTCTCCAACTCTCACTGTGCCCTCCGCTCCGTCTCCCTCTCAGGGCAGACCTCCTCTCGCAGTCGCAGGGGCAGGTTTTACACCCCAACCTCCAGAGTCTGCACCTACATGCTTGGAGATTGAACGGGGCAACCTGAGTTCCTTCTCTCTCCCGCCTGATGTAGTGGATGTTATCTTAGCGGCCAGGCGACACTCCACTAAATCTATCTACGCTAATAGGTGGTCTAAATTTGTTATGTGGTGTGGAGAGAGACAGATTGATCCCTTACATGCTCATCTGTCACATGTTTTGTCTTTTGCACTGTCTCTAGCGCAGAAAGGTTGTGCAGTAGCTACCATTAAGGGTTATTTGTCGGCCTTGTCAGCCTTCATTTGTCTTCCAGACCAACCATCGTTATTTAAATCCCCTATTGTTCTCAGATTCTTGAAAGGTCTTCTGAATCAATATCCTCCAAAACCATTCGTTATGCCTCAATGGGATTTGTCCTTGGTCCTGACTTTCCTTATGGGGTCCCCTTTTGAGCCTATGCATTCTTGCCCCTTAAGGTATTTGGTTATTAAAACAGTATTCCTGGTAGCTATAACATCTGCAAGGAGAGTGAGTGAGTTGCAGGCCTTATCGGTTAAACCCCCTTATATAACGTTTTATGGGGATAAGGTGGTGTTGAGGACCAAGGCTGCTTTCCTTCCGAAGGTTGTTTCACCCTTCCATTTGGCTCAGACAATCACTTTGTCCACGTTTTATCCTCCGCCTCATCCTTCAAAGGAGGAAGAAAGACTACATCGCCTGGACCCAAAAAGGGCGTTGAGCTTCTATATCGACAGAATGAAGGATATCAGGCTGGAGGATCAGCTGTTTGTCGGATACGTGGGCAAGAGGAGAGGAAAGGCAGTCCACAAGAGAACACTCTCCAGGTGGGTTGTTCTTTGCATTAAAATCTGTTACTCTTTGGCAAAGAAGGATCCGCCTGAGGGCATTAGAGCTCACTCCACCAGAGCTAAGTCGGCCTCTTCGGCCTTGGCCAGGGGTGTTCCTGTGGTTGACATCTGCAAGGCCGCAACTTGGTCGTCCCTTCACACTTTTGTGAAACATTACTGTTTGGACTCTGAGGTCAGAAGGGACGGTCATTTTGCACGGTCAGTGCTGCAGGATTTCTTGGTTTGACCATTTAGGCACCCACCGCCGGGCGTGGTACTGCTTTGGGACTCTATTCATCAGGTGAGGAATCCACAGGTAGTTGTATCCATCAGAAGAACGAGTTACTTACCTTCGGTAACGACTTTTCTGGTGGATACATTAGCTACCTGTGGATTCCTCACGGTCCCACCCGCCTCCCCGTTGCCTTTTTGGTCTCTCCAAGCAATCCTTGAGTGTGCTCCTTTTGGTCTTCAAAGTTGCAATACATTTTGCATGTATGATATTTGTATATATGTGTATATTTATATATAAATCTATATATATATTGGGTATATACATGATTCGTATGTATAAATATATTTATTTGTTTAAAAAAAAAAAAAAAAAAAAGTTATATTAAATCTACAGCTATTTTATTGCAATGTTGTGTGATTTACAATATTAAGAGATGTTGCTTTGCTCTTTCATTGCATTGGGTTATTATTATTATTCTCATGCACGTAAAAAATGTTGGTACTGTCATCGGCACGTCGGCGAGGACTTCTTATTGCCTGTATGACGTCAGACGGCGTCGCGTGGGCTAGAGTGACGTCCTCGTCGACGTGCAGAGACTAGTAAGAAGATTTCCGTCAAATGCTGGCGCCATGGGAGTATTCATCAGGTGAGGAATCCACAGGTAGCTAATGTATCCACCAGAAAAGTCGTTACCGAAGGTAAGTAACTCGTTCATCTGGGAGCAATTCTGAACACTCAATCAGGATTAGCTTACCCAAACCCAGCGAGGATTTAAGCATTTCACAATCTCATATCTCAACTATAATACAAAACCACACTTGTACAGTAAACTGGTGATGAAGCTGTTGGGAATGATGACTGCATGCATAGCAATAGTACCCAATACAAGGCTGCACATAACAATGTCTTTCTCAACAATGGTCTCGGGCACAGGGTCACTTTTAGGACCTAGTTTTGTTGGACCACCAGACTTATCACTCGCTGCAATGGTAGAATCACACCAACCTATTAAAGGAGTGGCCCTTTCAGGACCCTGTGCCCCAGACCGTAATCACAACAGATGCATCAGTGATAGGTTGGGGAGCTTATCTCAACAGCCTCACTATACAAAGGAAATTGGACTCAATCCAACAAACGTATCACATAAATCACTTGGAATTAGCAGTGTTTCTAGCACTCAAAGCTTTTCAGACACACATCACACACAGGACAGTGTTAATAAAGACAGACAATATGATCACAGTGTATTATCTGCAAAAACGGGGGGGGGCGCACTCATCTCCATTGTCCCTCTTAGCACAGACAATTTGGAAATAAGCAATTCACAATCAGACTCAATTACTTGCAGAGTATATTCCAGGGATACACAATCAGCTAGCGGACATTTTAAGCAGGACGCAGAAATAAGTACATGAATGGGAGATTTACCCATAGGTGATTCAATAATGCTTCCAAATGTGGGGAACCCCAGACATAGACCTTTTCGGTCTTTCGGTTTTCAGCCAAAGCTTTGCATCCAGGTACCCACACCCTCGATCCAAGGGCAATGCCCAATGGATCAATTGGTCAGGGATATTTGCTTACGCTTTTCCACCTCTCCCACTAATTCCATTTCTCATCAACAAGATCAGTCAGACCCTGCTCACCATGATAATCATAGCTCCCTCATGGGCACGTCAACATTGGTACACAACACTGTTGGATCTGTCTGTAGTACCACATCACAAACTTCCAAACAGACAATATCGATTGACTCAAAACAAAGGTCAAATCAGGCATCCCAAACCTGGTATACTCAGCCTGGTGATTTTGGCTCCCAAGGTCATAGAATTTGACTACTTACAGCTTCCATCTGAATGTATGGATATCCTAAAGGAAGCACGCAAACCTACAACTAAACAATGTTATGCAGCCCAAAAATATTATACCACTTAAAGCTTCAGTACAGGATATTGTTTGCTATTTGCTACACTTACAAATCTTGCGTACCCCTCCATTAGGATCCATTTAACAGCAGTAGCTGCTTACCTCCAAAACAGATAACATACTTCTTTGTTTAGGATTTCTGTTATAAAGGCTTTTATTGAAGGTCTTAAAGGGATTATTCCACCTAGAGCTCCACCAGCCCCTGTCTGGAATCTTAACGTTCGGTGGCATGTGTAGCTGCAGATACACATGCTGTGCATAGTCCGCCGTCTGGTGTTGGGTCGGAGTGTTACAAGTTGTTTTTCTTCGAAGAAGTCATTTCGAGTCACGAGACCGAGGGACTCCTCCTACTTTGGTTCCATTGCGCATGGGCGTCGACTCCATGTTAGATTGTTTTTTTTCCGCCATCGGGTTCGGACGTGTTCCTTTTCGCTCCGTGTTTCGGGTCGGAAAGTTAGTCGGAATCAACGGAAAATTAGTCGGTATTGTTTCGTTCGGTATCGGGTTAGATTGGAATCTACACCGAATCTTGAAGAGCTCCGGTAGCCCTTCGGGGTAATTTCGATCCCCCGTCGGGGCCTGGTCGGCCCGACCACGTGCAACATCGAGACTGATGGAACGGACCCGTTCCGATTCTGTGCTAAATGCCACAGTAAATATCCCTATACAGACCAACATTTGGTCTGTAACTTGTGCCTGTCACCCGAGCACAAAGAAGAAACGTGTGAGGCCTGTCGAGCGTTTCGGTCGAGAAAAACGCTCCGAGACCGAAGAGCCAGAAGGTTGCAGATGGCTTCCACGCCGACAGGACAACAACGGTTCGAGGAAGAGGGAGAAGAAGAAACATTCTCCATCCACGAATCCGAATCCGATTCCGAAGAATTCGACGTCGAAGAAACCGTGAGTAAGACGTCGAAACAAGCATCACACAGAAAAACAGACAAAGCCCAGGGGACGCCACTGCCGACAGGCCATGGCTCAACCCATAAAGTAGGTGACCGCCCATCGGCACCGAAAAAGGGCGAGCTAGTGCCGAGATCGTCCGACTCAGGTCGAGACACAGACACGCAGCAATCTCGGGACCGAGATACTGCCGCAGAAAAGGGTCGACACCGAGACAGCGGCACCGAAGCTGCTCGGCACAGGGATAGCGGCACCGAAGATGGTCGACGCCAAGAAGGTACGACACCGAAAAAGGGGAAAATCTCTTTGGAGCCGAAAACAACAAAAGACACGGTTTCGGTGCCAAAACGCCCAGCAACCGAACAGAAAGCCAGTTCCTACTCAGAGGAACAATCACTGTCCTCCCAACTTCAAAAACACAGGTTTGAGGAGGAATTACAAACAACAGCTGTAGATCACACGCAAAAGCGGATCTTTATACAATGTGGTACAGGGAAGATCAGCACCCTTCCCCCAATCAGAAGAAAAAGGAAACTAGATTTCCAACAACAAGAAACAACACCACAAGCAAAAGTGGTGAAGAAGGTAACTCCACCACCCTCTCCACCACCGGCAACTCCTATATCACCGGCACAGACTCCGTCACAATCACCAGCTCATACCACCATGAGCCAAGATGACCAGGACGCATGGGATCTCTATGACGCCCCAGTATCGGACAATAGCCCTGAGTCGTACCCCACTAAGCCCTCACCACCTGAGGACAGTACAGCGTATGCTCAGGTGGTAGCTAGGGCAGCAGAGTTTCATAACGTATCGCTACATTCAGAGCCTATCGAGGATGACTTCCTTTTTAACACCCTGTCCTCCACCCATAGCAATTATCAAAGCCTTCCTATGCTCCCTGGAATGCTAAGGCACGCTAAACAAATCTTTAAGGAGCCAGTTAAAAGCAGAGCAATAACCCCAAGGGTGGAGAAGAAATACAAGGCACCACCCACAGACCCTGCTTTTATTACATCACAACTGACAGCAGCTCGTAAAAGAGCCAACTCGCACACATCAGGCGACGCACCACCTCCAGACAAGGAGAGCCGAAAGTTTGATGCAGCCGGGAAAAGGGTTGCAGTACAAGCTGCAAATCAGTGGCGCATCGCCAACTCGCAGGCACTCCTAGCGCGATATGACAGAGCCCATTGGGACGAGATGCAGCATCTCATCGAGCACCTCCCCAAAGAATTCCAAAAACGGGCAAAACAAGTGGTTGAAGAGGGACAAAACATATCCAACAACCAAATCCGTTCTTCTATGGATGCAGCAGATACAGCTGCAAGAACTATAAGTACTGCTGTAACGATAAGGAGGCACGCATGGCTGCGCACATCCGGCTTCAAACCTGAGATACAACAGGCAGTGCTCAATATGCCGTTCAATGAACAACAATTGTTTGGACCAGAAGTGGACACTGCAATTGAAAAATTAAAGAAAGACACTGACACAGCTAAAGCCATGGGCGCACTCTATTCCCCGCAGGGCAGAGGCACATTTGGCACATTTCGCAAAACTACTTTCAGAGGAGGGTTTCGAGGTCAAGCCACCGAAGCCAGCACCTCACAAACAACACTGTCTACCTACCAGGGACAGTATCAAAGGGGAGGCTTTCGGGGCCAATACAGAGGGGGCCAGTTCCCAAGAAACCGGGGAAAATTTCAAGGGCCCAAAACCCCTCAAAACAAGCAGTGACTCACAAGTCACTCAACCCCTTCACACAACACCAGTGGGGGGAAGACTAAGCCAGTTCTACAAATCTTGGGAGGAGATAACAACAGACACTTGGGTCTTAGCAATTATCCAACATGGTTATTGCATAGAATTTCTCCAACTCCCTCCAAACGTCCCACCGAAAAAACACAAGATGTCCAAACAGCATATAGACCTTCTAGGACTAGAAGTTCAAGCATTACTGCAAAAAGACGCAATAGAATTAGTACCAAAAACACCAAAGAACACAGGAGTTTACTCACTGTACTTTCTAATACCGAAAAAGGACAAAAGTCTGAGACCAATATTGGATCTCAGAACACTAAACACCTACATCAAATCAGACCACTTTCACATGGTCACGTTACAAGACGTAATACCACTACTGAAACAGCAAGACTACATGACAACGTTAGATCTAAAAGACGCGTATTTCCATATACTGATACATCCCTCGCACAGGAAATACCTAAGGTTCGTATTCGAAGGAATACATTACCAATTCAAAGTGTTGCCATTCGGAATAACGACAGCACCAAGAGTCTTTACAAAATGTCTAGCAGTAGTAGCTGCACATATCAGGAGGCAGCAAATACACGTGTTCCCGTACCTAGACGATTGGTTAATCAAAACCAACTCGCTAACAAAGTGTTTACACCACACAGATTGTTATACAAACCCTTTTCAAACCGGGTTTCTCCATCAACTATGCAAAATCACACCTTTTGCCGTGTCAAACACAGCAATACTTAGGAGCGACAATCAACACAACAAAAGGGGTAGCCACTCCAAGTCCACAAAGGGTTCAAAATTTTCACAGGGTGATACAAGCTATGTATCCAACACAAAAGATACACGCAAAGATGGTCTTAAAACTCCTAGGCATGATGTCCTCATGCATAGCCATTGTCCCAAACGCAAGATTGCACATGCGGCCCTTACAACAGTGCCTAGCATCACAATGGTCACATGCACAGGGTCACCTTCTACATCTGGTGTTGATAGACCGCCAAACATACATCTCGCTTCTATGGTGGAACAGTACAAATTTAAACAAAGGGCGGCCTTTCCAAGACCCAGTGCCACAATACGTGATAACAACAGATGCTTCCATGACAGGGTGGGGAGCACACCTCAATCAACACAGCATCCAAGGCCAATGGGACGTACATCAAAGAAAGTTTCATATAAATCACCTAGAATTGTTAGCAGTATTTCTAGCGTTGAAAGCATTCCAACCAATAATAACCCACAAATACATTCTTGTCAAAACAGACAACATGACGACAATGTATTATTTAAACAAACAGGGGGGAACACACTTGACACAGTTGTGTCTCCTCACACAAAAAATATGGCATTGGGCAATTCACAACCACATTCGCCTAATAGCACAGTTTATTCCAGGGATCCAGAACCAGCTAGCAGACAATCTCTCTCGGGATCTCAAACAGGTCCACGAATGGGAAATTCACCCCCAAATCCTGAACACTTACTTCCAAATTTGGGGAACACCTCAAATAGATCTATTTGCAACAAAAGAAAACGCAAAATGCCAAAACTTCGCATCCAGGTACCCACACCGGCAATCTCAAGGCAATGCTCTATGGATGAATTGGTCAGGGATATTTGCGTACGCTTTTCCCCCTCTCCCTCTCCTTCCATATCTAGTAAACAGATTGAGTCAAAACAAACTCAAACTCATACTAATAGCACCAACATGGGCAAGACAACCTTGGTATACCACACTACTAGACCTGTCAGTAGTACCTCATGTCAAACTGCCCAACAGGCCAGATCTGTTAACACAACACAAACAACAGATCAGGCATCCAAACCCAGCATCGCTGAATCTAGCAATTTGGCTCCTGAAATACTAGAATTTGGACACTTGAACCTCACACAAGAATGTATGGAGGTCATAAAACAAGCTAGAAGGCCATCCACTAGACACTGCTATGCAAGTAAATGGAAAAGATTTGTTTGTTACTGCCATAATAATCAAGTCCAACCATTGCATGCATCTCCAAAAGATGTAGTAGGATATTTACTACATCTACAAAAAGCAAATCTAGCTTTTAATTCCATAAAAATACATCTCGCAGCAATATCTGCTTACCTGCAGATTACTCATTCAACTTCCCTATTTAGAATACCGGTCATTAAAGCGTTTATGGAGGGCCTAAAGAGAATAATACCACCAAGGACACCACCTGTTCCTTCATGGAACCTCAACATTGTCTTGACAAGGCTCATGGGTCCACCTTTCGAACCCATGCATTCTTGTGAAATGCAATACTTAACGTGGAAAGTTGCATTTCTCATTGCCATTACATCTCTAAGAAGAGTAAGGGAAATTCAGGCATTTACTATACAAGAACGATTTATTCAAATACACAAAAATAAGGTAGTTCTAAGAACCAACCCAAAATTCTTACCAAAGGTCATCTCACCGTTCCACTTAAATCAAACAGTAGAGTTGCCAGTGTTCTTTCCACAGCCAGACTCAATAGCTGAAAGAGCACTACATACATTAGACATCAAAAGAGCACTAATGTACTACATTGACAGAACAAAACTAATTAGGAAAACAAAACAACTATTTATTGCATTTCAAAAACCTCATACAGGAAATCCAATATCAAAACAAGGTATAGCTAGATGGATAGTTAGGTGCATCCAAACCTGCTATCTTAAAGCAAAGAGACAGCTGCCTATTACACCAAAGGCACACTCGAACAGAAAGAAAGGTGCTACCATGGCCTTTCTAGGAAATATTCCAATGAACGAAATATGTAAGGCAGCAACATGGTCTACGCCTCACACATTTACTAAGCACTACTGTGTAGACGTGTTATCTGCACAACAAGCCACAGTTGGTCAAGCTGTACTAAGAACTTTATTTCAAACTACTTCCACTCCTACAGGCTGAACCACCGCTTTTGGGGAGATAACTGCTTACTAGTCTATGCACAGCATGTGTATCTGCAGCTACACATGCCACCGAACGGAAAATGTCACTTACCCAGTGTACATCTGTTCGTGGCATTAGTCGCTGCAGATTCACATGCGCCCACCCGCTTTCCCGGGAGCCTGTAGCCGTTTGGAAGTAATCTTCAACATTTGTACATTTCTAAATATATTACTTTAACCTTCTTTTTGTACATATTTAGTCATTCCATTGCATGGGCTCTATTACTAACATACACAACTCCTACCTCACCCTCTGCGGGGAAAACAATCTAACATGGAGTCGACGCCCATGCGCAATGGAACCAAAATAGGAGGAGTCCCTCGGTCTCGTGACTCGAAAAGACTTCTTCGAAGAAAAACAACTTGTAACACTCCGACCCAACACCAGACGGCGGACTATGCACAGCATGTGAATCTGCAGCGACTAATGCCACGAACAGATGTACACTGGGTAAGTGACATTTTCCATTGTACTCACAACACTTATGCACCCACCATTTCAACCCATGCATTCTTGCCCTCTTCAGTTTTTTATCGTGGAAGGTTGCCTTCTTAGTAGCAATCACTTCTTTAAGAAGAGTTAGTGAAATTCAAGCATTCACTGTATAAGAACCTTCCTTTCAAATGCACAAAAACAAAATTGTCCTTAGGACAAATCCAAAAGTGGTTTCACCGTTTCATATCAGTCGGTGGAATTTCCAGTCTTCTTTCCACAGCCAGATTCAGTTGCTGAAAGAGCACTTCACACCCTTGATGTTAAAAGAGCTCTCTTGTGCTATATAGATAAAACAAAAAAAATCAGAAAATCTAAGCAACACTATGTGACATTTCAACAGCCTCACAAAGGTGATCCGATTTCAAAACATGGATTAGCCAGATGGATAATAAAGTGTATTCAAACTTGCTATCTTAAAAGGGATTTTTTTTTTTTTTTTTACACGATCAAAAACATTGTGATCAACTCCTGCTTCGCGACTAGGCTTTGCAGGAGTTGCACCAATGGATGCGGACTCAGGGTCGTTATAGGGAAGAGGAGGTGCTGGGGGAGTTAGGTTGGAGGCTGTAAATTTGGCACACTCGTGTGCGTTTTGTTGTGACAGCCTGTCCTCAAGAGCACCTATCGCCTCAAACTACTCTGTAAATACTCATCTGCAGCATCAAAAAATTCCTTCTCATCATTCAACTCTATCTTAATATGGATGAGGGGTTCAAATTAAAGCAATAGAATGATTAATAGTAAATATAAGGAATAAATAATCCTTGATAGATATTAATAAGGTTTGAAGAGCGTGATGTCACACCAGCAAGATAGGGTCTCAGCCCGGGACCCTTCACCCCAGGTGCACAAAGCTTTTTTAAAAGGGGAAAATGCAGCTTGGGATTGTGTTCCACAAAGGCATGTATGCCCAGTTACCGACCTTTGCTGGTGTTTAGCTTTTCAAAATAATACAGACCCCTTTGAAAGGAAAAAATGGGGCCTCCAGAACCTTAAAGGTTCATTTACAGACCCTTCTAACGAAAGGCGTCACTGTCCAGGCACAGGGAAAAGCTCATGGGAGATCAACGCTCTTATTGAAATTGACATGCAACTTTGCTCTCGATGTGAGAGAGAAAAACAAAGCTGCGCATCTATTTCAGTGCGTGTTCCTTAGCGCGAGTGTTCAAAACAAGCGCCACATGCTGCCGTTGGACCACTGCGTGAACTGCACCAACTGTCGGATACGATCACGAAGGAGCAATAACGTTTCCGCGATGAAGACGATTCTAAAAAGCACAATACATGGGAAATAAACAATATTAAACCTCAGAAACTTCAACCCTGATAAGAGAGTGAAAAAAGTAAACTTATCTTGGCTGCGAGCAGCGAAGGAAGGGAGAAAAAGATAATGGACTATATAGTATGGACTACGTGTACCTAATTGTTGTTACTTTACTGTTTCTATTGGCTGTGCCCAAAGTCCCAAGGTGTCATGGAAATAATAGTATATACCACTGGAAGTGTGGGGTCAGAGAAGAGGGTGCGACTGGATTAGTGCATCCTCTACTAATAATGCTGGTTAGGTGTAGATAAATTTGAGGTGGAGGTGTGTGTGAAAAGTAACTATGAGGATGGTTGTGTCTCACAAGAGGGAGTTCCCTTTACGGACTAGGTGGTCTCACACACATAGTGTCCAACCAGAGCGGCTGGGCGCTGGCACGTAGGTACACCTGCCGGTATTTCCCTTTGGAGTGAGTGTGACTACAAGGGATACCTCCCCCGGCATTTCCCAGACCAGAGGCTATTCGCCTTTCACCCTGGGACCTACCCTAGTATGAACAATCTGTTCAGGTAGGCCATTTACCCTTTTTTCCTTACACTTAGTGAGCATGACTAATAGCAGCCATACCTAGGGGATCCTAGACCCTGACGTATGCTCCTGACCTTCCAGCACATAGAGAGGGCAGAAACATGTTGGTTCCTGTTTTTTAGACTCCACAAGACATTAGCACTCAACTGAGTCCTCATTCCCTTTTACCCTTACCTGCGTACACCTTTATTAAAAGTACCCAACCAGGATTGGTGACACGTACGGTATTTTTATTCCCAACCTCATCTGGATCCCTGTTAATTATCCAGTAAGATTTATTTCAGCACTCCCTCGACTGTTCCTTTAATAACGAGGTTGAGTCCGCCTAGGTAGTACTATCTTGACCTGTTGTGTCAGTAGGAAGGGGGGTTTTGGCTGCAGTGGCCCCCACTTTTTGCCTGGTTTTTGATGCAACTTTGACGGAAGAGCACTGGGTTCCTGCTAACCAGCCCAATCCCCTCCCCCCCCCCCCCCCCAGTGCCGGTGTTCCTTCCCCAAAATAAGACACCTGGTCACTTGATCCCCAAGTGGCCAGGCCCTTTAGCACCTGTGCAAGTCCCTGGTATATTGTACCCCAGGTACCTAGGGCATGGAAATTGAAGAAGGCCCCTAAGAGCTGCAGCACAACTTGTGCAACTGTAAGGGACCCAGAACCTAGTCCGTAAAGGGAACTCCCTGTGAGACACAACCATCCTCATAGTTACTTTTCACACACCAGGCAAAAAGTGGGGGGCCACTGCAGCCAAAAAAAACCTCCCTACTGACACAACAGGTCTGCGAATGGGAACTGTATCCCCATGTACCACTCCCAGCATGGGGGAGAAGGGGTGTTGCAGTAAAAATACCTGTTCTTCAATGCCAAAAATTAAAAACTCCTAAACTGCGGTGTCAGGCTACCACACTCCATGGAAAATGCGCTATAGATGAATTAGTCAGGGATATTTGCCTATGTTTTTCCACCTCTCCCTCTGTTTGTGTTTCAGAGGTTGCGGCAAACATCCCTCACTCCCATCTTAGTGTCACAAACCTGAGCACGTCAACCATGGTACACCACCTTGCTTTGATTCTAGTTCCACAAGAGAACCTCACCAACAGACCAACCCTTCTCACACAACACAACACAATGGCACTCTTAAGCACACAGCCTTCAGCAACATAACCTTGCAGTTTGGCTCCTGGGATTCTACTTTGGTTACCTCAACCTACTCGAAGAATGCATATCTGATAGTGTCTTCTCGCTGTAGATTCCTTATCGTTATAATTATGTCAAGCGTCAGACTAGATCTGGACGATATTTTGTGTGCAGTACCCCCTGTGCGCCAGTAGGTGTCTTCGTTCAGCTCTGCTTGCGTCATATGCATCATCCGCACCAATTGGAAAGAGGTACCCTCTCGGTCATTTATTGAATAAACTTTTTTTAACGCTTTGGCAAAGCTTTTTTTATGTTTGCCTCCTGGTATCGCAGAATGTCATCTAGGAAGGCCGTCTTCAATCCCTGAAGTGACTGTCACCGGCTGATGTTGGAGACTGACTCTCTTCCTTGTTTGCCTGTAGTGCCTCAGGTGCGACCCTGACGCGAAGTTGTGCTCCGACGGCCGTGCGATGAACCCGAAGGCTGTGAGGGAGTGCTTCCTCAAGCTCATGGCACCTTATCATGCAATTCAATTCTGGTGGCGGTCCTAGTCAAGAGGAAGGTCCCCGGATTGGCAGCAGAGTCCAAAGTAGTTATCCCATTCTGAATATTAGTGTCACTTGGGTAATTCAAAACCCTCACAGATGTCCATTTGGGTTCCTGGTCCAAACTCAATGTAGGAAGCTGGCCTGGTGTGTTGTGAGCACCTTTGGTGTTATCACCTTATACTAGGTCCAGGTATCCCCTGTTAGTGAGTTGTAGACCGTGTCTAGGAAGCCAGGGCCTTCTTGAGGTAGCTATGGATGAGCAGCCAAGACTTATCTAGGAGACATGCAAAGCTTATGCAATACCTGTACAGTCACTCAGCACTTACACACATGAAAGAACCACACAGTGTTACAAAAATAAAGGTACTTTATTGTAGTAATACAATTACTAAAATACTGTAGGGAATACTCCACTATGTGAGTAAACACACCATTATATACACATTAGAATAGCATAGAAAACAATAGCAAATAGTAAACAATAGAAAATAGTGAAGGCCCTAGGGGGAGACCAAACCATTTACTAAGTAAGTGGAATGTGAAAGGCAGTCCCTCCACCCAAGGAAGTAGAATCAGTAGAGCGGAGCTGGAGAAACTAGGAACCCCAAAAGGTAAGTACCACGGTAACCCCCCTTCTGCCACCCTCTGCACCCCCCCAACCCAACCCCCCAGACTAGGAGAAAAGAGGTAAGTACCTGGTTTTTCCCCAAACCCACAGGAGAACTTGGGAAAAGGACTGTGCAAGACCTAGACAAGACTAGAGGAAACTAAAGGTGAATCCTGACAGAAGAGGACTTCAAAAGAAGGGGACCAAGTCCAGTTGGAGTGTCCGGCTGTGGCAGGAGCCACTATCCACCCTTCTGTGGATGCAGGACCAGGTTGACTGTGGATGAAAAAGTCAGCAGTGCAGCACAGGAACAGAAGAGGAGTTTCAGAAGTGATGCAAGTGATGTCCCATGTCGGCGGTCATGATGCAGCCAGTCAGTGGTGCTGGGAAACCACAAACAAGTCATGGCAAATGCAAGAGTCGGAAAAGAAGGTTTTGCAAGGCTGACGAGAACCCCAGCAAGGCCCAGGGGATTCGACCCAAGGAGAGGAATCAGAGGTGCCCTCAGCAGCTGGGAGAGTCACAAGAAGAGGAGGCAGCCTCCAAAGGCAACTCACAGGCAGCAGGCACAAGAGTCGCTGTGAGGCCTGCTCAGCACACCTGGATAGGAGTCCCACGTTGCTGGAGCATTAGGCAGGAGACTGTGCTTTGCAGGGAGGAGTTCTGGAGGCTGGGACTACTGGAAGCCTTAAGATCCCTTGGGGGAGGAACGAACAAGCCTTGGTAGCTGCAAGAGTCGCGATGCACAGGGGTGTACTGGGCTACACGGAGAGGCAAGGGCTTAGTCTCCCAAGTTGGACAGCTGGTAGAGAGGACCAAAGGGACCCTCCCGATTAACACCTGTGTGAAGCAGGATCCCCGCAGTTCCGGAGGAGAGAGGATCTACACATCCGGTCGTCGTTGCAGTTGGTGCCTGTGAATGCAGAGGAGGGACTCCTTCACTCCAAGGGAGATTCTTTCCTGCTTCTTGTGCAGGCTGAAGACTCGTCACCCTCAGAGGATGCACAGCCAGGGAAATGATGCAGTTGCTGGAAGGAGCATGGGAAACAATGGTGTCAGAGCGAAGTCCTCGCTGGAGTTGCGGATTGTCGGTTCCTTGATGGTCAAGTTGCAGTCCCGGTGGCCAGAAGATGAAGTAAACGATGCAGAGGAGTCTTGCTGGAATCTTGCAAGTTGAATCTGAAGACCCACCCATGAGGGATACCCTAAATAGCCCAGGAACAGGGATTGGTCACCTAGCAGGGTGACCACCTATCAGGAGGGGGCTGTGACATCACCTGCCTGACCTGGCCACAAATATGCTCCCACAGCCTCTGCTCCCCTTGGATCCAAGATGGCAGAATCAACTGGCCACCTGTAGGAGCTCTGGGCACCACCCATGGGGTGGTAATGGACAGGGGAGTGATCACTCCCCTTTCCATTGTTCAGTTTTGGGCCAGAGCAGGGACCAGGGGTCCCTGGACTGATGCAAACTGGTTTATGCAAGGAGGGCACCAAATGTGCCCCTCAAAGCATACTGGTGGCTTGGCGAGGCTACCCCTCCTATGCCATGTAACACCTGTTTCCAAAGGGATAGGGTGGTGCCTCCCTTTCTCAAACGAAGTCCTTTATTCTGCCTTCCTCTGCTTGAGCTGATCAAGCAGCAGGAGGTCAGAAACCTGTCTTAGGGGTGGCAGCAGCACGGGCTGCCCGGAAAACCCCAGAATACTGGTTGGAGCAATGCTGGGAATCCTCTAAGGAGCCCCCAGAGTGCATGGAATCATACAACCAATACTGACAACAGTATTGGAGTATGATTCAGACATGTTTAATACCAAACGTGCCCCTGTTTGGAGTTACCTTTATTTTGCAGGGGACAGGGACCAGTACACGGGCAAAAATGGCTTCCCCGCACTTAAAAAGTCCAGAGAAATGGAGCTGTTGTTCATAGGGGCACCTCTGCTCATGCAGGTGTTCCCTCACACACAGGTACCTACACCCTGCCCTCTGAGCTAGGAGGGCCCGCCATAGGGGTGACTTACATTGACCTGGTTCAGTGACCTGTAACGAAAGGGTGCATGCACCTTTTCACGCAGGTTGCAATGGCAGGCCTGCATACACATTTTACATGGACTTCCATGGGTGGCACAATAGATGCTTCAGCCTATTGGGAACCCCTGGTGCCCCAATGCTCTGGGTACCTAAGTACCACATAGGGGACTTACATGGTGGCACCATTATGCCAATTGTAGGGTGTACTAAGTCAGGGACAACCACATTTAGAGGGAGAGAGAGCATAGTCACTGGGGGTCCTAGTTAGCAGGATCCCAGTGAACACAGTCAAAACACACTGACAGCTAGCAAAAAGTGGGGGTAACCATACAACCAAGAGGGTACTTTCCTACAGTGGGGTTTTGCTGAGGGAGGTGGTGAGCTTGTCTTCGGTGAGCTTGTGTCAGCTTCTGCTAGGATCAAGGTGGATGTGAGGGCATACAGTGGGTTTGGTGAAGGAGGAGTGGAAGCAGTGATGGTTGGTCCAGTGTGTCTTGGAGGTGTGGCTGACAGAGATGTTGTTGCTTGTGGAGAAGATGGGGTCGAGCGTATCTCCTGAGTGGGTTGGAGTTGTGACCAGGTGTTTGTGTCTGATGGTGGCAAGATTCTCCAGTAGGGATGAGGTGTTGTGGTCGTCAAGGTTGTCCAGCTGGAAGTTGAAGTCATTGAGGAGCATATAGTCCATTGAGGCGAGATCGTGGTGAGCGATGAAGTGGGCTATGGGTTCGCTGAAGAGGGGGCAGGGTCCAGAAGGGTCTAAATGAGGGTTCCGTGGGGGGTGGTGTTCTGTTTGGTCTGAAAGTGGAGGTGCTCCATGTTGGGTGAGAGGTCATCGGAGCTCTCAACCAAAAGATTTGTGGGTTTTATAGGGTTACAAACTTATAAGTCGCACCTCATTCCTTCACATTGCTTTTAGGTAAGCAGGTAATAAGTTAGTACTTCTGTCTGAAACCACCTCCTTGGGGAAGCTGTTTTGCTTCACTAATGACCAAGCTGAAACACTTATGCACTGACAAAAATCTCTGGTATGCGCTTCGTAGTCCAAAGAAGACATTTATTATTTCATTACGCAAGGTTCCTAAAAGGAGATTAGCATGCTGAAAGCACATGTTTAAAAATGGTCACAGCAATGAAATTAAATAATGTACAAATGATTCTCCACTGCAATATACACAGCAAATATATGTATCTATATTGTAATGCAAAGCAAACAATTAATTATGCATCACCATGAGAAAAGGGCATCACTGCTTCATCTCCCTCCTATTCAGCATCAGATTGCCAGATCTCAGGATTGATCATGGGCATAGAGATCAATTATCCTCACGGGAAGGATGGCACACTCCAGCGTCCTGGATGTACCTGAGATCTATAAACACTCTCTGTCCCCGGTCCATCTGGTCTCGGCCTCTTATACTTTGAACAAACAAGAAAGGAAAAGTCTAGAACTTCCCTTTCCCTGCAGAAGTTTATTTATACAAAAAATGCTGATTGCTTTAGGCCTGCTTTGAAATTATCACGTCGGGAAGTGGCCACAATTCCAAAGTGCCAATCCAAATCAAGTCTGTTCCCTGCCGTCTGAGTACATCAGCCTACGCCCTTGGTGAGAAAAAATACAAGAATAAAAACGTGCACATTGTACAATGTGGAAAACTACTTGCAGCTTTTAATGTAGCATTGTCTAATGCTAAGATAAAGTCAATAGGCAAAATGAAGCTGGCGGTCACTAATGTGACAGTGTAGTGCTAGGCTAAGTGCAACGTGGAGTCAGTGATCAAAATTCACATATCATTACAGAAGCCCATCCTAGTAAAGATACTGATCAGGGCTCTGGCAGCTGCAGGGGAAGTGGTAGTCCTAAGGGGAAGTATCTCTGGGTACCTGGCGGCATGATCCACTACCACCAGTGTAAATCTGTTCTCTAATGCTGTTTGAGGGTCTAGGGGTCCAACAGTGTCATCGCTTACTCTTTCAAAGGGTACCCCAATCACAGGAAGTAGAATTAAGGGGGCCTTTGGTTTGCCACCTGTCATGCCACTGGCTTGACAGGTTACACAGGAGTTGCAAAGAAAACAATCTAACAGTGGGGTGGATGCCCATTCGCAATATCACCAAAAGGAGGGGTCACTTTACCTTGTGACTCCAGAAGCTTCTTCAAAGGAAAACAACTTGCACACATCCAGACCCAACACAAGATGGCAGAAGTATGTAGAGCATGTAAATATGCACCACTAAATGCCACAAACAGATGCTTACAAGATAAGTAACATAATCCTTCTGGGACATACTGCGCCAGTAGAAGTGGTCTACTAACCTGTTCCAAGTTTTGGTCTGGTCAAGATGCCTAGCTAAGGGGATGGCATCATGGACCAATGTGAAAAAAAACTTGTACTGTTGAGGCACTACCACTTTCCTGGTGGCACCAGGTTCAGGGTCTCTGGCCTCCATGCGATCGAGCCCATCCTCCCAATAGGTCCTGTGGGAGCTACTGATATCTCCCTTTTCTTGGTCAGAAACTTGCTGTCTCAGGATTTCATGAGTGGGACAGATCCTCTGTTCCCAGCAAAGATGTTCTCTGGAGGGTCCCCTTGGGCCTCTGCCATGTAAGGCTCAAGGGCTGACAGACCTTCTCCCTAAGGAGAGGGGACCTGAGCTTATGTCTCCTCAGAAGTTGGTTTCCTAGACTTCACTTCTTTTCTCTTGGAGGGTTGAGTCATTATTCCAGGCTCCAATACCTCTTTTTCAACTTGGGCTTCCCTCTGTGTGCATGTTTTTACGCACTGCCATTAAGGTATTCCCAGCATGACTGCATGGGTTTTCATTTCTACCTCAGCGCATGCTGAGTCTCCAGATCATTTCCTAGCAGACCTTTTTCTGGAATTGCAGAGGACAGGACCACCTTCTTTTGACCAGTAACCCCTCCCTATTCCAAGGTTACCAAAGCCGTGGGTTGCACCTTGACAATGTTATCAGCGTTGATAACTGGATAAGGTTGTCCAGTTACATATTGTTCCGGGGATATCAGTTTTTCAGTCATCATTGTGACACTTGCACATGTATCTCTCTTTGCTTCCACTTCAACCCCATTTATATGTGGCTCTGATCTACTTCTCCAGGTTCCTTGGCCAGACAGCCAAAGTAGTTACATCCACCCCACCTTCTGAGATTAACGTGGCTTCAGTGTGTACTGTGACCTGGTCTGAGTCCACCAAGGATCCCATTTGGAGACTAACCACCCCAGCAGTAGCTGGAGGTGCACGAGAGAGGGCCTTTTTGGGACAGAAAAAGTCCCCACTTTTGTGTCAATTGGCCTTACAATTAAAACACCAAGCTTTTTTGAGATCGCAGTTTTTACCCTGGTACCCACTCCTAAATTGGGAAAAGTCTCTGCCCCACGCCCTTAAGTAGATTTATGGGGGCTTTTACAATACTCTGTAGGTTTTTCCACTTTGTACCCACTGTCTTCCCTGTGGGGAGGGGGGGGCGGGGTTTAGGGGTAATAGTCCCTTTCTTTTGGTCAACCCCACCATGGGTGTTCCAGGATGCCCTTGTTGTGACCCAGTGGTCCTTAATAATCCAATTATAGAGCCTTTTATAAGCATGCACCTTACTTTCTTTCATCCTGCCTCCTAGTATTTTGGCTAAAAAGTCTACCCAGGACTGACTTGAGGTTTTATGAGTCTCCCTGAACTTAATTCTGTACTCCTCAGTAAGTACAAAGCCCTCAGTCAGGGTATCCTTCATAAGGTCATAGGACTCAGCTTCTTCCTCCCTCAGTGTCAAGAGTCTGTCCCTGCACGTGCCTGAGAAAAGCTCCAAAAAGTAGGGAGCCCCAGTGATTTGGTGAATCTTTATCATTTTACGAGCCCTCTCAAAAGCTGTGCACCATTTTGTGATGTGATATCACCCTCGACAAATTTTTGGGTCAACACCCTTTAGGGATTTTGGGATCAGACGTTTCCCATCGCCCTATTGATTCTGCTGTCGCCACTTAGGGGTTCTAACCCCATCTCAGCCCTTCTCTAGAGTCAAGATCTTGGCTTCAAGGGCTGCCCTTCATGCTAGTCTTTCAAGGATTCTTCATCCTCTAGCTCTTCTCTGTTTCTTGTCCTGCCCTCATTTGGAGGAGGCACTCTATGTACAGTCTGAAGGTAGATGTGAGGAGACACCTCATTACCTTCCCTATCAGGTTGGGGGGGGGAGTGGGGGACGCTACCCCCACTTTCATGATCACAAGCCCCTCACCCTCTGCAGTGGTGTCAGGATCCACTGATAGGTTTGTGGTTTAAAACTCTGCAGGTAGCTCCTGGAACTATTTTATGTAGGGTTTGAGTCCGTTGTAATTTTGCTGGCCTTACAGAGGTTCCTTAGCTGCTGCATAGTGGTTGCAGGTAAAGGGTCAGGTTGGATTCCTGGACTCTCCTCTGCACCAGACTTGTTTAAAGTTGTTGAGACCTCTTTAGGAATCTACTAAAAGATTCTAAAATGTTTACAGGCCTAACTATATAATAAAATATTTTAGATTTTTAAGACAGTTGGACTAGGGGGACTTAACACAAGACCCTAACAGGCTGTAATAGAAATTTGGAAGAATCAAAGAGATTGAAAAATATTTTTAAACTAAAGTCAATTGTGAGTTTCTTCCTGGAAACAGCTATTAACAGAGTGGTATGTGCAAGTGCAGAGGCTTCTATCCCACAGTTGAACCACCTATATAGGAATCTGGCTTTCTTTGTAGTGTACTAAATGTAGGGGTACACTATGCAGATAGTACGGACGGCCCCTATTGGGTCACAGAGATAAAAGTAATAATCCCAAAAGCTCTCTTTTGTGGTAGTGTGGACACACAGTTAGGCTTATCAGAGCGTAGTGCTAAGTATTTGTTGAACAAAGTCCGTAAATGAGATACACTCTAGAAGGAACTTGAGGCCAATATTTAGAAAAATAGTTGCTTTGTTTATATCATGTTACAACACCAGAAATGTCAAGAAAGTCATGTACTGTTGCAGTTGTAACAATTAGCAAGTAGGTAACACTTTAACTCAAATGTGCTTTTATGCTGTAAGGGTTTCAAAGTACTTTTACTGGTAAGGGGTCCTTGCAAACAGTTCTTGAGGGTCCCCTGTTACAGTGTCCTAGGGGTGCAAGGTCACAAACAAGACCAGCAATAGTTTTACTTGCCTTGGGGCATTCGGGTGTATGGTGCTAGTTGAGTCGGGTGTCTTGTGGACCACACGGTTGGAGATTAGAGGGGCCACCTAAAGAGAGACTGCAGGGGGGATTTGGGGACAAGTCCGGAAGCTCCCAATGGGGGCTCGGTCGGTGGGGGTCCTGGGAGCAAGGGAACACCGTAGGATGTTGTGGACTTGTGCCAAGGAACTCAGGTGCAGCGGGTCCTTATCGGCAGTGATCCTGCATCAAGGGGCCCACTGTTCTTTGGTGGACCTGCGAGAAGGAGGACAAAACAGAGCAGCTGGACTAATCTTGGCGATGTCCTCTGTGGTGCGGACGTCCTTGAAAGGCTGGTCTACAGATGCGGTGATGGAATCCAGAATGGACGTTAAATAAGCTTTGATTACTGTAAGGTGTCTAGTACACCAGGCATTGGTGCAGGACTACTCTCTTTGGCCCTGATGCCTTCTCACTTGGTGGAGAGACAGGCCTGGCCTCTTGGAGCACGGTACCTTCTCCTAGGATGCTGCTGTGTCAGTGGACTTGGTGGTCAGCGGAACTGTGAACCGGACATTGCAATTGGTGCCTGGAGGAAGCAGAGGAGTGGCTCCTCCACTTCAAGGAAGACCCTGGCAGCTTGGCGAAGTGCTGAAGGCCCTCTAAGGCTGTTGGAGGATGGACAGGTTGTGGCTGGACAGAAGCAGGTAGCAGGCAGGGTTTTGCACCAAAGTCCACCAGCAGTCCATAGTTCTACTTCTTTGGCTCTTCTTGGTTCTTCTTCATTTTGTCAGACAAATCTGTTCTTCTGATGTCAAGGGGGCACCCAAATACTCAATATAGGGGGTGTTTAAGGGAGTGTGCAATAGTAGGCAATGGGCTATTAACCCTTTGGGTGTCTACATCCCTCATATGACCACTTCTTGTGGGAAATTGGCATAACCATGTCCCAGAATTCCTAGATCCACCAAAATAAAGATGGTGAAACCCTTCCTCGAGTGCCCACTCCGGATAGCCCACTGTAGGGATGTTTCTAACCCAAATGTTGGAACACTCCTACTGCATAACAAATGTTCCCACCTGCCTGGTGCCAAGTGGACCTTGGGGCAGGGGGTGGCAACTCTCAGAACTAAGGAAGCTGGGGTTGTATACTAAAGGTGGGAGGGTCTTAGAAGTCCCTGGTCTTGGTATGCAGATTCACTGGCCATCCTGCTGGAGCAGGTGATAACACCTTCCTCCGAAGCAGGCATTGTTTCTGACCTCAGAGTACGGGCTCTCACCTCCGGGGGGGTCATAAACATGTCTGTGGTGGAAAGCTGGTTCATACCAGTCAGCCAGCACAATAAAGGACTGGCAGCAGGTTTCAGGGGGTGCCCTCTGGGTGCATGTCATAACAAAGCTATGGCTGGCATCTGCTTGAATTTATTAAGACAAGGTGTTTGATACCAAACACCATAGGTTTCATTATGTAGTTGAGCAATTCACAATGACAGATGTCCAGTACATACCTTAAGGTGGCTTCGCTGTTCACTTGCAATATCCAGCATTTTAACTAGACATCACAGGGGCATATCTGCTCATGCAAATATGTCCTCAGATCAGATATAATGCACCCTGCCTGAGGGCTGTAAAGCCTACCGGTGAGGTGACTTACATGTAGTTCAATGCAGTTAGTGTGGCCTGGCACAAAAGGGCTGTGCCCTGTTGTGTTTTCGCCAGGCTTGCACCAGGCCACAGGCTGTGGTGGCAGCTGTGTGCAACTTGTTTTTTTTTTGGGGGGGGGGGGATGAGGGTGACACAAGGCATGCTGCAGCTACTAGAGACCCTCTCCAGCACCCGAGCCCTACGTGCCTAGGAGTACATTTTATTTGGGACTTAGAGGTACATGAGTGTGTGCCAATTGTATAGATTTTGTTCTTGTTTTAGGGAAGGAGCACTGGCACTGGTAACCTGTTTGGCAGGTACCCCGTGTGTGGACCTCAGTACCAGTGAGCAAAAGCTGTGAGTTACCATCTTTTAAATGGGGACTTTTCTACATAAGGCTTTAATGGAATGCCTCAAACTGATTATCCCATCCCGGATGCCTCCTGCTCTGGGGTTGAATCTTAACATAGTTCTCACAAGAGTCATGGGCCCTCCTTTTGAACCACTATACTCTTGCCCACTGCAGTTCCTTTCCTGGACTGAGGCTTTTCTTGTATCATCTCTTCCCTGAGGTAAGTCGATGAGATACATGTGCTTACTTTTGAAGAGCCTTTCCGCCTAGTCATTCATGATAAGGTGATTCTCAGAACCAATCCCTTAGTCTTCCCTAAGGTAATCGCCATTTTTCACCATAATCAGACTCCCAGTCTTCTTTCCACACCCAGAGACTGTAGCAGAACATCCTCTACATACCTTAGATGTCAAGAGAGCACTGATGTACCATATTGACAGGACAAATCCCTTATGTAAGACACAACAGCTCTTGGAGGCCCGTTCCAAGCTACATAATGGGTGTGCCATTTCCAAGGGAGGTGTGGCATGTTGGCTGTTCAAGTGCTACAGACTTGCTATGCTAAAGCTAAAAGAACCCTTCCTGGCATCCCCTGACCTCACCTCACTAGGAAAAAAAGGGGGTATCTGTGGCTTTCATAGGTAACATACCACTAGCAGACATCTGCAAAGCAGGCTCGCCCCTCATAGCTTTACAAAACAGTACTATGTGGATGTCCTGGCCAGACATCAAGCTAAGGTTGGCCAGTCTGTCATTTGTACACTTTTCCAGTCTTCTGCAGCATCCTCAGGTTAAGCCAACTCTTTTGGGAGGACTGCTTTACAGTCTGTGCATAGCAAGTACATTTTCAGCCACGCATGTCACAGATAGAAAATGTTAATTGGTCTGTAAGCACTGGTTTGTGGAATATAATGCTGTAGATTAACATTCTCCTGTCCTCCTCCCCAGTCACCTGTGGTTGTTGCAGATATTTGTTTCTTACCTTATCTTGAATATTTTGCTTTGCATGGTCGTCTTTACTGTCTCTGCGCTTCAACTAACAATAGAGCCCGTGCCCATGCACACTACCACTAATAGGAGGAGTTGCTACTTCCCGCCACTCAAAAAGACTTATTTTGAAGAAAAAGAAGTTGTACAAGTCTGAGAACAAAACTAAATGGTAGAAGTATGCACAGCTTGTGAATCTAAAGCACCACATGCCGGAAGCAGATGCTTACAGGGTAAATAATATTTTCTGCTTACCTGCTGCCACACTTGGTTTGCACTGTGTATTTTGTAGATTCACATGCGAGCCAACCAACCCCTCTCCCCCTGGATGGTGCAAATTACACTACTGTCACTTCTTTTCATACCCAACACAAACATGCCTCATAGTTCAGTGGATAGAGGTAAGGTATGTATCATATATGTTGACATTTCTTTCACCCGCACATTGTGCATTTCAGGGAAGGGATCACAAGTCCTACTTGACACACAAGAAAAAAAGGTAGTACTGAAGATAGAACTTGCAATGGTTGGCACCCAATACTAGATAGCAGGAAATACCACAGCATGTCATCTGCAACCTGCAAACCTAATGTTGCAGTTCAGTAATGCTTTTAATATCTCTGCCATTTGTGCGAATGTGTATTTTACAAGGATTGCTAAAATAGATTCATTAACATCAGGAAGTTATCTGAATCTGTATATCTGCATTTGCTCTCAAGATCTGAAAGCAGTATTTTTAATTAGCACTGACCCTCTTAGGAGTGTCTTAAGCAACACCCCAATGATGTATGGAGGAGATATGAAATTCCCCTGGCATTAATGCAGTCACCCTAATTCATAAATGCAGAAACTCCCTTTAAAATTATTTAGTAATTAATAAAAAAAAAAAAGTGAGATGCTCATGATGGAGCTGTAAGCCTCCTCTGCAAATATTCACGCATTCATTGATACTAATGATATCCTCTGAGACATATCTGCAACTTCTGTCCCTTTTCCCAATTTCGGTTTGCAGACCTGGGTGATCTTCAGCAGTGGTTTTACATGTCCATCTGACATTTCTGTGTTTCTAGGAGAAGGAGGGCTTGTGATCGCTGCACTCACACATTTTATTTTCTACTACCTTGCAGCTGAAGCGGATCTCGGCCAAAGATGCCTTGGCACATCCATACCTGGACGAGGGGCGCCTGCGCTATCATACTTGCATGTGCAACTGCTGCTTCTCCATTGCCACTGGACGTGTCTACACTAGCGACTTTGAGCCCAGCGCCAGCCCCAAGTTTGATGACTCGTATGAGAAGAACCTCACCTCGGTCTGGCAGGTCAAAGGTCAGTAACTGACAGCCTTGTGTGCACTGTTATGTAGAAAGGGGACTTTGTGCTGAGTCACTGTGTTCTTTTCATTGTCTAGAGTTTAGCAATACATAAGTTTCTTGGCAAAAACCTTACGCTAGGGGAAGGGCACATTGCATTCAATGAGAACTACAACTGAAAATTAATTAGGTTGCCCCACCTATAAATTTCAGCTGGAGAGCAGCAATTAACCTGGTGGAGACGGTGAGAATGTCACTTACAGGTCTGTTGCACTGGCCCCTATATGTCAATGTGGTCTCCAGCTGAAGAATAAAGCTTTTAAAGTGGCATCTTTGAACATGATGTAGAGAAAGGCTTTCTTTGCAGCAAAAGGCAGATCTCTGCAGCGATTATGGTGAAAGTTTATTGTTCAGCTCAGACGAGTGTTTAAGCTTGCCTTAAAGTTGGTCATACGCAGTCTTTCTGACTGGAAAAGTCCCAGTGTACATCTCCAGGGATTTAATATGTAGAATATGTACATAAAACAAGTTTGAATGTGGGGATCCTCGAAAATTCCTTTTAAGTTTCTCTGTTTAATGTTTCTGCAGTCCCAGGCTTTTTGATATTGGTAACTAATTGTAACAAACGACAGAAATAGAAGATTTGCATTGTGTAGCTATGCATATAAGGCTCTCTTTGAAGGAATTATATATTGTTTAGCAGTTGTAATTTTGTACTTATTTGTATGTTTGTTACTGCATAACTAATGGTTCCCATTTTTTGGAAAGTGTTTGCTCAATTCAGGAGGTTATGGTGAGAAGCCAATGATAAAGGATGTAGGACTGATTCCAAAGTTGTGATTTGTTTATTATGACAATTTACAACAAACGCAAGTAGGCCCTGTAGGTTTTATTATAATGGCAACAGACCTTTAGAATTAGGGTTATTTTTGCATCATGTTAAAGCCTATAGACATATATGTTGTTACATAAAATCTCAGACTAATTTAGGAGGCACGGATTTGGGTGTGGAATTACCCCACTTTGAGATACTTAGTTTTGTAGATTTGCACTGCAGTAATATTCAATCTCTTTGGAAGGCTTGACAGGCCATTACTGAAATAGAGCACAAGACAACCACCTTTTGCTATGTTTAGTTTTATTTGTTATCGAGCATGTTCTTGCCAATACGTTTTCATTTTTTCTACTTTTGTTTTATTTTATCTTCAATATGTTGTTCAGTTTGTGTGTTTAATTATAGGTATGTAAGTGAAGGGACACTAGAATGTATATGTGGGTTGATGAACGGATGCATGAGTTCAAGGACTACAGAGAAGCTTGTATGTTGCCTTATTGAGTGCCTAAAACCATCAGTGACTGAAAAGGCACATTCACTTACAAGCCAGACATATTGTCATTGCCAATGCCTGTTTAATGCAGACTTCTTTGTAAGTTTTTATTGGATTGGCTCTTGTCTTCCCATCATCCTTCTGCTGCTCTTGTTATCTTTCAGTAGATTGTCATTCATAGTTCTGGGCACAGATTCGCCCCCACACACGTGCGGGACTCCAGAATATTAAAAATGCATCTTCATCATAGCAGTGAAAATAAGAGACCCGGTAACACGTTATTAAGAGCAATTTGAAATAATAGATGTATATTTAGCTACTGTGAAAAGGTTAAATTCAAGCCTATTACCACAGTACAGGAGAACTGACATGAGAAAAATACTGTTCGATGGCATCTGTCGCTGTAGATTCGCATGTTCTGCAATAGCTCGCCATCTGGTGTTGGGCCGGAGTGTTACAAGTTGTTTTTCTTCGAAGAAGTCTTTCGAGTCACGGGACCGAGTGACTCCTCCTTTTGTCTCCATTGCGCATGGGCGTCGACTCCATCTTCGATTGTTTTTTTTCCGCCATCGGGTTCGGACGTGTTCCTGTCGCTCCGAGTTTCGGAACGGAAAAAATAGTTAATTTCGGAAGATTTTCGTCGGTATTGTTGCGTTCGGGATCGGCGTACTTAGATTTCACACCGCATCGAAGATCGAAGAGCTCCGGTGCCCTTCGGGGTAGTTTTTCGATCCTCCGTCGGGGCCTGGTCGGCCCGACCGCGTGCTGAAGAACGCCGATGGAACGGACCCCGTTCCGTTTCTGCCCCAAATGCCACAATAAATACCCCTACACAGACCAACACTTGGTCTGCAACCTGTGCCTGTCACCTGAGCACAGCGAAGACACCTGCGAGGCCTGTCGTGCGTTCCGGTCCCGAAAAACACTCCGAGACCGTCGAGCCAGAAGACTTCAGATGGCGTCCGCACCGACAGCCCACCGGGAGTTCGAGGAAGAGGAAGGTACCTTCTCGATCCAAGACTCAGACTCCGAAGGATTCGACGATACACAAACCGTGAGTAAGACGTCGAAAACCACACAGAGAAACATTTACAAGGCCCAGGGGACGCCACTGCCACCAGGCCATGGCTCGACCCATAAATTCGGTGACCGACCGTCGGCACTGAAAAAGGCCCAAACAGTGCCGAGATCGTCCGACTCCGGTCGAGACACCGGCACGCAGCCTTCTCGGGACCGAGAAAGTGCTGGAGACAAGCCTCGACACCGAGATGCCGGTGTGGACACGGCTCTACGCCGAGACAGCGGCACCGAAACAGATCGACGCCGAGAGGTTTCGTCCCCGAAAAGGAAAAAAGTCACCTCGGAGCCGAGAAAACACGCAGACAAAGTTTCGATGCCGAAACAAACTGCAAGAGACCCAGCTTCAGGCTCTTATACAGAAGAGCACTCGCTAACCTCCCAAATGCAGAAGCATAGGTTTGAGGAAGAGCTACAAGCAACTGATGTGGACCATACGCAAAAGCGTATCTTCATTCAGCAGGGGACAGGAAAAATAAGCACCCTTCCCCCCATTAGGAGAAAGAGAAGGTTGGAGTTCCAGACGGAACAAACACCACAACCAAAAGTGGTGAAAAGAGTTACACCACCACCCTCTCCTCCGCCCGTGATTAACGTTTCACCAGCACAAACTCCATCACACTCCCCAGCTCACACCACCATGAGCCAGGGTGACCAAGATCAGGACGCATGGGACTTATACGACGCCCCAGTGTCAGATAACAGTCCGGAGGCATACCCTACAAAGCCATCTCCACCAGAAGACAGCACCGCGTACTCTCAAGTGGTGGCTAGAGCAGCACAATTTCACCACGTAAGCCTCCACTCAGAACAGGTCGAGGATGATTTCTTATTCAACACACTCTCCTCCACCCACAGCTCATATCAAAGCCTGCCTATGCTCCTTGGTATGCTCCGGCACGCAAAAGACATCTTTAAGGAGCCGGTCAAAAGTAGGGCAATCACACCAAGGGTGGAAAAGAAGTATAAGCCGCCTCCTACGGACCCGGTTTTCATCACTACACAGCTGCCACCAGACTCTGTCGTTGTAGGAGCAGCTAGGAAAAGGGCCAACTCTCACACATCTGGAGATGCACCACCCCCAGATAAAGAAAGCCGCAAGTTCGATGCAGCTGGTAAAAGAGTCGCAGCACAAGCTGCAAACCAGTGGCGCATCGCGAACTCCCAGGCACTTCTTGCGCGCTATGACAGAGCCCATTGGGATGAGATGCAACATCTCATTGAACATCTGCCCAAGGACTTACAAAATAGGGCAAAGCAAGTGGTTGAGGAGGGACAGACCATTTCCAACAACCAGATCCGCTCCTCCATGGACGCTGCAGATACAGCTGCACGGACAATTAATACATCTGTAACTATCAGAAGGCATGCATGGCTCCGAACGTCTGGATTTAAACCAGAGATTCAACAAGCAGTTCTCAATATGCCTTTTAATGAAAAAGAACTGTTCGGTCCAGAAGTGGACACAGCGATTGAGAAACTCAAAAAAGATACGGACACTGCCAAAGCCATGGGCGCACTCTACTCCCCGCAGAGCAGAGGGAATTACAGCACATTCCGTAAAACGCCCTTTCGAGGGGGGTTTCGGGGTCAAAGCACACAAGCCAGCACCTCACAAGCCACACCGTCCAGTTACCAGGGACAGTATAGAGGAGGTTTTCGGGGACAATATAGAGGAGGGCAATTCCCTAGAAATAGAGGAAGATTCCAAAGCCCCAAAACCCCTACTACTAAACAGTGACTCACATGTCACTCACCCCCTCCACACAACACCAGTGGGGGGAAGAATAGGTCATTTTTACAAAGCATGGGAGAAAATCACTACAGACACTTGGGTTCTAGCAATTATCCAACATGGTTATTGCATAGAATTTCTACAATTCCCTCCAAACATACCACCAAAAGCACAAAATTTGACAACACACCATTCCAATCTCCTGGAGATAGAAGTGCAGGCACTATTGCAAAAGAATGCAATCGAATTAGTGCCAAACACACAAATAAACACAGGAGTTTACTCACTGTACTTTCTGATACCAAAGAAGGACAAAACACTGAGACCAATCCTAGACCTCAGAGTAGTAAACACTTTCATCAAATCAGACCACTTCCACATGGTCACACTACAAGAAGTATTGCCATTGCTAAAACTACACGACTACATGGCAACTTTAGACCTCAAGGATGCTTATTTCCATATACCGATACACCCATCGCACAGGAAATACCTAAGGTTTGTATTCAAAGGAATACATTACCAATTCAAGGTACTGCCTTTCGGATTAACAACCGCACCAAGAGTCTTTACCAAATGTCTAGCGGTAGTCGCTGCACACATAAGAAGGCAGCAAATACATGTGTTCCCATATTTGGACGACTGGCTAATCAAGGCCCATTCGTTCATACAGTGCTCAAATCACACAAATCAGATCATACAAACCCTCTTCAAACTCGGGTTCACAGTCAACTTTACAAAATCCAACATTCTGCCGTGCAAGGTACAACAATACCTAGGAGCCATAATTGACACATCAAAGGGAGTAGCCACTCCAAGTCCACAAAGAATTCAAAATTTCAACACCATCATACAACGCATGTATCCAACACAAAAGATACAGGCAAAGATGGTATTACAACTCCTAGGCATGATGTCTTCATGCATAGCCATTGTCCCAAACGCAAGACTGCACATGAGGCCCTTACAACAATGCCTAGCATCACAGTGGTCTCAAGCACAGGGTCACCTTCTAAATCTGGTGTTAATAGACCGCCAAACTTACCTCTCGCTTCTGTGGTGGAACAACATAAATTTAAACAAGGGGCGGCCTTTCCAAGACCCAGTGCCACAATACGTAGTAACAACAGATGCTTCCATGACAGGGTGGGGAGCACACCTCGATCAACACAGCATACAAGGACAATGGAACGTACATCAAACAAAACTGCATATCAATCACCTAGAACTTCTAGCAGTTTTTCAAGCACTAAAAGCCTTCCAACCAATAATAGTTCACAAATACATTCTCGTCAAAACAGACAACATGACAACAATGTATTATCTAAACAAGCAGGGGGGGACGCACTCCACGCAGTTAAGCCTGCTAGCACAAAAAATTTGGCATTGGGCAATTCACAACCAAATTCGCCTAATAGCACAGTTTATACCAGGGATCCAAAATCAACTCGCAGATAATCTCTCTCGAGATCATCAACAGGTCCACGAATGGGAAATTCACCCCCAAATTCTGAACACTTATTTCAAACTCTGGGGAACACCTCAGATAGACTTGTTTGCGACAAAGGAGAACGCAAAATGCCAAAACTTCGCATCCAGATACCCACACAAACAATCCCAAGGCAATGCCCTATGGATGAACTGGTCAGGGATATTTGCTTACGCTTTTCCTCCTCTCCCTCTCCTTCCTTACCTGGTAAACAAACTCAGTCAAAGCAAACTCAAACTCATATTAATAGCACCAACTTGGACAAGGCAACCCTGGTACACAACGCTGCTAGACCTATCAGTAGTACCCTGCATCAAATTGCCCAACAGGCCAGATCTGTTGACACAGCACAACCAAAAGATCAGACACCCAGATCCAGCATCGCTGAATCTAGCAATCTGGCTCCTGAAATCCTAGAATTCGGGCACTTACAACTTACCAAAGAATGTATGGAAGTCATAAAACAAGCCAGAAGGCCATCCACCAGGCACTGTTATGCAAGTAAATGGAAGAGGTTTGTTTGCTACTGCCATATTAATCAAATACAACCATTACACACAACTCCAGAACATGTAGTGGGTTACTTGCTTCACTTACAAAAATCTAACCTAGCTTTCTCTTCCATTAAAATACACCTTGCAGCAATATCTGCATACCTGCAGACTACCTATTCAACTTCCCTATATAAGATACCAGTCATTAAAGCATTCATGGAGGGCCTTAGGAGAATTATACCACCAAGAACACTACCTGTTCCTTCATGGAACCTAAATGTTGTCCTAACTAGACTTATGGGTCCACCTTTTGAACCCATGCACTCCTGCGACATACAGTTCCTAACCTGGAAGGTGGCATTTCTCATCGCCATTACTTCCCTAAGAAGAGTAAGCGAGATTCAGGCGTTTACAATACAGGAACCTTTTATACAACTACACAAAAATAAAGTCGTCCTAAGGACCAATCCTAAATTTTTGCCAAAGGTTATTTCACCGTTCCATCTAAATCAAACAGTGGAACTTCCAGTGTTCTTTCCACAGCCAGATACCGTAGCTGAAAGGGCACTACATACATTAGATGTCAAAAGAGCATTGATGTATTACATTGACAGAACAAAAAACATCAGAAAGACTAAACAACTCTTTATTGCATTTCAAAAACCTCATGCAGGAAACCCAATCTCAAAACAAGGTATAGCCAGATGGATAGTTAAATGCATCCAAATCTGCTACCTTAAAGCTAAACGACAGCTGCCCATTACACCAAGGGCACACTCAACCAGAAAGAAAGGTGCTACCATGGCCTTTCTAGGAAACATCCCAATGCAAGAAATATGTAAGGCAGCCACATGGTCTACGCCTCACACATTCACCAAGCACTACTGTGTAGACGTGTTATCCGCACAACAAGCCACAGTAGGTCAAGCTGTATCAAGAACATTATTTCAGACTACTTCCACTCCTACAGGCTGATCCACCGCTTTTGGGGAAATAACTGCTTACTAGTCTATGCAGAACATGCGTATCTACAGCGACAGATGCCATCGAACTGAAAATGTCACTTACCCAGTGTACATCTGTTCGTGGCATCAGTCGCAGTAGATTCGCATGTGCCCACCCGCCTCCCCGGGAGCCTGTAGCAGTTTGGAAGTTACCTTCAATTATTTATATATGTGTCATCTCAACCTTAAATAGGTGCATACTTAGTCACTCCATTGCATGGGCACTATTACTACAATTCAACTCCTACCTCACCCTCTGCGGGGAAAAACAATCGAAGATGGAGTCGACGCCCATGCGCAATGGAGACAAAAGGAGGAGTCACTCGGTCCCGTGACTCGAAAGACTTCTTCGAAGAAAAACAACTTGTAACACTCCGGCCCAACACCAGATGGCGAGCTATTGCAGAACATGCGAATCTACTGCGACTGATGCCACGAACAGATGTACACTGGGTAAGTGACATTTTCATTCTACTGCCTCGTAGTTTACATGTTATAATTACTTTACATAGGTAAACAAATCTCTGAATAGTCACAAGGTGTTTTCACCGTTTTTACCTTATTATACAGTATTCCTTCTTGCAGTCTAGTTTTGGTTAAATAGATTTTCATGATATAAGTACTCATAAAAAGTACTGTGGTATAAACTATATACGCAGATTGACATAGTATAATGTGAAACTTATTTTCATTTTTGAGGGAGGAAAGGGTATCATGCAATACTAGGCTTTGCCTCTCGTGAATTGTGGCCCCTCCCCAACACTCAACAATGATAACATTTAACATATTACACTCTGCACATCTAAAAAGTTTTATATGTTAATATATCTTATTTATCTTTATCCTTCTTATTTTTTTTTATATCTGTAATGTTTATATTTTAGCTTTTATAGAGACTTCTAGCTGCAGATTCCTACCTTTAAACTCTTCCCAGGCATTAGACTGAATCTGGAAGGTTTTGTAAGCAGTACCCCTGTGCGCCAGTAGGTGGCATCAATTGGCTTCGCGTCCGTCGTCAGCATTGGAAATTAAGTTGTGGTTCCTGTATAGGTGCCAGCCAGGCGTGCCGACATCAGTTCTTTTCTTTCTGCACCAGGCAGCGCCGATCCCAGGAGAGCTACCCCTCAGTCGCTTTTAATTGGTCTTTCTTCAACTTTTGTTGTTCTTCTGTGAGAATTTCTCCTGGTGTGTCGAGGGATGTCTTCTAGGAAGATGGATTTCAAGCCCTGTGGTTCCTGCCATCGGGCGATGTCTGTCACAGATCTGCACCTCATGTGCTTGTGGTGTCTGAAGCACAACCACAACACAAAGTCGTGCTCTGAGTGCCAGGCCATGCACTTAAAGATTTTGAGGGAGCGGTCCCTAAAGCTGATGGCGGCCTGGCATGCGACTCCACACAGATCGAGAGGAAGGTTCCGGGACCCATCACAGAGTTCAAAGTTGAGGTCGTTCCTTTCAAAGTGATCAGGGCGATCTGGTAAGTTGAGGCATAAGGAGAAAAGTAAGAAGTCGAAGTGCCCTTGGACTTCTCATTGTCCGGCGGCCATTGCGATGATGGAGCATCGTCATTCTAGGTCTCGTTCTTCAGAGCCCAGGCCGACTCCACGTTTCCCTGAATTTCCGGGAGCCAGAGTGATCCCTGCCTAAATCAGAGTTTTATAAGGCCATACGCCTAATTTTTGGGTGGTCTTACCCAGCTGGAGCACCATCGGGTTCCGTCCAGTGGCTTGGCTTCAGTGCCAATGGACTATAGTAAATGGCTGGAGACATTGAAGTGCACCTTCGCACGATCACCGAACCTAGTGGTAGTGTCAACCTTGGTGGCCTAACTGGTCTCAGTCGTGCAAGTGACCGTGGACAAAGGTCTAACCGTTTATGAAGTCCAAGCACAGGGTCTTCTACTGGAATAAACATTCTAGAGATCGACGGAGACGCTGGTGTCTCTGCATGAAGTGATTCAGGATGCCCCTCTGAAGAGACATGGAAAACAGATTAAGGAATGAGTTAATATCGATCTTCTTAATAGTGGTCTCGACACTGTCAGCACCGAAAGTGACCTTATCAATGTACACCAATGGTGCCTTCCTATAGTTGCTGGCTTCACCGTTGAGTGTTTTGATGCTAGAAGGATGCAATGTGAGCAAAGGCCTCAACAAAGGTTAGGTTTGTAGGTTAAGTGCTCAGTAATTGAGGTCTTGGTATTGACTGTGCAGTCAATCTCATTAAAAGGCAAACAGATCATACTGATCCTTGCCTGAACCAGTGCTCCTAGTCATGGATCATGGCAGGCGTGTTTGGAAGGGAGGGAATGGTGTTTTTTTCTCTCGCCAGAGCTCCCTAAGTGATGGAGTCTTTTTCACTAAAGTGCACAGAATCAGTAGAGGGAGCCACCAGTGGCTTGCTTTCTCTGCTTTTTCCTCCTTTCTTCCTGCGCCCTGAGGTCTTATTTTCCTCTGCAGTGAATTCCTACTTGGTCTTTACAGGCCCTTTTTGTCATTTTCTGACAATATTTGAATTCCTTAACAATGTATATAGCAGATAGGCAGAACTACACATACTGAGTGATGGTCAGAACCAGCCTTTATTGTTCGACGGAAGGGACACTTTATAAAACATGAGTGTATTTTTATGATAAAAAATCAGTTCAAAGGTGAAAACAAATGAAGGGATAAAGCTCAGATGTTTCAACCCTCAAATGAAGAAGCAAATTTTCACAACTTGAAGACAATTTCTCAGGAAAAAAATGGGTTAATACCCGTTAAGTGTTTGAAAACTGAGACGCAGAAGTAAGCTACCAGTCAGGTACAAATTTGCTGCATCTCTCCCGTTGGCAACGGCCTTAGAGCGTACAGCACGGGACTCCTCTGGGACCTTTGGCAGCACTTATACAACTGTATCCCACAGCGTGTGGGAATAATGGCCTAAAAGGCATACGGTGTTTACAGACCGCAAGGCAGTCTCCAGGTTCCTATTAGGAGTCTTAAAATAATAATTTCATCGTTTTCTTTGCATCACTGAACATAAATTGAATGGTACAATAAGGTTTCTAAATCTCCTTTTCTTCAGGCATGTGCTTTTTGGTTCATATGCTGACTAAAAGATGCATAGTATCAATTCCGAAATGAAACCTTTAAATGTAATCAGCCTATAATATGTATAGAATGAGTTTACTCTTGTTGCTTTCTAATCTGAAGAAAGAATCCAAGCAATAATTCAGACTCAGTTCTTGACCTAAAAGCTATGTACTAATAGATCAAGAAAACAAATTCAAAACGTTAGCTCGCCACCAGATCTACCCTCCAACTCAGTTGACAAAACTGGATGTGCTCTTTAAACATTTATAATGCATATTTACAATTGTGGTGAAACATTGGCCTTTTTGGAGGCTCAACTGAATTAAGGGACCTGGAAGATTAAGCATTTATTTGTCAATTATGAACCCGATGGGATAAGTTTAACCACATAAAAGTTGATCTCCAATGGATAATCTCTTGCTTCATCATGTTACCAGAAGACTGATACAAATGTATCTGGTTATTCTAAAGGCAATACTGTTACATCTGTTTTCTTACTGTATATTTGGATTGCAGAGCCTTGCAAAGCTGGTACCTAGGGGTCTGTGCATACAATCAAACACAAGACATTACTTTCTTGACTTGGCCTCTGCAGCTTGCACCAAAGACTCTTCTAGGAACCTGTTTGAATAATAAATGATGATCCTTCTTTCCACCACATTTTCAGTCAGTGGGCTTTCTACTCTGTTTAGTCCTTATGAGTATCAATGAAAATAAATCTGGTCCTAGTTTTCCGTTAAGGGGAATCTTCATTGACGTCACAAACAACTCTCCATCCTCCTAGATGAACAAGGGAAAACGTTAGCACTTTAGAAGCCAGATCCTTAGTTTCTTTAAAACAAAAACAGTGGAAAGTGCCATTGAGAGGTCATAATGGGAACCTAGTGGTCTGTGTTTATTTAGAGGAGCAGTGTTTCTCCTCAGCCTTCAGGTGCTGCACCTTTTCCACTATATCACCTATTTTGTTTTTCATTGTTTTGTTTAAAGTGTTTTTTCAAGGTTTTCGTTTCTTAGCACTTTTTCTTCTTTTTTTTACCTTACTGACATTTTACAACTGGTTTCTGTTTGTAGAAAAATAAAATAGATTTAACCATTGTTGTCTACCAATAAGCTGCCATAACTGTTTTATTTATTTTAATTTGGGCTTTGGTGGTATGTGTGTGTTAGAAATGGGGTCCCTAGTGTGGCAGTGGTTTACACTCTGTCCACATAGGAACCCTCACTCTAGTCAGGGTGTCACACAGCTAATATAACCCCTGCTCACCCCTTTGGTAGTTTGGTATGTGCATTCGGGCTTATCTCAGAGGCAATGTGTAAAGTATGTGTACACACACTCACACACAGTAACAGTGAAAGCACTACAAAAGGACTCCACACCAGTCTAGAAAATAGCCAATATGTATCTGGATAAAACAAGACCGAAACAACAAAAACCCAACATACACATTTAAAGGTTTAAATGAGTCTTAGTCCATAGGAATCAATGGTTGTATCTTTTTCACAAAAAGTACCTGAAATGCGTCCAAAACAAAGATGATGCGGACCACAGGGGAGGTGAGGTGCTGAAAAGCAAAGCAATGAGTTGGTTACTGCGCAGCAGAGGTGATACGTCAGTTCTTTTCTCACAGGAAAGGCAATCTGTTGATTTCAGTACACGCAGCCTCAGTTCCTTATTGCAATGCAGGGTCGATAAGAAATTGATGCCCTGGGGAAGATGCGTGGAAAATCCAGACGTTCTGTTAATGGAGCCGTGGTGAAACAGGCGCTGCGTCGATTCTGCAGCCGCAGGACAGGCGATGCATTGATTTTTCTGCTGTGGCACGCTGGTGCGTAGATTTTCTCCTTCAGGTCACCAGCTTACACTTTCAAGTGCTCAGTGACTGGAGTTGGCACCACTTGGCAAGTCACGACTGTCAGCAGAAGAGCCCGGGCACTGGCAAATGAAGCCTATGATGTCCCTGAGACTGCTTAACAGGAGGTAAGCTCTGTTAAAGGCCTTGGAGAACCTTGGAAAGCAGGATGTAAAAAGCAAAATCCAGTCCTTTCACTCCAAGGACAGAAGCAGCAAGTAAGCACAACAAGCAGAGTGGCAGTCCCTCATACTTCATCCAGCTCTTCTTATTGGCAGAATGTCTTCAGTTCAGATGTGTGCTAACTATGTGGTGTCAGAGGTCCAGTACTTGTACCTATTTCTGTTTTTGAAGAAGGCAAACTTCAAAGAGAAGTCTTTGTAGTGCACAAGACCATGCCTTTCCCTGTCCTGGCCTCAGACACAGTCCAGGGGCTGGAGACTGTTTTGTGTTCGGACAGGCACAGCTCTTTTCAGGTGCAGGTGTTAGCTCCTCCCACCAATCTATCCCAGGAAGACCCATCAGTATATGTAGGGTACACCTCAGCTCCCTTTGTGTGATTGTCTAGAGTGAATTCATAAACAGCCCAACTGTCATCCTGAGCCAGATTAGCATTACGCAGCCAGACAGAGAATGGTTAAGCAAGAAAATGCCCACTTTCTAAAAGTGTCTTTTTCAAGCTTACAATTAAAAAAAACTTCACCAAAAGATGTATTTTTAATTTGAGTTCAGAAACGCCAAACTCCATATCTCTCTCTGCCCCCAATAGGAAACTACACTTAAAAGATATTTCAAGGCAATCCCTATGTTATCCTATGAGAGATATAGTCCTTACAATAGTGAAAACTGAATTTAGCAGTATTTTACTATCAGGACATGTAAACCACACCAGTACATGTCCTACATTTTAAACACACTGCACCCTGCAGATGAGGCTGGTTTGGGTCTATATTAGGGGTGACTTACATGTAGTAAAAGGGAAGGTTTTGGCCTGGCAAGTGGGTGTATTTGCAAGGTCGAACTGGCAGTTCAAAACTGCCCACACAGACACTGCAGTGGCATGCCTGAACAAGTTTACAGGCTGCTCTTGTGGGTGGCATAATCAGTGCTGCAGGCTCACTAGTAGCATTTGATTTACAGACCCTGGGCACACATGGTACACTATGCTAGGGTCTTACTAGCAAATCAAATATGCCAGTCATGAAAAAAACAATCTCCAGTACCATTTAGACAAAGTGCACTTTAGCAGTGGTAAAGTGACCAGAGTCCTAAAGCCAGCAAAAATTCATTGAAGCACCCAGTCAAAAACAGGTCAGAGGTCAAATGTTTGAGATTACCCTGCAAAAAGGGCAATTTCCAACAGTGTGCAGATAAAGTCATATATATATATATATATATGTTTGATGGCATGTGTAGCTGCATATACACATGCTGTGCATACTTAAGCCATCTAGTGTTGGGCTCGGAGTGTTACAAGTTGTTTTTCTTGAAGAAGTGTTTTCGAGTCACGAGATCGAGTGACTCCTCCTCTTCGGCTCCATTGCGCATGGGAATCAACTCCATCTTAGATTGTTTTCTTTCCCCCATCAGGTTCGGATGTGTTTACTTTCGCTCCGATAGTTCGATTCGGAAAACCTTGAAAACGCTTCATTTCTCGTCGGTATTGTTTTGATCCTTCTATTGACACTTCGGTACTGTCAGAACAAACATCTCTACTCGCCCTTCGGGGCGCGCGCGCCCATCTCGGGCCTGGTTGGGCCGACCGCGTGGAAGCCTTATGGATCGGACTCCATTCCGATTCTGTCCTTGGTGCCACGCTAAATTCCCTTAGACAGACCAACACCTTGTCTGTAATCTCTGCCTTTTCCCGGACCATCGGGAAGAAAATTGCAAGGCCTGGATATCCTGCCGCTCAAAAAAGACACTTCAGGACAGAAGAGCACGGAGGCTCGAGATGGCGTCAAAAAGCTCCAAACATCTCGACATCGAAGAGGAAGAGATCATGCAGACCGCAGTCTCTGTTTGAGGATCTGACTCCGGCCAGGATTCCGAGGAGGGCAGACCGGTCACAGCAGGACAGCACATGAGTACGCCTGCCCCTGTACCATCTAAGCCGAAACATAAGGCCTTGGGGACGCCACTGACGGAAGGCCCTGGCTCGACCCGAAAGAAGACACTCAGTGACCAACCTACCAGTTCGGCACTGAAAAAGGTCACTCCTCTGAATCCATTGGAGTCGAGCCGAAGCTCCGTCTCCGAACTGTGCAAGCAGCGCTCTTCCGTGTCCAAATCTCAAAAATCTTTTTTGGAGCCGAGACCATCCTCAACCCCATCTTTTTCGATACCGAAAAAGCCACCTTCGGAGCCTATACAGAGGAGCATGGACTTTCAAAAACACTTGGAGAAAGCCATAAAACTACTGAGGAGGACTCACAAATACAACCAATCATGGAAGTAATGGATGAAAGGCAGGCCAGGATTCATATCGATAAAGAAACTGGCAGACTTTTAACTGCACCTCCTCCAAAGCCAAAGAGGAAATTAGCCTTTCAGGAGGAATTAGACACTATGCGACCTCCAGCTAAAGTGCCAAAAAACAAGAGACCTCCACCTCCTCAATTTTCTCCTCCTCAGTCTCCTCCTCACTCTCTACACCTACATATCTCTTCTCCTTCCAGTCCTACACCTATGCAGTCACCATCGCATTCATTTGATTCGCAGCAGGACAATGTGGATCCGTGGAATCTTTGATTCAGACCCCATTCTGGACAATAACCCAGATTGCTATCCCTCTAAGCCTTCACCACCAGAGATAGTACAGGCTACAATCAAGTGATAGCTAGGGCGGCAGCATACCATAATGTCACCATGCGCACTGAACTATTGGAGGATGATTTTCAGTTTAATACACTCTCCTCCACGCATGCAACATATCAGTCGCTCCCTATACTTCCCGGAATGCTAAAACATGCTGATCAAATATTTAGCGAGCCTCTAAAGCAAGGATAATTACTCCTAGAGTAGGAAAGAAATATAAGCCACCTCCTTCCGATCCTGTCTTTATTACTCAGCAGCTACCTCCAGACTCAGTAGTAGTAAGCGCTGCCAGGAAGAGGGCAAACTCAGTCGTCAGGTGATGCACCCCCACCAGACAAAGAGAGTAGGAAGTTTGATGCTGCAGGGAAGAGGGTGGCAAAAAAGCTATGGGTGCACTGTACACCACACAATACAGGGTAAGGAAATGCCTCCTTGGCATCGTTACCCCCTGACTTTTTGCCTTTGCTGATGCTATGTTTTGAATTGAAAGTGTGCTGAGGCCTGCTAACCAGGCCCCAGCACCAGTGTTCTTTCCCTAACCTGTACTTTTGTATCCACAATTGGCACATCCTGGCATCCAGGTAAGTCCCTTGTAACTGGTACCTCTGGTACCAAGGGCCCTGATGCCAGGGAAGGTCTCTAAGGGCTGCAGCATGACTTATGCCACCCTGAAGACCCCTCACTCAGCACAGACACACTGCTTGCCAGCTTGTGTGTGCTGGTGAGAACAAAATGAGTACGTCGACATGGCACTCCCCTCAGGGTGCCATGCCAGCCTCTCACTGCCTATGCAAGTATAGAAAAGTCACCCCTCTAGCAGGCCTTACAGCCCTAAGGCAGGGTGCACTATACCATAGGTGAGGGCACCAGTGCATGAGCACTGTGCCCCTACAGTGTCTAAGCCAAACCTTAGACATTGTAAGTGCAGGGTAGCCATAAGAGTATATGGTCTGGGAGTTTGTCAAACACGAACTCCACAGCACCATAATGGCTACACTGAAAACTGAGAAGTTTGGTATCAAACTTCTCAGCACAATAAATGCACACTGATGCCAATGTACATTTTATTGTGAAACACACCCCAGAGGGCACCTTAGAGGTGCCCCCTGAAACTGTATCCAACTATCTGTGTAGGCTGACTGGTTCCAGCAGCCTGCCACACTAGAGACATGTTGCTGGCCCCATGGGGAGAGTGCCTTTGTCACTCTGAGGCCAGTAACAAAGCCTGCACTGGGTGGAGATGCTAACACCTCCCCCAGGCAGGAGCTGTAACACCTGGCGGTGAGCCTCAAAGGCTCACCCCTTTGTTCCAGCACCGCAGGACACTCCAGCTAGTGGAGTTGCCCGCCCCCTCCGGCCACGGCCCCCACTTTTGGCGGCAAGGCCGGAGGAAATAATGAGAATAACAAGGAGTCGTCACTGGCCAGTCAGGACAGCCCCTAAGGTGTCCTGAGCTGAAGTGGCTCTAACTTTTAGAAATCCTCCATCTTGCAGATGGAGGATTCCCCCAATAGGATTAGGGATGTGACCCCCTCCCCTTGGGAGGAGGCACAAAGAGGGTGTACCCACCCTCAGGGCTAGTAGCCATTGGCTACTAACCCCCCAGACCTAAACACGCCCTTAAATTTAGTATTTAAGGGCTTCCCTGAACCTAAGAATGTAGATTCCTGCAACTTACCGAAGAAGAAGACTGCTGAGCTGAAAACCCCTGCAGAAGAAGAAAGAAGACACCAACTGCTTTGGCCCCAGTCCTACTGGCCTGTCTCCTGCCTTCTAAAGAAACCTGCTCCAGCGACGCTTTCTCAAGGACCAGCGACCTCTGAATCCTCAGAGGACTGCCCTGCTTCAAGAAAGACAAAAAACTCCCGAGGACAGAGGCACTGCTCCAAAAGAACTGCAACTTTGTTACAGAGGAGCAGATTTAAAGACCCCTGCAAATCCCCGCAAGAAGCGTTAGACTTGCAACACTGCACCCGGCGACCCCGACTCGACTGGTGGAGAACCAACACCTCAGGGAGGACCCTCCGGCGACTCCGAGACCGTGAGTACCCAAAACCGTCCCCCCTGACCCCCCACAGCGACGCCTGCAGAGGGAATCCCGAGGCTTCCCCTGACCGCGACTGCCTGAACCTAAAGTCCCGACGGCTGGAAAAGACCCTGCACCCGCAGCCCCCAGCACCTGAAGGAACGGAACTTCTGTGCAGGAGTGACCCCCAGGAGGCCCTCTCCCTTGCCCAGGTGGTGGCTATCCCGAGGAGCCCCCCCCTTGCCTGCCTGCATCGCTGAAGAGACCCCTTGGTCTCCCATTGAAACCTACAGAGAACCCGACGCTTGTTTACACACTGCACCCGGCCGCCCCCGCGCTGCTGAGGGTGTACTTTTTGTGCTGACTTGTGTCCCCCCCGGTGCCCTACAAAACCCCCCTGATCTGCCCTCCGAAGACGCGGGTACTTACCTGCTGGCAGACTGGAACCGGGGCACCCCCTTCTCTCCATTGAAGCCTGTGTGTTTTGGGCACCTCTTTGACCTCTGCACCTGACCGGCCCTGAGCTGCTGGTGTGGTAACTTTGGGGTTGCTCTGAACCCCCAACGGTGGGCTACCTTGGACCCAAAACTGTGACCTGTAAGTGATTTACTTACCTGCTAAAAATAACAATACTTGACCTCCCTCAGGAACTGGGAAAATTGCACTAGGTGTCCACTTTTAAAACAGCTATTTGTGTTTTATGTGAAAAGTATATATGCTACTGTAATCATTCAAAGTTCCTAAAGTACTTACCTGCAATACCTTTCAAATGAGATATTACATGTAGAATTTGAACCTGTGGTTCTTAAAATAAACTAAGAAAATATATTTTTCTATAACAAAAACCTATTGGCTGGAATTGTCTGAGTGTGTGTTCCTCATTTATTGCCTGTGTGTATGTACAACAAATGCTTAACACTACTCCTTGGATAAGCCTACTGCTCGACCACACTACCACAAAATAGAGCATTAGTATTATCTCTTTTTGCCACTATCTTACCTCTAAGGGGAACCCTTGGACTCTGGGCATACTATTCCTTACTTTGAAATAGTGCATACAGAGCCAACTTCCTATAGGATCCTTTCGCGAACCCCAGTTTAGAGGTGGCTTTAGGGCTCAAACTGCAGAGGCATCCACATCACAGCCAAAGCCGGCCTGCCTGCCAACCTCAGTACCACTGAGGTGGTTTTAAAAGTACATATAGAGGCCAGTACCCCAGAGGCAGGGGGAAAATATCAAACACTTAAACAAGCCTCACAACAAAGTAAACAGTGACTTGTGCCATTCCTTTCCAATCCACACCTCCCCTGTGGGAGAAAGACTGCAAGAGTTCCACAACAATTGGCTAAACATTACCACAGACAACTGGGTATTATCACTTATCCGCAATGGCTATTGCCTAGAATTGATACAAACTCCACCAACCATTCCACCAAAACCACACAAACTTCCACAGACCATATCACTCTGTTACAGGAAGAAGTCAAATCACTATTACTCAAACAGGCAATAGAAGCCGTGCCACAAAATCAAGTAGGGACAGGAGTTTACTCACTGTATTTCCTCATTCCCAAAAAGGATGGCACCCTAAGGCCAATGGTTAGATCTCAGGACCCTCAATCTTTACATCCTGTCAGAACACTTTGACATGGTAACTCTACAGGATGTTATCCCACTACTTCAAAAACACGATTTTATGGCAACATTAGACCTCAAAGATGCATATTTTCATGTACCCATCCATCCTGCGCACAGAAAATATCTCAGGTTTGTCATTCAAGGAAAAGCACTATCAGTTCAAGGTGTTACCCTTTGGAATAACAACAGCTCCAAGGGTATTCACAAAGTGCCTAGCGGTAGTCGCAGCCTACCTAAGAAGACAACACATACATGTCCTTCCATATCTAGACGATTGGCTGATAAAATCAAACTGTCATACGCAGTGTCAAAACCATGCGTATTATGTAATACAAACCCTGCACACGCTAGGGTTCTCAATAAATTACCAAAAGTCATAACTACAGCCTGCGCAAATACAACAGTATTTAGGGGCAATACTAAATACTCAAAAAACACTTGCAAGTCCAAATACGCAGAGAATACAAGCATTCCAGAATATAATAGCACAAATACAGACAGGTCAACAGTACACTGTCAAATTTGTCATGCAACATGCGCAATGGAGCCGAAGAGGAGGAGCCACTCGATCCCGTGATTCAAACACTTAAAAGAAAAACAGCATGTGAATCTTCAGCAGAACATGCCACGAACAGATTTTGTCACATATGCTGTTCATACTTCAGCCATCTAGTGTTGGGCTCGGAGTGTTACAAGTTGTTTTTCTTTGAAGAAGTGTTTTCGAGTCACGGGATCGAGTGACTCCTCCTCTTCGGCTCCATTGCGCATGGGCATCGACTCCATGTTAGATTGTTTTCCCACAGAGGGTAAGGTAGGAGTGACAGAGTATAAAGAAAAGAGATGTCCATGCTAATGGAATGTTAAATATATATAAATATAAATATCTACATATGTACAAGTATTGTTTAACTTAATCGACTACAGGCTTTCAGGAAGGTGGGAGGGTGCATGTGAATCTGCAGCGGAACATGCCAAGAACAGATGTACACTGAGTAAGTGACATTATATATATTATATCTACATTATATATATTTATGTTCAATGGCAAGTATAGCTGCAGATACACATGCTATGCATAGCTCTTCCGACATCTAGTGTTGGGCTCGGAGTGTTATAAGTTGTTTTTCTTCTAAGAAGTCTTTTCGGAGTCACGTGATCGAGTGACTGCTCCTGTCGGTTACAGTGCGCATGGGCATCGACTCCATTGTTAGATTGTTTTCTTTCTGCTGTCTGGTTCAGACGTGTTTCCTCTCGCTCTGAGATTTCGAATCGAAAAACCCTAGAAAACGTATTTAATCATCAGTATTGTTTCGATCATGCTTTCTACCTAGCATTGAACTGATAGTACCGTCGGAATCTAGATTTCGCCCTTGTGGGCGCATGCGCCCGAGTCTGGCCTACCGTGTGGAAGCCTGATGGATCGGACTCCATTTCGATTCTGCCCTTGGTGCCAGGCAAAGTTTCCATATACAGACTAACATCTGGTTTGTAATTTGAGCCTTTGTCCGGACCACCGAGAAGAACATTGCGAAGCCGGTCGATCGTTTTGATCCATGAAGAGCTTTAGAGATCGCAGAGCGCAAAGATTAGACATGGTGTCGAAAAGTTCAGAACATCTCGACGTCATGGAAGAACAACATGCGCAGACATCAGTCGCTATCTGAGATACCGACTCCGAGCAGGAATCGGAGGAAGATAGGCCTATCACTGCTGGGCAGCACGTGAGTACGTCTGCCCCTACACCCATGTATAAATAACTACCGAAGGCCTTGGGTACACCACTGCCAGAAGGCCATGGTTTGGCCCGAAAAAAGACTTTCGTCGACCGACCTCCGGGTTCGGCGCCGAAAAAAGCCACTCCTCCGTCCACTTCAGAGTCGAGCAAGTAGGTTAAAAGTTCCACCTCGGACTCCAGTAAGCGTCCTCACTCCTCTGAATCGAAGATTTGACGTCCTGCTTCGGAGCTCAAACAGCCGACTTCAGTTTCGGGACTGAAAAAGATTCAAACTTCGGAACCGAAATAATCCTCATACACAGAGGAACAAGGAGTTTCGAGCAAACTTAAATCTAGAAGCCAATAAGAATCTTAGAGACCTTCTGATGAGGAGACTGAGATTCAGCCAATATTGGAGGTTACGGATGAAAGACAATCTAGAATCCATATACATAAAGAGACTGGCAGAATTCTCACTGCACCGCCTTTAAAGGCTAAAAGAAAGCTGGCTTTTCAAGAGGAATTAGACTCTGCTCAACCACCAGCATAAGTTCAGAAACAAAAGGAGAAACCAGCACTCTCCCTACTTCTCCTCCTCATTCTCCACAGCTTCCTTTTTCATCTCCACACAATAGTCCACCACCATTGCCTCCAACACACTCACAATACTCCCATGGAGAGGCAGTGGACCCTTGGGATCTGTATGACCCTGATCCTATTCCAGACAATGATCCTGACCTATACCCCTCCAAGCCTTCTCCACCACAGGACACTACTACCTACACTCGGGTAGTCTCTAGGACAGCTGATTACCATGGGGTGCTAATGAACACTGAGCCCCTAGAGGAGGACTTTTTGTTCAACACTCTGTCTTCCACTCACTCTAGATACCAATGTCTCCCTATGTTGCCTGGAATGGTAAAACATGCCAACCAAATTTTTTGTGAGCCTGTCAAAGCTAGAGTAATTACTCTTAGAATTGACAAAAAATACAAACCTGCTCCTACAGACCCAGACTACATCACACATCACGTTCCTCCAGACTCAGTATTGGTGAGTGCGGCTAGGAAAAGAGCTAATAGCCAGTCATCAGGAGATGCTCCTATACCTGATAAGGAGAGTAGAAAGTTTGATGCTGCTGGTAAGAGAGTAGCCATGCAAGCGGCTAACCAATGGCGAATTGCAAACTTGCAAGCATTTCTTGCCAGATATGATCGAGCCCATTGGGATGAGATGCAAGAATTCATACAGCACCTATCAGAAGAGCATCTAAAGAGAGCACAACAGGTTGTAGAAGAGGGACAGGCCATAAGTAACAACCAGATAAGGTCTGCCCTCGATGCTGCTGATACAGCCTCAAGGAATGTATATACTGCTTTACAATAAGAAGGCATGCATGTTACGCTCTTCTGGTTTTAAACAAGAAATTCAATAGGCAGTACTTAACATGCCTTTAGATAAAAAACACTTCTTTGGGCCTGAAGTGGATACCACCATAGAAAAACTGAGAAACGACTCAGATACTGCAAAGACAATGGGAGCACTATACACCATACCATATAGAGGCTCCTTTCGCAGGCCACAGTTTAGAGGAGGATTCAAACCACAATCCTCTGAAACTTCTACCTCCCAGATAAAACAGGGACAACAGACACAATGTCAGAGGGGGGGTTTAGAGGGTCCTATAGAGGACAATAATTCAGAAACAGAGGCAAGTTCCAAGCCTCAAAACAAGCCACTACACCATCCAAACATTGACTTCTTTCACACCCGTCCGCCACACACATCTCCTGTGGAGGGGAGACTACAGCAATTTCACTCTCATTGGCAAAATATCACCACAGACAATTGGGTGTTAACAATTATCCACAATGGCTATTGTCTTGAATTAATCTCCACCCGTCCAAACATTCCACATGTTACCACAAATTGTCCCCAGAACACAACGTTCTGTTACAACAGGCGGTACAATCCCTACTGGTAAAACAAGCAATAGAATTGGTCCCACATTCTCAACAGGGAACAGGAGTATACTCACTATACTTCCTCATCCCCAAAAAAGATGGCACTCTGAGGTCTATCCTAGACCTCAGGCATCTCAATCTATACATCCTGTATCGAGTCATATGGTAACTCTGCAGGATGTCATTCCACTACTACAGAAACAATATTACATGACTGCTTTAGACCTCAAAGATGTGTATTTCCATATACCCATCCATGCAGCTCTCAGAAAATACCTCAGGTTCGTCATAGCAGGAAAACATTACCAGTTTTGCCATTCGGCATAACAGCTCCAAGAGTGTTCACAAAATGCCTAGCAGTAGTAGCAGTTTACTTAAGAAGACAACATATTCACGTCTTTCTATATCTAGACGATTGGCTAATAAAATCAAGCAATTTTATACAATGCCAACAACACACTCAATATGTAATACAAACCCTGCATGCACTAGAGTTCACTCTAAATTATCAGAAATCACACCTTCAACCAGCACAGGTACAACCTTACCTAGGTGCTATTCTAAATACTAAAAAATCCCTAGCATAACCAAAAACACAAAGGATACAGGCTTTCCAAAATCTCATCCCATACTTTCAGCCAAATCACCAATACACTAAGATTTATCATAAAAATTCTAGGAAGATGGCATCTACACATAGTTCCACATGCAAGACTACACATGAGACCCTTACAACAATGGTTCTCACAACAATGGTCTCAAGCACACGGTCAACTTCAAGATCTAGTATTGATGGACCGCCAAACACATATGTCCCTTCAGTGCGTACAATCTCAGCAATCTGATGAAGGGGCGGTCATTCCAAGAACCTGTGCCTAAGACCATAACAGCAGCAGACACATGAATGATAGGTTGGGCAGTTCATCTCAACAATCATACCATTCAACGGGAATGGGATCCCAAACAGAAACAACTTCATATATATACCACCTAGAATTATTGTCTGTATTTCATGCCCTAAAAGCGTTTCAACCCCTTCTCAAACAGAAGACTGTTCTCATAAAAACAGACAACATGACCACCATGTATTACCTCAAAAAACAGGGAGGAACACATTCATCTCAACTGCCCCTACTAGCCCAAACAATAAGGAAATGGGCATTTCACAATCACATTCATCTAGTAACAGAATACATTCCAGGAATAGACAATCAGTTAGCGGATCTCCTAAGCAGGAATAACCAACAAACTCACGAATGGGAGATTCACTCCCAATTACTTCCAAAAGTGGGGAACACCAGAAATAGACCTATTTGCAACAAGCAAACGCAAAATGCCAAAACTTCGCATCCAGACACCCACATCCCCTATCCAAGGGCAATGCTCTATGGATCAATTGGTCAGGGATATTTGCTTACGCTTTTCCCCCTCTCCCACTCCTTCCCTTTCTGGTCAGCAAACTACGTCAGACATCTCTGACCATGATACTCATAACCCCAAAATGGGCACGTCAATATTGGTACACAACACTCCTAGACCTGTCAGTAGTACCTCATTCCAAACTCGAAAACAAACCAGATTTGTTAACCCAGAACAAAGGTCAAATCAGGCACCCAAACCCCAATGCTCTCAATTTCGCGATTTGGCTCCTGAAGTCATAGTTTGGTTACCTAAAATTTTCATCTGAATGTATGGAAGTGATTAAGCAGGCATGTAAACCTACTACTAGACAATGTTATGCTAACAAATGGAAAAAGATTTGTCTACTACTGTCAATCCAAAACACTGATCCGCTTACAGCATCTATATAAGATATTGTATGCTACTTACTTCATTTGCAAAAATCAAATTTAGCTTTCTCATCCATCAAAATCCACCTTACTGCAAACTTACAAACTATTCAACACACTTCTCTATTCAGAGTTCCTGTTTTTAAAGCCTTCATGGAAGGATTAAAATGCAGAATTCCACCTAGAACACCACCCGTCCGTTCTTGGAATCTAAATATAGTACTTACTACACTCATTGGCCCAGCTTTTAAACCCATGCACTCTTGTCAAATTCAATTTTTAACATGGAAGGTTGCCTTCCTTGTAGCTATTACTTCATTACGTAGAGTTAGTGAAATACAAGCATTCACTCTTGAGGAACCTTTTTTCCAAGTACACAAACATAAAGTTGTACTAAGAATAAATCCAACATTTCTACCAAAAGTAGTATCTCCTTTACACATCAACCAAACAGTGGAATTGCCAGTCTTCTTTCCACAGCCAGACTCTGTGGCAGAAAGAGCTCTTCATACCCTAGATATCAAAAGAGCTCTTATGTACTACATAGCCAGAACTAAAGATTTTAGGAAAACAAATCAACTTTTTGTTGCTTTCCAACAACCACATACAGGCAATCCTATATCAAAACAAGGTTTAGCAAGATGGATTGTTAGATGTATACAAACATGTTATATCAAAGCAAAGAGACAACTTTTGATCACTCCTAAAGCATATTCTACAAGAAAGAAAGCTGCATCAATGGATTTTTTAGGAAACATACTAAGAGTTGACATATGTAAAGTGGCTACATGGTCAACCCCTCATACATTTACAAAACACTACTGTGTTGATGTGTTCTCACAGCAACAAGCCACTGTTGGCCAAGCTGTCTTAAAAATGTTATTTCAAACAACTTCAACTCCTACAGGCTAGCCACTGCTTTTTGGGAGGACTAACTGCTTTGTAGTCTATGCATAGCATGTGTAACTGCAGCTACACATGCCATCAAATGGAAAATGTCACTTACCCAATGTACATCTGTTCGTGGCATGTAGTGCTGCAGATTCACATGCACCCTCCCTCCTTCCCGGAAGCCTGTAGTCGTTTAAGTTTAACATTTGTACATATGTATATACATTTACAATTCCATGGACATCTTTGTATTTCTATACTTTTATCACTCCTTCCTTCACCCTCGGCGGGAAAACAATCTAACAATGGAGTCGATGCACATGTGCAATGGAACCGAGAGGAGGAGTCACTCGATCCCGTGATTCCGAAAAGACTTCTTCAAAGAAAAACAACTTGTAACACTCAAAGCCCAACACTAGATGTCGGAAGACCTATGCATAGCATGTGAATCTGCAGCACTACATGCCACGAAGAGATGTACCCTGGGTAAGTGACATTTTCCATATATATATATATATATATATATATATATATGTTCGATGGCATGTGTAGCTGCAGATACACATGCTGTGCACATCCCGCCATCTGGTGTTGGGCTCGGAGTGTTACAAGTTGTTTTTCTTCGAAGAAGTCTTTTCGAGTCACGAGATCGAGGGACTCCTCCCATTTCGACTCCATTGCGCATGGGCGTCGACTCCATCTTAGATTGTTTTTTTTCCACCATCGGGTTCGGACGTGTTCCTTTTCGCTCCGTGTTTCGGGTCGGAAAGTTAGTTAGAATCTCAGAAAAGACGTCGGTATTGTTTGCGTTCGGTATCGGGTTAGTTACAACAGATCGACACCGAATTTAGAAGAGTTCCGGTGGCCCTTCGGGGTTTTTTCGATCCCCCGTCGGGGCCTGGTCGGCCCGGCCACGTGTGAATTCAAGGCTGATGGAACGGACCCCATTCCGCTTCTGTCCAAAATGCCATAACAAGTATCCGTATACGGATCAGCATCTGGTCTGTAACTTGTGCTTGTCCCCAGAGCACAAGGAAGATACTTGTGAGGCCTGTCGAGCGTTTCGGTCCAGAAAGACATTAAGAGACCGAAGAGGCAGAAGACTGCAGATGGCGTCGACGCCGACAGAACAAGAGCGTTTCGAGGAAGAAGAGGAAGCTTTCTCTATCCAAGAGTCGGACTCTGAAGAGCTCGAGGCCGAAGAAATGCCGAAAACCGTGAGTAAAGACGTCGAAACATAAGACTCACGAGAAGTCAACAAAAGCCCAAGGGACACCACTGCCAACAGGCCATGGCTTAACCCAAACAAGCGGTGACCGAGCCAAGGCACCGAAAAAGGGCACGCTGGTGTCGAAGTCATCCGACTCCGGTCGAGATACCACCACACAGCAATCTCGGACCAGAGACATCGCCTCTGAGAAATTTCGGCACCGTCACAGCGGCACCGAACAAATTCGGCATCGAGACACCACCACGCCGAAAATTACAAAGGTTTCTTCGGAGCCTAAAAAGACCTCCGAAAAAGTTTCGGTTCCGAAACATCCAGCCTCGGAGCCGAAAACAGGTTCCTATACAGAGGAACAAGGATTGGCCTCCCAAATGAAAAAACATAGATTTGGAGAGGAACTTCAAGCTGTAGAGCCAGACTATACTCAAAGGAGGCTCCACATTCATCAAGACACAGGGAAGATAACCACTCTTCCTCCAATTAAGATAAAAAGAAAACTTGCCTTTAACGAAAAGGACAAGGAGCCACAGGCAAAGGTGGCAAAGAAAACAACTCCACCACCTTCTCCACCACTGTCAGTGCACACATCAACAGTAGCAACTCCTCCATTGATGCACTCCCCGACTCATACTGCCATGAGTCAAGATGATCCCGATGCATGGGACCTTTACGATGCTCCAGTATCGGACAACAGCCCAGACTCGTACCCTACCAGGCCGTCCCCTCCTGAGGACAGTACATCTTACACACAGGTGATCGCAAGGGCAGCTGCTTTCCATAACGTCACCTTGCATTCAGAACCATTTGAGGATGACTTCTTGTTTAACACTCTAACCTCCACTCATAGCCAGTACCAAAGACTACCTATGCTCCCAGGAATGCTAAAACCTTCAAAACAAATCTTTCAAGATCCTGTTAAAGGCCGAGCCATAACTCCAAGAGTGGAGAAAAAATACAAGCCACCGCCAACAGATCCTGTTTATATTACAACGCAGTTAACTCCAGACTCAGTAGTTGTCGGGGCAGCTCGTAAGAGAGCAAACTCTCATACCTCGGGAGACGCACCACCTCCAGACAAAGAGAGTCGCAAATTTGATGCTGCAGGCAAAAGGGTTGCAGCACAAGCAGCAAACCAATGGCGCATTGCCAATTCACAAGCGCTTTTGGCAAGATATGACAGAGCGCACTGGGATGAGATGCAACATTTGATAGAACACTTACCCAAGGAGTTCCAAAAAAGAGCACAACAAGTGGTGGAAGAAGGACAAAGTATCTCTAATAATCAGATACGGTCTTCAATGGATGCAGCAGATACGGCTGCAAGGACAGTAAATACTGCAATAACAATAAGAAGGCACGCATGGCTCCGCACGTCAGGTTTCAAGCCAGAAATTCAACAAGCCGTGCTAAATATGCCATTTAATGAACAGCAGTTGTTTGGGCCGGAAGTCGACACTGCTATTGAGAAACTCAAGAAGGACACTGATACGGCTAAAGCCATGGGCGCACTCTACTCCCCGCAAAGCAGAGGCACCTTTCGCAAAACACCTTTTAGGGGAGGGTTTCGAGGACAACCTACAGAAACCACAACATCACAAACAAGGCCCACTTACCAAAGCCAATATCAGCGGGGAAGTTTTCGGGGGCAATATAGAGGGGGACAATTCCAAAGAGGTAGAGGAAAATTCCAAAGCCCCAAAAGTCCTCAAAATAAGCAGTGACTCACAAGTCACCCATCCCCATCACATAACACCTGGGGGGGGAAGATTAGGCCAATTTTACAAACATTGGGAGGAGATAACAAGATACTTGGGTACTAGCAATTATCCAGTATGGTTATTGCATAGAATTTCGAGAATTCCCTCCAACAGTTCCACCGAAAACACACAGTATGTCGAAACAACATATAAAGCTTCTAGGATTAGAAGTTCAAGCATTGCTCCAAAAAGACGCAATAGAATTAGTACCAAAACAAGAACTAAACACAGGAGTTTACTCACTGTACTTTCTAATACCCCAAAAAGACAAAACTCTAAGACCTATACTAGATCTCAGAATATTAAATACATATATCAAATCGGACCACTTTCACATGGTTACATTACAAGAAGTAATCCCACTGCTCAAACAACAAGACTACATGACAACACTGGATCTAAAGGATGCATATTTCCATATACCAATACATCCTTCACACAGAAAGTACCTAAGGTTTGTATTCCAATGGATACATTACCAATTCAAAGTGTTGCCATTCGGAATAACAACTGCACCAAGAGTTTTTACAAAATGTCTAGCAGTAGTAGCTGCACATATCAGAAGGCAGCAAATACATGTGTTCCCGTACCTAGACGATTGGTTAATCAAAACCAACACGCAAAAAGTGTTCACAACACACAAATTACGTCATAGAAACCCTACACAAACTAGGTTTCTCAATCAATTACTCAGTCACACCTTCTGCCGTGTCAAACACAGCAATACCTAGGAGCAACAATCAACACAGTAAAAGGGATTGCCACTCCAAGTCCAAACATTCCAAAATGTAATACAAGCCATGTATCCAAACCAGATGATACAGGTCAAATTAGTAATGAAACTCCAAGGCATGATGTCCTCATGCATAGCCATTGTCCCAAACGCAAGGTTGCACATGCGGCCCTTACAACAGTGCCTAGCATCACAGTGGTCACAAGCACAGGGTCAACTTCTAGATCTGGTGTTGATAGACCGCCAAACATACATCTCGCTTCAATGATGGAACAGTATAAATTTAAACCAAGGGCGGCCTTTTCAAGACCCAGTGCCACAATGCGTAATAACGACAGATGCATCCATGACAGGGTGGGGAGCACACCTCAATCAGCACAGCATCCAAGGACAATGGAACATTCAGCAAAAACAGTTTCATATAAACCACTTAGAACTGTTAGCGGTGTTTCTAGCTCTGAAAGCATTTCAACCCATATTAACCCACAAATACACTCTTGTCAAAACAGACAACATGACAACAATGTATTACCTAAACAAACAAGGAGGAACACACTCGACACAGTTGTATCTCCTAACACAAAAAATATGGCATTGGGCGATTCACAACCACATTCGCCTAATAGCACAATTTATTCCAGGGATTCAGAATCAGTTAGCAGACAATCTCTCTTGGGATCACCAACAGATCCACGAATGGGAAATTCACCCCCAAATACTGAACACTTACTTCAAAATGTGGGGACGCCACAAATAGATCTATTTGCAACAAAAGAAAACTCAAAATGCCAAAACTTCGCATCCAGGTACCCACAACATCAGTCTCGGGGCAATGCACTATGGATGAACTGGTCAGGGATATTTGCATACGCTTTTCCCCCCTCCCACTTCTTCCATATCTAGTAAACAAGTTGAGTCAAAACAAACTCAAACTCATACTAATAGCACCAACATGGGCAAGGCAACCGTGGTACACAACACTACTAGACCTTTCAGTAGTACCTCATATCAAACTGCCAAACAGACCAGATCTGTTAACACAACACAAACAACAGATCAGACATCCAAATCCAGCATCGCTGAATCTAGCAATTTGGCTCCCGAGATCCTAGAATTCGGGCACTTAGACCTCACACAGGAATGTATGGAGGTCATAAAACAGGCTAGAAAACCTACCACTAGACACTGTTATGCAAATAAGTGGAAAAGATTTGTTTAGTACTGCCATAATAATCAAATTCAACCTTTACACGCATCTGCAAAAGAGATAGTAGGATACTTACTACATTTGCAAAAATCTAAACTAGCTTTCTCTTCCATTAAAATACATCTTACGGCAATTTCAGCTTACCTGCAAATTACGCACTCAACTTCATTATTTAGGATACCAGTCATAAAAGCATTTATGGAAGGCCTAAAGAGAATTATACCACCAAGAACACCACCAGTTCCTTCATGGAACCTCAACATTGTCTTAACACGACTCATGGGTCCACCTTTTGAGCCCATGCACTCTTGTGAAATGCAATACTTAACGTGGAAAGTTGCATTTTTAATTGCCATCACATCTCTAAGAAGAGTGAGTGAGATTCAAGCATTTACCATTCAAGAACCATTTATTCAAATACACAAAAATAAAGTTGTTCTACGGACCAATCCTAAATTTTTACCAAAAGTAATCTCACCGTTTCACTTGAATCAAACGGTAGAATTACCAGTGTTCTTCCCATAGCCAGATTCGGTAGCTGAAAGAGCACTACATACATTAGACATCAAAAGAGCACTAATGTACTACATTGACAGAACAAAACTAATTCGAAAGACAAAACAACTATTTGTCGCCTTTCAAAAACCTCATACAGGAAATCCTATTTCAAAACAAGGCATTGCTAGATGGATAGTTAAGTGCATTCAAACCTGCTATCTTAAAGCTAAAAGAGAACTGCCTATTACACCAAAGGCACACTCAACCAGAAAGGAAGGTGCTACCATGGCCTTTCTAGGAAATATTCCAATGAACGAAATATGTAAGGCAGCAACATGGTCTACGCCTCATACATTTACCAAGCACTACTGTGTAGATGTGTTAACTGCACAACAGGCAACAGTAGGTCAAGCTGTACTAAGAACATTATTTCAAACTACTTCAACTCCTACAGGCTGAACCACTGCTTTTTGGGGCGATAACTGCTTATTAGTCTATGCACAGCATGTGTATCTGCAGCTACACATGCCATCGAACGGAAAATGTCACTTACCCAGTGTACATCTGTTTGTGGCATTAGTCGCTGCAGATTCACATGCGCCCACCCGCCTCCCCGGGAGCCTGTAGCCGTTTAGAAGTAGATCTTAAAGATTTGTACATTTGTAAATATATTACTTAAAACTTCATTATGTACATACGCATTCACTCCATTGCATGGGCACTATTACTAGCATACACAACTCCTACCTCACCCTCTGCGGGGAAAACAATCTAAGATGGAGTCGGCGCCCATGCGCAATGGAGTCGAAATGGGAGGAGTCCCTCGATCTCGTGACTCGAAAAGACTTCTTCGAAGAAAAACAACTTGTAACACTCCGAGCCCAACACCAGATGGCGGGATGTGCACAGCATGTGAATCTGCAGCGACTAATGCCACGAACAGATGTACACTGGGTAAGTGACATTTTCCATATGTATGCAAGGAAATGCCTCCTTGGCATGGTTACCCCCTGACTTTTTGCCTTTGCTGATGCTAAGTTTTGATTTGAAAGTGTGCTGAGGCCTGCTAACCAGGCCCCAGCACCAGTGTTCTTTCCCTAACCTGTACTTTTGTTTCCACAATTGGCACACCCTGGCATCCAGGTAAGTCCCTTGTAACTGGTACCCCTGGTACCAAGGGCCCTGATGCCAGGGAAGGTCTCTAAGGGATGCAGCATGTCTTATGCCACCCTGGGGACCCCTCACTCAGCACAGACACACTGCTTGCCAGCTTGTGTGTGCTAGTGAGGACAAAACGAGTAAGTCGACATGGCACTCCCCTCAGGGTGCCATGCCAACCTCACACAGCCTATACAGTATAGATAAGTCACCCCTCTAGCAGGCCTTACAGCCCTAAGGCAGGGTGCACTATACCATAGGTGAGGGCACAAGTGCATGAGCACTGTGCCCCTACAGTGTCTAAGCCAAACCTTAGACATTGTAAGTGCAAGGTAGCCATAAGAGTATATGGTCTGGGAGTCTGTCATGCATGAACTCTACAGCACCATAATGGCTACACTGGAAACTGTGAAATTTGGTATCAAACTTCTCAGCACAATAAATGCACACTGATGCCAGTGTACATTTTATTGTAACTTCGTTTTTGATAATTAACCGGCCTGTCCAGCCGGGAAAGCAGCACCACTGCACATCGTAGCAGGTCTGTGTGACTAAAAATGGATTGTCACATAAGAGCAATCAGGTTTGGATATTCACAGCAAATCTGACAGTTTTCCTTTGGATTCGCCTACGAAGGTTTTGCACTTTGGTTCAATATTTCGTTTGGCTCCAGCAACCCACTTGGGGCAAAATGAAAAAATTGCAGGACCACCACAACCAGCATGCACTGTTACTCACTTGAGAAGCCCACTGGGGCGGACTGGTATTCAAAGAGACTAATCAGGTGCCTGTAATTAGACAAGCTGAAGCGATGCCGGTCTTTTCAGTAAGAAAGAAATGCCTGGAACACTTCCAGCACTGGCTGCACCTACGAGGGTGAAACACTTTTATATTTTTCTCTGCTGAAGAAAGGATTGACCTAGAAACACGTGTCCAGAGATGATTTTATTACCTATGGCCTGGAATAATGAAACTGCTTAAAGAATTCACTGTGAGTTGCTGGCTTTGCTTTTTCTTCCCGTTTATATAACCTGTTGGGAGTGCGCTTTCACATGAGGACAACTTCGTTTTTTATATATATATATATAATTATGTTCGATGGCATGTGTAGCTGCAGATACACATGCTATGCATAGGTCCTGCCATCTAGTTTTGGGCTCGGCGTGTTACAAGTTGTTTTTCTTCGAAGAAGTGTTTTGGAGTCACGGGATCGAGTGACTCCTCCTATTCGGCTCCATTGCGCATGGGCATCGACTCCATCTTAGATTGTTTTCTTACCACCATCGGGTTCGGACGTGCTTCTTTTTCCTCCGGTAGTTCGTGTCAGAAAAGTCCTGAAAACTCTCTAATTCGTCGGTATTGTTTGATAGCGTATCATCTATCATCGACACTTCGGTACCGGCGGATCTAACTTCTTTACTCGCCCTTCAGGGCACCCGTGCCCAACTCAGGCCTACCAAAGCCTTGTCGAAGGATCATGGACCGGACCACATTTCGCTTCTGCCCTCGGTGCCACGCCAAGTTCCCATATACAGACCAACATCTCGTCTGTAACCTTTGTCTGTCTCCAGACCATCGAGAGGATACTTGCGAGGCCTGCAGGTCCTTCCGCTCGAAGAAGACTCTACGAGATAGAAGAGCACGAAGGTTGGAAATAGCGTCGAGAAGCACCGAACGTCTCGTCATCGAGAAGCACCGAACGTCTCATCGTGGAGGAAGAGGAGATTATGCACACCGCAGTCTCCGTTCGAGGGTCCGATTTCGAGCATGAATCCGGGGAGGACAGACCGGTCACGGCAGGACAGCACATGAGTACACCTGCCCCTGTCCAATCCAGGCCCAAACACAAGGCCTCAGGAACGCCACTGCCGGAAGGCCATGGCTCCACCCACAAAAAGACTTCCGGTGACCAAGCAACAACTTTGGCACCGAGAAAGGCTACGCCACCGAAGTTTCGGACTCGAGCCGAAGCACAGGCTCTGAAACAGGCAAACACCGACCCATCGAGTCGAAGCCTCGAAAATCCCAGTCGGAGCCGAGGCCAACTTCCACTCCAGGCCTTTCGATCCCAAGAAAACCGGCTTCGGAGACGAAAAGTCCCATCTACACAGAGGAGCATGGACTTTGAAAACAATTTAAAGAAAGCTATAGATTTTCGGAGGAACTCACACTAATAGTGGAATTTGATGAAAGGCAGGCCAGAATTCATATTCATAAAGACACTGGCAAGATCCTAACTGCACCTCCTCTCAAAACTAAGTGGAAACTAGCCTTTCAAGGACAATTGGACACTGATCAGCCACCAGCTAAAGTGCCAAGGCCCAAACAAAACACTCCAGCTCCGCAATTCTCACCTCATCAGTCTCCTCATTTTCCTCACCTGACTGTCTCTCCACCTACTATCCCTACACCTGCTCAGTCTCCAGTACACTCTGCAGATTTACAACAAGACAATGTTTACCCATGGGATCTCTACGATGATCCCATTTCTGATAACAGCCCAGACTGCTATCCTTCAAAACCATCGCCACCGGAAGATAGCACTTCATACACTCAGGTTTTAGCTAGGGCAGCGTCATACCATAACATAGCCATGCACACCGAGCCTCTTGAGGATGATTTTCTCTTTAATACATTATCCTCCACTCACACTACTTACCAGTCCCTTCCCACGCTTCCAGGCATGTTGAAACACGCACATCAAATTTTTCAAGAGCCAGTTAAAGCCAGGGTCATCACTCCCAGAGTGGAGAAAAAATATATGTCGCCTCCCTCTGATGCGGCATTCATTACCCAACAGCTACCTCCTGATTCCATAGTTGTCAGTGCATCAAGGAAAAGGGCCAACTCCCAGTCATCTGGTGATGCACCACCACCAGACAAGTAAAGCAGGAAATTCGATGCTGCTGGTAAAAGAGTGGCATCGCAAGCAGCTAATCAATGGAGAATAGCCAACTCCCAAGCACTACTGGCTAGGTATGATAGGGCCCACTGGGACGAGATGAAAGATATCATCCAGCATCTTCCAAAAGACCAACAAAAGAGAGCACAGCAAATAGTCGAGGAAGGGCAGGCTATTACTAATAACCAGATTAGGTCAGCTCTAGACTCAGCAGATACAGCAGCTAGGACAATCAATACAGCGGTCACCATTAGGAGACACACATTGCTTCAGTCGTCAGGGTTTAAACCAGAAATCCAGCAGGCTGTTCTTAACATGCCATTTAATGAGAAACAACTTTTTGGCCCTGATGTTGATACGGCCATCGAAAAAATGAAAAAGGATTCAGACACTGCTAAAGCCATGGGTGCTCTGTATACTACACAGTACAGAGGTTCATTTCGAAAGCCTCAATACAGGGGTGGTTTTAGAGCCCAAACATCTGAGGCATCCACCTCACAATCAAAACCATCTTATCAGCCTCAGTACCAACGAGGTGGGTTTAGAGGAACTTACAAAGGCCAATTCCCCAGAGGTAGGGGAAAATATCAGCCAACAAAGCAAACCTCACACACAAAACAGTGACTTGCTCCACATCTTCCCTCATCACACTTCTCCTGTGGGAGAAAGACTGCAAACGTTCGAAATATCAGCCAACAAAAAAAAACTCATGTTGGAAAATGGGTTATTGGTAGGTGTAGGAAGTTGGCTCTGTATGTGCTATTTCAAAGTAAGGAATAGCATGCACAGAGTCCAAGGGTTCCCCTTAGAGGTAAAATAGTGGTAAAAAGAGATAATACTAATGCTCTATTTTGTGGTAGTGTGGTCGAGCAGTAGGCTTATCCAAGGAGTAGTGTTAAGCATTTGTTGTACATACACATAGACAATAAATGAGGTACACACACTCAGAGACAAATCCAGCCAATAGATTTTGTTATAGAAAAATATCTTTTCTTAGTTTATTTTAAGAACCACAGGTTCAAATTTAACATGTAATATCTTGTTTGAAAGGTATTGCAGGTAAGTACATTAGGAACTTTGAATCATTTCAATTGCATGTATACTTTTCAAGTTATTCACAAATAGCTATTTTAAAAGTGGACACAGTGCAATTTTCACAGTTCCTGGGGGAGGTAAGTTTTTGTTAGTTTTACCAGGTAAGTAAGACACTTACAGGGTTCAGTTCTTGGTCCAAGGTAGCCCACCGTTGGGGGTTCAGAGCAACCCCAAAGTTACCACACCAGCAGCTCAGGGCCGGTCAGGTGCAGAGTTCAAAGTGGTGCCCAAAACGCATAGGCTTCAATGGAGAGAAGGGGGTGCCCCGGTTCCAGTCTGCCAGCAGGTAAGTACCCGCGTCTTCGGAGGGCAGACCAGGGGGGTTTTGTAGGGCACCGGGGGGGACACAAGCCCACACAGAAATTTCACCCTCAGCGGCGCGGGGGCGGCCGGGTGCAGTGTTAGAACAAGCGTCGGGTTCGCAATGGAAGTCAATGAGAGATCAAGGGATCTCTTCAGCGCTGCAGGCAGGCAAGGGGGGGCTTCCTCGGGGAAACCTCCACTTGGGCAAGGGAGAGGGACTCCTGGGGGTCACTTCTGCAGTGAAAGTCCGGTCCTTCAGGTCCTGGGGGCTGCGGGTGCAGGGTCTTTTCCAGGCGTCGGGACTTAGGTTTCAGAGAGTCGCAGTCAGGGGAAGCCTCGGGATTCCCTCTGCAGGTGGCGCTGTGGGGGCTCAGGGGGGACAGGTTTTGGTACTCACAGTCGTAGAGTAGTCCGGGGGTCCTCCCTGAGGTGTTGGTTCTCCACCAGCCGAGTCGGGGTCGCCGGGTGCAGTGTTGCAAGTCTCACGCTTCTTGCGGGGAGATTGCAGGGGTCTTTAAAGCTGCTCCTTTGGATAAAGTTGCAGTCTTTTTGGAGCAGGTCCGCTGTCCTCGGGAGTTTCTTGTCGTCGTCGAAGCAGGGCAGTCCTCAGAGGGTTCAGAGGTCGCTGGTCCCTTTGGAAGGCGTCGCTGGAGCAGAGTTCTTTGGAAGGCAGGAGACAGGCCGGTGAGTTTCTGGAGCCAAGGCAGTTGTTGTCTTCTGGTCTTCCTCTGCAGGGGTTTTCAGCTAGGCAGTCCTTCTTCTTGTTGTTGCAGGAATCTAAATCTTTAGGTTCAGGGAAGCCCTTAAATACTAAATTTAAGGGCGTGTTTAGGTCTGGGGGGTTAGTAGCCAATGGCTACTAGCCCTGAGGGTGGGTACACCCTCTTTGTGCCTCCTCCCAAGGGGAGGGGGTCACATTCCTATCCCTATTGGGGGAATCCTCCTTCTACAAGATGGAGGATTTCTAAAAGTCAGAGTCACCTCAGCTCAGGACACCTTAGAGGCTGTCCTGACTGGCCAGTGACTCCTCCTTGTTTTTCTCATTATCTCTCCTGGACTTGCCGCCAAAAGTGGGGGCTGGGTCCAGGGGGCGGGCATCTCCACTAGCTGGAGTGCCCTGGGGCATTGTAACACGAAGCTTGAGCCTTTGAAGCTCACTGCTAGGTGTTACAGTTCCTGCAGGGGGGAGGTGTGAAGCACCTCCACCCAGAGCAGGCTTTGTTTCTGTCCTCAGAGAGCACAAAGGCTCTCACCGCATGAGGTCAGACACTCGTCTCTCAGCAGCAGGCTGGCATAGACCAGTCAGTCCTGCACTGAACAATTGGGTAAAATACAGGGGGTATCTCTAAGATGCCCTCTGTGTACATTTTTTAATAAATCCAACACTGGCATCAGTGTGGGTTTATTATTCTGAGAAGTTTGATACTAAACTTCCCAGTATTCAGTGTAGCCATTATGGAGCTGTGGAGTTCGTTTTTGACAGACTCCCAGCCCATATACTCTTATGGCTACCCTGCACTTACAATGTCTAAGGTTTTGCTTAGACACTGTAGGGGCATAGTGCTCATGCACATATGCCCTCACCTGTGGTATAGTGCACCCTGCTTTAGGGCTGTAAGGCCTACTAGAGGGGTGACTTACCTATGCCACAGGCAGTGGGAGGTTGGCATGGCACCCTGAGGGGAGTGCCATGTCGACTGTCATTTTCTCCCCATCAGCACACACAAGCTGGCAAGCAGTGTGTCTGTGCTGAGTGAGGGGTCCCTAGGGTGGCATAAGACATGCTGCAGCCCTTAGAGACCTTCCCTGGCATCAGGGCCCTTGGTATCAGGGGTACCAGTTACAAGAGACTTACCTAGGTGCCAGGGTTGTGCCAATTGTGGAAACAATGGTACATTTTAGGTGAAAGAACACTGGTGCTGGGGCCTGGTTAGCAGGGTCCCAGCACACTTCTCAGTCAAGTCAGCATCAGTATCAGGCAAAAAGTGGGGGGTAACTGCAACAGGGAGCCATTTCTTTACAGTAGGGCAGGTAGGTACCTACACCTAGCAACAAGCCACTAACCTCCACATAGGTACAGTTAGGTCTCAGTAAATTAATCCCAGCTCAACCCTTGGTAGCTTGGCAACGAGCGTCAAGGCTTAACTTAGGAGACAAAGTGTAAAGCATTCAAATATCACAAAACAGTAATTAAATAAAACACAGAAAACAGTTTAAAAGTCCAAAACCAATTTATAAAAATAGTTTATATTTTTATCTTTAAAATGACACAAAAACGATTAAAATCGGTTCAGGGGAACCGGAGATATGAATTTTTAAAGAATTATTACTTTTCTAGCGCTTAGAAACAAAAAGCGCCAATCGGGTCATCTGGTTGCACCTCGACCGGGGCAAAGTCAAACTTTCAGGCCGACCGCGATGGAGCCCTGCTCAGCTACAGGTCGCGGGAGGCCTCGGTTAAAAAGTTACCTTCTGACTTAGTCTTTATTTTGAAGTTTTTCTTCACCGGGACGAACCACGAAGTGAGGCCGGGTCGCTGTTGAGGCAAGCCGGCTAGAATTTCCGCGGCGGGTCGGTCCCTCTCTGGAGCGTTTTTCCAAAAATTCTCAAATCTTTTCCAAACTTCTGGGGCTTCACCCAGATGTTCTTTTAAGGTTCTTTTGGGGTCCACAGCTCACCCCAAGGGTCCAGAAGTTCTGTGATGGTCCTTGGGGGGTGCGGACTTCAACTCCCAGAATGCACCTGGCGCAAACTCCTTTTTGGCCACTGGACAGTGGTCAGCTGGTCGCTTTCTTCAAGAGTTGGTGCAGGGGACTCTGGTTAGCAATTTTTCACCTGTAGCAAACAGGGAGTCCCTCCTTTAACCAGTTGAAGCCAGGCAAAGTCCTTCTTGTGGTGAAGCCCAAGTGTGCAGCTGGTGCAGTCCTTCTGAGTGCAGGTTCCAGGTGCAGGCCAGGGGTCCAGCAGCGCAGTCCTTCTTCTTCTTTAGTTCCTTTCTTGTTGAATTCTGGAGGGGATCTGAGGTGTGGGTGCAGGTCTGCCAGTTTTATCCTTGCTCCTGGGTGAAAAGCAGGGGGGCCCTGGTTCTCCAATCAGGGACAGGGTCGTCCCCCTGTGATGACCACTTCCTGGGAAGTGTGGCAAAAATCCATCCCAGAAGGCAACAGTTTCTAAAAATCCAACATGGATGAATCTGATTTTTGGAGGTTACATCTGGCTGAGCCCACCCACTGGTGTGGCTAAAAATCATAAACACACCCCTCTCCTGCCCTCTCCTAATCTAATCAAGGGGGCACCTAGCTGTCTGGGGTTGCAGGATGTGGGGGTGTTGCTGGGTGCTGCAAATGTCCTTCTCTGCCTTTGAAGACCAGTTTGGCAGCCCTCCCCCTTCCTGCCTCACCATCTGCTGAGGGGAGATTCTCTCCCCCAAGCACATTCCTTTGTGTGAAGTCAGGCCACTTCACACCTCATCAAGGTAGCCTGGCAGAAGCTGCTGCAGGCTGGCCAATCAGAGCACAGCAGCAAAAACAATGCAGAGCTGAAATTGGCAACTTTTTAGGTAAAGTCTAAACTTTTTACCTGGACAAGTTATATTAAATCCAACAACTGGAAGTTGTAGGATTTATTACAACAATTAATTTGATACCAAATTCTTGGTATGCAACATTTAAGGAGACTTTAAAATTTAAAATAGTCTGCCCATTCTAGCCTATGAAGGCCATTTACTTCAATGAGGGAAAAACGAATTTGGCTGTTTTTACCTCACCAGGGCTTATAAATCTATTTTTATAAAGTCCCTGCTTATAGTTACATGGCACCCAGCCCTAGGGGCACATAGGGCACACCTTAGGGGTGACTTATATGTAAAAATAAGGTAGTTTAAGACTTTGGAAGTACCTTTAATTCCAAAGTCGAATTTGCATATAACTTTAATTTAAAAGCAGCCAGCAAGGCAGGCTTGCTTTTAAAATGACACTGGGCACCTCAGCAATGCACCTAGGTGTGCACCACCTATGCTGTGGTCCCTAAACCTACATGCCCTACCATATACTAGGGACTTATAGGTAGTTTAACTTAGCCAATTATAATTAGCCTAATTTGCATATCCATTTTACACAGAGCACAGGCCCTGGGACTGGTTAGCAGTACCCAGGGCACCATCAGAGTCAGGAAAACACCAGCATAAAGTGGAAAATGGGGGCAAAAAGTTATGGGGCCTCTGCAATCAGCCCTAGTTTCTCACACAACCCCCCCCCCCCGCCCACACGCCCAGGAGACTCAGACCAACCCTGGGAGAGTCTTCCTGGCTTGTTAGGCGAGGAAGACAGTGAAGAAAACTGGCTGTCCCTTTGCAGGGCCTACTCTGCCTTATATCCTCCTGTCAGGGTCACTCCCTCTGGGTAGTGAAGCCATCCCAACAGTAAAAGGACCCAACTCAAACTGAAACTTCCCTCTAGGGGGGTCTTCCTCCTCTCTCTCTGCCAACTTGGGTAGTGAGGTGCCCACCTCCCCTACTCCTAACTTTGCTAGGGCAACACCTAGCTTACCCAAAGAGGTCACCCAACACTTGAGCAACCCCACCATGACCAATAGGGTCAGGGGGCCTACTTTGCTATTGGCCCTGGGGTCTGCCTCCCAGGCCAAGTACAGTGCTGCCAGGAAGGCTAGCACCCAGCAGAGGCTACTGACAGCTGTCAGTACCCAGAACCACACCCTAAGCTCTCCACTGACAGGTGGCTGAGCTGCTTTAAGGGCAACTTTGGGGTCCTGGCACCCCTCTTGCTGTCTAGAGTTGGGGGCTACCACCTCCTGTGGCAGACACCCTCCTTCCACTCTCCCTTCTGTCAGTGCAGGGGCAACACCTTGCATCTGGACAGCTGCCTGACTACTCAGGACTTCCTTGGGGTCAGGTGAGGCCTCACCAGTGCCAACTCTGGGCCCCCCCCTTACTGGGGCAGAAGGCCCTTGGCTCCCTGGAACTCTCTTTAAGAGTGGCCTACCCTTCCTTTTCTTCTTTCCTTTTCTTGGGGACCCCTGTCTCCTAACTGAAGGGACTGACTCCCCAGGACTTTGGTTTGGGGGGGCGCCCTGGGCGACCACCCCATCTGTGACCAGACTCACCTCTGGGAGGTCATTGCCCAGGATACAATCTAGGGGAAGGTCAGCACTGACTACCACCCTAATCCAGTCAAGGATACCCTCCCTCTCTAGGGGCACTATGGCTACAGGTTTGGAGGTGACCTCCCCTGTGGCTATCCTGACTTTCTTTGTCTTTCCTGGGACATACATGTCTGGGGTCACTAACCGGTCACTCACTATAGTGTGACTGGCACAGGTGTCTCTCAGGCCAGTGGTAGGGATCCCATTCACTTGAATGTGGTGGAAGTGCCTACTCCCACCCTCAGGGATCACCAGCTTACCATCTGGTCCTGTCTCCCAGCACAATGCTAGGAGGACTTCATCATCTGAGGAATCCTCCTCTATGGCTACACTGGACAGCCCAGTGCTAACCACCTTCTTTGGACAGGCTGCATCTCCTCTGAAGTGACCTGTCTGCTGACAGTCAAAGCAAGCCCTACTGTCCAAGAGCTTTTTTAACCCTGGGTCTAACTGTCTCTGCTGGTCAGAGTGGGATTTTTCTCTCCTCCTTCTTAGGGTTCTGGGGTACAGAGGGAGTCTCTGTGGTGGGCTTACCACCTCCCTCCTTAGGTTTTTGGGGACCTGTCCCCCCCTTCTTGGAGTCTCCCCCCTGGGACTTGACAACCACCCTGGTTCTCAACCACTCATCAGCTGCCTCCCCTAGCTCTCTAGGGTTGGTCTGCTTAGAGTCCACTAGATGCTGGCGTAACCTTTCTTGGATACAATTGGTCAAGATGTGCTCTCTCATGATCAAATTGTATAACCCCTCATAAGTATTTACTTTGTTGCCAATAATCCAGCCCTCTAGTGCCTTTAGTGAAATGTCCACAAAGTCAACCCAAGACTGGGTACTGACCTTCTGGGTGTCCCTGAACTTGAGCCTATACTGCTCTGGGGTCAGACCAAACTTTTTAGTCAAGCAACTCTTCATACTGGGGTATGAGTCTGCATCCTCCCCACTCATGGTTAGGAGCCTATCCCTCCCAGAGTTGGGAACTAACTCCCAAAGAAGTGAACCCCAGTACTGAGGCTTGACTCTCCTCATCTGGAGGGCCCTCTCAAAGGCCCCCAGCCACTTATCTATGTCATCCCCCGCTACATAAGCAGGAACCACCCCTTTGGGTAATCTGGGGCAAACTCCCCCACCCATGGACACCTCAGCTTCTTTATCGCTGCTTCCATCTCTTTTCTCTTTGTATGCCCACTTTTTCTTTTCTAGGGCCAGCTTCTCTGCTTCCAAAGCTATGTATGCTAGCTGGGCTTCCAGCTCTCTTTCTCTGATGGATGGATTCTCTCCTCCTGAAAGGACCCCCTTCCCACCACTAGCTTTGGATCTGCCCCTAGTGACTGTGTTTACTGAGGACCGTTCTTCCTCATCCTCACTTAGGCTCAGATGCCTTCCCTCCCCTGAGTGGTTAGAGCTTGCATCCTCCCTTCTTTCTCCCTCCTCTGGAGCTTCTTCTGACTCTACCTCTTGGGCCTCAGCCCATGCTGTCAGGGATGTGATCAGGATTTGCTTCCTGAGATCAGTGGTTGCAGGCAACCCTCTTTCAATACACAACCCCCTAAGCTGGACTACTGTCAGTGTGGGTAGGCTAGCCAGATCAAGCTCCATGGTTCCCTAGTTTTGTGTCAACAAAAACTTTTTGCAAAAATTGGAAACAAGAATTTAGAAAAATTACAAAAATTCAATAATTGAAATTAATCCAAATTAAAAATTAAAAACAATTTTTGCACTAGGACAATTTAAAGGACTTTTAATTTGTTTTACCTAAAACTGTAACGTGATATTGAACACAAGTACAGGATCCCGTCGCTGCTTCCAATTATGTTGGAAAATGGGTTATTGGTAGGGCAGGTAGGTACCTACACCTAGCAACAAGCCACTAACCTCCACATAGGTACAGTTAGGTCTCAGTAAATTAATCCCAGCTCAACCCTTGGTAGCTTGGCAACGAGCGTCAAGGCTTAACTTAGGAGACAAAGTGTAAAGCATTCAAATATCACAAAACAGTAATTAAATAAAACACAGAAAACAGTTTAAAAGTCCAAAACCAATTTATAAAAATAGTTTATATTTTTATCTTTAAAATGACACAAAAACGATTAAAATCGGTTCAGGGGAACCGGAGATATGAATTTTTAAAGAATTATTACTTTTCTAGCGCTTAGAAACAAAAAGCGCCAATCGGGTCATCTGGTTGCACCTCGACCGGGGCAAAGTCAAACTTTCAGGCCGACCGCGATGGAGCCCTGCTCGGCTACAGGTCGCGGGAGGCCTCGGTTAAAAAGTTACCTTCTGACTTAGTCTTTATTTTGAAGTTTTTCTTCACCGGGACGAACCACGAAGTCAGGCCGGGTTGCTGTTGAGGCAAGCCGGCTAGAATTTCCGCGGCGGGTCGGTCCCTCTCTGGAGCTTTTTTCCAAAAATTCTCAAATCTTTTCCAAACTTCTGGGGCTTCACCCAGATGTTCTTTTAAGGTTCTTTTGGGGTCCACAGCTCACCCCAAGGGTCCAGAAGTTCTGTGATGGTCCTTGGGGGGTGCGGACTTCAACTCCCAGAATGCACCTGGCGCAAACTCCTTTTTGGCCACTGGACAGTGGTCAGCTGGTCGCTTTCTTCAGGAGTTGGTGCAGGGGACTCTGGTTAGCAATTTTTCACCTGTAGCAAACAGGGAGTCCCTCCTTGAACCAGTTGAAGCCAGGCAAAGTCCTTCTTGTGGTGAAGCCCAAGTGTGCAGCTGGTGCAGTCCTTCTGAGTGCAGGTTCCAGGTGCAGGCCAGGGGTCCAGCAGGGCAGTCCTTCTTCTTCTTTAGTTCCTTTCTTGTTGAATTCTGGAGGGGATCTGAGGTGTGGGTGCAGGTCTGCCAGTTTTATCCTTGCTCCTGGGTGAAAAGCAGGGGGGCCCTGGTTCTCCAATCAGGGACAGGGTCGTCCCCCTGTGATGACCACTTCCTGGGAAGTGTGGCAAAAATCCATCCCAGAAGGCAACAGTCTCTAAAAATCCAACATGGATGAATCTGATTTTTGGAGGTTACATCTGGCTGAGCCCACCCACTGGTGTGGCTAAAAATCATAAACACACCCCTCTCCTGCCCTCTCCTAATCTAATCAAGGGGGCACCTAGCTGTCTGGGGTTGCAGGATGTGGGGGTGTTGCTGGGTGCTGCAAATGTCCTTCTCTGCCTTTGAAGACCAGTTTGGCAGCCCTCCCCCTTCCTGCCTCACCATCTGCTGAGGGGAGATTCTCTCCCCCAAGCACATTCCTTTGTGTGAAGTCAGGCCACTTCACACCTCATCAAGGTAGCCTGGCAGAAGCTGCTGCAGGCTGGCCAATCAGAGCACAGCAGCAAAAACAATGCAGAGCTGAAATTGGCAACTTTTTAGGTAAAGTCTAAACTTTTTACCTGGACAAGTTATATTAAATCCAACAACTGGAAGTTGTAGGATTTATTACAACAATTAATTTGATACCAAAGTCTTGGTATGCAACATTTAAGGAGACTTTAAAATTTAAAATAAAGTCTACCCATTCTAGCCTATGAAGGCCATTTACTTCAATGAGGGAAAAACGAATTTGGCTGTTTTTACCTCACCAGGGCTTATAAATCTATTTTTATAAAGTCCCTGCTTATAGTTACATGGCACCCAGCCCTAGGGGCACATAGGGCACACCTTAGGGGTGACTTATATGTAAAAATAAGGTAGTTTAAGACTTTGGAAGTACCTTTAATTCCAAAGTCGAATTTGCATATAACTTTAATTTAAAAGCAGCCAGCAAGGCAGGCTTGCTTTTAAAATGACACTGGGCACCTCAGCAATGCACCTAGGTGTGCACCACCTATGCTGTGGTCCCTAAACCTACATGCCCTACCATATACTAGGGACTTATAGGTAGGTTAACTTAGCCAATTATAATTAGCCTAATTTGCATATCCATTTTACACAGAGCACAGGCCCTGGGACTGGTTAGCAGTACCCAGGGCACCATCAGAGTCAGGAAAACACCAGCATAAAGTGGAAAATGGGGGCAAAAAGTTATGGGGCCTCTGCAATCAGCCCTAGTTTCTCACAACTCACATACAAAACAGTGACTTGCTCCACATCTTCCCTCATCACACTTCTCCTGTGGGTGGAAGACTGCAAACGTTCCACAAAAATTGTTTACCCATTACAACAGACAATTGGGTATTATCCACAACAGTTACTGCATAGAATTCGCACAAATTCCTCCAGATATACCTCCAAAACCACACAAACTCTCCTTCCCACACATCTCCATGTTGCAAACAGAAGTACAGTCACTATTACTCAAACAAGCCATAGAGCTTGTACCACAACATCAAATAGGAACAGGGGTTTACTCCCTGTACTTCCTTATTCCCAAAAAAGGTGGAACCTTGAGACCAATACTAGATCTCAGAACTGTCAATCTCTACATCCTATCAGAACACTTTCACATGGTAACACTACAGGATGTAGTCCCACTATTAAAACAACAAGATTTTATGTCAACATTAGACCTCAAGGATGTGTATTTTCACATACCCATCCATCCAGCGCACAGAAAATATTTCAGGTTTGTAATACAAGAAAAACATTATCAGTTCAAAGTTTTACCCTTCGGGATAACAACAGCTCCCAGAGTATTTACAAAATGCCTTGCCGTAGTGGCAGCCTACCTAAGAAGGCAACACATCCATGTCTTTCCATATCTCGACGACTGGCTGATAAAATCCAACAGCCAGACACATTGTCAAAACCATACACATTATGTAATACAAACCCTACACACTCTAGGGTTCTCAATAAACTACCAAAAATCCCACTTGCAACCACCGCAAATTCAACAGTATTTAGGAGCCACACTAAGTACGCAAACAGCACTTGCACGCCCAAGTCCACAAAGGATACAATCATTCCACAATGTATTGGCACAAATTCAGTCAAACCAGCAGTACAGAGTCAAATTTGTCATGAAACTGTTGGGCATGATGGCATCATGCATCGCCATTGTCCCGAATGCAAGACTAAACATGCGGCCCTTACAACAGTGCCTTGCAAAACAATGGTCACAAGCACATGGTCAACATCAAGATCTAGTGTTGATAGACCGCCAAACACACATATCGCTTAAGTGGTGGAATTCCACAAATTTAAACAAAGGGCGGCCATTTCAAGACCCTGTGCCTCAAACCACACTTACAACAGATGCATCAATGATTGGATGGGGAGTACACCTCAACAATAACAAAATTCAAGGACAATGGGACAACAAACACAAACAACTTCACATAAATCACCTAGAATTGCTAGCCGTATTCCTAGCACTCAAAGCCTTTCAACCTCTTCTCGTTCACAAGCACATTCTGATCAAGACAAACAACATGACTACAATGTATTACCTAAACAAACAAGGAGGGACCCACTCATCACAACTGTCCCTTCTAGCACAAAAGATTTGGCATTGGGCAATACACAACAACATTCACCCTGTAGCACAATACATTCCAGGGATACACAACTAATTAGCAGATGTTCTCAGCCGAGATCATCAACAAACAAAGGAGTGGGAAATTCATCCCCAAGTACTTCAAACATACTTTCATCACTGGGGAACACCAGACATAGAACTATTCGTCACCAGCCAAAACTTCGCATCCAGGTTCCCACACCCTCTATCCAAGGGCAATGCTCTATGGATCAACTAGTCAGGGATATTTGCTTACGCTTTCCCCCCCTCTCCCGCTCATTCCATTCTAGTCAACAAACTGCGTCAAAACAGACTCAAACTCATAGCACCAACGTGGGCACGTCTACCATGGTACACAACATTGTTAGACCTGTCAGTAGTACCACACATCAAACTGCCCAACAGACTAGATCTGTTAACACAAAACAGACAACTGATCAGGCATCCAGATCCAGTAATACTCAGTATAGCGATTTAGCTCCTGAAGTCTTAGAGTTTGGATATCTACACCTTCCAACAGAATGCATGGAAGTAATTAAACAAGCTAGAAAACCCGCTACCAGGCAGTGTTATGCAAACAGATGGAAAAGGTTTGTGTGTTCGGTGGCATGTGTAGCTGCAGATACACATGCTGTGCATAGTCCGCCGTCTGGTGTTGGGTCGGAGTGTTACAAGTTGTTTTTCTTCGAAGAAGTCTTTTCGAGTCACGAGACCGAGGGACTCCTCCTACTTTGGTTCCATTGCGCATGGGCGTCAACTCCACGTTAGATTGTTTTTTTTCCGCCATCCGGTTCGGACGTGTTCCTTTTCGCTCCGTGTTTCGGGTCGGAAAGTTAGTCAGATTCAACGGAAAATTTGTCGGTATTGTTTCGTTCGGTATCGGGTTAGATTGGAATCGACACCGAATCTTGAAGAGCTCCGGTAGCCCTTCGGGGTAATTTCGATCCCCCGTCGGGGCCTGGTCGGCCCGACCGCGTGCAACATCGAGACTGATGGAACGGACCCCGTTCCGATTCTGTCCTAAATGCCACAGTAAATATCCCTATACAGACCAACATTTGGTCTGTAACTTGTGCCTGTCACCCGAGCACAAAGAAGAAACGTGTGAGGCCTGTTGAGCGTTTCGGTCGAAAAAAACGCTCCGAGACCGAAGAGCCAGAAGGTTGCAGATGGCGTCCACGCCGACAGGACAACAATGGCTCGAGGAAGAGGGAGAAGAAGAAACATTCTCCATCCACGAATCCGATTCCGAAGAATTCGACGTCGAAGAAACCGTGAGTAAGACGTCGAAACAAGCATCACACAGAAAAACAGACACAGCCCAGGGGACGCCACTGCCGACAGGCCATGGCTCAACCCATAAAGTAGGTGACCGCCCATCGGCACCGAAAAAGGGCGAGCTGGTGCCGAGATCGTCCGACTCAGGTCGAGACACAGGCACGCAGCAATCTCGGGACCGAGATACTGCAGCAGAAAAGGGTCGACATCGAGACAGCGGCACCGAAGTTGCTCGGCACAGGGATAGCGGCACCGAAGATGGTCGACGCCAAGAAGGTACGACACCGAAAAAGAGGAAAATCTCTTCGGAGCCGAAAACAACAAAAGACACGGTTTCGGTGCCAAAACGCCCAGCAACCGAACCGAAAGCCAGTTCCTACTCAGAGGAACAATCACTGTCCTCCCAACTTCAAAAACACAGGTTTGAGGAGGAATTACAAACAACAGCTGTAGATCACACGCAAAAGCGGATCTTTATACAAAGTGGTACAGGGAAGATCAGCACCCTTCCCCCAATCAGAAGAAAAAGGAAACTAGATTTCCAACAACAAGAAAAAACACCACAAGCAAAAGTGGTGAAGAAGGTAACTCCACCACCCTCTCCACCACCGGCAACTCCTATATCACCGGCACAGACTCCGTCACAATCACCAGCTCATACCACCATGAGCCAAGATGACCAGGACGCATGGGATCTCTATGACGCCCCAGTATCGGACAATAGCCCTGAGTCGTACCCCACTAAGCCCTCACCACCTGAGGACAGTACAGCGTATGCTCAGGTGGTAGCTAGGGCAGCAGAGTTTCATAACGTATCGCTACATTCAGAGCCTATCGAGGATGACTTCCTTTTTAACACCCTGTCCTCCACCCATAGCAATTATCAAAGCCTTCCTATGCTCCCTGGAATGCTAAGGCACGCTAAACAAATCTTTAAGGAGCCAGTTAAAAGCAGAGCAATAACCCCAAGGGTGGAGAAGAAATACAAGGCACCACCCACAGACCCTGCTTTTATTACATCACAACTGACACCAGATTCAGTTGTCGTAGGAGCAGCTCGTAAAAGAGCCAACTCGCACACATCAGGTGACGCACCACCTCCAGACAAGGAGAGCCGAAAGTTTGATGCAGCCGGGAAAAGGGTTGCAGTACAAGCTGCAAATCAGTGGCGCATCGCCAACTCGCAGGCACTCCCAGCGCCATATGACAGAGCCCATTGGGACGAGATGCAGCATCTCATCGAGCACCTCCCCAAAGAATTCCAAAAACGGGCAAAACAAGTGGTTGAAGAGGGACAAAACATATCCAACAACCAAATCCGTTCTTCTATGGATGCAGCAGATACAGCTGCAAGAACTATAAATACTGCTGTAACGATAAGGAGGCACGCATGGCTGCGCACATCCGGCTTCAAACCTGAGATACAACAGGCAGTGCTCAATATGCCGTTCAATGAACAACAATTGTTTGGACCAGAAGTGGACACTGCAATTGAAAAATTAAAGAAAGACACTGACACAGCTAAAGCCATGGGCGCACTCTATTCCCCGCAGGGCAGAGGCACATTTGGCACATTTCGCAAAACTACTTTCAGAGGAGGGTTTCGAGGTCAAGCCACACAAGCCAGCACCTCACAAACAACACCGTCTACCTACCAGGGACGGTATCAAAGGGGAGGCTTTCGGGGCCAATACAGAGGGGGCCAATTCCCAAGAAACCGGGGAAAATTTCAAGGGCCCAAAACCCCTCAAAACAAGCAGTGACTCACAAGTCACTCAACCCCTTCACACAACACCAGTGGGGGGAAGACTAAGCCAGTTCTACAAATCTTGGGAGGAGATAACAACAGACACTTGGGTCTTAGCAATTATCCAACATGGTTATTGCATAGAATTTCTCCAACTCCCTCCAAACGTCCCACCGAAAAAACACAAGATGTCCAAACAGCATATAGACCTTCTAGGACTAGAAGTTCAAGCATTACTGCAAAAAGACGCAATAGAATTAGTACCAAAAACACAAAAGAACACAGGAGTTTACTCACTGTACTTTCTAATACCGAAAAAGGACAAAAGTCTGAGACCAATATTGGATCTCAGAACACTAAACACCTACATCAAATCAGACCACTTTCACATGGTCACGTTACAAGACGTAATACCACTACTGAAACAGCAAGACTACATGACAACGTTAGATCTAAAAGACGCGTATTTCCATATACCGATACATCCCTCGCACAGGAAATACCTAAGGTTCGTATTCGAAGGAATACATTATCAATTCAAAGTGTTGCCGTTCGGAATAACGACAGCACCAAGAGTCTTTACAAAATGTCTAGCAGTAGTAGCTGCACATATCAGGAGGCAGCAAATACACGTGTTCCTGTACCTAGACGATTGGTTAATCAAAACCAACTCGCTAACAAAGTGTTTACACCACACAGATTATGTTATACAAACCCTTTTCAAACTGGGTTTCTCCATCAACTATGCAAAGTCACACCTTTTGCCGTGTCAAACACAGCAATACTTAGGAGCGACAATCAACACAACAAAAGGGATAGCCACTCCAAGTCCACAAAGGGTTCAAAATTTTCACAAGGTGATACAAGCTATGTATCCAACACAAAAGATACACGCAAAGATGGTCTTAAAACTCCTAGGCATGATGTCCTCATGCATAGCCATTGTCCCAAACGCAAGATTGCACATGCGGCCCTTACAACAGTGCCTAGCATCACAATGGTCACATGCACAGGGTCACCTTCTAGATCTGGTGTTGATAGACCGCCAAACATACATCTCGCTTCTATGGTGGAACAGTACAAATTTAAACAAAGGGCGGCCTTTCCAAGACCCAGTGCCACAATACGTGATAACAACAGATGCTTCCATGACAGGGTGGGGAGCACACCTCAATCAACACAGCATCCAAGGCCAATGGGACGTACATCAAAGAAAGTTTCATATAAATCACCTAGAATTGTTAGCAGTATTTCTAGCGTTGAAAGCATTCCAACCAATGATAACCCACAAATACATTCTTATCAAAACAGACAACATGACGACAATGTATTATTTAAACAAACAGGGGGGAACACACTCGACACAGTTGTGTCTCCTCACACAAAAAATATGGCATTGGGCAATTCACAACCACATTCGCCTAATAGCACAGTTTATTCCAGGGATCCAGAACCAGCTAGCAGACAATCTCTCTCGGGATCACCAACAGGTCCACGAATGGGAAATTCACCCCCAAATCCTGAACACTTACTTCCAAATTTGGGGAACACCTCAAATAGATCTATTTGCAACAAAAGAAAATGCAAAATGCCAAAACTTCGCATCCAGGTACCCACACCGTCAATCTCAAGGCAATGCTCTATGGATGAATTGGTCAGGGATATTTGCGTACGCTTTTCCCCCTCTCCTTCCATATCTAGTAAACAGATTGAGTCAAAACAAACTCAAACTCATACTAATAGCACCAACATGGGCAAGACAACCTTGGTATACCACACTACTAGACCTGTCAGTAGTACCTCATGTCAAACTACCCAACAGGCCAGATCTGTTAACACAACACAAACAACAGATCAGGCCTCCAAACCCAGCATCGCTGAATCTAGAAATTTGGCTCCTGAAATCCTAGAATTTGGACACTTGAACCTCACGCAAGAATGTATGGAGGTCATAAAACAAGCTAGAAGGCCATCCACTAGACACTGCTATGCAAGTAAATGGAAAAGATTTGTTTGTTTCTGCCATAATAATCAAGTCCAACCATTGCATGCATCTCCAAAAGATGTAGTAGGATATTTACTACATCTACAAAAATCAAATCTAGCTTTCAATTCCATAAAAATACATCTTGCAGCAATATCTGCTTACCTGCAGATTACTCATTCAACTTCCCTATTTAGAATACCGGTCATTAAAGCGTTTATGGAGGGCCTAAAGAGAATAATACCACCAAGGACACCACCTGTTCCTTCATGGAACCTCAACATTGTCTTGACAAGGCTCATGGGTCCACCTTTCGAACCCATGCATTCTTGTGAAATGCAATACTTAACGTGGAAAGTTGCATTTCTCATTGCCATTACATCTCTAAGAAGAGTAAGTGAAATTCAGGCATTTACTATACAAGAACCATTTATTCAAATACACAATGTAAAGAAATGGCTCCCTGTTGCAGTTACCCCCCACTTTTTGCCTGATACTGATGCTGACTTGACTGAGAAGTGTGCTGGGACCCTGCTAACCAGGCCCCAGCACCAGTGTTCTTTCACCTAAAATGTACCATTGTATCCACAATTGGCAGACCCTGGCATCCAGATAAGTCCCTTGTAACTGGTACTTCTAGTACCAAGGGCCCTGATGCCAAGGAAGGTCTCTAAGGGCTGCAGCATGTCTTATGCCACCCTGGAGACCTCTCACTCAGCACAGACACACTGCTTGCCCGCTTGTGTGTGCTAGTGAGAACAAAATGAGTAAGTCGACATGGCACTCCCCTCAGGGTGCCATGCCAGCCTCTCACTGCCTATGCAAGTATAGGTCAGTCACCCCTCTAGCAGGCCTTACAGCCCTAAGGCAGGGTGCACTATACCATAGGTGAGGGTACCAGTGCATGAGCATGGTACCCCTACAGTGTCTAAACAAAACCTTAGACATTGTAAGTGCAGGGTAGCCATAAGAGTATATGGTCTGGGAGTTTGTCAAACACGAACTCCACAGCACCATAAAGGCTACACTGAAAACTGGGAAGTTTGGTATCAAACTTCTCAGCACAATAAATGCACACTGATGCCAGTGTACATTTAATTGCAAAATACACCCCAGAGGGCACCTTAGAGGTGCCCCCTGAAACTTAACCGACTGTCTGTGTAGGCTGACTAGTTCCAGCAGCCTGCCACACTAGAGACATGTTGCTGGCCCCATGGGGAGAGTGCCTTTGTCACTCTGAGGCCAGTAACAAAGCCTGCACTGGGTGGAGATGCTAACACCTCCCCCAGGCAGGAGCTGTGACACCTGGCGGTGAGCCTCAAAGGCTCACCCCTTTGTCACAGCCCAGCAGGGCACTCCAGCTTAGTGGAGTTGCCCGCCCCCTCCGGCCACGGCCCCCACTTTTGGCGGCAAGGCTGGAGGGAACAAAGAAAGCAACAAGGAGGAGTCACTGGCCAGTCAGGACAGCCCCTAAGGTGTCCTGAGCTGAAGTGACTCTAACTTTTAGAAATCCTCCATCTTGCAGATGGAGGATTCCCCCAATAGGGTTAGGATTGTGACCCCCTCCCCTTGGGAGGAGGCACAAAGAGGGTGTACCCACCCTCAGGGCTAGTAGCCATTGGCTACTAACCCCCCAGACCTAAACACGCCCTTAAATTTAGTATTTAAGGGCTACCCTGAACCCTAGAAAATTAGATTCCTGCAACAACAAGAAGAAGGACTGCCTAGCTGAAAAACCCCTGCAGAGGAAGACCAGAAGACCACAACTGCCTTGGCTCCAGAAACTCACCGGCCTGTCTCCTGCCTTCCAAAGAACTCTGCTCCAGCGACGCCTTCCAAAGGGACCAGCGACCTCTGAATCCTCTGAGGACTGCCCTGCTTCGAAAAAGACAAGAAACTCCCGAGGACAGCGGACCTGCTCCAAAAAGACTGCAACTTTGTTTCAAGGAGCAGCTTTAAAGACCCTGCAACTCCCCGCAAGAAGCGTGAGACTTGCAACACTGCACCCGGCGACCCCGACTCGGCTGGTGGAGAACCAACACCTCAGGGAGGACCCCCGGACTACTCTCCGACTGTGAGTACCAAAACCTGTCCCCCCTGAGCCCCCACAGCGCCGCCTGCAGAGGGAATCCCGAGGCTTCCCCTGACCGCGACTCTCTGAAACCTAAGTCCCGACGCCTGGAAAAGACCCTGCACCCGCAGCCCCCAGGACCTGAAGGACCGGACTTTCACGGGATAAGTGACCCCCAGGAGTCCCTCTCCCTTGCCCAAGTGGAGGTTTCCCCGAGGAAGCCCCCCCTTGCCTGCCTGCAGCGCTGAAGAGATCCCTTGATCTCTCATTGACTTACATTGCGAACCCGACGCTTGTTCTAACACTGCACCCGGCCGCCCCCGCGCCGCTGAGGGTGAAATTTCTGTGTGGGCTTGTGTCCCCCCCGGTGCCCTACAAAACCCCCCTGGTCTGCCCTCCGAAGACGCGGGTACTTACCTGCAAGCAGACCGGAACCGGGGCACCCCCTTCTCTCCATTCTAGCCTATGCGTTTTGGGCACCACTTTGAACTCTGCACCTGACCGGCCCTGAGCTGCTGGTGTGGTGACTTTGGGGTTGCTCTGAACCCCCAACGGTGGGCTACCTTGGACCAAGAACTGAACCCTGTAAGTGTCTTACTTACCTGGTAAAACTAACAAAAACTTACCTCCCCCAGGAACTGTGAAAATTGCACTAAGTGTCCACTTTTAAAGTAGCTATTTGTCAATAACTTGAAAAGTATACATGCAATTGAAATGATTCAAAGTTCCTAATGTACTTACCTGCAATACCTTTCAAACAAGATATTACATGTTAAATTTGAACCTGTGGTTCTTAAAATAAACTAAGAAAATATATTTTTCTATAACAAAACCTATTGGCTGGATTTGTCTCTGAGTGTGTGTACCTCATTTATTGTCTATGTGTATGTACAACAAATGCTTAACACTACTCCTTGGATAAGCCTTCTGCTCGACCACACTACCACAAAATAGAGCATTAGTATTATCTATTTTTACCACTATTTTACCTCTAAGGGGAACCCTTGGACTCTGTGCATGCTATTCCTTACTTTGAAATAGCACATACAGAGCCAACTTCCTACACACAAAAATAAGGTAGTTCTAAGAACCAACCCAAAATTCTTACCAAAGGTCATCTCACCGTTCCACTTAAATCAAACAGTAGAATTGCCAGTGTTCTTTCCACAGCCAGACTCAATAGCTGAAAGAGCACTACATACATTAGACATCAAAAGAGCACTAATGTACTACATTGACAGAACAAAACTAATTAGGAAAACAAAACAACTATTTATTGCATTTCAAAAACCTCATACAGGAAATCCAATATCAAAACAAGGTATAGCTAGATGGATAGTTAGGTGCATCCAAACCTGCTATCTTAAAGCAAAGAGACAGCTGCCTATTACACCAAAGGCACACTCAACCAGAAAGAAAGGTGCTACCATGGCCTTTCTAGGAAATATTCCAATGAACGAAATATGTAAGGCAGCAACATGGTCTACGCCTCACACATTTACTAAGCACTACTGTGTAGACATGTTATCTGCACAACAAGCCACAGTAGGTCAAGCTGTACTAAGAACTTTATTTCAAACTACTTCCACTCCTACAGGCTGAACCACCGCTTTTGGGGAGATAACTGCCTACTAGTCTATGCACAGCATGTGTATCTGCAGCTACACATGCCACCGAACGGAAAATGTCACTTACCCAGTGTACATCTGTTCGTGGCATTAGTCGCTGCAGATTCACATGCGCCCACCCGCCTCCCCGGGAGCCTGTAGCCGTTTGGAAGTAATCTTCAACATTTGTACATTTGTAAATATATTACTTTAACCTTCATTTTGTACATACTTAGTCATTCCATTGCATGGGCACTATTACTAACATACACAACTCCTACCTCACCCTCTGCGGGGAAAACAACCTAACATGGAGTCGACGCCCATGCGCAATGGAACCAAAGTAGGAGGAGTCCCTCGGTCTCGTGACTCGAAAAGACTTCTTCGAAGAAAAACAACTTGTAACACTCCGACCCAACACCAGACGGCGGACTATGCACAGCATGTGAATCTGCAGCGACTAATGCCACGAACAGATGTACACTGGGTAAGTGACATTTTCCTTTACTGTCAATCTCAACACATTGCCCCTCTTTCAGCATCACTACAAGACATGGTAGGTTACTTGCATCATCTGCAAAAGGCAAATTTAGCTTTTTCATCCATCAAAATACATCTCACTGCTATTTCAGCGTATTTGCAAAATATACAACACACCTCTCTATTTAGAGTCCCTGTTATCAAAGCCTTCATGGAAGGACTAAAAAGTATCATACCACCAAGAACACCCCCAGTGCCTTCATGGAATCTAAATATTGTACTCACACGACTCATGGGCCCACCATTTGAACCTATGCATTCATGTCAGATTCAATACCTAACATGGAAAGTAGCATTCCTCGTTGCAATCCCTTCATTAAGGAGAGTTACTGAAATACAAGCTTTCACTATTGAGCAACCCTTCATGCAAGTACACAAACATAAAGTAGTACTTCAGACAAACCCAAAATTCCTATCTAAGGTGATTTCACCATTTCATATCAAACAAACAATGGAACTTCCAGTCTTCTTCCCACAGCCAGACTCAGTAGCAGAAAGAGCGCTGCATACATTAGACATTGAACTAGCTATAATGTATTACATTGATAGAACTAAATCATTTAGAAAAACTAAACAGTTATTTGTGGCGTTCCAAAAGCCACATACCCGGAATCCAATCTCAAAACAAGGACTAGCTAGATGGATAGTAAAATGCATCCAAACATGTTACTTAAAAGCCAAAAGGCAGCTATTAGTAACTACAAAGCACATTCCACCAGAAAAAAGGAGCAAAAATTGCCTTTTTAGGAAATATACCAATGATAGAAAGCAGCCACTTGGTCAACACCCCATACATTTACCAAGCATTACTGTGTAGATGCGTTAGCAACACAACAAGCAACAGTAGGACAGGCTGTACTAAGAACACTATTTCAAACAACTTCAACTCCTACAGGCTGACCACCGCTTATGGGAGGAAAACTGCTTTGTCGTCTCTGCATAGCATGTGTATCTGCAGCTACAAATGCCATTGAACGGAAAATGTCACTTACCCAGTGTACATCTGTTCATGGCATGTTCCGCTGCAGATTCACATGCTCCCTCCCACCTCCCCAGGAGCCTGTAGTCGTTTAAGTTAAAACAAGTATTTGTACATATGTATATATATATTTCTATTCCATTAGCATAGATATCTCTTTTCTATATACTTTATCACTCCTACATTACCCTCTGCGGGAAAACAATCTAAGATGAAGTCGATGCCCATGCGCAGTGGAGCCGAAGAGGAGGAGTCACTCGATCCCGTGACTCGAAAACACTTATTCGAAGAAAAACAACTTATAACACTCCGAGCCCAACACTAGATGGCAGGACCTATGGATAGCATGTGAATCTGCAGCTACACGTGCCACGATATATATATAGGTGTGTGTGTACATATACATTTCTTCACTTCTTGCTTCACCCTCCTGCGAGAAAACAACCTAACAAAGGACTCAATGCCCATGCGCACTGTCACAGAGAGGAGTCACTCGATCTCATGACTTGGAAAAGCTTCTTCAAATAAAAACAACTTTATATATATATATATATATATATAATCTCATCAGTGGAGATGCTCTTGAGGCAGAGCAGGGGTTGGAGGCAAATAACTTTTCTTTCTCTTCCTCTCGTGTGTATTTGCATATTTCCTTTACTGCTTTCTCATCCCGACTTTTTCTGTCCCCTTGCTTAAATCATTTCCCCATCTATCCCTCTTAGGTTCTCATCATTTCTAAGCATACCAAATGATTAGTGGCCCTAACTTGTAGACTGGGTTTTTGTTCACCAGGCCAGATTTTTATGGAAGTTGCGGTTCTAATGCCCCTCAATCGTACGATCAGATTAAGGTTCTAAATCATATCAATAGGTAAAAGAAAAAATTGGGATGGAATATGGTATGCACGGACCTTCAGCTTGCTGTTCCTTTTTTCCTTTCATTTTTTTCTCAACCCTACTCTTTACATTGGTTTTTCATGTCCCATCTCTTCTTATTCACACACTTCCACTTTATAGTCCGCCTTTCTCTCAAACAATCTTTCCATCCTAACTATCTACACTCAGTATTGTACCATTCCTACTTTTTACCACCTCATTGCTATTGGCGTTATAGAGTCAAATGGAATTCAATAAAAGGGTTCATAAGTATAGAGCTAAGATGAACAAATCTTGCCAATATGGTTCTATGTGGCTTCCTTGTCCCTTTGCCTCCCGTTTACTTCAGTATGTTCATCTGGTTCCTGCAATTATGTTTTGAGTTTGAGTTGTTTTCTCTTCTTGCAGAGTTAGTTCATCATTTCATTGTGGACCATCAACAGGGGAAAAGAGTGCCGCTCTGCATTAACCCCCAGTCTGCAGCCTTCAAAACTTTCATACGGTGAGTTTCATTTAGCCTATCCTGTAGACTATCCCTAATACTGTGCACTCTTCTTTGGTCCCAGGCTGAAGGTCAACCAATTTAAATACTATTTGACATGTGTAAGTAAAGTGGGTTTTATGGATCCTGGGTACACTCAGTGGGCCACTGTAGGAAATAAAGTGCTTTTGAGGGGGTGGTACACTCACTTAATGCTTTCTTTATCTGAAGCACTGGACAGTTTTTGATTCTGGCACCAAAACCAGCAATTTCTTTAAAAATGTATTGCGAGCATAAGAAAAATAACACATGCCAAAAGAATTTTGCAACAAGTAGGCACGTTTGGAGCAGGCTCTTTGCTTGTCCAAGCTCTGCTCAGCTTGTCGTAAGTTTTGATGTCTTTGTTACCAACTTCCAAATGGTCCATATACTCTCAAGCACCCCGATGCTAACAAGGTAGGCCTTGCTATCCTCCGTGCACTTTTGTGATCGAGACCCTGTGAACATGTTGTGCATGGTATTGAGAGTTCTTTGATCACCGAGTTATATGAAACATATGTGCTATTTTTGGTGAGTTTCCAGCATACAGTGTAATACGGGCTGGTGAGTGTTAGTGTTGTTTGCCAGGAGACAAGGGCAGTGACATCAACATGTACATTGTATCTTCACTAGTTGTTGCATTTGTAGTGTACTATTTAAGGTTTTCTGTTGGAACTATTTGTCTACATGAATTGCCTTTCGGGTTGTGCTGCTCTTAGAGACTCAATAGATTCTTGCCATAAGCAGAGACATTCTATTTATTATAAGAATTCAGTTGGAAAACCCATGTTGAAGAACAAGGATTACAAGTAAGTAACCTTTCTTTACTAATGCTCCTCCACTTCCTAAAAAAACATAAAGTAAAATATTGGAATGATGCAGACCTGTCTGCCTTAAGCATGCTGCAATAAATTCATCCAAACTCTGTAGGATGTTTAGTGATCATTCCAGCAAGGGATATCATGAACAGGATAATTTTGTTGGAAATACAGAATGAGCCACCTTCCAAGCATTCCACACAGGTTAAACAAAAACTTGTGTTACCAAGCATACCAACCTCACTTAATGTCTTCCTGCTATCCACCTCAAGAACACAGAAACAAATGGAATGACTTTTTGGGGTGACCATTAGTGAGTGCTGGGGAGGAAGGTTCAGTTAAAAGTTGAAATTAGGGAACAGTTGTGACTATACACATACTGGTATCCTCTTGTTATGCAGTGTGAATATACCATAGACTTTCATTTTATGTGTAATTCAGCTGTTTAGTGGGTTGCTCCAAATGTAATCGTAGACATTTTTCCTCACTAGTTGACGACCTGGTTGTAGTCCTGTGACTCGTGATGTACATTAAAAGCCTGCTTTGCTACCCGTATATGGCTTGGTTTAAATTATTTTTCTTTTGGGGTCGAAGGTGTTTAAGAAGTGCTCCTGAGGAAAGCAGTTTTTCATCCAGAATTTGATAGCAATTTTAAAAGGCAGAACCTGAGGCCAAGAACTTTGTGGAGACAGTTCTTTTCACCAACTGGCTTTAACTCTGTCAGTGAATCTGTACAATGAGAAGTGTTGACTCTGAGGCCTTTCATTGCCTTTTCTGTTATGGACATGTTCATATTTTGTCTAAACTGTACCCAAAGGTTTGCTGTAAACATGGAACACGTATGTATCCATCCCCAGAGGCCAGGAGTTGGAGGGTTGTGACACCTGTTCTCCATTATTGATTCTTTTATAGATTCACATGATTTTAATAATTCCTTGTTTTTGAGGTGGAAACTCTTTGGTATAGCCCATAATCCTTCCCAAATCAATGTTAAATATCAGGAAGAAAGAGAGGCATATTTTGATGAGGAGGATTACTCTTCAGAGGTGAAATTTGTTGATAAACCTATTCCATTCATGGAACACTATAAACCATATAGCCATTATAAGCCCTGAGACGACATGGTCCATGTACCAAAAGCCTTGGTTCATTATCTATAAACATATTGCAAGATTATTACAAGAGATTTCCGAAGCCCTCAAAGGTTATATCGTCACTACAACCACTAAAATCCCCCAAATCTCCTAGAGTACAACCTCCTACCCCAAGCTCACTCTGTAATCTTCTGGCAATGCATACATGTAAAAGGACACCAGAATCAAGCACTGCAGGTCTACCTGCTGATGATGGCTCATCAGCTGTATATTCTCCACCTGACAATATAGGGGATTTCATACTCTCTTGAAAAGAGCAGCAAAAATGTTTGACCTTCCAATGCCAGTAAAGCAATCGGATAGTTTTGTGTATAACTTTAAGGAGCCTATGAGAAAATAGATTATGGCCTTCCCTATCTTATCTAGGATGAAGGCATAAAAATAATGAAATATACAGCAACAGTCTATGCTTCTACACAGATTGGATAAAGAGCTAACCAGCTAGCTTAATACGACACCCAAAGCCATATTCCATCATAAATCCTTCTATGCCCATCTCCGCGCCACTTGCCAGGCAGGATAGGCATTTCGATAACATAGGGAACCGTTTTCTACAATGGCAGTGACTGCTGTTAGAGCAGCCAATTCTCTAGCGATCCTTGACCGCTGCAACAGGCAAATGTGGTCAGACATTGCTCTGCTCATAGATTGCCTTCTTGAGGATGTAAAGATGGAAGCAAAAAAGATTTTGTAGGAGAGTGAAAGAACTTTATCGGAAGATAACTGTGTGATGGATATCGCTTTTACAGGTTTTCTGCAATTAGGTGCAACTATCTTCCACAGACAAATGGCTAAAAGCTACTTCCTTCATAGAATGATGCTAGATACTCCTTATGACGGGAAGCATTATTTGGCAAACATAACAATGTTTTACAGTCAATAAAAAATTGATGCAGACACAGCAAAGTTATTAGGTACTCTGCAAATAAGGTGAACACCTTTTCAAAGAGCAAGAAGCAACAGTCTGTTTTCCTACAGAGGTGAATATTAGCCTTATGATCTCAACAATACCTCTTTTCAGCAACATTAGAAGCAGCCACTGTGAGTGGCTTATAACAAACGAGAAGCAGGAAGCAAAGGACCCTACAAGTAGAAATCAGGGACGATGTAAAATTGCCAGCTACTCTCACTTTGTCTCGCGAATCAGTAGGCAGACGATTAGCAAATTCTTTTGAGCAAAGGAAATTAATAACAGACCAGTGGATCTTGGATCTGCAGAGATTGGTCAAGTACCAAAGAAAGCAATTGTTTCACACTGTCACTCCTCAAGCCATCGTCAGACTTCTAAATCATTGAGACTACATGTCAACACTAGATCTCCAGGATGCCTATTTTCACATCCCAGTTGACCCAAAGCATTGCAAATATTTGAGATTTGGAGTAGCCTGTGTTCACTGTCAGTTCAAAGTCCCTACCCCCAGTCCCCTCCTCCTGTCCCCCCGTCCCCCCCCCCCCCCGAACTCAAATGGGCCATGGACATTTACACGAAATGCCTGGCTCCAGTGGCAGCTCATTTACAGCTGGGAGGTTATCAAATATTTCCATACTTAGAGAGTTGGTTGCTAAAGACACCTCCCAGTCAAGAGGCAGCCAAAAGGTATAAGGGCCTCTCTGGAAATATTCAGCAAACTGGGCTTGACCCTAAACCATCAAAATTTGGCATTTCACCCATCACAAATTAGAACATTTTTGGGTACCATTTCAAAGACTGTGCATGACAGAGCATTTCTAACAGAGGGACTGACAGACTCAAGTTCTTAGTGGAGAAATTATTGAAAACAATGTCCTTTTTCGCCTCTTTAAATCACTTCTAAGGATGATGTCATCTCCTCTAGTCCTGTTTTGCCCTCTTTAACCCCGTGGGTGCCCGGGATGAGCTGGTCTCACCCACGGCAGCAGTTGCCCAGTGCCGAGGACGAGACCAGCTCGTCCTGCTATGGGCCCCCAGGGGGAGCGCTAGCGCTCCACCCGATGGCCAAGCACCCACTGACCCACCCCCCTGTGGCGTCTGATGATGTCAGCGCGCTGACCTCATCAGAGGCATTCCCCTCCGCTCAGCCTCCAGTGCCGATCGGGGGAGAAATTAAAAAGCATTTCTCAGACGATCACGTGGAGGGGGCAGAGAGGCATGAAAGGAGGGGGTGGGGGGGGCAGAAACCACTAGACACCAGGGATTATTTATTTTATTCATACTTGCGCATAAGGGGAGCGGCCCCTTAGGCAAGCGTCGCTCCCTGGGGGCCAAATTGTTTTTAGGCCTTTTCTGCCCCCCTGGAGGCATATCGGCCTAATATAATTAGGCGGATCTGCCCCCAGGGGGGGCAGAAACCTCTAGACACCAGGGATATATATATTTTTTATTTACTTTATTTTTATGTATGGGGAGCGACCCCTTAGACAAGGGTCGCTCCCCTGGGGGAAAATTGTATTTAGGCCATCGGCCTAGTTTTGTTAGGCCAATCTGCCCCCAAAGGGGGCAGAAACCTCTAGACACCATGGATTGGTGTATGTGTATGTTTTGTTTGGGGGGCAGCCCCTTGGGCAAGGGTCGTCGCTCCCCATGGGGCTCATTACTGTTGGCCATAACTGCCCCCCTTGGGGGAATATTGGCCTATTTTTGGAAGGCCCATCTACCCCCGAGGGGGGAAGAAAGCACGAGGTTGGGGGTTTGGCCATACCCCCACCCCAAATAAATGGGGCCAAAGTTGTTCTGCCCACAAGTAGGCAGATTGTGCAATTGTCCAGTATTGGATCTTTCATAGATTCACATGCTTGAATCATCCCCGTCGTCGAGGTGGGAGCCTCACGGTAAGTTTAAATAGATAAAGCAGCAAGTTAATTATTAATATAGGGGACAAGGCGTCTGATACTCTTCCGATGCATACCTCACCAAGTAAAGTGTTGCCATACCCACCACAACATCTTTTAGAGAATGAGGACGACGACACATACTCGCAGAACGACGGAATGTTTGGGGCAGCTAGTAGCCCGTCACAACTCAATGTAAAATGCCAAGATTTTGACGAGGAAGAGGATCAACAGTATCAGCCTAGTTATGCCTCAACATCTTATCCACAGACACAACAACCATCGCCCCTCGCTATGCCTAGCACATTAGTAACAGATCTTCAATTTATGTTGAAGGACTACTATAGAAGGTTTCCACCGTCAACTCAGTCCACGCCACCTAGACCTGAGAGCTACCAGACACCTCGGCAAGCTCATATTACTAGCCTTTCCGTAACGCCACAGACTTCTATACCTGTAATTAGCCAAACCCAGGAAACTTGCCCCTCATCGGACGACGAAAGGGAAGAGGGTGAGCTAAGAGATTCGGCGAATAGTGAATGGGATGATTACCTCGTCCCCACACCATCTCCACCGCCAGCAGGTCCAGTAGATTCTCCTCCAGAGGACATAGGAGGTTTCCATAATCTGATAGAGCGAGCGGCGAAACGTTTTGGGCTTGCAATTGTTTCTCATGAAACCGAATGTTTTTTGTACGACTTTAAAGAGCCATCAAAAAGATCTGTACGAGCCATACCCATTGTCGATTTCTTATGGCAGGAGGGTTTGAAGGCAATGAAAAACCCAGCAACAGTGCCTTCACAAATGCCAAGACTAGAGAAAAAATATAAGGCCCCAGATGATTCTCCGGCCTGTCTAGTCTCACAGCCGAAACCTGACTCTGTGATATCACAGGCGGCTCAGCGACGTTCCAAAAACCCCTCCACACCTATTGCGCCTCCCCCGGATAAAGAAGGAAGGAGATTAGACAATATTGGCAAGAAATTCTCCTCTGTGGCCGCAGTCACCGTTAAGGCGGCTAATTCCCTCGCCATCTTGGGAAGGTACGATCGCCAGATGTGGGCAGACATGTCTGCTTTTTTAGATTTACTGCCAGAAGACGTCAAGGTGGAAGCAAAGAAGGTCTTGCAGGAGGGAGAAAGGGTCTCCGCAGAAATAATAGACAGCGCAATAGACATTTCTCTCACTGGCTTTAGACAATTAGCTGGCGCAGCAGTCCTGCGCAGACAAGGATGGCTAAAGGCGACTTCTTTCAGACCAGAAGTCCAGACTCGTGTTCTTGACATGCCTTTTGATGGAGAGAGTTTGTTTGGCAAACACGTCAACGACATGTTGCAGGCTATCAAGACGGATACCGATACGGCAAAATCCCTAGGTACCCTGCAATATAAAAAACAACCTTTTCGTGGAGCAAGGGGTAGAGGTAATTACTCCTTTCGAGGTGGATACCAGCAATACAGGTCACAATATCCATCTTCCTCCACAGGATCACGACAGCAATACCATCAGCAACAGCAGCATTATCGATTGCCTCCGGCTGCAGCTTACAAACACCCAGCTAGAGGACGAGGAGCTGCCCGGGGAAGAGATACAGGCAGGAAACAATGACTCGCTGATCATTTCAACACTTCCCCACCAACCAACATCGAGGGTCGGAGGTCGCATCACTTCCTATTTCCCCAACTGGAAGGCGATAACATCGGACAGATGGGTACTCGATGTAGTGGCCAGAGGTCATACTCTGGAATTCTCAAACACCACCAACTGTTCCTCCATCGGGCCCACCGCCTCCGAGGTTGAACCAACTCCTCAGGGAAGTAAGAATAATGTTGAGAAAAGGAGCAGTGGAACCAGTCGCTTTATTTCAAAAGAACAGGGGATTCTACTCCCGTTTTTTCCTTGTAAAGAAACCCTCAGGAGATTGGCGCCCCATTCTGGACTTGAGAGCCCTGAACAAGTTTCTGAAGAAGCAATCGTTCAGGATGGTAACTCTACAGGATGTCCTGCGTCTGTTAAATCCCGGAGATCGCATGGCATCCCTAGACCTCCAGGATGCCTATTTTCATATCCCCATATATAGCAACCATCGCAAATGCACCTTCAATTCCGAGTTCTGCCATTCGGCCTCAAATCAGCCCCCAGAATCTTCACAAAAATGTTAGCTCCGGTAGCAGCACATCTCCGCCAGTCAGAGATCCAGGTCTTCCCTTACCTGGACGACTGGCTTATAAAGGCACCCTCAAAATCGCAAGTGAAAGATCATATTTTCCATTGCCTTCAATTGCTACACAACCTAGGGTTCGTAGTCAATTATCAGAAATCTCAACTCTACCCCAAACAGGAATTGAATTTCTTGGGGGCAATTCTGGACACAGTCCGCAACAAAGCCTACCCATCTCACGAGCGGAAACAAAAGTTAACCTCCTTGGCACAAAGGCTCTCCAGAAGAAGGTTCGTTTCAGTCCGCATCTACAAATCCTTGCTCGGAATGATATCTTCATGCATTCCGCTAGTCCCAGATTGCAGGCTCCATATGCGACCCCTACAAGAACAATTAGACATTCAATGGACCCAGGTCAACGGTTCCTTCGAAGACAAGATTCGCATAACGCCTCCAATGAAGAACATCATGAGGTGGTGGGCGAATCTAACCAATTTGTCAAACGGACTGTCTTTTCTTCTCCAAACACCAAGTTACATAGTAACAACGGATGCCTCTCTTGCAGGATGGGGGGGCACATTGCCAGGACCTGCAAATCAGCGGAATCTGGAATCCGAAAGAACGTCAGCTTCACATCAATTATCTGGAACTCAATGCAATACACTTAGCTCTGAAAGCTTTCTTACCAAAGATACAGAGTTCAAGCGTCTTAATCAGGACAGACAATACAACCAGCATGTTTTATCTAAACAAGCAAGGAGGCACAAGATCCCTACAACTTTCACAGCTAGCCCAACAAATTTGGACATGGGCCATAAAGCACAATATTTCACTCAAGGCGGAGCATGTGCCAGGACAAACCAATATTCTAGCAGACACCCTGAGCAGGACAGTGATTCCTTATCACGAGTGGGAACTAGACCAGAAAACTCTCAACAGCCTTTTTCTATTATGGGGCAAACCGAACTTAGATCTATTTGCCACTCTCGAGAACAAGAAATGCCAGTTCTACGCAAGTTGGCTTCCCCAAAAAGATTCGTGGGGGAATGCGTTTTCGATGAGATGGTCCGGAGTTTATGCCTACGCTTTTCCTCCGATCCCGCTCATTCCGAGAGTCATCAGCAAACTGAAGGCGGAGAGGTGTCGCCTTCTGCTCATAGCTCCCAAATGGCCCAGACAAGTCTGGTATACGGAGCTCCTCATGCTCTCCGAACGACCACATCTACGACTCAGACAGAGCCCGACTCTCTTAACGATGCACCAGGGACAAGTCAGACACCCAGATCCGTCATCTCTTCATTTGTCAGCTTGGCTCCTGAATACAATGAATACTTGAATCTCAACATTTCCCCGGAGTGTAGAGACATATTGGCGAAAGCTAGAGCGGACACTACCAACAAAACCTATCAACTTAAATGGAAACGTTTTTGTATATGGTGTGCAACACAAGATATACATCCTTTGTCCTCTACTCCGGAACAGATACTTCCATATCTCCTGCTCCTTGCAAAATCAGGGCTTGCATATTCTTCTATTCGGGTACATCTGGCAGCAATCTCCAGATACCGCAGATCTCCAGACAGAGTTTCTTTGTGTTCCACTAGAATTGTCAAACAATTTATGAAGGGCCTTTTTCGGGTTTTCCCGCCAGTTAGAAAGCCTCCACCATTATGGTCATTGAATGTGGTATTGATGCAGCTTATGAAAGCCCCCTTTGAACCGATCCACAAAGCTGACCAAAAATTCATTTCATGGAAAACAGCGTTACTGCTAGCTCTTACTTCAGCAAAGAGAGTCAGTGACATTCAGGCTTTCACTATCAAACAGCCTTTTCTCCAATTCACAAACTCAGGTGTCATCTTGCGCACAAATCCAAAATACATCCCGAAAGTTCCTTCAACGTTTCACCTAAATGAACCAGTTATCTTAAAAACCTTTTTTCCAAATCCGCAAACAGTAGCGGAAAAAACATTACATTCCCTTGATATTAAAAGATGTTTAAAGTTTTATCTGCAGAAAACTCAAGCTCTCCGCCAGTCGGATCAATTGTTTGTAGCTTTCGGAGGAACAAGAAAGGGACACGCGGTGTCCAAACAGACTATAGCAAGATGGATTGGTCTGGTAATTCAATTCTGCCATTCAAAAGCAGGAAAACCGCTCCACACCAAGGTCAGAGCCCACTCTACAAGATCGGTAGCCACTTCTGCTGCATTATTTGCAGGGGTACCACTACATACCATCTGTAGAGCAGCAACATGGTCCAGCCAACACACATTTACGAGGCATTACTGTCTCGAAGAAACGAACAACGTCGATATAGCAGTGGGGCAGGCAGTGCTGAGGCATTTATTTCGATAAGGTGAGCCTCTAACACATCCCACCACCACACTCAAGGTATGTTCATTATTGGTTCTTAGTCTTCTTAATAGCTACAGTGTGTTTTACTCTACATTTCTGCTTCAGAATTGTTCATTTCTTTATAATGTCTTAGCTTGTCGTACTCTTCATCATCATGAAGAGTACAGGTTTTTTCTGCCACACACCTGTTATTGCTCTTCTATTCGAATGTCTATTGATGTACATATATTAATAGGTATGTGGTTTTTAAAGCTGAACTGATGGGATTCACATCATTTGTGAAATTACAAATAGAATTACAGTCAATGTAATTCACTAATTAAGAAAGCATTACTGCTCGTTATTCTGATTCAAGCATGTGAATCTATGAAAGATCCAATACTGGAGAAGAAAATTAGTTACTTACCTGTAACTGCAGTTCTCCAGTATTGGTATCTTTCATAGATTCACATGCGACCCACCCTCCTCCCCTCAGAGGCTCCCCTATTATACAGATATTAAACTTCACACTCCTACTAGAAAATCTGAGGGAATTCAGCCTCTGTTGGGACTGTTTGGGAGGGGCTGAATCCTGATTGGTTGAGACTGAAGTTTGGGTCTTTTCACAAAACAAAGTGGATAGACTGTAAAATACCTTATGAGGCCTACTGGGGCCTACTGGTTTTACTTTTACTGACTTACTGCTTTATCTATTTAAACTTACCGTGAGGCTCCCACCTCGATGACGGGGATGATTCAAGCATGTGAATCTATGAAAGATACCAATACTGGAGAACTGCAGTTACAGGTAAGTAACTAATTTTCTTACCTCTGATCCACACCCCAGGGGACAGAAAGTCTACTAGATGCCAGGGAATAAAAAAAAATAAAAAAAATAGTGGGGTGGTGGCTACCAACCAGTATGGGCCTGGTTAAGCCCCCATCCGAACTAAAGGGGCTAACAGTCTTTCAGCTCTCCCCCGCACTCTAAAACATCTTATCCCATGGTAAGCAAGAGGATATTTGATTATTTTTGGTTTTTGTTTTACATTTGGGCCATGAGAGCTTGGTAACTCTCAAAGATCGTCCCACTTGGAATGGTGAGGGTTGCTCTTTTTTTCTTTAGGACGCTGTGTAGGAAGTTGGCTCTGTATGCACTATTTCAAAGTAAGGAATAGTATGCACAGAGTCCAAGGGTTCCCCTTAGAGGTAAGATAGTGGCAAAAAGAGATAATACTAATGCTCTATTTTGTGGTAGTGTGGTCAAGCAGTAGGCTTATCAAAGGAGTAGTGTTAAGCATTTGTTGTACACTCACAGGCAATAAATGAGGAACACACACTCAGAGACAATTCCAGGCCAATAGGTTTTTGTATAGAAAAATATATTTTCTTGGTTTATTTTAAGAACCACAGGTTCAAGATTTACATGTAATACTTCAAATGAAAGGTATTGCAGGTAGGTACTTTAGGAACTTTGAATTAGCAAAATAGCATATACAGTTTTCACATAAATCACATATAGCTATTTTAAAAGTAGACAGTGCAATTTTCAACAGTTCCTGGGGGGAGTAAGAGTTTGTTAGTTTTTGCAGGTAAGTAAACCAACTACGGGGTTCAAGTTTGGGTCCAAGGTAGCCCACCGTTGGGGGTTCAGAGCAACCCCAAAGTTACCACACCAGCAGCTCAGGGCCGGTCAGGTGCAGAGGTCAAAGTGGTGCCCAAAACGCATAGGCTTCAATGGAGAAGGGGGTGCCCCGGTTCCAGTCTGCCAGCAGGTAAGTACCCGCGTCTTCGGAGGGCAGACCAGAGGGGTTTTGTAGGGCACCGGGGGGACACAAGTCCACACAGAAAGTACACCCTCAGCGGCACGGGGGCGGCCGGGTGCAGTGTGCAAACAAGCGTCGGGTTTGTTATAGGGATCAATGGTAGACCAAGGGGTCTCTTCAGCGATGCAGACAGGCAAGGGGGGGGGGGCTCCTCGGGGTAGCCACCACCTGGGCAAGGGAGAGGGCCACCTGGGGGTCACTCCTGCACTGGAGGTCGGATCCTTCAGGCCCTGGGGGCTGCGGGTGCAGAGTCTTTACCAGGCGTCGGATCTTAGAAGCAGGCAGTCGCGGTCAGGGGGAGCCTCTGGATTCCCTCTGCAGGCGTCGCTGTGGGGGCTCAGGGGGGTCAACTCTGGCTACTCACGGTCTCGCAGTCGCCGGGGAGTCCACCCTGAAGTGATTGTTCTCCACAAGTCGAGCCGGGGGCGTCGGGTGCAGAGTGTCAAGTCTCACGCTTCCGGCGGGAAACGCAAGTTGTTGCAAAGTTGCTTCTTTGTTTCAAAGTTGCAGTCTTTGGTGAACAGAGCCGCTGTCCTCAGGAGTTCTTGTTCCTTCTAGATGCAGGGCAGTCCTCTGAGGCTTCAGAGGTCGCTGGTCCCTGGGGAAAGCGTCGCTGGAGCAGTGTCTTTAGAAGTGGGGAGACAGGACGGTAGAGCTGGGGCCAAAGCAGTTGGTGTCTCCGTCTTCTCTGCAGGGTTTTTCAGCTTAGCAGTCCTCTTCTTCTTAGGTTGCAGGAATCTGAGTTCCTAGGTTCTGGGGAGCCCCTAAATACTGAATTTAGGGGTGTGTTTAGGTCTGGGGGGGTTAGTAGCCAATGGCTACTAGTCCAGATGGTGGCTACATCCTCTTTGTGCCTCCTCCCTGAGGGGAGGGGGGCACATCCCTAATCCTATTGGGGGAATCCTCCATCTGCAAGATGGAGGATTTCTAAAAGTCAGTCACCTCAGCTCAGGACACCTTAGGGGCTGTCCTGACTGGCCAGTGACTCCTCCTTGTTTTTCTCATTATCTCTCCTGGACTTGCCGCCAAAAGTGGGGGCTGGGTCCAGGGGGCGGGCATCTCCACTAGCTGGAGTGCCCTGGGGCATTGTAACACGAAGCCTGAGCCTTTGAGGCTCACTGCTAGGTGTTACAGTTCCTGCAGGGGGGAGGTGTGAAGCACCTCCACCCAGAGCAGGCTTTTGTTTCTGTCCTCAGAGAGCACAAAGGCCCTCACCACATGGGGTCAGAAACTCGTCTCTCAGCAGCAGGCTGGCACAGACCAGTCAGTCCTGCACTGAACAATTGGGTAAAATACAGGGGGCATCTCTAAGATGCCCTCTGTGTGCATTGTTTAATACATCCAACACTGGCATCATTGTGGGTTTGTTATTCTGAGAAGTTTGATACCAAACTTCCCAGTATTCAGTGTAGCCATTATGGAGCTGTGGAGTTTGTTTTTGACAGACTCCCAGCCCATATACTCTTATGGCTACCCTGCACTTACAATGTCTAAGGTTTTGCTTAGACACTGTAGGGGCATAGTGCTCATGCACCTATGCCCTCACCTGTGGTATAGTGCACCCTGCCTTAGGGCTGTAAGGCCTGTTAGAGGGGTGACTTACCTATGCCATAGGCAGTGTGAGGTTGGCATGGCACCCTGAGGGGAGTGCCATGTCGACTTAGTCATTTTCTCCCCATCAGCACACACAAGCTGGCAAGCAGTGTGTCTGTGTTGAGTGAGGGGTCCCTTGGGTGGCATAAGACATGCTGCAGCCCTTAGAGACCTTCCCTGGCATCAGGGCCCTTGGTGCCAGGGGTACCAGTTACAAGGGACTTACCTGGGTGCCAGGGTTGTGCCAATTGTGGAGACAATGGTACATTTTAGGTGAAAGAACACTGGTGCTGGGGCCTGGTTAGCAGGGTCCCAGCACACTTCTCAGTCAAGTCAGCATCAGTATCAGGCAAAAAGTGGGGAGTAACTGCAACAGGCTGCCATGTAGAAAAATCCACAAGATCTAGACACATCTGAAAACTGAACATCTAGTTGATTCCAGGGTGGTGTGCTTCACATGCACCCTGCAACATTTCCTTACCCACAATGCCGTGCAAACCTGCAACTTTGCTGGAAAACACCAATTTTTCCCACATTTTTGTGATGGAGCCTTCCGGAATCTGCAGGAATCCACAAAATTCCTACCACCCAGCATTGTCTCATCTAGAACGATAACATTTTCTGCTGCACTTGTCAGCCTAAAAATGTGTTTTTTTTTCAAACTGCCCTTTTGGACCCACTTTGGCTCCCCCTCCATTTCGACATGGCTCTACCCAGTCACAAGCACTTGGCCCACCTATACAGTGAGGTATCATTTTTACCGGGAGACTGAAGGGAGCGTTAGGAAATTTGGCCCAGTGCGGTGATCCCACCCAGAAATGTCGGGAAAATGTGATTCTTTTTTTTTTAGCTAAATTTGCGGTTTGCCAAGGAGTCTGGGTAAGAAAACATTGGGGGATCCACGCAAGTCACATCTCCCTGGACTCCCTCGGGTGTCTAGTTTTCAGAAATGTCTGGGTTTGATAGGTTTCCCTAGATGGCTGCTGAGCCCAGGACGCAAAAATAGGTAGTCTTGTATTTGATAATTTTGATGTGTCCAGATAGTGTTTTGGGGCATTTCCTGTTGCGAGCACAAGGCCACACAAGTGAGGTACCATTTTTATTGGGAGACTTGGGGGAACGCTGGGCTGAAGGAAATTAGTGGCTCCTCTCAGATTCCAGAACTTTCTGACACCGAAGTATGAGGAAAAAGTTTTTTTTTTTTTTTTGCCAAAGTTTGAGGTTTACAAAGGGTTCTGGGTAACAGAACCTGGTGGGAGCCCCACAAGTCATCCCATCTTGGATTCCTCTAGGTCTCTAGTTTAAAAAAATGCACAGGTTTGGTTGGTTTCCCTAGGTGCTGGCTGAGCTAGAGGCCAAACTTCACAGGTAGGCACTTTGCAAAAAAAACACCTCTGTTTTCTTTGGGAAAATGTGATGTGTCCACGTTGTGTTTTGGGGCATTTCTTGTCGCGGGTGCTAGGCCTACCCACACAAGTGAGGTACCATTTCTGTCGGGAGACTTGGGGGAATAGCAAAACAAGTGTTATTGCCCTTTGTCTTTCTCTACATTTTTTCCTTCCAAATATAAAACAGTGTGGAAAAGACATCTATTTGAGAAATGCCCTGTAATTCACATGCTAGTATGGGCACCCCAGGTTTCAGAGATGTGCAAATAACCACTGCTCTTCGACACCTTATGTGCCCATTTTGGAAATATAAAGGTTTTCTTGATACCTATTTTTCACTCTTTATATTTGAGCAAATGAATTGCTGTATACCCGGTATAGAATGAAAACCCACTGCAAGGTGCAGCTCATTTATTGGCTCTGGGTACCTAGGGTTCTTGGTGAACTTACAAGCCCTATATATTCCCGCAACCAGAAGAGTCCAGCAGGCGTAACAGTATATTGCTTTAAAAAATCTGACATTGTAGGAAAAGGTTACAGAGTAAAACGTGGAGAAAAATTGCTGTTTTTTTTTCAACTCAATTTCAATATTCTTTTTATTTCAGTTATTTTCTGTAGGAAACCCTTGTAGGATCTACACAAATTTCCCATTGCTGAACTCAGAATTTTGTATACTTTTCAGAAATGTTTAGGTTTCTGGGATCCAGCAATGGTTTCACACCCATTTCTGTCACTGACTGGAAGGAGGCCGAAAGCACAAAAAATCGTAAAAATGGGATATGTCCTAGTAAAATGCCAAAATATGATGAAAAATTGGGTTTTCTGATTCAAGTCTGCCTGTTCCTGAAAGCTGGGAAGCTGGTGATTTTAGCACAGCGAACCCTTTGTTGATGCCATTTTCTTTGAAAAAACCACAAGACGCCTTCTGCAGCCCTTTTTTCCAATTTTTTGAAAAAAAACTAACTTTTCACTGTATTTTGGCTAATTTCTTGGCCTCCTTCAGGGGAACCCACAAAGTCTGGATACCTCTAGAATCCCTAGGATGTTGGAAACAAAGGACGCAAATTTGGCGTGGGTAGCTTACGTGGATAAAAAGTTATGAGGGCCTAAGAGCACCCTGCCCCAAATAGCCAAAAAAAGGCCTGGCACCTGAGGAGGAAAAGGCCTGGCAGCGAAGGGGTTAAATGCAAAACTCTGTAGGAAGAGTTAGACAAACAATGGCTACAAACTCAAAGCTCTTTCGAGGACATCATCCAGATCGCTCCAAGCATGACCGTGTCCCTTCTCTGGTGGACTCGAGTCTTACCTCAAGCGGCCAATTTTGTAGTGACAACGGATGCCTCCCTAGAAGGGTGGGGATGCTCTCCTTCAAGATTTATATAAATCTGAAAAAAACTGAAAACAACGGCACTGAGTCTGCAGTCTTTCCTTTCCAGAATAAAAGAATTGTCAGTGCGGATACGCAGGGACAATACCACCACCTTGTATTACATCAACAAACAGGGTGGCACAGGATCTCAAGCACTGTCTCACAAACCTCAAAACATTTGGAAGTGGCCACTGAAGCACTGGGCGAAGTTGAGAGCAGAAAATGTTCCGGGAATAAGAAATGTTATAGCAAATATATTAAGCAGAACCAAAAAAGCTGCCACGAATGGGAGCTCAACCTAAATACACTAGACAATATCTTCATATTTAGGCCTGTTTGCAACTCATCAGACTCGAAAATGCCAGTTCATTGCAAGTTGGAATCCACATCCAGGGTCACAGAGCAATGCACTGGGATTGTCAGGGATCTTTGCTTACACTTTTCTTCCACTGATCCCGAAGTTTCTCAATGAGATGAAGTGAGAGCTGTGCAAAAGATAATTCTAATTGCTCCGAAATTGCCAAGATAGTATTGGTTCACCAAATTAATGCTGCACATTCGCCTGAAACCATTTCTGGCTTTTATCATTGAACCACAACCAAATAATTCATCCAGCTTTGACACCCCTACACTTATCAGCCTGGCTCCTGAACACAATGTATTTGAGAGTCTGAATGTCCCACAGAAATGTAAGTTAATTCTTGCTAAGGCCAGAGCTGATTCCACCACAAAAACCTATCAACTTAAATGGAAATTCAACTTTTATTGTGTCAAAAGTCACAACTGCATCCTATGTTCGCTCCACCAGAATGTATTCTGCCCCTATCTGCTATAATTAGCCAAAAGAGGATCAACATCTTTGTGGTCCAATAGGATTTTCAAAGGGTTTTTCTGAGCTTTCCCTCCAATAAAACAGTCTCTTCCAGCTTGCTACCTTACATTTGTCCTTTCACTGTTGATGAAGGCTCCATTTGAACCCATTCACAAAGCTGAAATGCACTTTCTGTCATGGAAAATGGTGCTTTAATTAGGTCGAGCACCCCAGCGCTTTGACCTGTTGGGTTAGTATTGTGGGCTTTGAACCATGCCACCTCACGACCATCTCTTTCACTCGTTCATGGGCTTGCCTTTCAAAGATCCTTTGTTATAATTGGTAAATGCTTTACGTTTGTCCTGCCTTAAGGCTGGTTTGTTACTGCCTTGCAGGCTGCCCTTGTAACATGGATAATTGCACGATTGCCGATACGTTTGACTGTGACATACTTTTTTTCTTTTGTCTCTCCTACGCGCTCATGCTCATGGCGGCATGGCGCTTTAAATTGGCTCGCTTATGTCAACTGTTTTACTTTTCTTTTTCAATGTAAGTGGCAAGAAAAGTCTAGTTAGGATTTTGCAGCGCTAATAGCTCTAACTTTAGCAAATGCGACACACATTGCATTGTATATGCTTATTATCCCTGAGGTCTGCAAGAAGAGTAAGTGAAAGACAGGCTTTCACAATTAAAGAACCATTTCAACAGTTCATAGAAGAATGATATTACAGACCAACCAGATTCTTGCCAAAGATTCCAATGGGCACATCTTAAACATATTTACTACTGAAGTCATTCTTTTCAAACCTACAGGATGCAGTGGAAAGGACGTTACAAACAGATGTTAAGATACCTACAATTCTATTTGCAAAGTACAAAACAATTCAGAAATCCTATCAATTACTGGTTGCTTATAGTAATCTTTAAAAAGGGTTTCCAGTCTCCAAACGAAGTATTGCACAATGGACTCGTTAAGCTATCCAGTTTTGTCATCGTACAGCGGGAAATCCCCTGTTACTTAAGGTATGACCACACTCTACATCTAGACTTTTCTGTGAAGATTCTCTACAAGTAATTTATATACGAGCTACTTGGAAAAGTAGAACTGTTTATGCAGCACTCCTGTCTGGACTCAGCAGTGCAGAGAGACGCAGCAGTGGGACATAGTGTCATATATTCCAATAAAGTGAGTCTTTGTTTTTTCTGTTATGCCACCATCCGCTATTTTGTCTTCATGATCATTTTTGTGTATTGAGGAGTCAATCTATCTTGTGAATCGAAATACTTCCTTCGAAGACAAACAACCTGCACACATCCGTACCCAACACTAGATGTGGCAGAATTACGCAGAGCATGCAAATCTGCAGTAATGCATGCTGCGAACAGATGTTTACAGGGTAAGTAACATATTCCTTCTTCAGTATTGGCATCTTTCATAAATTCTCAAGCAAACCACCCTTCGCCTCACCGTATCTGAGATTCAAGCATGTGAATCTATGAAAGATGCCTATACTGGAGAACCCCAGTTAAAGGTAAGTAACTTATTTTCTTCATTTAAGACAAATCATTAAGTGACAGAGAACATGTGATTTTTGGCACATTGGGGTAAAATTGCCAAGTCTCAAACAGAATTGGAAAAACAGGGAAAGCAAGCTTTATCCTTGCAGAACATGGGCTTTTTAGGATCGAGGATATTTCGCATCAGGCCTAGATGGTAAATGACTCTTTGAGTCTGACCTCAGGGTTGTTTACACTGAGATAGTAGAAGTTCAGGAAATCTTTCCAGAGAAACTATTTCAAGAAGAAAATATTTCAAGAAATATACCCAAAGAATTCGGTGATTTCTATCAAAAGATATCAAAATGTCCTCGAAAGACAAATCATCGAAGCACTATTATTGTATCCCTATAATTTTCCCACACATCATTTCAGTAAACACAACTTCTACTCTGAACGTCATACCCCTGCAACCTATTTAATCTCCTGTAGCTCATCGATAAATATAGTAAAATGTTACATGAACTCCTATACCCCAGATCACACCTAACTCCAATTAGTTTATTCTTCCACATAGAAACTAGACTAAACTCACAGCATGGTTTGTTTGAGAACCCAGGACTAATCCCTATACCCAACAGTAACGAAATGCTGGGTTCTGGAGCAGTGTGCTGCCTAGCATACAGTGCTACAATACCTTTTCAGGGATAGTAATTGCTGTATAAATGTTGTTACAATACAGTATAATACAATATTTAACCCTCCTGCCTCATACTTTTACTAATTCCAGAACACAGTGGTTGGGCAGTTGATTGCCGTTAATACAGACTGCATATTAATTTACTTATGCTGCTTCACATTCTTACACTCACATAGGACAAAACTGTGATGGGTTGTGTCCATCACCCAGTACTGTACATATGCTCAACATTAAACCATAAACTGTGTGCCTATCTCTCACAATTCTTAATCGGTCACACCGCTAAGCGCTTCCTGCCCTAACATGATAAACACTTGTAGGAAGCTGGCCTGGTGTGTGGAGGCTACCATCTGATAGAGACTTCTAGCTGCAGATTCCTTACCTTAGAATTCCCTGGCGTCAGCTTCGAATCCGGAGTTTTTTCTGAGCAGTACCCTGCACGCACGCTCGCCGTCAGGCGGCATCGTTCGGATCCACGTGCGTCGACCAGCTCCGCGTGCATCGCCAGCGTCGTTGGAGCCGTCTATGACGTCACGGTTGTCTATATAGACGCCGTCTCGCCGCGCGTACGTCAGTTCTTTTCCTTCCGCGCCAGTTAAGTGCAGTTTTGGAAAGAGCTACCCTGCATCGACAGTTTGTCGATGCTTTTTTGGCTGTTTGGAGTCATGTCTTCGAGAAAGACAGGATTCAAGCCGTGTGGTGCGTGTCATCGCACCATGTCGGTGACGGATCCGCACCGAATTTGTCTTTGGAGCCTGGACAAGGACCACGATTCCACCTCGTGCTCTGATTGTCGGGCCATGGCGCTGAAGGCCTTGAGGGAGAGATCCCTTAAGCTTCTTGCGGCCCAACATTCGTCTTCGGTCGGCGCGACTCCGCGGAGGTCACGGTCTCGCAGTAGAAGGAGGTCGCGGCACCGCTTCCGGAGCCCCAAGTCCTCTTCCTCGCATTCGAGGTCATCGGAAGGCAAGAGGCACAAGAAGAAGTCCAAGCGGACTTCGTCTTCGCCACGCCCGTCGACCGACGAGGCGTCTAGGGAACGTCGATGTTCTGAACGCGGTTCTGCGGAGCCATCGCCAGGGTCGACTCCGGGTCTTCCCCCCTTTCCGGGGACCGGATCGACCCCCGCTCAAATAAAAGAATTCTACGAGGCCATGCGCCTCGTTTTTGAGCGGGATGTACCCTTGGGTGGGTCTTTGGGCCCGCGGGGTCAGCACGGGCCCCTTCGGATTCTACGCCGGCGGCTTCGGCCTCGGCGCAGTTGGGGACCTCAGGATCCGATACCGGATCTGGACCGGCGCCGGTCTCTCGGTCGGCCTCCTTCGGTGCCGGGTCCGACGTCGACTATTCCGCCACCGGCGCCCACCGGTGGCAGCCCCATCCTTATTCCGGATGGTCCGGAGCGGACTTAGACGGAGGCGATTCGGCCCAGATCATTGTCTGAGCATTATTTGGAACAGCCAGACGCAGGAGAGGAATGGGAGGGGTCTGAGGACCCTTTAGAATCAGGATTGCAGCAGGACTGGTATGAGGATCTGGGGAGGCCAGTGGACTGGACACGTCTGCAGATACTGGTATGCTCTCTTCTCCTAATGTGGCTACGGAGGTCGGGGCTTCTTTCGCTATGGTGGTGCGGAGGGCAGCTGAGGTCTTGGACCTAGATTTGCCTACGGTGCCAGTCAGGACGAATATCCTGACAGAAGTGCTTCAGCCGGGGGTGTCAACATCGGAGCCGTTGTTGCCCTTCAATGAGGCTCTTACAGACGTCCTTCTGGGTACGTGGTCCAAACCCAGCACAGGGGCTCCTGTGAATAGGACGGTCGGCCGCCGCCATAGACCCGCTCCCAGCGACCCTAGTTTCCTCACACAACACCCCACTCCTGAGAGCTTGGTTGTCCAAGCCTCTACTTCCCGTGGTGCCTTCCCTTCCGCTCCCCCGGATAGGGAATCCAAGAGGCTGGATCAGCTTGGGAAGAAGATGTTTTCTTCCTCCAGCCTGGCATTGAGGTCTGTAAACACCTCTTGCCTATTGGGCCTTTATTCACATACTTTATGGGATACGGTGGCGCAAGTGCTGCCCCAGGTCCTGGAGGGCATACGGGACACTCTCACCCAGGCTGTAAAGGATGGGAGAGATGCAGCCAAGTTTACAATCCGGTGTGGCTTGCACACGACCGACTCGGGCAGAGCGATTTCATCGTCAGTGGCCCTACATCGCCACGCCTGGCTACGTTCTACTGGTTTTCCAGGGGATGGCCAGTCCAGCTTGATGGACATGCCCTTTGATGGCTCTTGCCTTTTTGGCAAAAAGGTAGACTCCGCGCTTGAGAGGTTCAAGGATTCTCGAGCCACAGCCAGATCCTTGGGCCTTTCAGCGCCGGCACGACAGCAGTCTGTCTTTCGCCCCTTCTGAGGCTTCGGGAGGGGCGTGGTACCACACCAGCCACAGTTTAGCCACCGTCCTCAGGCTTCACAGCATCCCAGAAGAGGACGTGGTCGTGGTACCATCAGACCCAGAGGGTCTGGCCAGAGGTCGGCTGCCACACAGCCCCCTCCACTGCGCCCAAGCCCTCCTAGTGTGGTTCTGCGGGATCATGTCCGTCCAGTTGGAGGGAGGATTCGTTCTCATCTCCCTCACTGGCTTTCCATCACCACGGACAAGTGGGTCATGCAGATCATACGAAAGGGCTACTCCCTTCCCTTCCAGTCTTTTCCTCCTTCTATCCCTCCGACAAAGGAATGGCTGATGGAGGACCATCTGGCTTTGCTCCGCGAGGAAGTTACAGCTCTCTTGGCCAAGGGAGCCATAGAAAGAGTCCTGATATCAGAAGTAGGCAGTGGTTGTTATTCCCGCTACTTTCTGATTCCCAAAAAGAACAAAGGCCTTCGCCCTATCTTGGATTTAAGGGACGTCAATCTCTTCCTCAAGAAGGAGAAATTCAAGATGCTCACTCTTGCTCAGGTTTTGTCTGCCCTAGACCAAGGAGACTGGATGGTAGCGTTGGATTTGCAGGATGCATATTTCCATATTCCTATCCTGCCAAGCCACAGGCGTTACCTGCCGTTCAAGGTGGGCCACGAGCACTTTTAGTTTACTGTGTTTCCTTTCGGTCTCACCAGTGCCCCTTGGGTGTTCACAAAGGTGATGGCGGTGGTGGCAGCTCATTTGAGCAGGTCAGGGATTTCAGTCTTCCCCTACTTGGACGATTGGCTGTTGAAGGCTCCTACGCCCCAGGCTCTCGTCACCCACCTCCAGATGACGGCGAACCTCTTGCATTCGCTGGGGTTCACTATAAATCTGCCGAAGTCACACCTGACTCCCTCTCAGAAGCTCTCTTTCATCGGAGCTGTTCTGGGCACAGTGCAGTCTCGAGCTTATCCTCCCGATCAGCGGGTTCAGGATATTCAGGTTATGATTCAAGCCGATGTTTCGGCCTCTATCCTGGATCTCGGTGAGACAGACTTTGAGGCTTCCTGCATCCTGTTGGTCAAGCATGCCAGATGGCGCATGAGGGCTCTGCAGTGGGACCTGAAGTTCCAATGGGCACAGCATCAGGGAAATCTTACCGACGTGGTTCAGATCTCGGAGAGGACTGCGGAAGATCTGCAGTGGTGGTTAGTGAACTGCGAGTGGGTCAAGGGCAGACCCCTCTCCCTTCCCCAACCAGATCTAACGGTAGTGACAGATGCGTCACTTCTGGGATGGGGTGGCCATCTGGGGGACGTGGAGATCAGAGGTCACTGGTCTCCGGCGGAATCCGGGCTCCACATCAACTTGTTGGAGCTTCGGGCGATCCGGCTAGCATTAAAAGCATTTCTTCCTGTTGTGAAAGGGAAGGTGGTGCAGGTGTTTACGGACAACACTACTGCAATGTGGTACTGCAACAAGCAGGGCGGTGTGGGGTCGTGGACCCTTTGTCAAGAGGCTTTACGTCTCTGGACATGGCTGGAACACCAGGTCATGACCCTGGTGGTTCAACACCTGGCAGGTTCTCTGAACGCCAGAGCAGACGAACTCAGCCGAAAATGCTTAGAGGATCACGAATGTTGTCTCCATCCGGAGGTGGCGCAAGGACTCTTTCAGCAGTGGGGAGAGCCTTGGTTAGATCTGTTCGCCTCCGCAGAGAACGCGCAATGTCAGCAGTTTTGCGCGTTGGAGTTTCCAAGGGGGCTATCGCTAGGTGACGCTTATCTTCGCGAGTGGAGTTCAGGCCTCCTGTACGCTTTTCCACTTATACCACTTCTGCCCGGTCGTTATCAAGAACGACCGGGCCAAAGTAATCCTTGTGGCTCCGGATTGGGCACGGAGAGTTTGGTATCCAGAGCTTCTCAAAATGAGCATTGGTTCTCCAATCAGGCTGCCTCTTAGGGAGGATCTTCTGTCGCAGCAGCAGGGGAAGGTTCTCCACCCAAACCTGTCAACTCTGCGCCTTCATGCGTGGAGATAGAGTGGCGACAGTTGATGGTTTATGACCTCCCTCCCGAGGTCTGTGATGTCATTCTGGCAGCCAGGCGTCCCTCTACTAAGTCGATCTACGCCTGCCGTTGGAAACGTTTTGTTTCATATTGTTCAGAGAGGTCTATTGATCCTCTTTCTTCTTCTCTGTCTAACATTCTTTTGTTTATTTTGTCTCTCGCCCAGCAGGGTTCCTCCTTGGGGACTCTCAAGGGCTATCTTGCAGCCTTATTGGCTTTTCTTCAGTTGCCTGATCAACCATCTGTTTAAATCACCTATAGTACAGAGGTTTTTGAAAGGACTTGTACATCTGTTCCCGCCTGTGCCTTTCGTTATGCCTCAGTGGGATCTTAATTTGGTTCTTACCTTCCTTATGTGTGCTCCTTTCGAGCCCTTGCATAACTGTCCTCTCCGGCTGCTCACTATTAAAACAGCTTTTTTGGTGGCAATTACATCTGCCAGGAGAGTGAGTGAGCTGCAGGCTTTATCTTCAAAGCCACCTTATCTCATGATATATCCTGACAAGGTGGTGTTAAGAACTCGTGCCTCTTTCCTCCCCAAGGTGGTGACCCCTTTCCATCTGGGTCTAAATATCACCCTGCCCACCTTCTTTGCACCACTGCATCCCTCTAAGGAAGAGGAGCGTCTCCATCGACTGGACCCAAAAAGAGCGTTATCGTTCTACCTTGACCGCACTAAAGAGTTCTGGGTGGACGACCAACTCTTTGTGGGGTATGTTGGTGCAAAGAAGGGTCGGGCAGTACAGAAACGATCCATTTCGCGCTGGGTCGTTCTCTGTATAAAAATATGCTACGCTTTGACGAAGAAGCAGCCTCCCGATAGCTTGAGAGCTCATTCCACTAGGGGGAAAGTTGCTACCACTGCGTTAGCACGTGGCGTACCGGTGGTCGACATCTGTTAGGCTGCAACGTTGGCTTCTTTACACACGTTTGCGAAACACTACTGCCTGGATAGCCAGGTGAGAAGAGAGGGGCATTTTGCCCGTTCTGTCTTGCGGGACTTCCTAGTATTAAAACAACAACAACAAAACAATTCTCCTTCAGACCCACCGCCATGGGTTATACCTTGGGTATCTATTCTAAGGTAAGGAAGCTGCAGCTAGAAGTCTCTATCAGATGAACAAGTTACTTACCTTCGGTAACGAGGTATCTGGTAGAGACTCTATCTAGCTGCAGATTCCTTACACCCGCCCAAGCCTGCCCTCTCGGGGGAAATATTTTCTCATGTGGATATGTGTATATTTATGTATATATGTTTTTATGTGCACATATGTATATTTTTGATTTTGGCAACTTTTGCCTTTCTTATAGGCATGAAAGTGTTTTTACTCCAAACAGTCAGAGGTTAAATGCATTTTGGTTGGTTCTTCCATGAGTCTGCGCTTCTGGCATGGGAAGTTGTGGAAAAGAACGGATGTACGCGCGCCGAGACGGCGTCTATATAGACAACCGTGACGTCATAGATGGCTCCAACGACGCTGACGACGCACGCGGAGCTGGTCGACGCATGCGGATCCGAACGACAGCGCCTGACGGCGCGCGCACAGGGTACTGCTCAGAAAAAACTCCGGATTCGAAGCTGACGCCAGGGAATTCTAAGGTAAGGAATCTGTAGCTAGATAGTCTCTACCAGATACCTCATTACCGAAGGTAAGTAACTTGTTCTACGGTACTTACACCATGTCTAGGTATCCCCTCTAAGTGAAGTGTAGGCAGTGTCTACGAAGCCAGGCTTTCTCGATGTAGCTATGGATGGGCATCCAAGGCTTACCTAGGAGACATGCAAAACCACTGTAGTCACACAGAACTTACACACATGAAAGAACACCGTTGTACAAAAATAAAGGTGCTTTATTTTTAATCGCACAATACCACAAAGTACTTGAAGGGCAACCCTTCTCCCCCCACCCCCATAGGAGGTAAGTAATAAACTATTTATACACACTAGTGAACAGGAATAGGCATAGAAACGATTAGAAAACAGTGGAAATGCAGTTAGACAATAGTTACTCTAGGGGGAGCCCAAACCAAAAACTGAAAAAATGGAATGCAAACACAGGATCCCCACATAGGTAAGTGGAATGTGTAGAGGGGAGCTAGGATTTACTAGAAAACCACAGTGGTAAATAACAATACCCCCCAGTGACCAGGAAAGCAGGAGTAAATCACTGGAATTTCCCCAAACCACCCAAAAGGAAGAAAAAGAAAAGAAGACACCCAGCAAGACTGGAAGAAACCAGCAGTGGATTCCTGGAGGGGAAGACCTGTGGAGAGTTGAGACCACACCCAAGAGTCACAGTGGAGCCCTGGAGGAGTAGGAGCTTCTACCCACCCAGCTGTACTTGCAGAAGTTGGTTGATGGTGATGATCAGGTCAGCACTACAGCTGGAGAAGAGTTCCTGAGGGATGCAGAAGATGTCCTACGCTGGAATGAAGATTGCAGATGGACGTCGGGGCAGGGATTCCACCAACAAACCTTGGCAAAAGCAAACTCTTGGTTAGTGGAAAAGTGGTGCTGCCGGGGCCCAGCAAGGCCCAGCAGGACTCAACCCAGGAGGAGGGAGTCAGAGGGGACCCTCAGCGACGGAGCCCACAGGAGCGGAGGCAGCACCCACAGAAGTCCACAGGACGGGGACACAGAAGTCACAGAAGGAGCCCACGCAGCACTGCAGAGAGGGATCCCACGCCACAGGAGAACCACGCAGAGGGCTTTGCATCACAGGAAAGAGTGCTTGGGGCTGGAGCTACATGTCGCCTGATGATCCCTTGGAGGAGATGCAAACAAGCCTTGGCAGCTGTAAGAGACGCGGTGCACAGGGGTACTTTCCTGCGTGGGAAGGCAAGAGCTTTCCTCCACCAAAGTTGGACAGCTGGCAGAAAGGACCCAGAGGACTACTCTGGACCATCACCCGTGATGCAGAATCCACACAGCTCAAGATGAGGGGAGATCCACACAGCCGGTCGTCATTGCAGCAGGTGCCTGCGGATGCAGGGGAGTGACTCCTTCACTTCAAGGGAGATTCCTTCTTTCTTCTATTGCAGACTGAAGACACGCCACCCTCAGTGGATGCAGGGCCAGTGAAAAGGTTGCATTTGCTGGTCGGAGACCTGAAAATAATGTTGCAGAAGAATTCTTCTTCTTCTTGGAGGCAGATTGTCGCGTCCTGGAGGGTCCAGTTGCAGTTTCAGAGGCCAGAAGTCAAAGTGAAGGTTACAGAGGAGTCCTGCTGGAATCTTGCAAGCCGAATCTAAGGATCCACCCGAGAGGGACCCTAAATGGCCCTGAAAAAGGGATTGGTCACCTAGCCAGGTGACCATCTATCAGGAGGAGGCTCTGACGTCACTTGCCTGGCTGCCACTCAGATGCTCCCAGAGGTCCCTGCCAACCTTGGTTTCAAGATGGCAGAACCCAGGGACCCTCTGGAGGAGCTCTGGGCACCACCCCTGGGGTGGTGATGGACAGGGGAGTGGTCACTCCCCTTTCCATTGTCCAGTTTCACGCCAGAGTAGGGACTAGTGGTCCCTGAACCAGGGTGGATTGGTTTTTGCTTGGAGGGCACCAAATGTGCCCTTCAAAGCACAAACAGTGGCTTGGAGAGACTACCCGTCCCATGCCAGTCACGCTCATTTCCCAAGGGAGAGCGGGTGTTACCTCCCTCTCCCAATGGAAATCCTTTGTTCTGCTTTCCTGGGCTTGATCACATCAAGCAGCGGGAGGGCAGAAACCTGTCTGAGGGGTGGCAGCAGCTTGGGCTGCCTGGAAAACCCTGTAAGACTGGTGGTAGCAATTTTGGGTCCTTTAAGGAGCCCCCAGAGTGCATGGAATCATACTTCCAATACTTGCAACCGTATTGGGGTATGATTCCGGCATGTTTTATACCAAACATGCCTAGGTTCGAAGTTATCTTTATATAGCTGAACTTAGGTAGTGACCCATGTCCAGTATACACATAAACTGGCACTCATGAAGTCCAGGAAAAAGGAGCTGGCGTTTGTGGGGACACCTATGCTAGTACAGGGGTGCCCTCACACACAGGTACTTGTACCATACCATCTGGGTTAGGGGGTCCTGCCATAAGGGTGACTTACAGTGACCTGGTAGTGAAAGGGTGCATGCAACCTGTCACGCAGGCTGCAATGGCAGTCCTGCAAAACACTTTACGTGGGCTCCCCTTGGGTGGCATAATATATGTTGCAGGTCATGGGGAACCCCCGGTGCCCCAATACCCTGGGTACCTAGGTACCAAATACTAGGGACCTACATGGGGGCACCAGTGTGCCAAATGTGGGGTGAAAAAGGTTCCAACAACCTATTGTAAAAGAAGAGAGCATAATCACTGGGGTCCTGGTTAGTAGGATTCCAGTGAACACAGTCAAATACATTGACAAACAGGCAAAAAGTGGGGGTAACCAAGCTAGAAAGAGGCTACTTTCCTACACCACACCTCAGTGATCATCAGGTCTGACACTTGCCTAGCAGGATCAAGACAAAGACAGACAACATCCATCCATCCACATACCTTGCATGGTGTTCCCTGCTACTAATTTAGGCAAGCCCTTCAGCACCGCACATAGGAGTCGGTACTGTTATATAAATGTTGCACTGTACCACTAGCATCGGAGGTTTAACACGTCCGAACCCAACCACTAGATGGGGCAATTATGTACATTACTTAATTCTGAAGGAATGTTAAGCTACAAAGCCATATTTACAGGTAGTTATGGACTTCCTTAATGTCATAACGTGGCTTGTCTTGCAAGGTAACAAAGTAGGATAGTAGGCATGGATAGTTAAATACGAAAAACGTTCAATCAAAACCATTTATCTGCTAACACCATCCTGTATCATTGGAAAATCCTCTTGAGAGCCACACAGATAATTGCACATGACAAAGTAGAAATTTAAATATACCAAATTAAATTAATTCAAGCCTGGAAAAATTCCAATTTGGCTACCCACAATGAGAGTTGTGGAAATCTACCATGGATTGTGTGAAGTAACTTCTCTACAGCACCTTAGAAGAGGAACGTTGTGGGGGGTGGGGAATAAAGGGTAGAGCCTCTGAATAATTCTTTTTTAAGTTTAATTGGCATGTTTGTATGTCCTTCTCGTGTCCATGTCCTCTTCTTCCAATTAATCACATGGTGGGTAAATCTGGTTTGCACCTATGAAAACCGTTTACTGGATCTTCATTTCGGTTCTAAATTAGCCTGTGTCCCACATACTCTTCTGAGGTCAAGAAGTCTATAAAGGTTTGTTAGAGAATCAGAAAATAGCTGTAAACAGATGGCACTTGCTGGGATTCTTGTTGATGCCATAGTGATATTTTTTGTATAGATGGTCCCTCAGCTCAATCCCAGAGTTTGTGTTTCAGAAATGTAAATTTATTCTTAACAAAACCACTACACTGCATAAATATGCACAATATATGAAAGTAGTACCGCGCTGAGTGTTACAGACAATTTACTTTGTTATGCTCAGAATGGTAGAAGGCTATGACTTTTGCTGCTGGTCTCTACGGACATACTCTTGGAGTAGAGGATTTGGTATTATTAAATATCTTTGCTGGGTCTGGTGTCTGAATGTGGAGGTTTTCTACACTTGCACCGCTGAATTATGGTAAACTGATTCAAGCCACCTTTCATTTGGACAGTCTGGAACTACCTATCTCACTTAGTTTTCTTTATTTCTTCACTCTTATTTACCTTCCTCATTTTCTTTTTATTGCAGATCGACTGCCTGGCACTCATCTAAAGTATCCAAGAAAGAGGAAAGGTGAACTTTATATTTTGAAAAGGAAAACTAGAAGCAACGTAAGAAAGTGGACAACTAAATGGTGGACATTAAAACCATCACCTCACCTAATATCTCGGTGGGAGCTTGGATGCTGGACCTCCTCTGGCGTCACTGTGGGTGTTTTGAACATTTAGCCACTCCCTCTCAAGCGTCTCTATGGGAGTTTTGAACATGAAGGACCCCTCCAGTGTCCATTTAGGAGCACTCTGCGTCACAGCATTTTCCTTGTTTGGCAGCAAGATCTTTGAATGCCTCTCTCCTAGTCACTAACTCCATCTACCTGGTCTCACTGGGGGACCTCCAGACTCTAGCCCTCTTCTCTTTCCTTCCGTTAGCACCCCTGCATATTGACCCTCTGTACAATGTCATTGAAAGTCCTGAATTTGCCAGCACAGCCAAATCTGACAGGGAGAATCAAAACACTAGAAGAGTTTCCTTATGTGGGAGCAATGCATGTTGAATACGGTTTATGTGGTGTTACTGTCGGAATTAAGAGTGCTGGAACCTCTGAACTACCCGTAACCTCACCCTATAATACGAATGAGATGCCAGTGTCAGAATCCACCTTAATATTGCCTTGGGAGCTCTGAATCATAGATCACCCTCCTTTCTACTAGCGCAGTGAGTGATCTGTATGCTGAACTGCTCCTCACTAGTGTTTCTGGAATGTGGTCTGCGTGGCAGATGCTCCTTCGATCATTGTAGGAACATTGCATGGAGACACCCTCACTTCCCCTACTTAATCCCTATTATCTTGGTAGGAGCACTGAAGAGCTCTGTACTCCGATTCAAATCGCATCCACCTCGCCTGCGTTGCTGCAAGAGATCGTTTCCTGAACCTCATGCATGTGTGCAGTTGAATCTCTAAGTTCTAACCCCTGTTGGTCTTGTGACACCCTGGGCGGTGTGACTGCTGGATGGCAACACCATGAGGAGCATTGAAACCTTGAATTTCAGCTTCGAGGAGAACCTGTGTGAGCTATGGATCATGACTGGGTAACCATCTCCCTGCTCTGGGGTGGGCGAATGAGGCTTGCTTTGGTGCCAATTAATCTTTGACCACTTCCTTGTGCTCCTGGTTTGTGCAGTGCCATTTGTTTCTCACTTTCTGAACAAAGCTGCACATTGTTCCACTTCACATCAACCCTCCTGCTGATTCTGGATTTTTGTCTTACTACATTTTAGCCGGAAACCAGCAGTGGTACACGACTGTGTGCCCTTTGCAGTTCATTCTCTGTTATAAATGTCATCCCAGCTTTGGCTCCCTATTGATGGATGATGTGAGTGATACTTCTTGTGGTACAAGAGAGCGCTTTCACATTGGATGGAAGTTAGTATCCATTGGGGTAATGCTTCTTAAAGTGTAGCTGAAGTCATCTTACACTGATTATATATTAAAACCACCGTGAGCTGTAAATCTTGATTTAAGAGAGGTCATTACATGGCAGTCATAAGTTGGGGACAGGTAACTTTTCATTACGAAATAATAAATCTTTTGTCATGGTGGTTATAAATAAATATTTGCTGAGAGTGATTTGTTTAACTATACAAGAGTCACTCTGATCTTACGTTTGATGAAGAGACTGATATCCCCTATGATAATGGCCATGTTTTAATGTGGTAATACGTTAACAGTGATCAGGCAATACAATTTTACGAGTAATATTCCTACTGTCAAATGATGATTATACCTTATGTGAACTGGGAAATTACACTTCCTCTTCAGGAAAGTTCTTACCCACATCATAAGTTGGCACAACGAGCATTGTCTCTTTCAATAACTGCTGCTAGCTCGTACTCCATGCTGCTTAGCCTGTATCGAGTAATGTCTGGTGGTATAAGTGTTGTCTCTTATTCACTAGGTATATGGTAATAGGGGTTGACCGAGATATGTCTGCTTTAACCTAAATCAGATGACACTGATTATCAGTTTATATGTTGCTAATGATGTCTCTGGTCTTGTAATCTCACACTGGTTATAAATTGCTAGATCCTGTGAAGCAATTTAGAACTATAAGACATACTTCAGTGTTAGGCTAGTGGTTTCTCTGCTGGTACTTTAAACGTTTATGGATGTCATAAGTGATTCTTCTTGGTCAGTTAGTGGCACCCTAATACTGTTATATTCTTGTAATCACCTGACCAGGCATTATGTCTTAACACTGAAAGTAAATTATTGTTCTCCCATTTGACAAATGTTTACCTCATTGCAGCCTGAAATTCAACAAGACAGTTCAATGAAATAAGGCCGTCGTATTATAAGCTTTTATCTGGTCGTCCTCCACGACTTAGTGTCCCTTGGGCATAAACCTTATCTTTCCCAGTCTCCATTCAGCTATTCACAGAATCTGTCACTTCTGTTTACTGTGCTGGATGTGCCCACAAGCTGCATGCAAGGACGACAATGTCAAAACAAAACTTAATGCTAAACCATATGGTTTATTCACTGCATTGCCTTTATTAGGTGTGGCAACACTTTAATATTCATTTGTTCCAATCAAGGTGCTTGGGATAGCAATGACCATTCTCAGAGTTTCAACAACTTAACTCATTAGTAGGCACATCTGTCCCTTTTGTTAGCCATACGCCCTCCAAATGAGGTATGCAGTGATGTGGCAATGTTGTGTAGGAGTCCTGTAAATGCACAAGAAGCTGTTCGAACACCTGCCTTGAATCAAAAGCTGCTTAATGATTCAGTTTAGAAAAACAAATAAAAGTGCCAAACCAATTGTAGGCCAAAGTAGCTTTGATAGGATGTTAAGTGCACAATAAAATGGTCAGAAAGACTGAAAGATTTTAGAGTTTTCCCAGCTTAATGTTTGAGCATCTAAACATTTGCCAAGATGTTATTCAACACAAGGCTACTTCATATTGTTCAGTTAATGCAGTCCCAAAGTTTTGCTACTATTTTACGTGGCCAGTTAGGAGGAGGGATATTGGGCAGATCTGTCCAATGGCTGTTCTTATGAAAATTAAAGAAATTTGAATTCAGCATTGCCAATCTCTTTTGAACTCAAAAAATGATGTGGTTTCTGGTTTTGGTCAAGCTTGAAAAAGTTAAGTTGGCAGATAGAAGCTTGTTAAATCCGATTCATAGTCTGATTGCATATTATCAGGATAGATTTTGTGTGTAGATGGACTAGCATGATACTTTACGAGGCAAGGACCTGTCATGGTTTGGAACATGCTTGGGTAATATCTGAGGCTGCAAAAATAGCTAGCTAGATTTAGTAGGAACTTTGGTTCCTTGAAGATCAAGAATCTGGAGTGAGAAATAGCAAAGGTTCTAGTGACTCTTGCCACTGACATTGAGTCTTTCTACAGTCTCAATTAGCTTAATTTATTTTTAGTAGCCATTAGTCAAACTGTGTCCACTTGGCAAAATAATGATTGCTATTATATTCAGGAAACCGACAAATACCTGGTTTGGGCAGATTTAAATTTTAGAATATAAAGGCATTCTTTCAGTTGGGTGTTATAGATTGAGATCTCCATTTTAAATGGGCTTTGGAAAATGCAAACATCTTCCTGATGAACCATACTAGAGTTTTTCATGACTCCAGGAGAAATGCACAAGCAATTTCCTTAGGTTTTTTTACAGTGTATATTGGTTAAGTGGAAATTTTAAACCATACAGCTTTGTCTCGGAAAACGGTTAATTTTCTTAGCCCTTGCTTCATGCTGATTTGGGTGTGCTGGTGGAAACAATTCTATTTTGAGCATTTAATACAATTTAGATCCGACAGGTAGCAGCCAGTAGGTTGTCTTCAGAACATGCATCGTTAGCTTTTCTCTGGATAGATACTTAAATTTACATGAATGAGTAGTGTTGCATTTTCTTTCCCAGTGCTGTCTCCCCGGATAATAACTAATGGGTAAAGATGGGAAGAAAACATAGGCAAGCGTGACATCCCAGTTGCATTATTAATATGCTTATTCTTTTTGTTAATCTACGTAACTATGATGCAACCAAGTTTGAAATCAAACACCCTATGTGACAACACATGGCAAAATCTCTTGCGGCTTTAGTAACCACTGGTAGTTTTAGATTTTAAAGGAGGGTTCACGGCAGATAGGGCAAGGCCTTTAGAGAGAAAATGCATTTGTGGAGCTTTGTCTATGTGCAGAATTGATGTGTTAAGGTAGAATTTAAGGGTCCTGTCTGCCCTGTGGTCAGAATCCCATTATAGTTGAAATTATCTTTTCACCTTTTCACCTTTTCATATTCATGAAATTATTTTGATCAAGTTGAGTAAAAATGTAAGATGCGGCAAGGTTTTTGTTGGTGTGAAGCAAACAGTGCTCTCGATCATTTGACATCTGAGCTTTTGATACATTTCTCTACCTCATACATCTTCTGAAATGCTGTTGTTGCTTAGGGTATGTAATTTCTGATTTGAAGGTTCAGAAGGTAGGTTCTTTTTTCCTGAAGCCTGAGATCTGCATCGATATGTCAGTGCTGTGGTCTGGTAAGGGATGTATTTTTTCATAGGAATTGCATGACATTGGGCATCTGATTACTAATAAGATATAGAAGTTCAAGTGAAGTAGGCATACAAATTGTTGTCCCTGAGAGTGTCTGGAAGTGTGTGATTCCAATTCTGCTTGAAAGCACTGAGTGAATGTCTTGAACAAATCTGTGATGTCTGTACTGCTTATAATTCAAGTTGAAGCTGCTTTAGGTGCATAGGAAAGATGCCTTACAAAAGGCTTTTTTTTTTGTGTGCAAAACTGCCCATCTGCTGAGGAAATATATAGCTTGACGCATCATGGTTGAATTGTACTGTAGAGTCTCCCTCTAGGGCCCTAGCTGTCTGGTGCAATGTATACATGGTGTGATCTGTGACTATATCAAGAATAGGTCTCTGAGACAAGAAATAGATATTTAAAGATGTTTTCATCTTGTAACCCCAGATAGAGGAGTTCTGTTTCTCAAACTTGAAACCTTATGCTAATTTCTGTGATCTAGCTGGGTATTTCTGAGCCACCACCGAAGGTTCCCTGGCTGAGGTCTGCTTGAGAATCCTGGTTGATACAATTTGTTGTGTCTTTCCCTTAAAATGTTTTTGTGAACCGTGTGTCATTCGGAGGCCCAGTATCCAAGATTTTCTTCAAGCTCTGGTCCTGTGGTCAAGAACTTCAACAATGTGTTTCTCAACATTAAGGTGCTTGACGAAACTGGGCATAAGATGAAATGTTTGGCAAGATACAGATGATGGAGCGGGAACCGCTCACCAAACACATTATCTCTTTTGTGAAAACCATATTTGGCTGTATGAAGGGCGCTTCTTTATATAAGATACTGCAAGGTACCTTGCTTCTGCACAAATCTTTTTGTGTTCTGAAAAGCCTAGTTTTTATCTGATTACCAAACCTTATGTTTGAGAAACTGCACATAGTTGGAACTGAGTAAGCTACCTTTGCAGATTTAGCTTTGCTCTCTCTGGGAATGCCTTTATACCATTTAGTTTGTTTTGGAAACATCAGTTCAACTAGCCCCATTGATCGTGGAAACATGAAATTACTCAGAGAAAGGTGAATTATTCCAAACATTTGTCTAAATTACCATGGGATTTGCATTAGTTTCCTTATTTGGAGGCCAAGGCTGTGCCTTGGGCAGGCTGTCGCGTGCCTTTTGTTATTCGGAGTCAGTATTCACGTATCTCACACTGACACTGAGAGGTCACTGCTAACCAGGGACATGGATGTGTCTGTTCGGTCATCTCCTCTCTGTCGTTACATTGTTTCTCGGAGAATGTGAACAATTTCACTTGCAGCCCAAAAAATTACAAGCAGTGTGAGCTACATGCTCTTGCTCAGTAAGAGGCATCAGTCATTACCGTAAAAGATATATCACTTATATATTGCACTATAGGAATTGTGCACTATAAAAATGATTGATATCTTGCTTGCTAGAGAAAATTCAGTTTTTCCTAGGAAAGTTTCATCATTCATGGAAGGGAAGTACCTTTATTAGGCAAGTGCATATTATTGTTAATAAAGTATCCATTACTTAGGAAGTGATCCTTCAAATCTGTTAATCGCTGGTCCGTGAACCTTATACTGCACTTTATTAGTAGAGTGAACTATACATTTCCTATACCCGAATAAAGTTCACTGCTAGGATGCTTCAGTGTGTGTTCTAGAAAATGACATCGCTCACCATGTTTGTTAAATTATAACCAGATTTAAGATATTAAATTATTTGAAAATCCACTGCTAGCCCTTTGCCCACAACCAGATACCTTTTGATTGATACAGAGACACTATGAACTAAACCTGTTTCAGCCGTGGACTTCATAAGAGAGATAGTGAAGGTAGGAGTAGTTTGAAGAGAACTAATTATCTTATTGAGAATAAGAAAAGATTGTCCACCATAAGAGCATTGCTTCTATTATCTGCCAGTCGCATTTTGAAACGTTACTCACAGCTCGAGTTAATGTTAAAAACTATCAATGCAGGCCCGTGTTACATATAGGAATCACTGTCCTTGTCTGCACTGTGGGGCACCAGAAGCGGTGCATTGCAGTCTATTATTGTTAATGCTCTGCACAAAGCGGATCAGCAAACGACTGTCTGCTCTGGGGCAGTGCATTAGTGAAAGGTGAACTGACCATTTTAAGCAGACGGTCTGCCTTTCACTGTGCAGGTGGCCACGGCTTGCTTTGAAGGGAGTCAGAAATCCATTTGCAGGCAGTTGCAGTGAATGATTGCCCCCATCTGCAAGGGGCTACATGAGAGGGCCCCCGGGGCCGTTTTCCACCCTCAGAGGGCATACTGGCTGTGTGCCATTTAATTGCTGATTTTCTTCTGTGTTTGTATCTATAATAATACTGCACAGTTGCGAAGTTTTCACTTACTTACATGGGACCACTCCCCTTTAGGATCGAGATATGCTAAATGTCAGTGTGATCTTGATTGTGGAAGGTTCTGCACAAGGGTTTGTAGCCAGATCTGTAATATTAAAGTGCCTTGAGCACAGAAAGTAAGTGCAAATGCCCATTGCACTTCTAGGGCACTTTGTGCAATACTGCTCCTGGTTGTTTTATTTATTATGTTTAATTCTTGGCTTAGGTTGTAGTGAATTTGTGCATAGACCAGAGGAATCCAGAACAGATATTTTAGCATTCTCATTTTTAGGATATTGGATGTTAAGGAAGAAATTACACAAGAACCCACTGAGAGCAAAATGTGACTTGGGGTTATCACAGCTTTCCGCAGCACAAAGCGAAACATTTATAGTGTTAAGCACTCTTATTTGGTTTGATGCTTCTTTCCGTATCTTTCTTCTTCAGGATTAAGCTATTTGGATCCTTAGGATGCACGCACAGCTGTGACATTAGGAATATTTCTCTGCAGAGTCACACATTCGTACTAAACGTAAAGAAAAACAGCCTGCCCTGCTCTTTATCCCTTAATTGGCATAACTTGAGGTATTAGTCCCTCAGACAGTTCTGTACATCAGGTTCTAATATTTCAAACTGATGGCAAGTCTAGTGCCTCATCGTTCTAGCTCACATCATACTTAATAAGAACTTACTTTACATGAAGCATCGTACACTTAAATATATCTTTACCTTTTTTAAACCGGGTTTAAATCCTGCATAGTGTTCATACATATGGGTATTTTAGTGGATATTCTTGTGTATATCTCGGGACAGATTATTAAATATGTCTGCCATAACTCTTTTTATGGAAACCGGCAGAAATGCTTGATAAAGTGTGGACATTATTTAAATGTGGTTTTAGAAATCCCCATAATAAATTCTAAATGTCATTTTCATAATTGACCATTAGTAAACTCATATCCAGGTGAATCAAAATCCTGCCTTATTGGGATGGCATTGTAATCACATAAAATGATTAAAGCACCCCATTTAGATCAGAAACTGCGCATAAAATGCAACTGTTAGGCAAAGATGTGTATAAGGTCCCCCGAACTTCTTTCCTCATCATTGGCCATTATTAACAGCAAAAATAAAATTAGTTTTCGGAGGGGAATACTCATTCTGCTAAGCTTTATACACCTGTTGGGTAATTTGTGCTCACTTATTAATCATTGCCAAAATTCACACTGTTCTAACTTTTGTAAACTATTAGCCAGTGTAAATTATTTATGCCTGCACTGGAATTACATGTCTGCAGTTTGTATTGCATCTTGAGGTGAAGTCCAGCCAAAGTGTTAGATATACATTTATTTTAGTTATTACTTGTCTCGCTCATTCATGGCACTCGATTCAGCACATTTTGCTTCCTTATTCTGAAGGTGAATGAATGTTCACCAACAAATTTAATGTGTCCCTGCCGAATTTCTGAAGGTTCACTAGCACAGTGTTTGTCCGTTTGGAAGCAATGAATGACATATTTTGTCACTTTAAAATGAAGGTATGGCATGAGCCCTTTGCGTTCCCTCTAAGCTGGGGATATGAGTTGGTCATTATTTCCCTCTGTTGTGAATGAAGGACAAGTAGTGCATTCTTTGTTACTCTAAATGAAGGTATGCCAGTTCGACAGATCACATTCTTTCTAAGGTGAATATATGATATAAGACACATTCATTGTAGCTTATTGCAAGTTAACAGCATACTTGTCACTGTGTTAAGCAGACGTGAGTTGACACGTCACACAAAAGTGATTTAAGAACAGCTGATTGTATTAAGATGAATTCATAAATTCAGCTTCCAGATAATTTGAATCTTTTTAAAGTCTTGTTGTTTTTAGATTCTAGTTGTGGCCACAGTTTCTAACACGTCTGTTTTAACTGTAACTCCACAATTTTGATTTGAACTGGTGGAAATACCAAATATGTGAGGGTACTCGCTTGCATCTTTAAAAGGGCAAGCAAGAGAAATTAAGCACATTGCAGGTACTTAAATGTGAAATATATTAACAAGGAAAAGAGTGCAGTAAATGTTTTTATACAGAAACATATTTTAATGACCTTGAAAAAAGTGGCAAGCTCCAATAGTGACATATTTAAGGGGTTGCAATCATGGAAGCACTCGTTTATCCAATTATGTAACCAAATATATTTCTCTGGATGTATTGCAAAACTGTAGCACAATTGAGACCACCTTCCAAAGTGATTAAAAAAAAAAAAGTACCCCAAAGAAAGTAAGCAAGCACTCAGGGAAGAGATCTAGTCTCAGACACTGTTTCTTCAAGGGATGTTTTAAAAGAGTATTTGCATTGTGAAAGAGGTTCTGAAGCATTTATGGCCCTCCAAAGAGTTGTGTTTAGATTGTGCATCAGCATTTGACTTTGCCTGTGGTTATATTCAACCATGGTACACAAAATTAAAACGAATTAGGTCTAGACCTTAGGTCTCTTCATGGGAAATTATTACTCTCATTCTATGTAAGATTTGTAGTTTCTACCTTGCTGGGTACTCCCAGGGGGAAGGGAAGCACTGTATCTGAATTAAATACCACAAAAATCATTATCACAACAAACTGCAAAATGTAATAGTAGTCACTGTCTGACAGCTTTTGATTATTCGGGTGATCCCAGTAGTCTGATTTTAGCAAACTACATTTTTATGGTTTCTCAGAGTCTCTTCAGGCAATAACATTTTCCTTAATGACTTCTAAAAGGAAAATATTATTACATTTGTAATGTTAGGCTCTAGTGTTCTTTGAGGATTTTTTTGAGGAATTGTTAGAGTATATCTCTTGTTGTGTCGTCTCCTTATGTTCTTTACAGGGATGTATCTCTTGGGGAGGCATTACATAGTTGCAATAACTGCAGGAATGGCATGGCAGGAGCAAACCTCCTTCATGATTACCTCAGTGTTTCCAAAGTCATCTGATTCTCTTTTGGCATTATTCAGCAAACCTATTGACAAAATGGCTGTACCCCACAAACTAAAGTTACTTGTTCCTCTTTATGGGAGGAGCTTTGCACTAGACCCATCTTCCTACAATCAGAGACCATGAATACTCGTTGTTTTGTTTAGTAAAAATGTTGATGAATTCTGCATTTCAAACCAGTTTGATTGGTGGGAAATCTGACTTAAAGAAGTTATCCATCTTCAGGATTGTTTCAGTGCTGAAGTTAATTGTGCGGTGTCAGTAGTTGTTATTGGCAAGTGATGTACAGCTAATAATGCATCATTTAATATTGAGGCCCTTGTTAAATTTATGTCTGCAAATCGAACTAAGGGGCCAGTAGAGGCAGCCTTGCACATTTGTTTTCTGCCTAGTTGTGTTTTTTGCTTGACTTGCCGTGCTTTTTGCATTTTTGATCGTCTAGGCAAGATAGTGTTGTCTCAACTCCCCAAAGTATTACAGTAGGTTGCATTGTAAAGTAGGAGGTCCTTTGGAAGACTGGAAGGTATTTTAGAACTCTCGAATATAACTTTTGAATAGTGGTTGTCCGAATCTGTAGCACAAGAATAGTTTGCATTTAGTACATTGTGTGCCCCAGAGCCCACTTGCAGCCTTCATCCTTGGAGGCCTGTATCAATATATTATAATGCCTAGTGTTTGGATTTGAGAAATGTTTCCTGGGAGGAGTGTAAATTTGCTTTTCCTCTCTGCTTACACAGTGCTCTTCAAAGCACCATCCTTAACTGAAAATACTAGTGTAATATTGCATGAAACATTAATTAATGCTGTCTTGAAGTTTGTTGGATTGACAGGCTGAAATGTGTATTGTGTTGCCTAGTGTTTAAAATTAACTACCCCTCTGTATTCCATTATTAAGACCTACACACCACTCGTGTGATGCACGTTTGTCATGACCGGCAGGCCTCTTGTTTCTAGTTTCAAAACTCTTATTATAATTTGAGACTAAGCAGAGAATGTGCTGAAGTTACTGCATAGGTAGAAAAAGATAAATGCTCTATCAAATATGGCAGTGGTTCTCTTTCTCAATTCCATATTGTACCAAAGTAGATAAGATTATCATCCCTGCTCCACCTTCATTGGTTAGTTACGGCGGGAAAAGTGGTCTGTGCTTTCAAATTCCTTAGGAGTCAAAATGTCAAGAGGAGGAAGTCAAACTAGTATGTTTTGGCCTCAAAGTAATAAGCTTAAGGGGCACCACAAGCCCTCTTATGGGCACAAATTTAATTTTTGAATCTTTTCAGGCAGTGTTGAATTGTGATGAGCATCTCTTTCAATATTACTAAGGTTCCCTTCTGCCACCAATGCTGCCACAGTTTCTCTATCTCTAACACTCACTTTTACTTGCTCCCCTGAAATTTGCCTTTGTGAAAATACTTTTTATGCCATTTAATTTCCCTCCATTCATCGTCAGCCCTCCCACCCATACCTGTTCTCTCCACCCTCCTGCCCAACCCAAGGAGCTTAAGGGCTCTGTAGGGAGAATTTTTGAAGTTACAGTTTAATAAGCGCTGCTCAGGGCACACAGTGACTTTCATAACATCATGCAGAGGAGCCTTGAGGGGAGAAAAGGCTAGAATTTCAGTTCTGCCAATTGTTTTTTTAAATTTTTTATTTTATTTTATTCCTCTTTCCTCAAATGTTTTGCATGTTTTAGTGTGCCTTCCAGTTGTTAAATCACACCTTACTCCTCCCAGTGGTCCTTGGCATGTTCAGAATCGCATGGCGAACTTTACTCGCCGACTTCCATACACATTTGTTCTCCCCATTTTTGTAAGCCTTTATATCCGTGACCATCTTCTCCATATTTATACAATGTGTAGGTGTAGGTGTGTGTGTGTGTGTGCATTTGTGTGTTTATTAGGGGATGTTTTGCTTAGTTTATAGTTTTTATTTTGAAAATTGTACCATTTGGAACTCCTCAAAAATCTACCTCTTCTTCCGTGAAGTGTTTTTAGAATTTTAAGTTTAAATTTTTGTTTCGTCATTTTTGAGTTGTCGTATATGAGAAAAAAAACCAGAAAACTTGAACCTTGTATACTGTAATTTTTATTTCTATGTTTTGACTGTATGTAGCAGACAAAATAAATTCTATCACGTTTATCTTTCATGTATTGTGTTCATTTGAGACACTAAAATTAGTATTACTTTAAAGTGCTTAGAGACCTTGTGAAAAAAATGAAACGCAGCAGTGTGATCTTCTCTCACACAAAACTGGTACAGCATAATGTGTTAAAAAAGAATGTAGCATGAGTTTCTGTGATATCCATGCTCTGCATACTCCTGCTACTTAGTATTCGGCTAAGTCTTTCAAGTCATGTGGAATATGGAGAATCTTCCCTGACTTGGCAATGCTCATAGGCAGCAATTCCAAGTTAGATTGTTTTTTTCCACACATTTGGTTCAGACGTGTTCTGCCGGGGCTCCGAATTCAATATGTTCCTCACACTCCGTCGGTCCCAGCTGCTGAATTGTACTCGGCAAGGGTGTGGGGGAAGCCTTTGTCGTCTGCATTTCTCGGCAACTTTTCCTGAAGAACTAACATACTAGACTCTTAACAGTCAGTGTCTTGGGCCTTCATCAGATCAGGGTGTGCCTGTCATTATATGACTTGCTCAACAACTTCTTCATGTAGAATGCACACAGGTGATGTATCGGATGCCCTTCCAGAATTGTCCCCTAAGCCGCTTGAAGATCCCACGGACCAACCAACACAAGGTGTGTAATTTCTGCCTCTTCCCGACCATACTGTGAGAGGCCTGCCTTGCCTTCCGCTTGAAGAAAACTCTTTGGTATTGCCAAGAGAGGAGGTGGGCACCTCAGAGGATGCAGCGGCAAGCCTTCGATGCCCCCATCATCTTTGTGGAACATCACTTACCAGACATAGAGTATGTTTAAGATGCCAGTCCCTGGCAATCCCGCCCCACCTAGAGGTGACATTCTCTTTTGCATTGCCATAGTATCCCAGGCCCTGCATCACATACGCCCACTGCAGCAGTGCCTTTCAGTCCAGTGCTCACTGACAGAGGGTCAAATGGAGGATCTTTTGTTGGTAATGGCCAGCGTTCATCACTCTATGCCGTGGTGGAACAGCCCCACTCTGGTGCAGGGCAGACCTTTTCTAGATCCCGTTATGCAAGTTATCATTACCAAGGGTGTCCGTCAAGTCGGCTGGGAGCACATCTCAGCCAGGAAGTTTGGGTCTCATCAACAGGGGTGCCACATCAACCATCTTGAGCTTTAAGCCATATGCCAAGTCCTTTAAAGCCTTATTTCTGCTCAATCAGGGCAAAGTAGTCCTCATTAGGACAGGCAACATGACTGCTATGTATTACCTACAGAAACAGGATGGCACTCCCTCTGTGCTTCTCACTGCTGGCATTAGGTACACCCCCACCACTGCCACCTAATGGCAGAGTACCTTCAGTGGGTGAAAACAACAATGCAGACCTAAGCAGGAAGCATCAATACCTCCATGAGCGTGAACTCCACAAGTCTTCAAAATGGAAGAGATTTGTCCATTACTGTATTCACAAACACCTAGACTCCCTTAAACCTGCAGTCCAGGATATCATATGCCTCTGCTTCAGCTCTGAAAGTCAGGCCTGGCCTACATTTCTGCACCGCTATATTTAACACCCATTACTACCAACATGCAGTATGGATAACACTACCACTTTCCACATATCGGTTTTTAGAACATTCTTGAGAGGTCTCAAAAGAGTCATCCCTCCCAGGGTTCCCGTTGTTCCAATATGGAATCTTAACTTGAGCCTCAATAAACTCATGGCATCCCTCTTTGAGCCCTTATACTCATGCCCTCTCCAGGACTACTTACGGAAAATAACCTCAACCTCTCAAGTGTATTAGTGAGATACCTGTCCTTACAACCCGAGCTCCATTTAGGTTCCTAAATGTCTTATAGTATTCTGAACTAAGCCAAAGTTCCTCCTCAAGATGGTTTCTCCTTTAAAAGTCAATCAGACCATAGGGCTTGCAGTCTTTTCCTCCTAACCAAACCGTGTAGCAGAGACCAGTACATACCTTAGATGTCAAATGCACTCTCATTTTTACATGAAGAAGACCAAGCCCTGTCTTAAAGTGGACCGGTTTTTTATAGCCTTTGCTAAACCTCCTAATGGCCACCCTGTTTACAAAGTGGACATTGCCAAATGGATAGTAAAATGCATCCAGACCTGCTATCACAAAGTTAACTCCCTGTCACACTAGGTGCACTCTAGATGCAAGAGAGCAGCCACAATAGCCTTTTGTGGGAAACACTCCCTAGATGACATATGTAAAGCTGCCACTTGGTAAGCCATACACCCCTCCACTTCTTGCAAAGAAAAACCTGCAGTTATCTGAGCCCAGCGCTAGATGGCAGAAGTATGCAGATCTACAGCATTACACACTATGAATAGATGCTTACTGAGGCAGTCACATTATCTGATAGAGACTTATAGCTGCAGATTCCTTACATTTGAATCGCCCAGGTGTCAGACTGGATCTGGAAACTTTTGTGTGAGCATTAGCCCTGAGCACCGTTGAGTGACTTTTTGGTTCCACACGTCTTCGTCAGCACCGAAAGGGACCTTCTCGTCACCTATATAGGTGCTATTTAGGCATGAGGAAGTCAGTTCTTTCATTTCCTCACCAGTTAGCGATGATCCAGAGAAGAGCTACCTCTTTGTCTCTTTTTTACAGTTTTTTTTTCTTCTTTTTGTTACTATTTTTGGAGTGTTAAAGGATGCCTTCTATGAAGGCAGGTTTCAAGCCGTGTGGCACCTGTCATCACACCTTGTCGGTTACAGACCCCCCCCCCCCCCCCCCCCCAAAATAATCTGGTCTGTGTATGGTGTCTCAAGCGCAACAACGACTAAGTCATGCTTGGACTGCCAGGCCACGGCGTTGAAAGCTGTAAGGGAGCAGTCCATAAATCTGCTTGCGGCCCAGCAGTCAACGGCAGCAAGCGTGACTCCTAGAAGATCTCTGTCCCAATCGAGAAGGGGGTAGCAGGACCACTCCAGGAGTCCCAAGTCCTTTTCATAGCTTTTGAGGTCCTGGGGACACAAGGATAAGAAGTCTAACGACTTTCCCTCAGCCGACATGACGAGTGAGTAGCATCTGCATTCCAGTCACAGTACTGCGGAACAGTTATCTGGTCTAACTCTGCGCCTCCCTCCCATTTCCGGGAGCAAGGACAACCACCTCTCAGTTCAAAGACTTCTGTGAGGCCATGCGCCTCGTGTTTGAATGGGCTGACCCCTCTGGAGTGCCGTCGGACCCCACTTGGTCAGAGAAAGCCACATTGGGTTCTTTGCTGACGGCTCCAGCCTTGGCTCGGATGGGGTCTCACCGATCTGATCTTGTATCAGCGGTGTTCGTGCCAAAGCAACGTTCTCTGGCTCCGATGCTCCCGGTACCCACCATTGGCGCCAGCCCAATTCTTACTACCAATGACTGAGTTGGAACAGCACCCAGAATTCTAAAGAAGAAGAGGAACTATCGGGCAAAGTTATCCTTGTGGCTCCAGACTGGACACAGAGTCTGGTATCCAGAGCTTCTGAAAATGAGCATCGATCCTCCAATCAGGCTGCCTCTTTGGTTGGATCTTCTGTCTGAGCTGCTCGGGAGGATTCTCCACCCAAATCGGTCAGCTCCCACCTCCTTGCTTGGAGATTGAGTGGCAACAGTTGATAGCTTTTGACCTTTCTCCTGAAGGCTGTAAAGTTATCTTGGTGGCCATGTGGCCCTCCACAAAAACGGTACACGACTGCCGTTGGCAAACATTTGTCAAATACTGCACAGAAAAGTCTATCAACACTCTTTCTGCCTCTTTTTCTGGTAATCTTCTCTTCTTTCTTACCATTGCCCTCCAGGGCTCCACTCTGGTTACACTTAAGGGTTTCCTTTCTGCTCTGTCCACTTTCCTATGGCTCCCTGACCACCCTTTTTTTTAAGTCCTCTATTGTAAATGGGTTTTTTAAACGGCTTGTGCATATGTTTCCCCCTTCGCCCTTCATTATGCCTCAGTGGGGCCTGCACCTGGTTCTCACGTACCTCATGTTGTCCTTTTGAGCCACTGCACAAGTTTCCCCTCTGGCTGCTTACCATCAAGACATCTGCCTGGAGGGTGTGTAAGCTGCAGGCTTTATCATCCAAGCCTCCCTATCTTACTGTGTTCCCTGACAGAGTGGTGCTTCACACCTGACCTCTTTCCTCCTAAAAATGATGGCCCCATTCCATTTGGGGCAATCTGGTACCCTGCCCACCTTTTATGCTCCTCCACATCACTCTAAAGAGGAGGAGCGACTCCAACGTCTGAACCTAAAAAGAGCTTTCCATGTTCTACTGTGACTGCACAAAGGAGTTCTGGGCGGATGACCAACTTTTTATGGGCTATGTATGAGCTAAAAAGGTTGGGCAGTACAGAAACAAACCATTTCACACTTGGTTGTTCTCTGTATCAAGATCTGCTACACCCTGGCCAAGAAAGCAGCCTCCTGAGGGCTTAAGGGCCAATTCCATCAGAGAAAAAGCTGCAACTACGGCCTTAGCTTGTGGCGTCCCAGTCCTGGACATCTGTCAGGCAGTAATATGGGTGTCCCTGCACATGTTTGTCAAACACTACTGCCTGGACAGTCAGGACTGCAGGGATGGGCATTTAGCCTGTTCAGCCCTGCAGGACTTCTTAGTCTAGGTAAATTTGTCTGTAGCCCACGGCCAGAAGTATGTAGCTTGGGTATCTGATGGAGACTTCTAGTTGCAGATTCCTTACCTTAGAATTCTCTGGCGTCCGCTTAGAATTCAGAATTTTTTCTGCTGAGCAGTACCCTGCACATGCCGTCGGGTGGTGTCGTTTTGGATCCGCGTGCGTCATCTGCATCATGTGATGTCACGGTCTTCTATATAGGCCCCACCCCGGCGCACATACATCAGTTCTTTTCCTTCTTCACCGGTAAAGCGCAGGTCTGGCTAGAGCTACTCTTTTTTTTTTTTTTTTTTTTTTTAACGTTTGTCGAAGGGTTTTTTGATTGTCTGTGCGAATGACTTTGAGGAAGACTGGATTCAAACCGTGTGGCGCATGTCATCGCGCCATGTCGGTCACTGATCCACACCAAGTTTGTCTCTGGTGCCTCAAGAAGGACCACGATGCGAAGTCGTGCTCCGACGGCCTTGAGAGAGAGAGATCTCAAACGTCTAGCTGCCCGGCAGCCATTTACCATCAGCACGACTCCAAGGAGATCACGGTCCCGCTCTGGGAGGATGTTGCGGCACGACTCCAGGAGCCTCAAGTCATCTTCCTCGCATTCGAGGTCATCAGGGCATTCAGGTAAGAGGCACAAAAATAAGTAGTCCAAGCGACGAGGCGTCCAGGGAACCTCAACGTTTGGAGTGGCTCTGCGGAGCTGTCACCAGGGTTGACTCCGCGTCTTCCCCCCCTTTCTGGGAACTGGAGCAACACTCGCTCAGATTACAAAACTTTACGAGGCTATGTGCGGGGTGAGCATGGGCCCCATCGGATTCGACGTTGGCGGCTTCAGCCTGGCGCCGTTGCGGTCCCCAGGATCCGATAGTGGATCCGGACTGGCGCCAGGTTCTCACAGTCGTCCTCCTCCAGCTCCGGGCCCGACGTCAACACTCCATCCACCACTGGTGGTGGTAGCCCCATCCTCATTCCGGATGATCCGGAACGACGTCGTGCGACGCCGATTCTGACTTTGACTGCGCTGATTAGGCCCAGATCAGTGCCAGAGGCATATTTGGAACAGCTGGGCACAGGTGAGGAGTGGGAGGGGTCTGAGGACCCTTCGAAATATGGATTGGAGCATGAGGACTTGTATGAGGATCTAAGGGAAGCCAGTGGACTGGATACTTCTCCAGGTACTGGCATCCTTTCTCCTCCCGCTGTAGCTACGGAGGAGGGGGCATCCTATGCCATGGTGGTGCGTAGGGCAGCTGACGTCTTGTACCTAGACTTGCCTACACTGCCAGTCGGGACTAATCTCCTGACGGAGGTGCTTCAGCCAGGGGCTGTTCCCCTTCAATGAAGCCCTCACAAATGTCCTTCTGGGAACGTGGCCCAAACCCAGCACAGAAGCTCCTGTGAATAGGGCAATTGGCGGCCGCCATAGACCAGCTCCAACTGACCCTAGTTTCCTCACCGAACACCCCAGCCGGAGAGCTTGGTCCAAGCCTCCACTTCCCATGATGCCTTCCCTTCCCCGGATAAGGAATGTAAGAGGGTGGACCAACTTGGAAAGAGGTTGTTTTCTTCCTCCAGCCAGGCATTATGGTTGGTAAACACCTCTTGCCTATTGGGCCGTTTCTCCCATACTTTGTGGGATACAGTGGCACAAGTGCTGCCCCAGGTCCCGTAGGGTGTACGGGACACCCTCACCAAAGTTGTCAAGCATGGGAGAGATGCAGCCAAGTTTACCATCAGATGTGGCTTGGACACGACCGACTCGCCAGGCAGGGCAATTTCTTCGACGGTGGCCCTCCAACGCTACGCCTGGCTATGTACCAGTGGCTTTTTGGGAGATGTCCAGTCAAATTTGATGGACATGCCTTTTAATGGCTCACACCTTTTTGGTGAGAAGGCAGACTCTGTGCTTTAGAGGTTCAAGCATTCTCGCCTACTGCCAGATCCTTGGGCCTTTCAGAACCTGCTCATCAGCAGTCTCTCTGTTGCCCCTTTCTAGGCTTCGGGAAGGGTGTGGTATCACGTCAACCCCAAGGTTAGCAACTGGCTTCACAGCATCCCATGCAAGGATGAGGTTGTGGTACCTTCAGACCCACAGATTCTAGCCAGAGGTCAGCCACGACCCAGCCCCCTTCTTCCGCAACGCCCAAGCCCTTGTAGTATGATTCTGCAAGACCATGTCTGCCCAGTTGGAGGGAGGATTCAATTTCATCTCCCTCACTGGCAGTCCATAACATCGGACAAATGGGTCTTGCAGATCATACAGAAGAGCTATTCCCTCCCCTTCCAGTCTTTCCCTCTGTGTCCATCCGGTAAAGGGACGGCTGATGGAGGATCATTTGATCTTACTCCACGAGGAAGTTACGGCGTCTTGGCCAACGGAGCCATAGAAAAGATCCTGATGTCAGAAGTAGGCAGTGGTTGTTATTCCTGCTACTTTCTGATTCCGAAAAAAGAACAAGGGTCTTTCTCCCTATCTTGGATTTAAGGGACATCAATCTCTTCCTCAAAAAGGAGAAATTCAAGATGCTCACTCTTGCTCAGGTTTTGTCTGCCCTATACCAATGAGACTGGATGATAGCGTTGGACTTGCCGGATGCATATTTTCACATCCCTATCCTGCCTGACCACAGGTGTCACTTGCGGATCAAGGTGGGCCACGGGCACTTTGTTTACCGTGCTCCCCTTCGGTCTCACCAGTGTCCCTCGGTTGTTCGCCAAAGTAATGGCGGTGGTGGCAGCTCATCTGCACAGTTTAGGGATTTCAGTCTTCCACTTCCTGGACGGCTGGCTGTTGAAGGCTCTGACGCCCCAGGCTCTCGTCACCCACCTTCAGACTACGGCGAGCCACCTGCATTCGCTGGGGTTCACTGTAAATGTGCTGAAGTCACACATCACTCCCTCTCAGAAGCTCCCTTTCATCTTAGCAGTTCTGGACACAGTGCAGTTTCAGGACTATCCTCCCGAAAAGCGAGTCTGGGATATTCAGATTATGATTTCGGTGAGACAGGCTCTGAGGCTGTTGGGACTCATGGCTTCCTGCATCCTGTTAGTCGAACATGCCAGATGACATGAGGGCTCTGCAGTGGGACCTGAAGTTCCAATGGGCACAGCATCAGGGAAATCTTACCGACATGGTTCAGATCTCGGAGAGAACTACAAAAGACCTACAGTGGTGGTTAGTGAACTGTGGTTGGGTCAAAGGCAGACTCCTCTCCCTTCCCCAACCAGATTTCACAATAGTGACAGATGCGTCACTCCTGGGATGGGGTGGCCATCTGGGAGAGGCTGAGATCAGAGGTCTATGGTCTCCGGTGGAATCTGGACTTCTTGGAGCTTCAGGCTATCTGGTAAACAATAAAGGCATTTCTTCCTTTTGTGAAAGGGAAGATAGTGCAGGTGTTCACGGACAACACTACTGCAATGTGGTACTGCAACAAGCAGGGCGGTGTGGGGTCGTGGACCCCTTGTCAAGAAGCTCTATGTCTCTGGACATGGCTGGAACACCAGGGCATAACCCTGGTGGCTCAACACCTGGCAGGTTCTCTGAACGGCAGAGCGGACAAACTCCGCCGGCAATGCTTAGCGGATCACAAATGTGTCTCCATTCGGAGGTTGCGCAAGGACTCTTTCAGCAGGGGGAGAGCCTTGGTTAGATCTGTTCCGCCTCCGAAGAGAACGTGCAATGTCTGCAGTATTGCGCGTAGGAGTTTCCAAGGCGGCTATCGCTAGGAAACACTTTTCGTGGCGAATGGAGTTCAGGCCTCCTTGTACGCCTTTCCGCCCATACCACTTCTGCCCAGAGTTCTCAAGAAAATGGACGACCAGGCCCAAGTAATCCTAGTGGCTCTGGATTGGGCACAAAGAGTCGGGAATCCAGAGCATCTCAAAATGAGCATCAATCCTCCCATCAGGTTGCCTCTTTGGGAGGATCTTCTGTTGCAGCTGCAGGGGAAGGTTCTCCACCCGAACCTGTGAGCTCTGCGGCTTCATGCTTGGAGATTGAGCGGCAGCTGTTGATGGTTGAGTATGACCTCACTCCTGAAGTATGTAATGTAATTATGGCAGCCAGGCGTCCCTCTACCAAGATGGTTTACGTCTGCCGTTGCAAGTGTTTGTATTATATTGTACAGAGAGGTCTATAGATCCTCTTTCTTCTTCTCTTTCTAATATCCTTTTCATTCTGGCACTCGCCCAGACTCTTAAGGGCTATCTTTCTGCCTTATCCGCTTTTCTTCGACTGTCTGATCAAAAGTCTTTGTTTAAGTCTCCTATTGAACAGAGATTCTTAAAAGGACTTGTACATATGTTTCCACCTACACCTTTTGTTATGCCCCAGTTGGACCTTAATCTGGTGCTCACTTTTCTTGTGTGCTCCTTTTGAACCTTTACAAAATGTTCCTCCCCGGCTGCTCACTATCAAAACATCCTTCTTAGTGGCAATCACATCTGCCAGGAGGGTAAGTGAGATGCAGGCTTTATCATCAAAACCTCCGTACCTCGCGGTATAGCCTGACAAGGTTATCCTCAGAGCGCGTGCCTCTTTCCTCCCCAAGGTGGTGACCCCTTTCCATCTGGGTCAGAGCATCACCTTGCCCACCTTCTTTGCTTTATTGCATCCCTCTAAAGAAGAGGAGCGTCTCCACCATCTGGAACCAACGAGCGTTGGCGTTCTACCTTGACCGCACAGAGGAGTTCCGGGTGGATGACCAACTCTTTGTGGGGTACATTGGTGCAAAGAAGGGTCGGGCAGTTCAGAAACAAACCATTTCTGATGGATACAACTACCTGTGGATTCCTCACCTAATGAATTCTCCCCATGCGTAGCATTCGACTGAAACCTCTCTCCAGCTCTGCACGTCGGCGAGGACGTCACAATTGCCCGACTCCACGCGGCTCCGCCTAACGTCATCGTGGCAATAAGAGGCGTGCTCACATCAGTTTACGCATTTATTACGTGCCTTTGAGATGAATAGATAAACATTGATAATCCAAACACTTCATAACTGTCTCCAGTAAACCTTTATGGAAAAAGCAATCGCCTATAATAGAAACAATACCAATGCACCACCTTAAAAGTTCTACACCATTGTGAACAAAATTCAGAACTTGCAAATAAACAGAAATACAACTATATATATATATATATATATATATATATACATATATATATATATATATATATGTTCGATGGCATGTGTAGCTGCAGATACACATGCTTTGCACATCCCGCCATCTAGTGTTGGGCTCGGAGTGTTCCAAGTTGTTTTTCTTCAAAGAAGTCTTTTCGAGTCACGAGATCGAGGGACTCCTCCCCTTTCGGCTCCATTGCGCATGGGCGTCGACTCCATCTTAGATTGTTTTTTTTTCCACCATCGGGTTCGGACGTGTTCCTTTTCGCTCCGTGTTTCGGTTCAGAAAGATAGTTAGAATCTCGGAAAATTCGACGGTATTGTTTGCGTTCGATATCGGGTTAGTTACAACAGATCGACGCCGACTTTTGAAGAGCTCCGGTGGCCCTTCGGGTTTTTTTCGATCCCCCGTCGGCGCCTGGTCGGCCCGACCACGTGTCTCTTCAAGGCTGATGGAACGGACCCCATTCCACTTCTGCCCCAAATGCCACAACAAGTATCCGTATACAGATCAGCACCTGGTCTGTAACTTGTGTTTGTCTCCAGAACACAAGGAAGATACTTGTGAAGCCTGTCGAGCGTTTCGGTCGAGGAAGACACTAAGAGACCGAAGAGCAAGAAGACTGCAAATGGCGTAGGCGCCAACAGGACAAAGACACTTGGAGGAGGAAGAAGAAACCTTCTCCATCCAGGACTCGGGCTCGGAAGAGCTCGAGCCCGAAGAGACGCCTAAAACTATGAGTAAGACATCGACACACAAAACTCACGAGAAGACCATAAAAGCCCAGGGGACGCCAGCAGGCCATGGCTTAACCCGAAAAATAGGTGACCGACCATCGGCACCGAAAAAGGGCACGCATGTGTCGAAGTCCTCCGACTCCGGTCGAGATACCGGCACACAGCAAACTCGAGCCCGAGACAGCGGGACCAAGCAAGTTTGACACCGAGAGGGCGGCACCGAAACAAGTCGGCACCGAGAGACCGGGACGCCGAAAATAAAGGTGTCATCAGAGCCGAAAAAGGCTACCGAAAAGATTTCCATTCCGAAACATCCAGCCTCGGAACCGAAATCAGGTTCCTACACAGAGGAACAGGGACTGTCCTCCCAAATGCAAGGACATAAGTTCGGACAAGAACTACAGTCAATGGAGCCAGACTACACTCAGAGAAGGCTCCACATCCAAAAGGACACAGGGAAAATAAGTAGTCTTCCCCCAATTAGGATGAAAAGAAGACTTGCCTTTCAAGAAAAGGACAATCAGCCACAGGCAAAAGTGGCAAAACAAACAACACCGCCACCATCCCCACCACCATCATCAGTAGCCACTCCACCACTGATGCAATCCCCAACTCATACTGGAATGAGTCAGGATGATCCCGACGCATGGGATCTTTATGATGCGCCAGTGTCAGATAACAGCCCAGACTGTTACCCAGCTAGACCGTCGCCACCTGAGGACAGTACAGCTTATACACAGGTGGTGTCAAGAGCAGCTGCATTTCATAACGTCACCTTGCACGCAGAACCGATTGAGGATGACTTTTTGTTTAATACACTATCCTCGACTCATAGCCAATACCAAAGCTTACCTATGCTACCTGGAATGCTAAAACACTCCAAACAGGTGTTTCAGGAGCCTGTGAAGGGCAGGGCCATAACTCCAAGAGTAGAAAAAAAATACAAGCCACCGCCAACAGACCCTGTATATATCACGCAGCAATTAACACCAGACTATGTGGTAGTAGGGGCAGCTCGCAAAAGAGCAAACTCTCACACGTCAGGAGACGCACCACCTCCAGACAAGGAGAGTCACAAGTTCAACGCTGCGGGGAAATGGGTTGCAGCACAAGCTGCCATCCAATGGCATATTGCCAACTCACAGGCACTGCTGGCAAGATATGATAGGGCTCATTGGGACGAAATGCAATATTTCATTGAACACTTACCCAAGGAGTTCCAGAAGAGGGCACAACAAGTGGTGGAGGAAGGACAAAGTATCTCAAATAATCAGATACGGTCAGCAATGGATGCAGCAGATACAGCTACTAGGACAGTAAATACAGCAGTAACCATAAGGAGACACGCATGGTTGCGTACGTCAGGATTCAAGCCGGAAATACAACACGCTGTGCTTTATATGCCTTTTAACGGACAGCAGTTGTTTGGGCCGGAGGTGGACACTGATACGGCCAAAGCCATGGGCGCACTCTACTCCCCACAGAGCAGAGGCACATTTCGCAAAACGCAGTTTAGAGGGGGGTTTCGAGGACAAACTACAGAACCCACAACCTCACAAACAAGGCCCACTTATCAAAGCCAATATCAGCGGGGAAGTTTTCGGGGACAATATAGAGGGGGACAATTCCAAAAGAGTAGAGGGAAGTCCCAAAACTCCTCAAAATAAGCAGTGACTTCCACGTCACAAATCCCCAACACCTGTGGGGGGAAGACTAACCAAGTTTTACAAACATTGGGAGGAAATAACAACAGACACTTGGGTCCTTGCAATTATCCAGCATGGTTATTGCATAGAATTTCTCAAATTCCCTCCAAACGTCCCACCGAAAACACACAATATGTCAAAACAACACATGGATCTTCTAGGACTAGAGGTCCAAGCGTTGCTACAAAAGGGAGCAATAGAATTAGTACCAATTCAACAGAAAGGAACAGGAGTTTACTCTCTGTACTTTCTCATACCCAAAAAGGACAAGACCCTGAGACCCATATTAGATCTCAGAACATTAAATACCTTCATCAAATCAGATCACTTTCAAATGGTGACATTACAGGACGTAATCCCACTGCTCAAACAACAAGACTACATGACAACACTAGACCTAAAGGATGCATACTTCCATATACCGAGACATCCTTCACACAGAAAGTACTTAAGGTTTGTATTCCAATGGGTACATTACCAATTCAAAGTGTTGCCATTCGGGATAACAACTGCGCCAAGAGTTTTTACAAAATGCCTGGCAGTAGTAGCTGCTCATATCAGAAGGCAGCAAATACATGTGTTCCCGTACCTAGGCGATTGGTTAATCAAAACCAACACGCAAGAACGGTGTTCACAACACACAAAGTATGTCATAGAAACCCTCCACAAACTAGGTTTCTCACTCAACTACACAGTCACACCTTCAGCCGTGTCAAACACAGCAATACTTAGGGGCGACAATCAACACAACAAAAGGGATTGCCACTCCAAGTCCGCAAAGGGTACAGGCATTTCACAATGTAATACAGGCCATGTATCCAAAACAAAAGATACAAGTCAAGATGGTGATGAAACTACTAGGCATGATGTCCTCATGCATAGCCATTGTCCCAAACGCAAGATTGCACATGCGGCCCTTACAACAGTGCCTAGCATCACAATGGTCACAGGGTCAACTTCTAGATCTAGTGTTGATAGACCGCCAAACATACACCTCACTTCAATGGTGGAACAATATAAATTTAAACCAAGGGCGGCCTTTCCAAGACCCAGTGCCTCAATGCGTAATAACGACAGATGCCTCCATGATAGGGTGGGGAGCACACCTCAACCAACACAGCATCCAAGGACAATGGGACACTCAGCAGAGACTGTTTCACATAATTCACTTAGAACTACTGGCAGTGTTTCTAGCGTTGAAAGCATTTCAACCTATAATAAGACACAAACACATTCTTGTCAAAACAGACAACATGACAACGATGTATTATCTGAACAAACAAGGAGGAACACACTCAACACAGTTGTGTCTCCTGGCACAAAACATATGGCATTGGGCGATTCACAACCGCATTCGCCTAATAGCACAGTATATTCCAGGGATTCAGAATCAGTTAGCAGACAATCTCTCTCGAGATCACCAGCAGATCCACGAATGGGAGATTCACCCCCAAATAATAAACACCTACTTCCAAAGATGGGGAACACCACAAACAGACCTATTTGCAACAAAAGAAAACGCAAAATGCCAAAACGTCGCATCCAGATATCCACAGGATCAGTCTCAGGGCAATGCATTATGGATGAGTTGGTCAGGGATATTTGCTTACGCTTTTCCCTTTCTCCCACTCCTTCCATATCTGGTAAACAAATTGAGTCAAAACAAACTCAAACTCATACTAATAGCACCAACTTGGGCAAGACAACCTTGGTATACAACACTACTAGACCTCTCAGTAGTGCCTCATGTCAAACTACCAAACAGACCAGATCTGTTAACCCAACACAAACAACAGATCAGACACCCAAATCCAACATCCATGAATCTAGCAATTTGGCTCCTGAAGTCTTAGAATTCGGACATCTGGACATCACACAAGAATGTATGGAGGTCATAAAACAAGCTAGGAAACCAACCACAAGACATTGCTATGCAAATAAATGGAAAAGATTTGTTTATTACTGCCATAATAAACAAATACAACCCTTACACGCATCTGCTAAACACATCGTCAGCTACCTACTGCACTTACAAGTCAAAGCTAGCTTTTTCATCTATTAAAATTCATCTCACCGCTATTACAGCTTATCTGCAAATTACGCATTCAACATCACTATTTAGGATCCCAGTCATGAAAGCTTTTATGGAGGGTCTGAAAAGAATGATCCCACCAAGGACGCCACCAGTTCCTTCGTGGAACCTTAACATTGTCTTAACACGACTCATGGGTCCACCGTTTGAACCCATGCACTCATGTGAAATACAATACTTAACATGGAAAGTAGCATTTCTAATTGCCATCACATCTCTAAGAAGAGTAAGTGAGATACAAGCATTTACCATACAAGAACCATTTATTCAAATACACAAGCATAAAGTAGTTTTACGAACAAATCCTAAGTTCTTACCAAAAGTCATATCACCGTTCCACTTGAATCAAACAGTAGAACTACCAGTGTTCTTTCCAGAGCCAGATTCTGTAGCTGAAAGAGCACTACATACATTAGACATCAAAAGAGCGTTAATGTACTACATTGACAGAACAAAACAAATTCGAAAAACGAAAAAATAGTTTGTTGCTTTCCAAAAACCTCATACAGGAAACCCAATATCCAAACAAGGCATTGCTAGATGGATAGTTAAATGCATTCAAACCTGTTATCTCAAAGCAAAAAGAGAACTGCCTATAACACCAAAGGCACACTCAACTAGAAAGAAAGGTGCTACCATGGCCTTTCTAGGAAACATTCCAATGACTGAAATATGTAAGGCAGCCACATGGTCTACGCCTCCTACGTTTACCAAACACTACTGCGTGGATGTGTTAACAGCACAACAAGCCACAGTAGGACAAGCAGTACTACGAACTTTATTTCAAACAACTTCAACTCCTACAGGCTGAACCACCGCTTTTGGGGAGATAACTGCTTACTAGTCTATGCAAAGCATCTGTATCTGCAGCTACACGTGCCATTGTTCGGAAAATGTCACTTACCCAGTGTACATCTGTTCGTGGCATGAGACGCTGCAGATTCACATGCGCCCACCCGCCTCCCCGGGAGCATGTAGCCGTTTCGAAGTTGATCTTGAACATTTGTAAATTTGTAAATATATCACTTTAAACCACATTATGTACATACATATTTACTCCATTGCATGGGCACTTTTACTATAATACACAACTCCTACCTCACCCTCTGCGGGGAAAACAATCTAAGATGGAGTAGACGCCCATGCGCAATGGAGCCGAAAGGGGGAGGAGTCCCTCGATCTCGTGACTCGAAAAGACTTCTTAGAAGAAAAACAACTTGTAACACTCCGAGCCCAACACTAGATGGCGGGATGTGCAAAGCATGTGAATCTGCAGCGTCTCATGCGACGAACAGATGTACACTGGGTAAGTGACATTTTCCATATATATATATATATATATATATATATATAATATACAAATGCACACCCAAGGAGATCTCGGCATGACCAGACCGACAACAGGGAGGAGGGAAGGACCATGAGGAATCCACAGGTAGCTAGTGTATCCACCAGAAAAAGCGTTACCGAAGGTAAGTAACTTGCGCTTCTGATGGATACAACTACCTGTGGATTCCTCACCTAATGAATAGAGTCCCAAAGCAGTACCACCTCGGAGGAGGGTGTCTGTCTGTTCATACCAAGAACTCCTGCAGCACAGACCGTGCAAAATGGCCATCCCGCCTCACCTCCGAATCCAGGCAATAATGCTTTACAAAGGTGTGGCGGGGTGACCAAGTTGCAGCCTTACAAATGTCTGCCACTGGAACACCTCTGGCCAGGGCCAATGTGGTCGACTTGGTCCTGGTGGAATGGGCTCTGATCCCCTCAGGAGAATCCTTCTTTGCCAGTGAATAACATATCTTAATACAGAGAACGACCCACCTGGATAGCGTTCGTTTGTGAACGGCCTTCCCCACGTATCCAACAAAGAGTTGGTCATCCAAGCGGAACTTTCTCGTCCTGTCTATGTAAAAACTGAGAGCCCTCCTGGGGTCCAGACGACGGAGTCTTTCCTCCTCCTTAGATGGAGGGTAGAATGTCGAGAGAGTGATGGATTGTCCCAAATGAAATGGAGACACTACCTTTTGGAGGAAAGCCACCCTGGTCCTCAAAACCACTTTGTCTTTATGAAAGGTTGTAAAAGGTGGATGAACAGAAAGCGCCTGAAGCTCACCCACGCGTCTAGCTGACGTGATGGCTGTTCGAAACACAGTTTTTAAAACCAAGAACCTTAAAGGGCAAGAATGAAGTGGCTCAAAGGGAGAGCCCATCAAAAAAGTTAACACCAAAATTTACATCCCACTGGGGCATGGTAAACGGAGTGGGAGGAAACCTATTGGTAAGCCCCTTCAAAAACCTTAACACTAAAGTGGATTTGAACAAAGAGGGTTGATCAGGAAGTCATAAGAAGGCCGAAAGATAGCCTTTGACAGTGGCCACAGCGCAACCTCGCTGCGCTAACGACAAAGCAAACAGCAATATATCTGACAGATGGGCACTTAAGGGATTAATTTGTTGCTCTCCACACCAATGAACGAATTTAGCCCACCTGCTCACATAGACAGATTTTGGTGGAGTGTCGCCTGGCCGATAAAATAATGTCCACCACCTCTGGCTTGAGAGAAAAAGCACTCAGGTTGCCCTGTTCAATCTCCAGGCATGGAGGTGCAGGCTCTGGAGGTGGGGGTGTAGAACCTGCCCCTGTGACTGCAAGAGGAGGTCTGCCCAGAGAGGGAGACGGAGCGGAGGGCACACTGAGTTGGAGTAGGTCTGTGTACCACACCCTTCGTGGCCAATTGGGAGCTATTAGAATGACTTGGGCCCGGTCTTGGCGAATCTTCCTCAGAACCCGAGGAATCAAGGGTATGGGGGGGGGGGGGGACACGCGTAAAGCAACTGGCCGCACCAGGACATCTGAAACGCATCCCCCAACGCTCCTTGCATCGGATACTGAAGGCTGCAGAACGACGGGCAGTGCGCATTCTCCTGAGTGGCAAAAAGGTCTATCCGGGTGTAGGAAGTTGGCTCTGTATGTGCTATTTCAAAGTAAGGAATAGCATGCACAGAGTCCAAGGGTTCCCCTTAGAGGTAAAATAGTGGTAAAAATAGATAATACTAATGCTCTATTTTGTGGTAGTGTGGTCGAGCAGTAGGTTTATCCAAGGAGTAGTGTTAAGCATTTGTTGTACATACACATAGACAATAAATGAGGTACACACACTCAGAGACAAATCCAGCCAATAGGTTTTTATATAGAAAAATATCTTTTCTTAGTTTATTTTAAGAACCACAGGTTCAAATTCTACATGTAATATCTCATTCGAAAGGTATTGCAGGTAAGTACTTTAGGAACTTCAAATCATCAAAATTGCATGTATACTTTTCAAGTTATTCACAAATAGCTATTTTAAAAGTGGACACTTAGTGCAATTTTCACAGTTCCTAGGGGAGGTAAGTATTTGTTAGGTTAACCAGGTAAGTAAGACACTTACAGGGCTTAGTTCTTGGTCCAAGGTAGCCCACCGTTGGGGGTTCAGAGCAACCCCAAAGTCACCACACCAGCAGCTCAGGGCCGGTCAGGTGCAGAGTTCAAAGTGGTGCCCAAAACACATAGGCTAGAATGGAGAGAAGGGGGTGCCCCGGTTCCGGTCTGCTTGCAGGTAAGTACCCGCGTCTTCGGAGGGCAGACCAGGGGGGTTTTGTAGGGCACCGGGGGGGACACAAGTCCACACAGAAATTTCACCCTCAGCAGCGCGGGGGCGGCCGGGTGCAGTGTAGAAACAAGCGTCGGGTTCGCAATGTTAGTCTATGAGAGATCTCGGGATCTCTTCAGCGCTGCAGGCAGGCAAGGGGGGGATTCCTCGGGGAAACTTCCACTTGGGCAAGGGAGAGGGACTCCTGGGGGTCACTTCTCCAGTGAAAGTCCGGTCCTTCAGGTCCTGGGGGCTGCGGGTGCAGGGTCTCTCCCAGGCGTCGGGACTTTAGGTTCAAAGAGTCGCGGTCAGGGGAAGCCTCGGGATTCCCTCTGCAGGCGGCGCTGTGGGGGCTCAGGGGGGACAGGTTTTGGTACTCACAGTATCAGAGTAGTCCTGGGGTCCCTCCTGAGGTGTTGGATCGCCACCAGCCGAGTCGGGGTCGCCGGGTGCAGTGTTGCAAGTCTCACGCTTCTTGCGGGGAGCTTGCAGGGTTCTTTAAAGCTGCTGGAAACAAAGTTGCAGCTTTTCTTGGAGCAGGTCCGCTGTCCTCGGGAGTTTCTTGTCTTTTCGAAGCAGGGGCAGTCCTCAGAGGATGTCGAGGTCGCTGGTCCCTTTGGAAGGCGTCGCTGGAGCAGGATCTTTGGAAGGCAGGAGACAGGCCGGTGAGTTTCTGGAGCCAAGGCAGTTGTCGTCTTCTGGTCTTCCTCTGCAGGGGTTTTTCAGCTAGGCAGTCCTTCTTCTTGTAGTTGCAGGAATCTGATTTTCTAGGGTTCAGGGTAGCCCTTAAATACTAAATTTAAGGGCGTGTTTAGGTCTGGGGGGTTAGTAGCCAATGGCTACTAGCCCTGAGGGTGGGTACACCCTCTTTGTGCCTCCTCCCAAGGGGAGGGGGTCACAATCCTAACCCTATTGGGGGAATCCTCCATCTGCAAGATGGAGGATTTCTAAAAGTTAGAGTCACTTCAGCTCAGGACACCTTAGGGGCTGTCCTGACTGGCCAGTGACTCCTCCTTGTTTTTCTCATTATTTTCTCCGGCCTTGCCGCCAAAAGTGGGGCCTGGCCGGAGGGGGCGGGCAACTCCACTAGCTGGAGTGTCCTGCTGGGTTGGCACAAAGGAGGTGAGCCTTTGAGGCTCACCGCCAGGTGTGACAATTCCTGCCTGGGGGAGGTGTTAGCATCTCCACCCAGTGCAGGCTTTGTTACTGGCCTCAGAGTGACAAAGGCACTCTCCCCATGGGGCCAGCAACATGTCTCGGTTTGTGGCAGGCTGCTAAAACTAGTCAGCCTACACAGATAGTCGGTTAAGTTTCAGGGGGCACCTCTAAGGTGCCCTCTGGGGTGTATTTTACAATAAAATGTACACTGGCATCAGTGTGCATTTATTGTGCTGAGAAGTTTGATACCAAACTTCCCAGTTTTCAGTGTAGCCATTATGGTGCTGTGGAGTTCGTGTTTGACAGACTCCCAGACCATATACTCTTATGGCTACCCTGCACTTACAATGTCTAAGGTTTTGTTTAGACACTGTAGGGGTACCATGCTCATGCACTGGTACCCTCACCTATGGTATAGTGCACCCTGCCTTAGGGCTGTAAGGCCTGCTAGAGGGGTGTCTTACCTATACTGCATAGGCAGTGAGAGGCTGGCATGGCACCCTGAGGGGAGTGCCATGTCGACTTACTCGTTTTGTCCTCACTAGCACACACAAGCTGGCAAGCAGTGTGTCTGTGCTGAGTGAGAGGTCTCCAGGGTGGCATAAGACATGCTGCAGCCCTTAGAGACCTTCCTTGGCATCAGGGCCCTTGGTACTAGAAGTACCAGTTACAAGGGACTTATCTGGATGCCAGGGTCTGCCAATTGTGGATACAAAAGTACAGGTTAGGGAAAGAACACTGGTGCTGGGGCCTGGTTAGCAGGCCTCAGCACACTTTCAATTGTAAACATAGCATCAGCAAAGGCAAAAAGTCAGGGGGCAACCATGCCAAGGAGGCATTTCCTTACACCGGGGAAAACATACGAAAGATGTAAAGAACCAGATCCGGATGAAGACGCCACTCATGATCGTCTGAGAAGAGCCGACTGAGACTGTCCGCACGCACGTTTTCAACCCCGGCCAGATGGTTTGCTATTACGCAAAGCCGATGGTCCTGAGCCCAGGACCAGAGCCGTAGAGCCTTTCTGCAGAGAAGGTACGACCCCACTCCTCCCTGCTTGTTGATGTACCACATTGCGGTCGTGTTGTCCATTGAGATTTGAACCGACTGACCGCGAAGGGAAGGGAGGAAGGCCTTGAGGGCCAAACGAATCGCCCACAGTTCCAGCAGATTGATATGAAACATCTGCTCCACTGGAGACCAACGACCCTTGATCTCCAGGTCCCCCAGATGAGCTCCCCACCCCAAAGTGGAGGCATCCGTTATCACTGTAGTCACTGGAGGAGGCAGTGAAAGCGGCTTTCCTTGAGACAGGTTGCCGCCCGCAGCCCACCATTGGAGATCTGCAGCGGCGTCTCTGGAGATCTTTATCGACTCCTCGAGATACCCTTTGTGTTGAAACCACTGCCTGGGGAGGCTCCACTGAAGAGCCCTCATGTGCCAGCATGCATGAGTGACCAACAGAATGCCAGAAGCGAACAAACCGAGCAAACGAAGGACCTTGAGGACTGGAACAACCGCTCCTTTTTGAAACATCGGAATCAACACCTGAATGTCCTGGATCCGCTGTGGTGGAGGAAAGGCCCGATTCAATGTAGTGTCCAGTACTGCCCCTCTGAACAGGAGGCGTTGAGAGGGCTCTAGGTGAGACTTGGGCACATTTATTGAAAAGCCCAGACTGAACAACAACTGGGTTGTCATCTGCAGATGATGCAACACAAGCCCCGGAGACTTGGCTTTTATCAACCAATCGTCCAGGTAAGGGAATAACGCTATCCCTTTCCTTCTGATGTCTGCTGCAACAACCGCCATCACCTTCGTGAAGACCCGAGGTGCGGAAGTAAGACCAAAAGGAAGGACCGCAAACTGGTAGTGTTGCGACCCAACCACAAACTGGAGATACTTCCTGTGTGACTTGAGAATGGGAATATGGAAATAAGCATCCTGCAAGTCGACCAACACCATCCAATCCTCCTTGTTCAACGCCATAAGTACCTGTGCTAGAGTCAGCATTTTGAATTTCTCCTGCTTGAGGAACCAATTCAAAATCCTCAGGTCCAAGATAGGCCTCGGACGACCATCCTTTTTGGGGATCAGAAAGTACCTTGAATAACATTCCTGACCCCTTCCTGCTCGGGAACCAACTCCACCGCACCTTTCGACAATAGGGATAGAACCTCCTGTTCTAGCAACAGGAGATGATCTTCTGAACAAAAGGAAGGACGGGGAGGGAAGGGAGGAGGAAACTCCCGAAAGGGAAGGGCATAGCATTTTCTCACCACACTGATGACCCAGGAATCTGATGTTATGGACGACTTCCACATGGGAAGAAAAAGAGATAGCCTTCCCCTACCTGGACACGATGGCAAGAGGACTAGGGCTGCTTTCCTTGTTGCATCCCTCCTGAGGAAGAGGAAGGGTGCTGCTGCTGGGTGGCCCTTCTAGTGCGGACCCTACCCCGCCCCCTAAATGATCGATAAGGGAGTCACGAAGACTGCTGTCCTGCCTGCTGCGATCTCCCAGGAAAGGAAGCCCCTCGTCCAAAAACTCGCAGCCGCCTAAAAGATCTAAATGGGGTTGAAACAGCCTGCAGGCCCAAGGACATAGCAGTGGCCCTACACTCCTTAAAGCGCTCTAGCGCAGAGTCTGCTTTAGATCCAAACAATTTAGCCCCATCAAAAGGCAAGTCCAAGAGCGTGGCCTGAACGTCTGATGAAAATCCAGATGTGCGCAACCAGGCATGGCGCCTGGTGGCAACAGAGGTCCCCATGGCTCTAGCAACAGAGTCCGTGGTATCCAGCCCTGACTGAATGACTTGCGTAGCCGCTGCCTGGGCATCCGAAAGTAGGCCATGCAAGTCTTAGGGCATATCCGGTAATGCTGTCTTCGCTGCATCCATTATTGCGTTATGTACCTGCCAAGGATGCAGGTAGCATTAGCAGATTTCAATGCCATGCTACACGAGGAGAAAACTTTCTTGCCCGACTGTTCCATATGCTTGGACTCCCGGTCAGGTGGTACTCCCAGAAAGGAGCCAGGAGCAGACTGTGAGGAAAAGGATGCCTGTACGACCAGACTCTCTGGAGACAGATGCTTAGACAGAAATTCGGGGTCTCCAGGTGCAGACCTATACCGTCTGGCCACCGACCTGCTCACAGCCGACGAAGTGACAGGGTTCTTCCACACCTTTTCTATTGGCTCCATGAGAGCTTCATTGAATGGCAACAGAGCATCTGCAATGGCTGTGGCAGGATGAAGTACTTCTGTCAGGAGGTTGGTTTTAACCTGCGCCGTAGGCAGGGGAAGTTCCAGAAATCCTGCAGCCTTCCTGATTATGAAATGAAAAGTGGCTGCTTCTTCTGTATACTCCCGTGGTGAGGCCAGATCCCATTCCGGGGAAGTATCTAGTCCACTGGCCGTATTCAACCCTGGAAACTCACTCTGGGGATCAGCAATATCCCCTTCTTAAAGGATCTGCTGCTGGTACTCACTCTCCTCCAGCAACCTGAGGGCCTTTCTTCTGGACCTCAATTTGGCATCCAACCCCGGCGTCGACATGGAGTGCAACGACGTCGGCGAATGGCGCAGAGAAGGCGTCATTTCAGGATCTCCGGATCCTCTCGACGCCGTAGATGGATCCATCGGTGCCGTGGACAAATGCCCTGCACCCGTCGATGCCATCCGGCTTCGGGGCTCCATCTCAACAGACAATGGCGTCGAAGGTCTCTCCCTTGACGTCGACGGCTGCGCCGCCGGCACTGGTGCCTGGCTAGCGTCTCCTGCCGGACAGAACGGATTAAACTGCGCGGGCCTGTACGGAGCCGAAACACCCAAGTAGAATGCCACGGGGACCAGTGGGGCCAGCCGGCGCACCACCTCCCGGAGCCATGTTCTGGAAAATGGCAAACATGGCATTTAGAAATGCCGCCGGATCCGTACCCGGAGCCATGAATGCAGGATAGTCCTGAGGAGCCAGTGCCGGACTCGACTCCTGTACGCCTGGATGCGCTGGAGAAGCTTGTTGACTTTGAGGCTCCACAACCTCAAAGACCGACGGCGCCGGGGACGTCTGTGGAGTCACTGCCTGAGGAGACACTGTCGGGCTGATCTCCCAGGACTTATGGCGTTGAGTCGACGGAGACCTCGACTCCAGCCGGCTTCTGGATCGACGCCTGGAGTCACGACGCCGCTTCTTGTGACTTGACTTCCCCGACAATGATCTGTGGTGCCGTTTTCTCTCCTTCTTAGCCTTGGCTAAGAACAACTTAGCCTCACGTTCCTTCAAGGCCTTCAGGTTCATTTTTTGGCATGAACCACATTCCTGGACGTCGTGGTCTGAACTCAGGCACCAAAGACAGTTGTTGTGGGGGTCAGTCACCGACATCTGACCTCTGCATTCTCTGCAGGGCTTGAAACCTGACTTCTTCGGGACCGACATGTCGACAAACAACACAAAGTATCCCTTCCGAAGAGCAAACGATACAGGTAGCTGGAAAAGTAACCGTTATCGAAGGCACGGAAAAAAGGGAACTGACCTCAGCACGCCGGCAAGGGCCTCTTATTGCCACAATGACGTCAGGTGGAGCCGCGTGGAGTCGGGCAATTGTGACTTCATCGCCGACGTGCAGGAGCATCTCCACCATCTGGGCCCAGCGAGCGCTGGCGTTCTACCTTGACCGCACAGAGGAGTTCCGGGTGGATGACCAACTCTTTGTGGGGTACATTGGTGCAAAGAAGGATCGGGCAGTTCAGAAACAAACCATTTCGCACTGGGTCATTCTCTGTATTAAAATCTGCTACGCATTGGCTAAGAGGCAGCCTCCTGAGGGCTTGACAGCTCACTCTACAAGGGGGAAAGTTGCTACGACAGCGTTAGCTCGAGGTGTGCTGGTCCAAGACGTCTGCCAGGCGGCAGAGTGGGCTTCCTTGCACACGTTCGCAAGGCACTACTGCCTGGATATCCAGGTGCAGAGAAATGGGCATTTTGCACGCTCGGTCCTACTGGACTTTCTTGTATAAAGTATATGTCCGCACTCCCCCTCCAGGAGGTTATGGCTTGGGTATCTATTCTAAGGTAAGGAATCTGCAGCTAGAAGTCTCTATCAGATGGACAAGTTAATTACCTTCAGTAACAAATTATCTGGTAGAGACTCTATCTAGCTGCAGATTCCTTACACCCACCCATGCCTCCCCGCTCTGCAGATATATATATCATGTATTTTCAGAGTTTTACCCTTTTTCGGGGTGTGTCATTTCACACAGACAGAGAAAGTTGGTTCTTCCAGGACTCTGCCCTTATGGCATGGCAAGTTGTGGAAAAGAACTGACTTACACATGCTGGGGTGGTTCCTATATAGAAGACCGTGACGTCACAGACAGCTCCAACGACGCTGACGATGCCACGTGGAGCCCAACGAAGCCACCCGACGGCACGCGTAGGGTACTGCTCAACAGAAAAAAGTCCAGATTCGAAGCGGACGCTATGGAGTTCTAAGGTAAGGAATCTGCAGCTAGATAGTCTCTACGAGATAATTTGTTACCAAAGGTAAGTAACTTGTTCATCTGTTCAAAGGTAAGGAATCTGCAGCTGTAAGTCTCTATCCGATGAACAAGTTACTTACCTTCGGTAACACATCATCTAGTAGAGACAATATCTAGCTGCAGATTCCTTACAGACCAACCCATTCCTCCCTGTGGACAGATTTCTAGGGTTGTTATCCCTTTTGAGGGCCCTAGTTTTGACACACATTCACTTCATGGCTCTGCGCTTCTGGCTTGGAGAGCCGTGAAAAGTAACTGACGTCCGCGTGCCTGTGTGGTGCCTACATAGGTGAAGACTGCAACATCACTTCTGGCGCCAGCAATGCGGCGCAGAACCGAAGGAAGCCACCCGACTGTGCGCAGGGGTACTGCTCGTGCAAAAGTTTCCATATCCCATCTGGTGCCTGGGAAATTCAAAAGTAAGGAATCTGAAGCTATATATTGTCTTTACCAGACAGTGCGTTACCAAAGGTAAGTAACTTGTTCTTCATTTCCCTAATAGACCAATTGCTGCACAACCAGCTGTGCAATCCTTCCTCACATACAACTTGTAGGGGTTTGCTGCCCAGAAAATAATTGAATCTGGAGAGATCTGCCCTTGTATTCTGTCCCAGTGAGAGAAAAATGCTGTAAAAATCGGATTTCCTGACCGTCTGAGTTTGTTTAATTCTATGAACTATTAATTAAATTCTTCCTATGAGCTAAAACAGTGGTTCCCAACCTAGAGTCCGGGGACCCCTGGAGGTCCGTGATGCCTCCTCATGGGTTCCGGACTGCTTAGAAAATTAAATAATATTAACAGATTAGGTCCCCAGATTTCAGTAATGACTCAGTGGGGGGGGGTCCCCGGATTTCAAAAATGATTTAGTGGGGGTCCCCGGATTCCAGGAATGATAAAGTAGGGGTCCACTGAAGTTAAAAGTGTTGGGTACCACTGAGCTAAAAGATTTACACTGTGCTGTTCTGACCTGTGATAAGATGAAGACAACGGATAAGGTTCTACTGGATACGTTTTCACACTGAACCCTTTTAAAATGTTATGCAAACTGCTAATTGTCTTCTTAAAATGTTTTGATCACTTTCTATTCCTGGATTTCTTTTTTGATGTCTAGTCACCTGTGCAAGGCGAAAATGTGCAAAACTAGATGTGGGTATCATTAGGACTTCAAGGAAACAAGATACGGGGTCCTATAAGAGACCCTGGTGACATCAATTTCTATTTTCCATGACCTATAAACACAGGATCGAGAGGCGCCACTTTTTTTGTATAACAGTTTTTGGCTTCATGTAAAAAAAATTAAAAAGTGACTGATAAAGAGGTAATATAGTTATAGAGTGCGTTTTACAAGTAGCTCAAGGATACAGCATGGTACATCTTGATCTTTGCTGATAGTTAGCAAAGTTGACACGTACAGCATCACACAATATATTATACAGTGATCTGAAAAGGCTCCAACCATATCTAAGTGTAACTACACTGGCGTCTCCTTGCTTTTTACATCAGCTCTTCCAACAGAAAAGATCTGTCCATCTGTTTTAGTCCTTACTGGAGGGAAAAGGCAGTAGCCGCCTGCCAATATTTGGCAATGCCACTTTTACTATTTAAACATCCTCCATAATACCCTGTACTACCAGTATAGGGGACATTTCAATTCACCAGGCAAGCACAAAGACCATGTATGCACCATATTTACCCAATAATGCTTTATGACAGTGCATCACCCAGTGACTTGTAGGAAAATTCTCTTATGGATAACTATCTTGTCTTCAGAAGACTACTCAAGAGTTGTCTCTTTTCTTCATAACCACCATATCCAAACAGCAATGGACTGCAAATGCCTTTTACAATGAGTGACTGTTAACTATTTTATCAGCAAGCATTTTGCTATTGAAAATTGAGGAAAGATAAAATGTTAGAAAAGTACACAAATCAAACTCAAATATTGCTAATCTTTAAATTCTGTGTTTATACAACACAACTTTAAGTCTCAAAATAGTATATCCAATATTATATTCCTTACACATATATTCCCTTACTATGTATTTACCTATTTATGTATTTATTAATAACTTTAGTCTTACTGTAGAAGAGGGCAACAACAATCTCTCTTGTAAGCTTTCGTCTGTCTCCCCATCACCCTATACCTCTATCAATCTACCCTACATCCCCATTCTGACTAATTCTACACCGCACCATATAAATAAAATTATGCATATGACATTGAAAACAGTTGAGTGAGGTTCCTCTACCCTTGCTTCTAAGCTATTCTGGTTAGGTGTGCATCCTGTGAAAGTATATAAATTGAGTCATTTGCAGTTTAGCAGGGATTTCCAGTTCTCAGAAGACCATCCTAGCTTAATACCATTCATTTTCATCAAAAAGACAAAGGTCATCTTCCCAACACAATGTACGTTTAGCAAACCTGTCCGGGGTACTACACACCATTGTGCAATCTACTTGGGATATTCCAGCTGATTCCTAGTTGTTCTATTACCATTTTTGCTTCAATGCAGCTAAACTGATAATGCAATAAGTTGTCATGACCCTGTAGTGCATGTCGCAGCTGGGGATATTTATAGAACTGGCATGTATGTGGGCAAAATTATGCACACTGGGATGAAAAAAAACTGAGATCCTTTGCCTAAAAATCTTTTTTGTATGCCTATTAGCTCTCACTGCCTGAAGCCTAATAGGATAGGCATATGTGTCAGCCATGTGCCATAACATTGATAGGTCTTGATGGTCAGTTTCCAGTGCCAGCCTATCCATTGCAAACATTTCTTCCAAGAGTTCAGCACTATTCTTTTGGAACCAGGACAGGGGACTCTGGCTTACAGCGTGGACCATAGGTTCAGATACAGAGTCCGCAAGCTCCAAGCAGGTGGCTAGATTCTCCATTCATTCAAAAATCCAGTCACTGCGTACTGCGTGAAGTGCTCAGTAGTACAGCTGCATGTTTGCTATTGCTACCCTGCTATCGTAAACCAACTGGACACATTTATTGAAGGCAACAAGTGGCACTCCAGTCTGCCGAGAGAGAGGTGCAGGTATAGGTACATAAATTTGGAAAAATTTGGGGAACTTCGAAAGTTAACTTTGGAGCATGAAGCGAAGACAGCCACAATCTTGAAGAAGGCTTCACTTCTGAAAATGATCAGGAGAGAGTTCCAAACCAAAACGTAATTTCGCAAGGTTGCCGAGAAGGATGTGAAATTGAGCTCCCTACATTTTTGTGGGTCTGCCGTAAGATGCATCCAAAGGGATTTTAAACTCTGGCCACTAGTGGTTGTGATTGCCAGTCAACAACAAGCGCATTCTCAGGGGCTGGGGTACATGCTGAATTTATCTAAATTAACCTCTAAGCCCAAGGCCATCCCACCTGTTTAAAATGTCCTTATAGCATTGGCTCTCCAGCATAGGTACCATTCAAACAGTAACAAGTCCTATGCATATAAGTAATCTCAGTCACCTTTGCCACTTTCCCTAGTACAGATCCTGGAAAAGGCCATCCAATTAGATTCTAGCATCTAGTTGTTCAATTGTAAGGGTGAAAAACAGATGGAAGAGGGCATCCCTGCTAGGTTCCCTGCTGTATGTTTTCAGTTTACACATACCTGAATAGGAATCTGATATTTGTTTAAAAAAAAAAAAAAAATTAGGCCCTAGGCTCATTTACACAAGCATAGGAAAACGTGTATTTCAAATTATGAAGCACAAAGGCTGTTTCAAAATGCATACGGCTGATACTCAGACTCAGGCAGCCCTTACCACCCAAAGCATCCTCATGAAGTTGACTTTAGGCCCAGGGATTGGGATGATCCCTGGGAACACGGCACTAGACCAGTAACACCCAGGCCTAGAATCCTACCCTGCCAAGCCATCCCCACCAGACGATACAACTGTATACTAATGCGTACCAAACAGTAATAAAAAGGGAAGCACAACACCATTGGGTTAAGCTCCACACTGTTGAGGATGACTTTCTAGTTGAAACTGTATGACGGAAGTGCTGCCCATTATCGCCTTGAGGGTTAAGGGCATTCTCAAATAAGTCTCCGGCAATTTTAATGAGGAGGTAAGACCTAGCTTGGTCACTCCTTGTGTGGAGAAAAAGAATAAGCCTGCCCCAGCTTATATTTGGTGGCATATTTTCTGTGACTCCTTTATTGTGCAGGGGGGCTTCTGCACAGGCCCCTGAAAACACCCCGCTACCTGTCAAGGACTCTAGGCAGATTGATGAAGCAGAAAAGATGGTAGTACATGTTGCAGAGCCAATTCAGTGAGGCGATGAAGTAGTTAGTGGAACACCTACCAGAGGCCTGTCAATAAAGAGATCAAGAGTTTAGGCCAGAGATGCAACAGTACCTTTTAAACTTTCTTATGGGCTTCATCAGGACCTGATATCGCCAACTTCATGGGTGCCCTACAGTTCTAAAGCCCTTAATCTACTTTTTATAAACAACAAAGTAAGGGAGAAACAAACCAGTGGGCTTGGGTCAGAACCTCCATACCAACAATATTAACAGTCTTCAAGACATGCAGCGACCAAAAGGTCCCCAGGGTAGGGGCCAATAGAGAAAATGGACGTGGTAAGGGTAGCAGTGGCTCCACAAAGGGCACCTCCACTGCAAAGCAGGTACTCCTCCCTTTCCTCCGACCATATCAAAAGACTGAGAAATGTCCTTATGCAGTAGGAAAACATTAACATTAAAAACATCAATTGGTCCACTTCATTGTGAGGGAAGGGTACTATCTCGAATTTCACATAACCCCTTCCAACATCCCACCGTGCCGTCACCTACTGAGTTCAGGTCAGAGGAAGAGATTTAGAGGCTCCTATAGAAGTGTGCAATAGAACCCAATACCGGTGCACCAACATGGCACAGGAGTGATGTACTTAATTCCCAAAATGACAGCTCCCTCAGAGTGATCCTCGACCTGCGGCCATTGAATGTGTTCATCCTTTTCTAACACATACACATGGTCATTTTACAAGACGTACGTCATCCTGGTGCTATGACAAGGGGATTTCATGTCAGACCTGGATCTGAAAGAGTGTACTTTTGTTAGAGATGGCATCTTTCCTTGTGTCTTTTTACCTTCTGACCTGTTTTTATGATATGCTGGACTCCGTTTTTGCTGGTTTGTCTCTGCTCACTTTACTACTGCTGATCATCGCTAAAGTGCAAGTGCTCCCTGTGTAAATTGTATTGGTGAATTGGTTTATCCATGATTGGCATACTTGATTTACTAGTAAGTGCCTAGTAAAGATTCCAGGGCCTGTAAATCAAATGCTGCCAGTGGGCCTGCAGCACTGTTTGTGCCACCCACATGAGTAGCCCTGTGAACCTGTCTCAGACCTGCTACTGCAGTGTCTGTGTGTGCAGTGTGGCACTGTCAATTTGGCTTGCCAGGGCCAAACCTTCCCTTTTACTATATGTAAGTGACATCTAAGGTAGGCCCTAGGTAGCTCAGTGGGGAGGGTGCAGTGTATTTAAAAGGTAAGACATGTACTGGTGTGTTTTACATGTCCTGATGATGAAAAACGAATTTGGCAGTATTTCACTATCGCAAGGCCTATCTCTCCCATAGGTTAACATGGGGGACTGCCTTTAAATATCTTTTAAGTGCAGTTTCCCATTGGGAGCAGATAGAGATATGGTGTTTGGGATCACTGAACTTACAATTTAAAAATACATATTTTGGTCAAGTTGATTTTTAGATTGCCTGTTTGAAAATGCCACTTTTAGAAAGTGGGCATTTCCTTGCTTAATCATTCTGTGCCTCTGTCTGTCTGTGGAATCCATGTCTGGGTCAGATTGATAGGTGGGCTGGTTGTGAATTTTCTCTAGACAGTGACACAAAGGGAGCCGAGGTGTGTCCTCCATATCCTGATGAGTCTCCTGGGCTAGAGTGGGGAGGGAGGAGCTGACACCTGCACCTGAAATGGCTGTGCCTGTCATCACATAATGCAGTCTCCAACCCCTTGGAGTGTGTCTGGGGCCAGGTCTGGGCAAGGCAGGATCTTGTGAACAGAGACTTTCCTTTGAGGTTTGCCTACTTCAGAGGCAGAAAAGAGTATAAGTAGTGGACCCAAAACACCAGACATTTAGATCACTTCTCGATCGAGAGGAACCTCTGCCAAGTAGAATAGCTGGAGGAGGAGTACTTCCCCTTTGCTATGTGTGCTTTGCTGGATTGGCCTGCAGTTGCTGCTTCTGCCTTAGAGGACAAAGACTGGACTTTGCTGTGTATCTTGCTTATTTTGCTTGTGAAGTTTATCCAAGGGCTTGAAGTAGAGCATGCCTCCTGTTGGAAGTGTCAGGGATATCAAAGACTTCAGATTCATCTGCCTACAGCACTGGGAACTGTGTGTTTTGTGCTGCAACAGAAGACAAATCACCACAACGCCGTCAACGATGCCGCTGCTTGTACCGTGACCTGTGGGCCCCGGACTCCGTATCGTCTTGTGCACACCGCAGTCTTGGTATCCCCGATGCTGCCGCTCTGCGCTGATGCGGACGCTGCTGCCTGCACCATGGCTTGAGGACCCAGCTCGTGAGGTACACCAAGCACCGTCCCAGACCCCTGGTCAACCAACGCCAGTGCCATCAACTCCATCTTCGTCAGCAGACGCCCACGCCTGCACTGAGACCCGTGGCCACTGCCCAGAGCTCGCACCACGTCGTACTGCCACCTTGGACCTACTGATGGCAGCGTTTCAGCAACAACAATGCTGCTGCCTGCACTGTGACCTGGAGACACAGCACGTCGCACTGCCCCTCTTCACATCACAGCCCTGGTCTCACCGACGCCACAGGACGCAGTCACCTAGCCGCTTCCTGCACCATAATCTATTGGCACCACACGTCGCACTGTCCCGCTTCACACTGCAGCCCGAACACCATCAACACCAGGGTCCTGAGTTTGTCATCAGCCCGGAGTTCGATCTGCAATGCATGTGACTTCAAAGGCCTGCCGACCTCCGGACCTGACACCTGCCGACACCAGCGACGCTTCACTCCGGATCTTATCATGAGGATCACAACGCCCTACATTTCCAAGGTACTGTTTGCAGGTCTTGCCGACACCGTAGCTGGCCCATGATCCGGTGGTCGGCCTGAACTGTTGGATTTGTTGTTCATGACACCGATAGCCCCAGACGGCGCTATCGACTTCAAGGAACTGTATGTTTAAGTTAATTCTTGCAAAATTCGTATCTTTATTACTATATGTTGGATTTTTCTCATATTCGTTTTGTTTTACACAGATAAATATTGCCTATTTTCTAGAACTGGTGTGGTGTCCTTTTGTAGTGTTTTCACTGCATTACTGTGTGTTAGGTGCAAATGCTTTACACATTGCTTCTGAGATAAGCCTGACTGCTCATGCCAAGCTACCAAGAGGGTGGGCAGGGGTTATCTGAGCTGGGTATCTCCCTTATGCTGATTAGAGTGAGGGTCCCTACTTGGACAGGGTGTGAAGTGACTGCCAATTAGAGACCCCATTTTTAACAACTTTCATATCCCCATCCACTGAGCACATCACCAATACTTTTGGTTCATAGTACGTGGACAACACTAGCAGTTCAAGGTGTTACCAGTTGGAGCCATCATGGCTTCAAGGGTATTGACAAAGTGCCTAGTGGTAGTGGCAGCGCATTTGCACAGAAACACAAAACAGGCTTTCCCATACTTGGACTACTGGCTGATGAATAGCAGCAGCAAATGACAATGTCTAGCACACACTCAAACAGCAGTGTCTGTACTTCACAGTCTAGGTTTTCCCATCAGTGCAGATAAATTACATCTTCAGCTGCAGCAGATTCTGTACTTCTTGGATCAGTCCTAGATACAGTAACGGTCAGAGCATACCCAATCCAAAAGGTTGATGACATTCCAATAGCTACTGCTTCCTTGCCAAACACACTGTCCCATTACTGTCCGAGTTACCATGAAACTGTTGGAGATGCTGCCTTCACGCACGGTAGTTGAGCCATACGCCAGGCTGCACATGTGCCTGCTAAAAGAACATTGAAAGTGTTCCTCCCACTTCTGTGGTGGGAAAACACTGCTAATAAAGACAGACAATATTACAGTCATGTTTTTCATACAGAAGCAAGGTGGGACTCTCACTCTTCCCAGCTTTCTGCACTAGCACATGAGATCTGGCACTGGACAAACTGCAACAAAATGTAGGAGGCTTCAAGGATTGCTCCCACCCTTCTTTGACAAGTGCAAGTGGACCCCTAACAGGGTAACAAAAAAGGAGTTCAAATGAGCTGTAGCCCTCCCCCTTCTGAGGTACCTCCCTGTAGGCAAAAAGGAGGCATGGCAGTAGGACATCCCATCTCCTCCTGAGTTTTTTTAGAGAGTCCCATGATCATGCCTTTGAGAGTTTTGTTAAACCGGTCAACCAATCCATTTGTTTGAGGATGATAGGGTGTGTGAACTTGTATGTTACACCACATTCCTTCCACATTGCCTTCAGGTATGCAGGTATGAAGTTGTTACCTCTGTTTGATAATACCGCTTTGGTAAAGCCCATCCTGGGACATATTCCCAGAAGGGTCTTAGCAACTGCAGGAGGTCCTTAGAGGGATAGCTTCTGAGTATCTAGTGGCATGGTCCACTACCACTAAGAGGAATCTATTGCCAGAAGCAGTAGGAGGATCATGGGGGCCAAAAATGTCAACTCCAACCCTCTCAAAGGGCACCCCAATCAGAGGTAGTGGGATCAAGTGGGCCTTTGGAATGCTACCCGTCTTGCCACTGGCTTGGCAAGTGACACAATAGCGGCAAATCTCTTTTGTGTCTTCTGACATGTGAGGTCAGTGAAAGTGAGGGACCAGTCTGTCCCAAGTTTTGCTTTGCCCCAAATGTCCAGCAAGGGGAATTTCATGTGCAAGGGTCAGGAGGAATTCCGGATACTGCAAGGGAACGACCAGTCTCCTGGAAGCACCAGGTTTTGGGTCCCTTGCCTCTGTATAAAGGAGTTTGTTCTCCCAGTAAACAATGTAAGAGTCACTGGCATCCCCTGCCTCTTGTTTGACAGCTTGCTACTGCAAACTCTCTAATGTGGGACAGCTCTGCTGTGCCACACAATTCCTCCCTGGCAGGCCCTCCTGCACCCAAACACTCAGCTGTGTCAGCCTGGAGATCCTCTGGTGTAGGTTCTCCACAGGGAGTAGACTCCTCATCAAAAGGGGAATCTTCAGGAGAGGAAGGGATAGTGGACAAGGGTTTGCCCTTTCTACCCCTAGTTTTTGGGAGCACTTGGTCCATTGTTCCAGGATCCAAGTTTCCCTGTCCTCTTTGCTTCTTGGCCTGAGCCCTGGTAAGAGCAAAGATGTGCCCTGGAATGCCCAGCATTGCTTCATGAGCCTCCAATTCTACTCCAGCCCAAGCTGAAGCCTCCAAATCATTGCCCAGTAGACATTCTACAGGTAGGTCAGTGGATAACACAGCTTTCTTTGGACCAGTAACCCCGCCCCCTAAGTTGAGATTCACAACAACCATGGGGTGGCTAACAGTGTTATTATGGGTGTCATTCACTTGGTACTGATGACCAAGTAGGTGTTGCTTCGGGGGGCACCTGTTTCTCCTTCACCATAGTGACACTGGCACCTGTGTCCCTGTAGGCCTAAACCTGAACACCATTGATTAGGGGTTGTTGCTTGTACATATCCATATTAAGGGGACAAGCAACAAAGGTGGCAAGGTCAATGCCACCATGAGAGACTAAAACAGCCTCAGTGGTTTCCCTATCTAAACCAACCCCCACTACATTACCCAAAGTGAGCCCATCTACACCCTGGGACTGGTTATTTGTAGTGTTTTTCCTACCACCACTGCTGTTACTAGGGGCACTAGTGAAAGCAGTGAGGATTGTGGTTGTGGGAGCTTTGGTGTTTTTCTTGGGGCAAATTGGATCACTTGCCCAATGGCCTTTGTTTTTACACATGTAACACCAAGACTTTTTCTGTTGGTTGGAAGAGGATTTGTGCCCACCCCTAGACGTTTTTTGTGGGCCAGATGAAGACTGACTTTTTTTTTTAGCTTTGTCCCCGCCCTTATCATGTGACTTACCATCCTTCTTCTTGCCCTTGTCACCCCCTGTATTCGCTTTTCTTCCCACCCTTGTTCTGACCCATTTGTCAGCCTTCTTTCCCAATTCTTGGGGAGATGTCAGATCTGAGTCTACCAAGTACTGGTGCAACAAGTCAGACACACAATTGTTAAGAATATGCTCTCAAAATCAGATTATATAGACCCTCATAGTCGGACACTTTGCTGCCATGTAACCAACCTTCTAATGCCTTCACTGAACAGTCTACAAAGACTACCCAATCTTGTGAAGACTCTTTTCTGGTTTCTCTGAACTTAATTCTGTTTTGTTCAGTGGTTAAGCCAAATTCATCCAAGAGTGCTGCCTTCAAAACATTGTAGTTATCTGAATCTTCCTCTGTGACACTTTCCTGTGGAAAGCACCAGTGACAGAGTGATAATGCAATTGCAAGTACTTAACCCACCACTGCACCACCAATGTAGGATGCGAGCCTGGTTTGTAGTGGGTACCAAAGGTACTTACACCTTATACCAGGTCCAGTTATCCCTTATTAGTGAAATGCAGTCAGTGTCTAGAAGCCAAGCTGTCTAGAAGTAGCTGTTGGCAGAGCAGCCAAGGCTGAACTAGGAGACATGCAAATCTCTTGCAATACCACTGTAGTCACACAGTACTCACACACATGAAAGACAATACTCAGTGTTACTTTGTTAGTGACAGAATGCCAAAAATACCTTAGAGACCGTACTCCCTTAGGAGGTAAGTGTCAGGGAGACCAGATCCTCGGGGCCTGCGTACGCTCCCAACATGTCCACCACTAGACAGCTCCAAAACTCTGATAGAAATATCACAGAGCCTGAGAGAGTCCAAGCGGGGGAAAAGGGGATTAGGTAGGGAACAGCTGGGAAGGAGACCTGTAGGAAGCAAAAGGTTAAACAACACAACACAATATCAAGATTTTATCACATTGACTTTCACTAGACTATGGTTCTAAGCGTTGTCATACTGTAACCATGGATAACTTAAGAAAGGACTAAAACTAGACCTCAAGAAGTCTGGGTACCTGGAAAGGAATCAAGAATGGTTAATTCAATGTTTCATATGAACTTTTCATGAATAGTTACACACTGTTTATGAATATAAGACCCTTCTAGAATAACGTTTCAGAATAAACATTACATCTTTACATGAGAACCAAAAGTAATCTGAAACATTCCCTGGAAAACAATAGGAATTGTACTAGGACTTAATTTGCACAAAGAGTGCAATATCTTGAATTTAGCACCTTTGCCGAAAGTTCAAAGGTCCTGGATAATTGTGCGCACTTCAGGAGAAACACTACACATCAAGGTTTTAATTGCCATGAAATGATCGTGCACACAGTAAGCGATCTGAACACCTAGGTTTAAATGCGGAAAATGAATCGCGCACACTGCTGATTCTAACAAGTATATGCAAATGCCATGAATTGATCGCGCACTTTGTAAGCGATCTAAACATCAAGGTTTTAAATGCTGGAAATGAATCGTGCACACTGCCAATTCCAACAAGTATATGCAAATGCCATGAAATGATTGCGCACTCTGTAAGCGATCTAAACATCAAGGTTTTAAATGCGGGAAATGAATCGCGCACACTGCCGATTCCAACAAGTATATGCAAATGCCATTGAAATGATCGTACACTCTGTAAGCAATCTGAAAATTAAGGCTTAAATGCGGAAATGAATCGTGCGTCTTGCCGATTTGAATGCCACCATGCAAATGCCAAGAAATGGTCGTGCACGATGAGTATCAAGAGTTAAATGCACTTAATGAACCGCGCGTCTTGACGATTTGAATGCCACCATGCAAATGCCAAGAAATGGTCACGCAGAATAAATATCAAGAGTTAAATGCAAGGAATGAATCGCGCGTCTAACCGATTCGAATGCCACCATGCAAATGCCAAGAAATGGTCGTGCACAATGAGTATCAAGAGTTAAATGCAAGGAATGAATTGCGCGCCTTGCCGATTCGAATACCAACATGTAAATGCCAGAAAACCACGAGCAGGTTCACCCGCACAAGGAAAATCTTTCAACATGAAAGCTAGGCCCAAAAACTCGAATGCCTTTGAAAACGGGGTCGGGGGCCTAGCCCGACCTCCGTCTTACCGCCCTGTTCAAGGATCACCAATACAATGAAGGGCATGGCCTGAAAGGTCAAAACAGGCCTCCGGAACAGGAGCTCAGGAAGTTGCTGCTGCTCTGCAACTGGACCTATGAATAGTGAGCACGTGGAGCTGGGCTGGCTCCCTTATATAGAGTCTGGCCCAGCCCACAAACCACACCCAGTCATGCTGCAGGGAAACCTTCTAGAAGGTCCTAGAAAGGGACCACACCCTGATACACTCTGTAAGCCTGCAGCAGTACCTTGCAAATGAACATTATTTGCAAACATCATTAATAGTGGTTTCAAGGTAAAACTCTGCAAAGCAAAAGGTTAACAAACTGCATATAAACACAATGCATGAATTATGCTCTTGCATAAAGGCTGGGTTTTTGCATTTTAGTCGCCCCTAGAGCGCGCACTGCCCTGATGTTGACAGTAAGTAATATACACAATATATACACTAGTAACCAAAAACAGGTAAGTACACAGTCCGAAAACTGTGCAAATAGTGAAAATCACAATAGGTTGCAAAGGGCCTATGGGGAACACAAACCATATACTAAAATAGTGGAATGCAAAAGTGGGTCTCCCACCTAGTCAAGTGTAGTGTGTAGAGGGGCACTGGGAGTGTAAGAAAACAGCAAAGGTAAGTAATTGACCCCACTGCAGAGCCCAGGAAAACAGGAGTAAATCACAGTACGTTTCTTGAAACACCCAAGAAGTTGTTATACAAGATTATGCAAGAACCAGAAGAGACTTCAAGACACCAACAATGGATTCCTGGACCTGAAGACCTGTGGAAGAAGGGGACCAAGTCCAAGAAGCACTGAAGAGTCTAGAGAAAACAGGAGCCCCTGCTAACCCGGATTAAGGTGCAAAAGAACCACCGGTGAGAAGACAATCAGTATTGCACCAAAGAAGACAGATGCAGGTTCCTGGTTGGTGCAGAAGATGTCCCACGCTGGATGGATGAATGCAGTCTGGTTTGCGACATTGAATTCTTCCAACAAGCCTTGGCAGATGCAAATCTCTTGGTTACCGGAAAAGGGCACAGTCTGGGACCAGGAGGGACCTGGTGGCCTCTACCCAGGAGGGGGAGACAGAGGGGGCTCTCAGGAACTCAGAGCCCTCAGAAGACCAGGCAGCGTGCACAGGAGTCCCACAGCACGGGGACAGAGAAGGTGCAAATGGAGGCCCATGCAGCACGACACAAAGGGATCCCACGCCGCTGGAGAACCACTCAGGAAGCTGTGCATCACAGGATGGAGTGCTGGGTGCCTAAGCTGTGCTGTGCACAAAGAACTTTTGAAAGGTCACACACAAGCCTTGGCAACTGCAAGTCACGCGGTGCATGGGGGTACTGACGCATGGGGAGGCTAGCTCTTACCTCCACCAAAGTTGGACAGCTGGACGTTGGGACTGTCGGAGTCACTTTAGTCCGCCATCCGTGTTTCTGGATCCATGCCTGTAGTCTGGAGAGGGGACCCAAACCACCGGTCGTTGCTGCAGAGAGGTGCCTGCTGAAGCAGGGAAGTGACTGTCACTCCACAGGAGATTCCTTTGGTTCTTCTGTCGAAGGATGCACGACCTGGAAATTGTTGCAGTTGCTGGCAGGAGCTGAAGTTACAATGTTGCAGAATTAGTCTTTGCTTCTTTGTTGCAGTTTTGTAGAGTTTCCGGAGCAGTCAGCAGCTGTTCTGTCGGTAGAAGATTAATTAAAGGATGCAGAGGATTCCTGCTGGAGTCTTGCAGTCCGAATCTGAAGGAACACCCACAGGAGAGGCCCTAAATAGCCCTGAAAGGGGGCTTGGTCACCTAACCAGGTAAGCACCTATCAGGAGGGGTCTCTGATGTCACCTGCAGGCACTGGACACTCAGATGCTCCCAGAGTGCCCCACCACCTTGTAATTCAAGATGGCAAAACCCACGGACACTCTGGAGGAGCTCTGGGTACCACCCCTGGGGTGGTGATGGACAGGGGAGTGGTCACTCCTCTTTCCTTGGTCCAGTTTCGTGCCAGAGCAGGGACTGGGGGGGGTCCCTGAACCGGTGTAGACTGGATTATGCAAGGAGGGCACCATCCTTAAGAACATTTCCAGAGACTCGACGAAGCTTCCCCTCCCATGCCTGTAACACCTATTTCCAAAGGGAGAGGGTGTAACACCCCTCTCCCAAAGGAAATCCTTTGTTCTGCCTTCCTGGGCCTGAGCTGCTCAAGCAACAGGAGGGCAGAAACCTGTCTGTGAGGTGGCAGCAGCTGGGGCTGCCCGGAAATCCTCAGAATGTTGGTATGGCAGTACTAGGGGTCCACTGCGGAGCCCCCAGATTGCATGGGATTGTGCAACCAATACTGGAATCAGTATTGGGGTACAATTCCCAGTTGTAATACACCTTACATGGCCATAGTCAGGGTTACCGTTGTGGAGCTGGACATAGGTATTGACCTATGACCAGTGCACATGTAAAATGTCGTCCCCACACTCACGAAGTCTGGGAAATGGGCCTGGATGACGTGGGGGCACCTCTGCTAGTGCAGGGGTGCCCTCGCACACGGATACTTTGCACCCAGCCTTCAGGGTTGGAAGACCTAATATATAGGTGACTTATTAGCGACCTGGTGCAGTGAAAATGGCTGTGAAATAGTGCATGCACTATTTCACACAGGCTGCAATGGCAACCCTGTAGACGTATTTGCATGGGATCCCTATAGGTGGCAAAACAAATGCTGCAGCCCATAGGGATCCCCTTGGTACCTAGGTACCCAATACTAGGGACCTATAGGGGGGGGTGACTGGTATGCCAATTTGGAGTGATATGCTGAGTTACCTATATGTAAGGGCAAATTTGGATACAGAGAGAGCGTGAGCACTGGGGTCCTGATTAGGAGGACTCAAGTGACCATTTAGAAAACAGTGAAACACACTGACAAATAGGCCATAAACCTTAAGCACTGGGGTCCTGATAGCAGGATCCCAGTGACACAGTCAAAACACAGTGACATCAGCCAGGATTTCGGGGTAATGTGCCAAAAAGAGGGTACTTTCTTACAGTACCCTCTTGGCAGAGCATTTGCTTTGAGTGAAAAAAGAGTTTGTGAACTTCTACAGAAAACAGTAGGCTCACACTCCTCACAGTATTGCCAAAATATTTTATTTGCACTTGTAATACAATATAATCTTTAATCAGTGGTTTGACAATAACAAAAATTAAATTTTACAATTACATTTATTTCTCCAATATTGGATCTTTCATTGATTCACATTCTTGGATCATTCCCCGTCATCTAAGTGGGAGTCCCCCGGTACCATGGAAAGCAGTAGAGAAAATTCTACATAGGAGTTAATGTTAAAGGCATTCACTTTAATAGCTTACTAGCGTCATTTAAAAAGACCCAAAGTCCACTCAATTAGGCGACAGCACCCTTTGGGACCCTCACCACAGAGGCTACAGTGACTCCTATTGTTTGACGTATGTCATGTGATGGGGAGTATCCCTGAGCTCTGATCAGTTTTTCCTTCACCAAAGCTACTTCAGGAAGAACTCTCTTCTGGTCAGAACTATTTATCTATATTTTATAACCTTAGATTACCTGACCATGTTAGATCAACCTAAAAGAAGATCATTTAGGCCATGTGGTACTTGTGGCTAAAAGAGATTGCTCTTAGAGGGCCCTAATAATGAGTACATTTACGGTCTTCACCCAGTGCATACAGTGAAAGACTGCAAAATTTGTTGCACTTTCTCTCACAAAACTCTCAAAGCTAGAGCAGGGAGATTGATGTTATGATTGCAGAAGCTGAAATCTAAGGAAGAAGCTCTTTCTGAAGGAGAAAGTGATGACACTTCTAGAACTGAAAAGTCCTGCAAGAGTGATGGACCTCACATGAAAGAGCCTTCTGAACCATCTAAAAAGCTTCAAAGAAAACTCACCATTGTCCTTAAGGCACCATATCTGATGAACACCTACCACTGGCGAGAAAAGTGTGAATTTTCTCAAAGATTTCATCAGAACTCTCAACTCTATTAGTAGCCTCACAGTATTGGCTAAATATTTTATTTACACCTGTAATACAATCTTTCTGAACCAAAATTCCAATATTTGTTGACATCCTCGCTGTTGACGAGTGTCGTCAATGACATATACTATTATGGCTTCAATGTTTAATTCCACACTGTCACCAGTGATACTATCATCTCCAGCAGCATCAATGACCATTGTCTCTTGTACACTGTCAGAAACGACGGCACAATCATCAAAGAGGGTGTTTAAGAAGACTTTTCAATCTTCAACCATGATGCTAAAATCACCTTTGAAACGTTAGTCGTCTACACTATCCTGGATGAAGACACTGTTGATGACAGCCCTGTCGAAGAAACCGTCCACCAGAACCACTGTGACGAGGACACCACAGTCAGCAACCCTGTCAAAGAAAACTGCATCTAAGATATCTGAATTAATGGAAACATTACTACTATCCATAGGGGCACCATTAACACCAATGATGCCTGTATCTATAATGACACTTGCCAAACCATCAGCTACAGATATAGGCCCTCATTACTGTTGAGACGGGGCCACTCACCTGAAAGGCAGGATGTCTGCAGGGGCGATGGTATGCCCCCGACCTCTTGGAACACCTCTCGGCACTTCCTGGTGGACACAGAAACCCCGACAGGTGTCCCAAAATGAAAGGGGGAGTGGAAGAGAACAAGACAACACACTGCCATGTCTTGCTGGTCCAGCCAGGCACCCTGTATCTTCGGGGGACAGGTCGTTGTTGACAGAGTGATAGTAGAGTTAGTGCACTCAACTTTCTTGAAACTGAATCTCTCTTTCTGTTATGGGCACGGGAGCGGTAGAAGAACATCGGGATGCTCCAGCACTTTTCTTGGATAATAATAACTGTCGGCACAATTACTAACACTGCACTACCAAAAACCCAAACTGAGTACCATAACAATAAGTACTGTGACACTAGGGCTGGCTTCACAGAGATTCACTGTTGCACACTACAATTAGAATTGTGGTTGCACTTATCATGCACAAGAAAGACAAATAAAGGCATTAATTATATCACATATAACTTTCCTGCAAGCATAGGGTTAAACTAAAAGGAACACAAACAATCCAAGAAATATAAATGTCCACTCTAGGTTTAAACAGTTAGGGTGGCACAGTTTGGTTTCACTGTGTGTGTGTGTGTGTGTGTGTGTTTGTGTGTGTGTGTGTGTGTGAACAACCCTTCAAAAGCAAATTCCTCACACCTGAAACACAGGCATGAATGACACAATTTAAATCCAAGAGTTCTGCTATTAGAGAAAGAAAAGTCACGTAAACTCTCTTTTAAAATTGCACTGTCACTTTTTGTAGTACTTGAGCTCAAGCAGATTTCATGAAGCACATTTAGGCAAGTAACTACAGTAATAATGTAGAATGTTCATAAATGCATTTGTCTCTTCAAGATAAGCACTCTGCCAAAATACGAGGTTGAAATACACCAGCTGTTCTAGGAAAGCGTGGCACTCAAAAGAACAAACTCCCTGGAGAACACTAGTCACTTAGCTGCAGTCTTTTCCAGAGTGCTGGAGGAATGCATGGTGTCAGCCTCTACAGGAACGGAGAAATGAATTGCCTCAAGTCCTGAATACGAGGATGACAGCAGGGGCTGGAATGCCAAATCAGATGCTGAGATCAGGAAGCAAATCAAAGCCAAGCAAGGAGGCATTCTTCACTCTGCTATTTATAGCCAATCAGGAAAGCAGTTGAGTTTCCACATGTGGATGAGTCACCACACCCAATTAGAAGCACATGTCTACACCACACCCAATTAAAAGAACATGTCTACACCTGCTCACATTAGCAAACAAGCATTGGTAAAATAAGCATTGATAAAGCCAATTGTGTAACACAGCACATTATGTTCACTTAGAAACATGAAGATTTAACCAAGAACAGAGATATGATTTAACCCTAATCCCTGGGGATGCTGACAGATAATGCAGGATTCCTGACATTACAACCCTGGCGGTCGGTGATAGTGGCGTTAATACCGCCAACAGGCCGGCGGTAATTAGCACCAAATAATGACCATGGCAGAAACAGCTCAGACAGACAGCCACTTTAACACACCAACCTCCAGGGCAGAAACAACAGGCACCACGGCGGTAACTGCCTACAGTCAGACGGAAGACAATGTTCTGCCCACTGTATTAAGACATGCCAATCCTCCACCTTTTCCGGGGCGGTACCAATGACATCAAAAGCTTGGCAGAAACACTGCACAGAAGGGAAACGACTCACCTGTGGAGATTCTGGGAAGAACCACGCCGCCATGGAGCCCAAGTTGCATGTCTTCCCTATGCTCTTCTACGTGCTGCTCCACTACGAACACCAACGACGACGAAGATGACCACGGTGAGTACAGCTGCCTAGCACACAGGGGAGGGGGGAGGAAAAAGATAGTGACACACACACGCTATACCCCACCCCCAGCATCATACACACAAGCAGACGCAGTAACATAACATATTCACCCTATACCCCTCAGGAATAATGCAAGGGCAACTCTATTAGATTAAAGTGATTGTAATAAGATAAATATTGTAGGAATACGTGCATCCAAATAACGAATATACATATGTACAAATCAGGGGACACTGCCGAGTCCTCAGTGTTCGTGGGCCACAGGGCCGCATCACAAAGTCCAAGGCGCCACCTCACTCTTGCAACAACACGGAGAGAACACTGCAGGGCAGGAGCATCAGGTCTAAAATAGGCAGGCACCTCAGGGGAACGGGGGGCACCTCAGCAAGAAGATGGTACAACGCCACTGGTCCTGGAGGAGGCAACATGCCCATTGCTCTGTCCTGGGGAGTGCAAGGCCACAGTCTCTCGAGTGGATGACTTCTCCACTGGCTCTGGAGGGGGCAACATGCCCTGTGCTCTGTCCTGGGTCGTGCAAGGCCACAGTCTTTCGAGTGGATGACTTCTCCACTGGTTCTGGAGGGGGCATCATGCCCAGTGAGCTTCATCCTGGGGAGGATGGGGGTGAGTGGATGGTTTTCTCCACTGGTTCTGGAGGGGGCATTATGCCCATTGATGCAGATCTTGGGGAGTGCAAGGTCACAGTCTCTCACCTGGGTGTCATACTCACAGGATTTGCAGTGGCCAGGCCACACAATAGGTCATCAATGCAGGACTACACACTGTCCGCCGGCAGAGATGGCTGCTCAGTGGTGGCAGTGGTGGTGCTGCTGCTGCTGGTAGTGGTGTGGGGAGGTTCCAGCCCATTCCCTGCAGCCTCGTACGGCTGCCCACTGGGGTTGCTGCTGGTGGTGGGGGGGTGAGGCTCCATCCCATCCCCTGCAACCCCGGATGGCTGCCCACTGGGGCTGGTGATGTGGCGGTGGGGGGAGGCTCCAGCCCATCCCTTGCAGCCTCGGGCAGCTGCCCACTTGGGCTGCTGGTGGTGGTAGTGGTGCTGCTGGTGCTGGTGGGGGGAGGCTCCAGCCCATTCCCTGCAGCCTCGGACGGCTGCCCACTGGGGCTGCTGCTGGTAGTGGTGGGGGAGGCTCCAGCCCATCCCCTGCAGCCTCAGACGGCTGCACCACCATGGTTGGTGGTGGGGGCTCTGACTGAGTCCCAGCACCAAGCCCCTCGTCCTTACTGCCTGCTGGTGCAGGCCCCTTGCCCTTTCTGGCAGCAGCTGGGGATGGCTCCTTGCACCTTTTGGCAGCAGCTGGGGAGTTTTGACCACCCTGACCGACGTGAGGGATGGGGCGTAGGGAAGAGGTCAGTGTTGGAGAGGAAAAACTTCTTAGGGACTTTAGGGTAGGAAGAAGGCGAAGTTTTGGGAGTGGAGAAAGAGGGAGTGGTTGGAGGCGGTGTCAGTTTGCTCTGTTTGGGGGCATGGGCTCGATGCCGTTGTGAGGTGGATGGCTGTTGGGTGTCTTAGTGCTTGCGTTTATGTACTTTGGGAGGAGGGGGCACAGACACAGTGGGAGAGGGCACAGAGGACGTGGGGGTGGTGACTGCAAGTGAGGGGTGTGTACTGATAGGTGTGCTGGTGATGGTGGTAATGGATGAGGATGTAGTGCATGCAGGTGTGAGTGGAGACGCTACTGGGAGGGAGGTGGATGAGGAGGAGGAGGGGGCCACAGTGGAGGCAGTGGATGTTGGTATGTCTGCATCTGGATGGTGTTTGTGTGAGTGCCTGTGGGATAAAGTGTGCTGCTTGTGTTTGCCATGTCCACTCTTGTGTGTTGTCCTGTATGCATGCTCATCTGCCTGTGTGCTTGGGATAGGTTGGGGTTGAGGGGAATGGGATTGGGTGGAGGAAGTTGGAGGGGGATGGTGGAAACAGGGACAATGGCTGCCATCACAGAGGAGGCCACAGCCTGGATTGATCTCTGTTGGGCCGCCAAGCCAGTGTGAATGCCCTCCAGAAATACACTGGTCTGTTGCATTTGGGCTGCCAGCCCCTGGATGGCATTCACGATGGTTGACCGCCCAACAGAGATGGATCGCAGGAGGTCAATAGCCTCCTCACTCAGGGCAGCAGGGCTGACTGGGGCAGGGCCTGAGGTGCCTGGGGTGAAGGAGATGCCCACCCTCCTGGGTGAGCGGGCATGGCAAACTCACTGAGGGGCTGCTGGGAAGGCGGTGCTGGTACAGGGTGGCAGCTGTAGCTGTGGTGGGCACAGAGGTGTCTGCCACCACCAGGGAGCTTCCATCGGAGGAGGTATCCATGTTCAAACTGTCCCCTCCAGTCTCCGCCGTGGTGCTCCCCTCACCCTCCATCCCACTGGTGCCTTCACAGTCGGTGGATCCTGTGGGATGCACCTCCCTCTGTCACTGGTGCCTCTGCTCCTCTGCCAGATGATGCTAATGCACATAAGGACAGGGTGACAAAACAAAAAGGGGGGGAGGGACAAAGGATTCACTTGGTAAATGGTGGCACCAACCCCACCGTTGGTGTACACAACACACAGGGAACAGCCCTATGCACTGGGAAATGCACTAGCAGTCACAATGCTAGTCACCAGCCTATGGATAGGGGCACCATACGCCAATTGCAGCATACCTGAGACCCACAGACCCCTGCCAAGTAGTGGATGCCTACTAGCTTGGTTGGAGGAAATTCAAATCGGAACCCTGCCCAACATGGGGCCTATTCTGCAATGTCAGGCCTGGCCTAGGGGCACCCACAAGGCCCACCCCCCCCACCCAGATACTACCCCACCAGGAGTAATTTGTAAGGAAGGGCACTGTACCCCCCCCCCCCCCGTTGCTGCTGTGATGCCCCCAAGTGCCCATCCAGCTCCGGATAGGCCACCACCAGTATGCGGGCCATCAGGGGGGTCAGGGTTCGACGGGCACCCCTTCCTCGTTGGAAAGCCATCTCCAGCTGGGCCTCCGTAGTCTTCCGTGCCCAGCATCTCAGGTCCTCCCACTGTTTCCGACAGTGGGTGCTCCTTCAGCCGTAGACCCCCCAGGGTCCGCACGTCCTTGGCGATGGCACGCCATATATCCTTCTTTTGATGGGCGGTGACCTGCAGGAAAATAAACACAGGGAAAGGTATTAGTCCAACCGTCCTGCCTGTTACACTTATGGTCCACCATGCCCCTTCCCATCCCCATTAGCACAGACATGGCCCAGCATACATGCTGCACGCTGCCTGGGGCCCATCCACCAACCCCCCTCCCCCCCCCCCCCCCCCCCCCCACACACGAGGCCTTCATACACAGCACTCCATGCATTCATCGCCCATGCATTGTACTCACGGTGTACTTACCTGTTGGTCTGGAGGTCCATACAGCAATCGATATTAGGGTAGGACCCCATCCACCAGTCTCTCTAACTCTGCTGAGGTGAAGGCAGGGGCCCTTTCCCCAGTCACACGATCCATGGTCGGTTCCAGACACAGGTCACAGCAGCACATGCAGTGTAGGTCGTCTCCTGTTGAAGGTCAGGTAGTAAGTGAGTGAACAGATAGAAAATGGCGGTCACGTCCACGGCGGTGCATACCGTCACCACCGGCGTACATCACCATTGCCCACTATACCCCATAGGGCCCAATGACAACCAATATGGGGTTGCACTGCAGTTCTCGACTGCCTCCCGCAACAGCGCTCAACATCAGTGGAATTACCTCACTTCCACCTGTCCCTCCGTACTGGACAGACGGGTGCCATTTAAGGGGGGAAGGGTGCAGGCCATGGATCCTAACTGCGTCACACTACACAAATTCACATTTTGGACCTATCACACATAAATAATGTAACAATCACAATATGCATACAAATGTAGTGGTTGCTATGTACATATATTGACCAGCTGCTCACTCTTTTGCCACATAGATTGCAAAAACTGCGGGTGAATAGCAAATGGAGACACCCCCCGTGTACAGACCCCTGGTGGGCTTGGCAACAATGGAGGACAGGCACATTATCCGCACCTATAGACTTGAAAGGGCCACAAAACGGAGCTGTGTGCCCAATTGGAGGCTGACCTAATATCTGCTATCCGTCACCCCACCGGGATCCTCTTGTGCAAGTGCTGTCTGTGCTCCATGTCCTGGCAACTGGTTCTTTCCAAGTGACAGTGGGGTTGGCAGCAGGAATGTCACAGCCAATGTTCTCAATAGTGCTGAGCAGAGTGTTGGCTGCCCTGATTAAACATGTGCGCAGCTACATCGTTTTCCCCCAGGTGGAGGATTTGGCCACAGTGAAAGCTGACTTCTATGCAATGGGACATATCCCCAACATCACTGGGGCAATTGATGAAACACATATTACATTTGTCCCCCCATGGCAGAATGAACAGGTCTTCAGAAATCAAAAGAGTTTTCACTCTGTGACTGTCCAGATGGTGTGCCTGGCGGACCAGTACATCTCCCACGTCATCCCAAATGTGATGGCCCAACTCCAGAGGCACAGGGTGTGGCTAATAGGTGAGCCCTGGTTCCCACCCAGCGGATGTTGGTGTATGGGTATGTTGTGTGCCCTAAGGGTGAGTGTGTGGCTAACAGTTGTCCATTGATATTTGCAGGTGACTCTGGTTACCCCAACCACTCATGGCTACTGACCCCTGTGAGGAATGCCAGGACAAGGGCAGAGGAACGTTATAATGAGGCACATGGGCGAACAAGAAGGTTAATAGAAAGGACATTAGGCCTCCTGAAGGCCAGGTTTCGTTTCCTCCATCTCACAGCTGGATCCCTGTGCTACTCACCCAAGAAGATCTGCCAGATCATCGTGGCATGCTGTATGTTGCACAACCTTGCCTTGCGCCGCCATGTGCCTTTTCTGCAGGAGGAGGAGGCTGGAGATGGCCGTGGGGCAGCAGTGGACCCTGTGGACAGTGAAGATGAGGCAGAGGATGAGGACAACAGAAGTGCAGTCATTCGTCAATACTTCTAATGACACACAGGTAAGACTGTGTAACTTCACATTTCATTTAGAGTTTGATAAGTAACATTATCACTGGCAGGCTGTGAATTCTTACTTCTATGCCCACTCACTGTACCCTTTGGCATCTCTGTTTGCAGATGTTGGTGCCCCACTATTGCTCCTGCTGTGTTCAGTGCAGCAAACTACAGGTCTTTCCTATGTAAACATTACTGTACAGTTGAATTGCAATGTTTGAACCTTGTTAAACGAATACATATTGAAATCATTTGAAATACACCATACTTGTAATTTTTCAAAGTGTGTTTATTGCAGTGCTCTGAAGAAGAGGGGGTAGTGCAATGGGCTGGGTTGATGATGGAGGAAAGTCCAGGATAGAGTCCAGTCTATTTGTATCTAGGTGAAGTGTCCAAGGGGGCATCGGAAGGGGAGCAATGGCATGTCAAGGTGGACAGGGTGACAGAGTGGGACACAATGGTGACAATCAAGAGAGTCTTATTTCGTGGCGTGGGTCTTGGCAATAGTCTCTGGCTTCTGCCTGGATTGCAGGGAACGTTTGCGGGATGGTTCACCTTCTGCAGGGGGAGGAATGCTGGTGGCCTGTTGTTCCTGTGGCGGGACCTCCTGTCCACTAGCCGCAGCGGAGGTGGAGGGCTGTTCAGTAGTCAGGCTAGTGTCAGGGGCCCAGTGGTGTGCCACTGCCTCCCTCATACTTTTTGGCCATGTCTGCCAGTACCCCTGCAATGGAGACCAGGGTGGTGTTAATGGACTTCAAGTCCTCCCTGATCCCCAAGTGCAGTCCCTCCTGCTGCCGCATGTTCTCCTGCATCTTGTCCAGAATCTGGCCCAGCGTATCCTGGAATGTTGGTAGGCTCCCAGGATTGCGGTGAGTGCCTCCTGGAGGGGTTGGTTCCCTGGGCCTCCCATCCCCCTGTCGCACAGCAGTCCTCCCAGCTTCCCTGTTGTCCTGTGCCTCTGTCCCCTGAACCGTGTGCCCACTGCCACTGACCCGAGGTCCCTGATTGTCCTGGGTTTGTGGGTGCCCTGGGGTCCCTATAGTGGTGGACATACTGCTGATTGACGTGTCCTGGGGACAGAGGTATCGGCCCGCTGGGTGGGTACTGTGGTGGTGTTTCCTGAGGGATGGGCTCTGTGGTGGTGTGAGACTGTGGCTGGGTAACCGACTGTCCAGAGGTCCCTGATGGGCCAGGTTGGTCATACAGATCCAGGCGACCAGAGCTGCTGTTATCACTGTGTGCCTCTTCTGTGGGGGGACTGGATGTTGCTGGCACCTCTTCTCCGGTGACATTGGCTGGGATACCTGTGGGGATGTAAATTCAGTGTTATTGTTTGTGTGTGACATCTTGTGCATGGGTGGGTTGCCCTCTATGGTTGTTATTGCCCTGGCAGCTTTGCCTTGTGTGAGTTGTTATTTGGTGGGCTAACCGATTGTCTCTAGTGTGCATGCTTTAGTGATGGGTGTCCATGCAGGGCTGTGAGGGGTGTCCATGAATTGGTAGAGCATGCAGGGTTTGGCATTGGGATGAGTGAGATGTGATGGGGGGGTGTGGGAAGTGGTGGAGTGATGGGAGTGAGGGTGGGGGTATGTGATGGCATGCAGGTAGGGGGGTGATAGAAATGGAGTTGTCTTACCAGAGTCCAGTCCTCCTGCTACTCTTGCCAGGCTCTCAGGATGCATGATTGCCAGGACTTGCTCCTTCCATGTTGTTAGTTGCGGGGGAGGAGGAGGGGTCCACCGCCAGTCCTCTGTATAGCAAGTTGGTGTCTTGCTGCGATGGAACGTACCTTCCCCCGTAGGTCGTTCCACCTCTTGCTGATATCATCCCTTGTTCTGGGGTGCTGTTCGATGGCGTTAACCCTGTCCATGATTCTCTGCCATAGCTCCATCTTCCTAGCAATGGATGTCTGCTGCACCTGTGATCCAAATAGCTGTGGCTCTACCCGAATGATTTCCTCCACCTTGACCCTCAGCTCCTCCTCTTAGAATCTGGGGTGTTGTTGTGGTGCCATGAGTGTAGTGTGAGTGGTGTGTAGGGTGATGTGTTGGGGTGTGTGTTGTAAGGTACGTGGGTGGTGTATAGGTGATGGTGGTGTGTGGGTCTGGTCTTGTCAGTAGTGGTATGTGTGGGTGTGTGTATGTGTGTCAGTTGTGGGTAGTTTGAATTGTCCAATGTGGTGCTGTTTTGTTAGGGTGTGTGTATTTTGAGCGCGGTGGTATGTACCGCCAATGGTTTACCGCCATTAAATGTTCGCCATGGTGATTCGTGGGTCATAATGTGGTGGGCGTTGTTCTGTTGGCGTAACGGTGTGGGTTTTGCTACCACCACTTTATCACTGACCTTTGGGCTGGCGGATTTGTGTGTGTGTCTGAATAGTGACAGATTGGTGTGTGTGTCATAATATGGTTAGCGGATATCCGCTGCCGCAGGGGTATGTTGGCGGCATTCAGCATGGCGGTAAGTTGGATTTACCCCCAATGTCATAATGAGGGCCATAGTTCTTCCTTTCCACACGTCTCCAAGCAAAGTTTCGCCGTTCTCACCTATACATTTGCTTAATGAAGCCGAATTAGGCAAGGTAGGTTCCATTGCTGTAGCTCATACCCCCTCTGGATTACAGGTAAAGTGTCAAGATGATGATGCCAATCAATACTATGATGATGACTATTATAGGGCTAAACAGCTGCAACATTGTGAAGAACAGTTATCTGCCTATGGCCACCAGGAACACTAAGTCCAGATGCCACTGGAATTAATGTTCAATCTGCAGCCTATGCTACAAGATCATTATAGTAGGTTCCCTGAGCCAGCAACAGCTGACCCTTTATCACAACCACAGACACCTCTGAGAAGTGCAAACACCAACCCCTCATCTTCCACTTTACAATTGCTGGAAACTGCTTCACCACCACTGTCTAACACTTTGGCAGACGGACCAGCAGATGATCCACCTACCTTGGGTGACGATGCGGAGGAAGGAGCGATAAGGGACTCAGCGTCAGTCCCCAATGAGTGGGACGATTACCTTATTCAGACACCTTCTCCTCCTGTACAACCAAAAAGTCAACTCACCACCAGAAGACATTGGTGGTTTCCACTACATCACTGAGAAAGCAGTGAAGGGGTTTCAACCTCCTATTACCACTAAACAGTTGGACTGTTGTCTGTATGATTTTAAAGAGCCTATGGAAGCAAAATCAGTAAGGGCCATACCTATCATGGATTTTATTTGGCAGGAAGGAATAAAAAGCATGAAGAGTGCAGTCACAGTCTTCGCAGTAATCTCCAGATTAGACAAAAAATACAAAGCACCGGATGATACGCGGACATGTCTAGTGAGTCACCCTAAGCCTGATTATGTTGTTATACAAGCTGCCCAGAGGCGTTCAAAAAATCCATCAACCTGTCTCACTGCACCACCAGATAGCAATGGACGCTGCCTGGATAACATCAGCAAACATTTCTCTAGTATGGCAGCCATCACAGTTCGATCAGCCAATTCTCTTGCCGTCTTAGGGTGGTTTGACAGACAGATGTGGTCTGATTTGGCGCAGTATATAGACCTAGTAGGGTAAGGGTTGATGCCAAAAAAGTTTCTCCAAGAGGGAGAAGGATCCTCAGTTGAGATTGACTGTGCCATAGATATTTCATCAACAGGGTTCAGGCAATTAACCTGAGCTGCAGTACTCGTGAGACAAGGCTGGCTGAAAGCAACATCCTTCAGAACAGAGGTCCAAAATAAGATCTTGTACATGCCATACGATGGAGAAGCCTTGTTCGGCAAACGTATTGATAATGCTCTGCAAGCTCGACAAGCTGATACAGACACAGAAATGGCTGTAGACACTCTACAGATGAAAATACAGCCCTTTCAAGGGGCTGGAGGCAGAGGCTCCTCTTATCATGTAGGATTTCAATCATACAAACAATTTCAGCTGTTCCAGAGTCAGTATCTCCCCCCCAGTAGACACAACAATAACAATACCAGCAACTACCATCGGCGGCGTACAAGCAACCAACAAGAGGGAAACAGCCACCCAGAGGGTGGGACACAGCTAGAAAACGGTGACCCATCTTTGGTTCTGGTTACCTCCCACTACCAAACAAAACAACTTGGTGGCTATCTATCAGACTATCCTAATCAATGGTCCCTCACCACTTCATACAAATGGGTCCTGAATATCATAGCTCGGGGACATACACTTTAGTTTGTCGGCAAACCAACATATGTTTCCCCAAAAGGGCCTCCGCCTCCCCATGTAAAATAGGTTCTGATGGAAATATCTATCATGCTAGTGAAGGGTGCAATAGAAGAGGTTCGGAGCGTAATCGGTTTCTACTCCCGTTTCTTCTTCATAATTTAAAAATCAGGAGACTGCCTCCCTATCTTAGACCTTCGGAAGCTCAACAAATACTTGAAAAAAGTAGTTTTGCATGGTCACCCTGCAAGACATTTTACACCCACTGAACCACGGGAACCATGTGACGGCCTTAGACCTACAGGATGCACATTTCCATGTTCCAATTCGTCCCTTGAAATTTCTTAAGGTTCATGGTAGCTGACACCAGCTACCAATTCAGAGTCATCCCCTTTGCCCTCAGATCAGCCCCATGCATTTTCACCAAGTGTCTGGCCCCAGTGGGAACCCACCTGAGACAGGAAGGCATCCAGGTGTTCCCTTACCTGAATGATTGGTAAGGCTCAAATGTCTAAACAAGTCACAATGGATACAACACAATGCCTCACACTCTTCAAGAAATTAGGCCTCACAGTAAACATTCATAATCTTCTGTCACTCCAGCAACAAAGTTGACCTTCCTAGGTGCAGGTCTAGATACCTTCCGGGACAAAGCATACACCTCCCCGGGTGACAGTGCAAGATTCAACAGCTAGTCCATGACCTCAGCAAAAGGTCGTTTCAGTCTGGCGATACAAATCGCTGCTGGGAATGCTATCCTCTTGCATTCCACTTATCCCGAATTGCAGACTACATATGCATACACTGCAAGAAGAACTGGACAAGCAATGAAGACAGGTCCAAGGGTCATTTGACGACATCATCCGAATCACCCTGACCATAGTGACATCAATGCAATGGTGGTCTCTCAGTGGAAACATTGTTGACGCTTCTCTCTCAGATGGCAGACTCTGTTATAACAACAGATGCATCCTCTTCTCCTGGGGTCTCCATCAGTGGCAAATGGAATATCTCTGAAAAGCAGATGCATATAAATCTGCTAGAACTCAAGGCAATGAATCTCACTCTGTTGTTCCTGCCCATAGTAGCAGGCTCATCCGTACTCATGTGCATGGACAATACCACCAGCATGCACTACATCAACATGCATGGAGGAACAAGATCATCAGTTGTCTCAGCAAGCACAGACAATTTGGGAATGGCTCCTGCAGCACCAGATAACGCTGAAGGCAGAGCATGTACCCAGAAAGTCCAATGGGCTAACAGACACATTGAGCAGAATAACTACCAGCTGTGTACCGAACAGCTATATTAGTCTTTTGTGTGGAAAGTGACCAGTGACAGAGTGATAAGGCAATTCCCACCGATGCACCACCAAGGTAGGAAGCTTGGATGGTGTGTGGTGAGCACCTATGATGTTATCACCTTATACCAGGTCCAGGTATCCCCTATTAGTGAACCCATATTAGTGAAGTGTAGGCAGTGCCTAGGAAGCCAGGACTCTGTAGCAGTAGCTATAAATGAGCAGCCAAGACGTATCTAGGAGACATGCAAACCTTATGCAATACCACTACAGTCAAGCAGCACTCACACACATGAAAGAGCCACACAGTGTTACAAAAATAAAGGTACTTTATTATAGTAATACAAATACTAAAATACTGTATAGGCGAAGTTTACTTACTTCCCCAACTGGAAGTAAGTAAACACATTATTATATACACATTAGCAATCAGTAAATAGCATAGAGAGCAATGAGCATTGGTAAAAGCAATAGCAAATAGTGAGGGCCATAGGGGAGGGCCAAACCCTAAACTAAAAAAGTGGAATGTGAAAGGCAGTCCCACACCCAAGGAAGTGGTATCAGTATAGGGGAGCTGGAGGAACTAGAAACTCCAAATGTTAAGTTCCAGGGTGCCCTCCAGGGACCAGGAGAGAGGAGGTAAGTACCTGTTTTCCCCCAAACCCAACAGGAGGACTTTGGAAAAGGATTGTGCAAGACCCAGACAAGACTGGAAGAAACCAAAGCTGGATCCTGACAGAAGGGGGCCTGTAAAGGAAGGGGACCAGGTCCAGTTCGAATGTCCGGTTGTGGTAGGAGCCACTACCCATCCTTCTGTGGATGCAGGACTAGGTTGATCGTAGGTGAAGAAGGTCAGCAGTGTAGCACAGGAGCTGAAGAGGAGTTCCAGAAGTGATGCAAGTGATGATCAGCCTCTGCGGTCATGAGTCAGTTGGTCAATGGAGCTGTAAAACCATAAACAAGCCTTGGCAAATGTAAGAAAACATTTTTTTTTCAAGGCTGAAGAGGACCAGCAAGGTCCAGGGGACTCAACCCAAGAAGGGAGTTCAGGGTGACCCTCAGCAGCTGGTAGATTCAGAAGAAGAGGAGGCAGCCCCCCCCAGGTGACCCACAGGCAGCAGGCACATGAGTCACAGTGAGGCCCTTTCAGCACACCAGGAGAAGTATCCCACATCGCTGGAGCAGCAGGCAGGAGACTGTGCGTTGCAGGAAGAAGTACTGGGGGCCAGGGCTACACGGAGCGTGAAGATCCCTTGGAGGAGGAACAAACAGGCCTTGGTACCTGCAAGAGTTGCAGTGCACAGGGGTACTGTCCTGCAAACAGAGGCAAGGGCTTCCAGTCTCCCAAGTTGGAAAGCTGGTAGAGAGGACCAACCAAGGGGACCACTCCATACCACCACCAGTGATGCAGTATCCATGCAGTTCCGGAAGAGAGATGATCTACGTAGACCGTAGTAATTGCAATTGGTGTTTGCGGATGCAGGGGAGTGACTCCTTCACTCCAAGGGAGATTCCTTCTCCTTCTTGTGCAGGCTGAAGACTTGTCGCACTCAGAGGATGCATAGCTGGGGAAATGTTACAGTTTCTGGAAGGAGCCAGAGAAACAATGTTGCAGAGCAGAGTTGTCACTGAAGTTGCAGATTGTTGGTTCCTGGATGGTCCAGTTGCAGTCCCAGAGGCCAGAAGGTGAAGTACACAATGCAGGAGAGTCCTTCTAGAATCTTGCATGTTGAATCTGAGGACCCCCCCAAAGAAGGAGACCCTACATAGCCCAGAAAGGGAGATTGGCCACCTATCAAGGTGACCACCTATCAGGAGGGGGCTGTCATGTCACATCCCTAACCTGGCCACTCAGATGCTCCCTGGGGCCTCTGCCCACCTTGGATTCAAGATGGCAGAATCAAGTGGCCACCTGGAGGAACTCTGGGCACCACCCCTGGGATGGTGATAGACCAGGGAGAGGTCATGCCCCTTTCCATTGTCCAGTTTCACACCAGAGCAGGGACTGGGGGTCCCTGGACTGGTGCAAACCGGTTTATGCAAGCAGGGCACCAAATGTGCTCTTCAAAGCATACCGGGGACTTGCGAAGGCTACCCTTCCCAATCCATGTAACACCTATTTCCAAGGGAGAGGGTGTTACCTCCCTCTCCCACAGGAAATCCTTTGTTCTGCCTTCCTCTGCCTGAGCTGGTCTAGCAGCAGGAGGGGAGAAACCTGTCTGAGGGGTGGCAGCAGCACGGACTGCCCGGAAAACCCAAAAGACTAGTAGGAACAATGTTGGGGGGGTTCTCTAAGGAGCCCTCAGAGTGCATGGAATCATACCACCAATACTAGGAACAGTATTTGGCTATGATTACGACATGTTTGATACCACACATGCCCAGGTTCAGAGTTACCATTATGTAGCTGGACATAGGTAGTGACCTATGTCCAGTACATGGGTAAAATGGCTTCCCGCACTTACCAAGTCCAGTGTAATGGAGCTGGAGTTCATAGGGGCACCTCTGCTCATGCAGGGGTGCCCTCACACACAGGTACCTGCACCCTGCCCTCTGGGATAGGAGGGTCTACCATTAGGGGTGACTTACAGTGACCTGGTGCAGTGATGTATAGTGAAAGGGTGCATGCACCTTTTAACGCTGGCTGCAATGGCAGGCCTTCAGACACACTTTGCATGTGCTCCTATGGGTGGCACAATAAATGCTACAGCCCATGGGGAACCCCTGGTGCCAAAATGCCCTGGGTACCCAAGTACCATAAACTAGGGACTAAAATGGGGGTACAGATATGCCAATTGTGGGATGTGCAAAGTCCTAGACAACTACATTTAGAGGAGAGAGCACAGTCACTGGGGACCTGGTTAGCAGTATCCCAGTGAACACAGTCAAAACACACTGACAGCAGGAAGAAGTGGGAGTAACTGTGCCAAAAAGAGGGGACTTTCCTACCTAACCCCGCCTAAACGAAATACAATAAGACTAATCTTGCCCAGTTGTCTTCATTGTCTAAGTGGAAATATCTAGAGAGTCCATCTGCATTGGAGTGGTTACTCCCAGATCTTTGTTCCACTCTATAGTCCATTCCCTGTAGGGATATAGACCACCTCAAAAGTTTGGGATTTTCACCTTCATTTGTTCTAACCATAGGAGTGGCTTGTTGTCTGTTTGAACAAGTAAGTGAATGTCAAACAAGTATGGCCTCTGCTTCTTTCAAAGCCCAGACCACAGCAAAGACCTCCCTCTCTATGGCTGACCAACACTTTTCCCTGGGGTCAACCTTCTGCTAATGAAAGCTACAGGTTGGTCCTGGCCCTTTTCATTCAGCTGAGATAGTCCTGCCCCTATCCCTACCTCAGAAGAACCTGTCTGCACAATAAATTGCTTGGAGTAGTCAGGGCTTCTTGGTATAGGAGCAGAGCACATGGCCTGTTTAAGGTCATCAAAAGCTTATTGTGACCTAGCTGTCCACAAAACTTTCTTGGGCATCCTTTTAGATGTGAGGTCATTTAAGGGAGATACAATTGAGCCATAGTTCTTAATGAACCTCCTATAGTACCCTGTCAGGCCTAGGAAGGCTCTGACTTGGGTCTGAGTGGTAGGGGCAGTCCCATCCAGAATGGTCTTTATTTTGCCCTGTAGTGGTTGAATCTGGCCTCCACCTGCAAGGTGGCCCAGGTAAACCACTTTTCCCTGCCCTATCTGGCACTTAAGACCTTGATAGTGAGGCCTGCTCTTTGCAGAGCCTCCAATACATTTGCAAGGTGGACCAGGTGATCCTCCCAGGTGGAGATAGACACCTATATCATCTAGATAAGCTGCACTGAAGCTTTCCAGGCCTTGGAGAACTTTGTACAACAGCCTTTGGAATGTGGCAGGTGCATTCTTTAGTCCAAAGGCCATCACTGTAAAGTGATAGTGCCCACTAGGAGTGGAGAGTGCAGTTTTTGGTTTGGCATTTTCTAACAACTGGATCTGCCAGCAGTGCGGTCTAGAGTACCAAGATAATTGGCAGAAGCCAGTGTATCTATGAGCTCATCTGCCCTTGGGATAGGATGAGCGTCTGTTTTAGTGACACTATTGAGATCTCTATAGTCCACACAAAACCTCATCTCCTTTTTACCATTTTGGGAGTGTGGCTGTGGAACAAGGACTACAGGACTAGCCCAGGGGCTCAATAACTCCCAGGTCTAACATGTTTTGCACCTCAGAGTTTATGCACTCTCTGATATGATCGGGCTGCCTGTACATTTTACTTTTAACAGATAGGCTGTCACCTGTGTCAATGGTGTGTTCATACCATGTAGTTTGACCAGGGGTCAGAGAGAACAGTTCATAGAACTGTTCCAGGAGATTTCTGCAGTCATCTTTTTGTGACTCAGAGGGGCAGTCTGCAAGCACAACCCCATCTACTGAGCTATCTACTGTATTGTGGGATAAGAGGTCAGGGAGAGGATCACTCTCTTCCTGTCCCTCATCAGTTGCCTTGAGTAAGGTCATATCAGACCTGTCATAGTAGGGCTTCAAGTGGTTCACATGACGTACCTTGTGGGGCTTCTAAAAGTGTCTAGGTCCACCAACTAGGTGACCTCCCACTTTCTCTCCACAATGGTATGTGGTCCACTCCATTTGTCTTGAAGTGCCTTGGGAGCCACAGGCAGCAGTACCCACACTTTCTGTCTTGGCCCGTAAACAGTCAACACAGCCTTCTGGTCATGCCATTGTTTTTGCAACTCTTGGCTGGCCTGAAGGCTTTTGGAAGCCCTCTTCATGTACTCGACCATCCTAGATCGGAGGCCTAGTACATAGTCCACAATGTCCTGTTTTGGAGGCTTCAGAGGTTGCTCCCAGCCTTCTTTCACAAGAGAAGGGGGACCCCTAACAGGGTGCCCAAATAGAAGTTCTAAGGGGCTGTAGCCCACTCCCTTCCAAAGAATCTCCCTATAGGCAAAGAGGAGGCAAGGTAATGGGACATACCGCCTCCTTTGGAGTTTCTCTGAGAGGCCCATTATCATTCCTTTGAGAGTTTTATTAAATCTGTCAACTAGTCCATTTGTTTTGAGGATGGTAAGGAGTAGTGAATTTGTAAGTGACACCACACTTCTTCCACACGAATTTAGGTAAGCAGACATGAAGTCTACAACTCTGTCTGATAGCACTTCTTTAGGAAAACCCACCCTTGAGAAAATTCCCAGGAGGGATTTGGCCACTGCAGGAGTTGTAGTGTTCCTAAGAGGAATTGCCTCTGAATACCTGGTGGTATAGTCCACTACCACCAGTATAAATCTATTGCCAGAGGCTGTTGTAGGGTCCAGGGGGCGAACAATATCCACTCTCAAAGGGCACCCCAACCACTGGTAGTGGGATTATTAGGGTGCCACCTCTCTTGCCACTGGCTTGACTGGTGGCACAGGTGCGACAAAACTCCTTGGTGTCTTCAGACATGTGGGGCCAGTGAAAGTGAGGGACAAGCCTGTCCCAAGTCTTGCTTTGCCCCAAGTGGCCTGCGAGGGGGATATCATGTTGTAGAGTTAACAGGAACTCCCTAAACGTCTGAGGGATAACCAGTCTCCTAGTGGCACCAGGTGTAGGGTCCCTTGCTTCTGAGTAAAGGAGGCTGTTAACCCAGTACACCTTATGGGTGCCACTGATATCCCCTGCCTCTTGTGCTGCATCTTGCTGCCTTAAGCTCTCCAGTGTGGGACATGTCTTCTGTTCCATACTGAGTTCCTCCCTTGTGGGACCTCCTGTGCCCAATAGCCCAGCTGTGTCAGCTTTGAGCTCCTCTGGTGTAGGTTCCCCCCAAGGAGTAGATTGTTCTCCCTCAAGGGTTGAATCTTCACTGGGTGCTGGAGCAGGGGGTAACTTTTGTACCCCTTCTGCTTTTTTGTTTGGGAGCCTCCTGGGTCATTGTTCTAGGCTCCAGGGCTCCCTTTTCCTTTTGTTTCTTTGCCTGTGCTCTCGTGAGGGCAAAGATATGTCCAGGAATGCCCAGCATTGCTGCATGGACCTCCAGTTCCACTTCAGCTCAAGCTGAAGTCTCTAAGACATTACCTAGCAGACATTCTACAGGTAGTTCAGAGGACACTGCAACCTTTTTAGGGCCAGTAACATTCCCCAGCTAAAGTCAATAACTGCCATGAGGTGGCACAAAGTGTTACTGAGAGCATCAGTCACTTGGTAGGTGTGATTAAGAAGGTGTTGCTCAGGAGACACAAGCTTTTCAGCCACCAAAGTGACACTGGCACCTCTGTCCCTGTGGCCTTAGCCTCAGCACCATTGATTAAGGAATGCTGCCTGTACTTACCCATGTTTAGGGGACAGGCACATAGGGTGGCAAAGTCAGTGCCCCCATTAGAGACCAACACAGCTTCAGTGGTCTCCCTGACTAGCCCAAATCCCATTACAGTCCCCAGGGTGATCCCAGCTACACTTTTGGAATGACTGCCGTTGTTGTTGTTACCACCACTACTGCTGTTGCTAGGGGCACTAGGAGCAGAAGTGGTATTAGTAGTGGTAGGGGGCTTGGTGCCTTTCTTAGGACAGGACCTGTCCCCTGCCTTATGGCCTTTGTTTTTACAAATGTAGCACCAAGGCTTCTTAAAATGTGAGGAAGAGGATGTATTCCCACCCTCAGAGGAGTTTTGTGGGCTTGATGAAGACTCTTTAGTTTTATCTTTGTCCCCACCCTTATCCTGATGCTTACCTGCTTCCTTCTTTTTGTGGTCATTCACTGAGTGTGAGTTTTTCTACTCATCCTGGTGCAGATTAATTTGTCTGCCTTCTTTCCCAGTTCTTGGGGAGAGGTCAGATCAGAGTCCACCAGGTACTCATGCAGCTGATCAGATATACAGTTATTCAAAATTTGCTCTCTTAGAATCAAATTGTATACGCCCTGGTAATCACTCACTTTGCTCCCATGCAACCAGCCTTCCAGAGCTTTAACTGAGCAGTCCACAAAATCTACCCAATCTTGGGAGGACTCTTTTTCGGTTTCCCTGAACATAATCCTGCATTGTTCAGTGGTCAAACCAAAACCATCTAATAGTGCATTTTTGAGTGCTGTATAATTGCCTGCATCTTCCTCTCTGACAGTGAGGAGTTTGTCTCTGTCAGAGAAGGAGACCCACAAGATTGCTGCCCTCTGCCTTTTAGGGAGCATCTGAACTTTACAGGCCCTTTCCAAAGCAGTGAACCATTTGTAAATGTTGTCTTCCACCTTGTAAGGTGGGACTATCTTGCTCAGGTTTCTATAATCATAAGAGTCCTCCCTGATTCTGGTGTCCCTAAAGCTAAGATTACTGCCACCATGGGGTACTAACCCCAAACCCTATCTTTCCCTTTCCACTACAAAGCACTCCCTATCTATGGCAAGCTGTTTTTGCAGCAGCCTCAGCTTGGCCTCCTCCAACATCAGTTTCCTAAACTCCCTTTCTAAGGAATCTTTCCCTGAGGTGGAGCAGTGGGTCCCCTTAGATACTGAGGAGACATGATTATTGACAGAGGAGGACCTATCCCTCCTCCTAGGAACTCTCTGGACTAACCGTCTAGGAGTAAAGGTGGGCCTCCTGACATGATGCCCCCACTACCTGCAATGCTCCTAATAGGGTTGTGTTGTTCCCCAGGTTCCTCCTGACCCTCTCCAGTGTAGCCTAAATCTACCCTGTCTAGGACTGGAGGGTCAGTTTCTACTTCCTCCTCCTCCTGGCTGCCTGCATTGTCCTGGTCACCCTGGAGGAGTAATACCAGAAGTAGACTGTTGGCATTCCTCCCTATCTTTAGTTTTCTAGAGGCATGTATCTCCCTCAGCTCTTGGAAGGTAAGACCCACACACTGAGAGTCTGGGGCCTGAGAGTTGTGTCCTACTGAAGACATTCTTGCTAGAGTGGTGTAGGTGTACATAACTACTCTAACAACTAGGCTTCCTAGGAAAGTTTGGAGCAAGGGCTATGCTAGACCCCTAGCTTACCCAAGCTTAGGAGACTAGAAATCCTGACAACTAGTTGTAGTGTGTACCTAACAGTTAGTAATGGTCTTTCCTATAGAAAGTGACCAGTGACAGAGTGGTAAGGCCATTGCAAGTTTTTTATCCCACTGCTGTACCACCAATATAGGAAGCTGGCCTGGTGTGTGGTAAGCACCTATGGTGTTATCACCTTATACCAGGTCCAGGTATCCCCTATTAGTGAAGTGTTGGCAGTTTCTAGGAAGCCAGGGATCTCTAGAGGTAGTTGTGGATGAGCAGCCAAGACATATCCAGGAGACTTGAAAGCTAATGCACTACCACTACAGTCAAGCAGCACTTAAACACATGAAAGAACCACACAGTGTTACAAAACAAAAGGTACTTTATTATATTAACACAACTACTAAAATACTGTATAGGCAATGCCCCATCTGGAGGTAAGTAAACACACTATTATATACACCTTAGCAATTAGCAAATAGCATAGAATGCAATAGGCATTGGTAAAAGCAATAGCAAATAGTGAGGGCCCTAAAGGTGGGCCAACCCACATATTAAAAAAGTGGAATGTGAAATGCAGTCCCCCACCCAAGGAAGTGGTATCAGTAGAGGAGAGCTGAAGGAACAAGCAACTCAAAAAGGTAAGTACCAGGGTGCCCCCCAGCGGATAGGAGAGAAGAGGTAAGTACCTGGTATTCCCCAAACCCAACATGAGCACCTTGGAAAAGGATTTTGCAAGACCTAGACAAGACTGGAAGAAACCAAAGGAAGATCTTGACAGAAGAGAACCTACAAAGGAAGGGGATCAAGTAAAGTTCGAATTGAAGTGTTCGGTTGTGGCAAGAGCCACTACCCACTCTTCTGTGGATGCAGGACCAGATTAATGGTGAACGGAGAAGGTCAGCAGTGCAGCACAGGAGCAGAAGAGGAGTTCCAGAAGTGATGCTCCACGTTGGCAGTGGTGATGCAGTTGGTCAGTGGTGCTGAAAAACCACCAACAAGCCTTGGCAAAGGCAAGAGTCAGAGAAGAAGGTTTTGTAAGGCTGAAGAGGACCAGCAATGTCCAGGGGACTCGACCCAAGGAGGGAGTCTGAGTGACCCTCAGCAGCTGGGAGAGCCACAAGAAGAGGAGGCAGCCCCCACAGGCAACCCACGGGCAGCAGACACAGGAGTCGTAGGGAGGCCCACTCATTTACACCTGGAGAAATATCCCACGTCGCTGGAGCAGCAGGCAGGAGACTGTGTGTTGTAGGAAGAAGTGCTGGGGGCCGGGTCTACAAGGAGCCTAAAGATCCTTTGGAGGAGGAACAATCAAGCCTTGTTAGCTGCAAGAGTCACAATGCACAGGGGTACTGTCCTGCAAGGAGAGGCAAGGGCTTACCATCTCCCAAAGTGGACAGCTGGTAGAGAAGACCACTCCAGACTACCACTTGTGATGCAGGATCCACGCAGTTCCGGAGGAGAGAGGATCCACACAACTGGTCGTCGTTGGTGTCTGCGGATGCAGAGGAGTGACTCCTTCAGTCCAAAGAGATTCCTTCTTACTTCTTGTGCAGGCTGAAGACTCTGTGCCCTCAGAGGATGCACAGCTGGGGAAATGTTGCAGTTGCTGGAAGGAGCCATTGCTGAAGGTGTAGATTGTTGGTTCCTGGATGGTCCAGTTGCAGTCCCAGTGGCCAGAAAATGAAGTAAATGATACAGAGGAATCCTGCTGGAATTCTGCACGTTGAATCTGAGGACCCACTAAAGAGGGAGATCCTAAGTAGCCCAGGAAGGGGGTTTGGCCACCTAGCAAAGTAACCCCCTATCAGGAGGGGGCTGTGATGTCACCTGCCTGACCTGTCCACTCAGATGCTTCCAGGGGCCTCTGCCCACCTTAGATTCAAGATGGCAGAATCAAGTTGCCGTCTGGAGGAGCTCTGGGCACCATCCCTGAGGTGGTGATGGACAGGGAAGTGGTCACTCTCCTTTCCATTGTCCAGTTCCGTGCCAGATCAGGGACAGGGGTCCCTGGACTGGTGCAAACCGGTTTACCCCTCCCAAGCCATGTAACACCTATTTCCAAGGGAGAGGGTGTTACCTCCCTCTCCCCCAGGAAATCCTTTGTTCTGCCTTCCTCTGCCTAAGCTGGTCAAGCAGCAGGAAGGCAGAATCCTGTCTGAGGGGTGGCATCAGCGCAGGATGCCCGGAAAACCAAAGAAGACTAGTAGGAGCATTGCTGGTCTTCCTTTAAGGAGCTCCCAGAGTGCACGGAATCATACAACCAATACTATAAACAGTATTAGTGTATGATTCCGACATGTTTGATACCAAACATGCCCAGGTTCGGAGTTACCATTATATAGCTGGACACAGCTAGTGATCTGTTTCCAGTACATGGGTAAAATGGCTTCCCCGCACCTACGTCCAGTGTAATGGAACTGGAGTTTGTAGGAGTGCCTCTGCTCCTGCACTCTGGGCTAAGAGGGCCTACCATAGGGATGACGTACAGTGACCTGGTGCAGTGACGTATAGTGAAAGGGTGCATGCACCTTTTCACGCTGGCTGCAATGGCAGGCCTGCAGACACATTTTGCATGGGCTCCCATGGGTGGCATAATACATGCTACAGCCCATGGGGAGCCCCTGGTGCCACAATGCCCTGGGTACCCAAGTACCATATACAAGGGACTTATATGGGGGTACCAGTATGCCAATTGTGTGGTGTGCAAAGTCCTAGGCAACTACATTTAGAGGGAGAGAGCACAGTTACTGGGGTCCTGGTTAGCAGGATCCCAGTTAAAACACACTGACAGCTGGAAAAAAGTGGGGGTAACCATGCCAAAAAGAGGGTACTTTCCTACATTTACTCATCAGCGTACAACATGTAACTAACTCTCAATATCCCAATAACCGTTAAAAGCCACACACTGACACCTCCCAAATTATTTACATAATGTCCTTCATAAGCCCACCCCTAGTCACTGGGTACCAACGCTTACAGTTCTAAGACACTACATTTCCCTCCTTCTTAAATAAGAATACTAGCAAAAATACGAACAAATAGCAGCATTATATTTCTTCAATCAGCCCTTTAGGTGCTCATACAGTCAGCCTGAGTGGTGTGAGGTAGTTGAGCTGTACTCAAGGTAGACCCCTCGGCTACAGGGTCTCATATTAGATCAGAGTCTTCAGGCGGGGCACTTTCCTCTGAATCTGCAGGAACTGATGATTTATGAGACAGATGTCTGAAGTGGGATCAGTCACCTGTAATGGATTTAACAGGGCAATGTGCCATTATCATGTGTCCTTTTCGTGTCACAACCTTTAAAGGTGCAGCATCTAATGGAGGATCTGCCTTCTGTTTTTGTTTGACAAGACCACGACCTCTTGATTTTTACAACTTCAATCAGCATAATACTTCATCTGCTGCTTCTGAGCCGCGTCAGTAGCATGAACCATATCATAATGTAAGGGTCACTCAGGAGTCCACTGTGGTAGTTTGTTGCACATGGTTCTCCCGAACATCAGAGTGGCAGGACTGTTGCCTGTAGTGGAATGAGGGGTTGACCGGTAAGCACAGAGGGCTTGGTATAATACCTGACTCATATCAAGTCCCTCTATTGATGCTCGTTGAATCACCCGTTTCAGGGTCCCCATAAATAGTTTCACTACAATGTTGGCTGAGGCCACAAATGTGTGCTTTTATGATGTTAAATGTTAAGACTGGCTAGAAATACCTTTAAACTCTTCCCTGTTGAACTGTGGGACGTTGTCTGACTTGAGACTGTCTGGTATGCTGCACATTGCAAAGATGTTATTTAGACCCTCAATGAGTTTGTCGTGGGTTATGGATGACATATCTTCTAACAGAGGAAATCAGGAATGTTTGACGTTGATCATCATAAAGCAATGTGCATTGGCTGGAGGCCCAAATAAATCAACAGTAATTCTTTCCCATGCATAGGTAGGGAAATCGCACATTGTCAGGGGATGCTTTTTAGTTCCCTCTCCACCTTCTCACCCTAATGAGGAAACCACATGCAATCCCTCAATGCCTTTTTAGTGGCCTGATGGTCTTCATGGGTGAGTTCAATAATTAGCTTTCTCAAACTCACAGGTATGACAATCCTGGGATCATTTTAGCACAATCCTTTTATCTGAAGGAGACCCTTAGTCGCAGATTACTTACCTTAAAATTTCCCCAGGCGTTAGACTGGATCCAGAGATTTTTCTTCAAGTAGTACCCTTGCGCACCATCGGGTGGCGTCGGTCGAATCCGTGTCCGTCATTGGTATTGTGGTCACCGTGATCACGTTGCAGTGATATATAGGCGCCAACCCGGCGTGCTGACATGCGTTCTTTTCTTTCCGCAACAGTCTACTTGCAGATCCGGAGAGAGCTACCCTTAGTCCTTTTTTGACTTAATTTCCACCGTATTGTCGATATTTTTGACTCTTTTGGTGCATCAAGGATGTATCAGAAGACAGGTTTTAAGCTGTGTTACACCTGTCACCGAATGATGACGGTGACAGATCAACACCTCGTGTGCTTGTGGTGCCTGGAGCATGACCACGAGGTGAAGTCATGCTCTGAGTGGCGGACTATGAACCCGAGGGCTTTGAGAGAGCAGTCCCTGGAGCTCATGGCGGCCTGGCACTTGACTCCGCATCTCTCCTGGTCTCGATCGAGAGGAAGGTCACGAGACCACTCACAGAGTCACCACTACTCTTTGTCATTCCACTCTAAGACTCTTATTATGACTTGGTGGTAAACATCACCGACCACTGTGCTGACGGCCAACAAAAGACCACCAGTGGCGGTGGATGGCATACCGCCATATAAAGATGCCAAAAATGAAAATCGCCCCAAACTTTTCAACCTTCACCCACTGCTAGGGCTACCGACGGCGGAAACACAGGACACCCCACTCTGCCACTGCCAAGCATACAAACCACCGCCCACCAAATAATGATGCACAAATCAGTTCGGCGGACAGTGAAAGCAGAACAACCATTGATGGTATCGACCTCTGCAGTCAGCAACGGGAACCGCCAACAACAAATGCACACATTGGCTGATTTGAAAAGCACACACCTGAGACACATCCACACCACTATAAAACACACACATACACACCCCACCATCATCTTCAACACCAATAAAATGACACATATTGACACCCCAACACGCATACACTGAACAAACCATCACACAAGTCACACACACAAAATCACCACTAAAACACCAACACTGCACACCCAGCATCACAAACCACACTCCCAAACACACAACAGCACTGTCACTAACTCACCTACAACACACCCCCCACAACTCACACCATGGCACACCTGCTTCACCGACAGGGAGCTAAGGACCATGGTGGACGAGATACTCAGGGTCGAGCCACAGCTATTCGGGGCACAGGTACAGCAGATGCCCTTGGCCAGGAAGATGGATCTATGGCAGAAGATCGTCAGCAAGGTCAGCGCAGTAGGAACCCATCCACGCACAAGGGATGACATCAGGAAGAGATGGAACGACCTGTGGGGGTAGGTGCGTTCTATGGCATTACGACACAACATCGCGGTACAGAAGACTAGCGGTGGTCCCCCACCTCTGGGAGGAGAAGGTCTAGGCTATCCTGCACCCAGAGGACCTCACTGGACTCCCTGGAGGACTGGACTCAGGTAAGTCAACGACAATACCCTGACAGTCACCACACCTGTAATGCATGTATTACTCCGTCCCTCTCACTACCACCATGCCCCCATCCCCTACCCAGCCCACAACACCCAGGCACTCCTATCCATATTTCCAGCATGCCCACAACCCCCATACAAATCACTATCCAGCCCCCTGTGCACAGTCACCAACCCATGCATGTAATGTAAGGAGCACTATAACACCCAGAATGCACCACCACCCCCTCACTAAATGCATCAAAAAGAACATGAAGGGACCCTGCATGCTACTACATGGGAATGTAACCACCAATTACTGCTGACCAGAGCTGCAAGGGACAAAAAAAGTGCAGGACACCCACATCTCTATTCCCTCACACACAGGTACTATCACCCATTCCCTCCGGGCGGAGACGTCAAGGAGTGCCAGTCCTCCACCTGAAGATGAAGGCCCCACTCAGGAGGGTGCAGAGGGATGTCTGGGCACAGAGCAAATCCCTGGCCCATCCCACAGTCCTGGACAGTCACCTCTAGAAGCCCCACCCAGGACACCACTGACACCCCTACCACTCAGCCACGACCATCAGCTCTGGCCCAACACCAGTGTCTCCAGGCCACAGACTGGCTGCCCACATGTACAGAGGCCAGAGTCTCCACCCACCACCAGGCAGGATGATGAAGGGCCCAGTGCAAGTGGGACTGCCAGACCTGTGCTGGGGACACAGGCACAGGGGGCTAGGGCCAGTGGGTTGGTATTAGTGGCCCTGGGGCCCAAGTAGGGATGCTGCTGCCCAGGAGGTCATTGCTGAGGTCCTGGGTGCATACCACCATTCCCAGGACAGGATGGGCCTGATCCTGGCTACGTTGGAACAGAATCAGAGGCTTCAGGTAGCACACCACCAGGAGGACATGGAGCAATTGAAACAGCTCAATGCCACCATGGCCTCCATTGTAGGAGTGCTGCACCATCCAGGCTGAGTCCACCACCCACCTGCAGACCCCTTCCACTAGCCAGGACACTGCCCTGCCATCAACATCTGCAGCTGCTATTGGAGTGGTAGCACTGCCAGAGGGCTCACAGGACACCAGCACCCCTTCTCCGGCAGCCCAGGTACCTCCTCGCAGAGGTGGTCTCAGACCGAGACATCCCAGTCAAACTGCTAAGACCAAGACCACCACCAGGAATTGACTCTGCCCTGAACTGTCTCCCTTGTGTGGCACTGAGCTACCTTGTTGATATGCCAGTGCCATTTCACCATCTTCCAATGGCCCCATGGACTTTGCCACTGTGCTACCAACAGCTGTGGAAATGTACCTGAAGATATTGTTCACCATATGCCCACTCCCCTCCACTGTCCCATCACTCATGTATGTTTTATCTTAAAATATATACACTTGTACACACAAACAGTCTGGCCTCATTTAATATCAGCAAGCAAATGTTAATGTGTATGTATTAGCCCGTTTCCATCATATTGCAGCTTTAATTTCAGGAAGGGGTCTGACAGACTGTCATGTTTGAAGTTATGTCACACTATACATTCCATTGCTGTAACACGCGTGTTTCTTCATTCTTAAATTTGCAGCTTCACTGGTAAGGGACACCACAGCACTTAGTACATAAGTCTCCCAGAAACAATGCATAAACCCATTTGCAGAATATGAAATGTACCTCAGAGTCACTGGAAATATAGCTGTATTAGCTGGGTTCTGGAGTTGATGTCTTCCCCCCCTCTTCTTCATAATTCTCATCCATCCTCTGAGGTGGCAGGGGTAGTTGGACAGCATCCTCCTCTTCCAGAAGTGGGATAGCTTTCCTCACAGCCAAGTTGTGTAGCTTGCAGCAGGCCACCACTATCTGACACACCTTGTCAGGACCATAGCACAGGGATCCTCCAGAGATACAGACAATTAAATCTTGAGTTCAGGAGTCCTATAGTCCTCTCTATCACCCTCCTAGTTTGACCATGTGCTTCACTATATTGGAGTTCAACATCTGTCCTGGGATTTCTCACAGGTGTGAGGAGCCAATGCATGTTCGGATAGCCAGAATCCCCTGGAAAACTCGGTGAAAGAGGGTTAATACACACACTTACTACTTGCATGCAGGTATGCCACTAGTACAGTGTCATACACACTCATTATGAGCCAAGCTCTGTCCCCCTGTAGTTGTCCCATCATGTGTTGCACACTGCTGTTTCCCAGGAAATAGGAATCATGGACTGATCGTGGGAACCTTGCAATGACATGAGTAATTTACTGATCAGCAGAACACACCAATTGGACATTCATAGAGTGAAAGTTTTTACGATGTCTGAACACATGTTCCTTTACTCTTGGGGTATGAGGGCTATGTGGGTACCCAATGGCATCTATCACATGGGGGATATTTTCAAAAGCATAGAATCCTGATTTGATGGTGGTGAGATCAGCCGTTTAGGGGAACTGGACATAACTTTGCAGGTGTTGCACGAATGCATTAACAAATTTGGACAGGATGTGGCTGAACATTGGCTGAGAAACACTGGCTGATATGCCCACTGTCACTTTGAATGAGTCTGTGGCTAAAAATGTAGCACAGATAGTACCTGCACAGTTGTAGGTATGGCATGGGGATTCCTATTCGCTGGCATCAGAACAGGCTCCATTTGTGCACAGAGTTCCAGGATTGTGGCTCGATTCAGGCGGTAAATGATGATGATGTGATGTTCCTCCATGGTGGTCAGATCTACCAGGGGTCTGTAAACAGATGGGGCCCTCCCTTGCCACATTGATCTGTACCTGTGAGGGAGGAAGGGTGACACATTGAGTTGGGACATACACTTCCATAACAAGGTCTCACTATTCATGTTGTACATGTGACACAATTGTCCCTCACACAGACACAAAGAACCTTTTAATCCTGTCAGGGCAATGTGTGGTGAGGTGTGTATGTTTTATTGCTTCACAGTGTAGACACAATTCTCAACATGATTTCATGAGGAGGACCAGTCATCCTAACAGTATTCGACGAAGGGGTGATGGAATGGAGCCATCACTAGGACCCCGGCCAGACAATGAAGGCGTGGTGGTTGCAAAATGGCAGCCCCCTGCCCTACAGGTAGTGTAGTGTAGTGTAGTGTAGGAAGTGACCTCATTCCGCTGGCGTTGGTCGTCATAGCGGTAGGCGGTGTTCACCTCCATGCACCTGATCATTGGGTAACATTGTTGTCAATGGGGAAGCCAATCATGATCACTGCCGGCGGTGACGGTGCACACCGCCATGGTATATACCGCCATTTTGCCATGTGCCTGCCACTTGACTCCTGCGCCTTGGGTAGGGAGGAACTCCACTGCGTGTGCTGCTGTGTCCTGACCCTGGTCCTTGAGATGGCACGTGCTACAGGGGAACGGGTCCCGGCCTTCATCACTGACAAGCTGGAGAAGCTGGTGGATGGGGTCCCACCCCTGTATGCAAAGCTGTATGGGCAACCAGAGGAACAGGTGAGTTACTATTTGTCCTCCTTGAATGTGTATGAATGTGGTAGATGCTTGTAGGCATTTTTGTTGGCAGTGTGAATGCTTACCCGTTGTGTGTCTGTCAGTTTTAGGCTTGGCTATTGTCTATATGTATGTCTCCATGGGCTATGTCAAATTGGACTGGCATGGCATTTGTGTATGGGGCATCCACAGTGACATCTTTTCTTTACTCTGTGTGTCCCATGCAGGTCAGCACCCATCAGAAGAAACGATTGTGGCAAGCCATCACCAAGGAAGTGCGGACCCTGGGGGTCTACAAGCCGCGAGCACCCACTGCAGGAAGTGGTGGGAGGACCTGCGGCACTGGGCCTGGAAGAGCGGAGAGGCCCAGCTGGGGATGTCCTCCCAACATGAGGGAGGTGCCCGTCAGACCCTGACCCCCCTCTAATGGCCTGCATACTGGCGCTGGCCTATCCGGATTTGGACTGGCGCTTGAAGGTAGCACACAGCCACAAGGGGGTGAGTACCAACCCTGTTATGATGCTACTATGATGAGTGTAGTTAGGTGCTATAGGGTGCATGCATTGTAGTGCCAGGCCCATAGACAGGTGTGTCCCTGCAGTCCTGCCCCCTCTACCTCCATAGGATATTGTCCTTGGGTAGATATGGCTGGGAATGTAGGCCTGTGAGGGGTCCCTTGTATGGGCTATTGGTTTAATGTGACCTCATGAATTTGCAGACTTGTTGTCTTGGCGTCTCATTGTTTTCCATTGCAAAGTGCAGCAGAATAGAGGGCCAGGGTGATAATGTAGTATATACTGTGGAATCATGCCTACCAGTCAGGGACACATTGATATCATATATTGTGTCTGCTGAGGGTTGGTGCCTGAGATGGGTGGGAGTGTATGTGCTCCAACATATTTTTCCTGGAATTGACATACTTATTTCTTCTTTTGTCCCCCGCCATCTGTGCTCTTGTGTCCTTGTGTGCTTTAGCATCATCTGGCGAGGGAGCTGAGGCACTGGCGAGGAGGGATGCTGCAGCCAACGGGACCCAGGAGGCAGAATCCACCAACACCAAGGGGACCAGTGGGTTGGGGGGCGAGCATAGTACCACGGGGGAGGCGACTACCACTGAAGGTAGTGACTCTGACACCTCCTCCGATGGCAGCTCCCTGGTAGTGGCGGACCCTACTGGGCCCACCCATTCTTTGCCAACTTCCGCCACCAACTATTCCATCACCGCTCACCCAGTAGCTCCCCACTGAGTAACCCGTGCCTGCTCAGCCAGGAGGGTGGTGTAGGAAAGTAGCATGGTTTCCCCCACTTTTGGTCTGTTTGTGAGTGTGTGTCAGTGTGTTTTGCCTGTCTCACTGGGATCCTGCTAGCCAAGACCCCAGTGCTCATAGATTGTGGCCTAATGTGTATGCCTGTGTAGTGCCTGTGTCACTGAGGCTGTGCTAACCAGAACCTCTGTGCTTATGCTCTCTCTGCTTTTAAATTTGTCACTGTAGGCCAGTGACTTAATTGACCAATTTCAATTGGCATACTGAACCCCCTCATAAGTCCCTATTATATGGTACCTAGGTACCCAGGGCATTGGGGTTTCTAGGAGATCCATATGGGCTGCAGCATTTCTTTTGCCATCCATAGGGAGCTCAGACAAACCCTTGCACAGGCCTGCCATTGCAGCCTGCGTGAAATAACGCATACGTTATTTCACAGCCGTTTTCACTGCACTTAAGTAACTTATAAGTCACCTATATGTCTAACCTTCACTTGCTGAAGGTTAAGTGCAAAGTTACTAAGTGTGAGGGCACCCTTGCACTAGCAAATGTGCCCCCACATAGTTCAGGGCCATTTCCCCGGACTTTGTGAGTGCGGGGATGCCATTACAAACGTGCGCTACATATAGGTCAATACCTATATGTAGCTTCACAATGGTAACTCCGAATATGGCCATGTAACATGTCTAAGATCATGGAATTGTCCCCCCCATTCCAAATCTGGTACTGGGGAGCCAATTCCATGCATCATGGGGGCTCCACCATGGACCCCCAGTACTGCCAAACCAGCTCTCTGAGGCTTGCACTGCAGCTACAGCTGCTGCCACCTCACAGACAGGGTTCAGCACTCATAGGGTCTGGGCAGCCCAGTCCCAGGAAGGCAAAACAAAGCATTTCCTCTGAGAGCAGGGTGTTACACCCTTCCCCTTTGGAAATAGGTGTTACAGGCTGGGGAGGGGTAGCCTCCCCCAGCCTCTGGAAATGCTTTGAAGGGCACAGATGGTGCCCTACCTGCATAAACCAGTCTACACCGGTTAAGGGACCCCTTGTCCCCTGCTCTGGTGGGAAACTGGACAAAGGGGAGTGACCACTCCCCTGTCCATCACCACCCCAGGGGAGGTGCCCAGACCTCCTCCAGTGTGTCCCAGACTTCAGCCATCTTGCTTTGCAAGGTGTGGGGGCACTCTGGAGGGCTCTGATTGGACAGTGCCAGCAGGTGATGTCAGAGACCCCTTCTGATAGGTCCATACCTGATAAGGTAGCCAGTCCCCCTCTCAGGGCTATTTAGGGTCTCTCCTGTGGGTTCTCTTCAGATTCTGCTTGCAAGTTTCCTTCAGGAATCCTCTGCAACAACTTCAGACTCTTCTGACCTCGGATCAACCGCAACCTGCTCCAAGAAATGCTGTAACTACAACAAAGTGTCCAGAAGAGACACTTTTCTTCAGGAACCTCAGCTCCAAGTCAGCAACTGCAACAGTTTCCACTGTGTGCATGCTCTGGGAACTCCCTGTCTTCATCCTGCACCAGAAGGTCCGAAGATATCTCCCGTGGAGTGACGGAGTCTCTCCCCTGCTCCAAGCAGGCACCTTCCAAGGCGACAACCGGTACCCTGGAACTCCTCTCACAGCGATGAGCATGCTCCTAAGGACACAGAGGGTGGACATCATCGACATAGATTGTCCTGAGCTCCTGCGGACGCAATGTGGAGGAGGTAAGACCTTGCCTTCCCTGAGAGCGGCGGTACCCCTATGTACTCCATCTTCTTTGCCTCCTGAGGCCTCTGTGCACCCTTTGCAAAATTCCTTCATGCACAGCCTGGCCCAGGTCACCAGCACTCCATCCTGCGACTCTCAACTCACTGAGTTCTTCTCCGGCGGACTGGGTCCTTCTTTTGTTGTGCTGCATCAACCGTATTTTGCACCTCCTTTGACCCCAGATCCTGCAGCTTCTGGGGGTGCTGGCTGGCATCCGGATGGCTCTCTAAAGTGCTGAGAGCCCCCTCTTCCTCCTCACACAGAGCTGAGGCCCCCAGGCTCCTCCTGGGTCCATCCAGCGCTCTTTTGACGCAAAAAGCACTTTTGTCTTAGCCAAGGCTTATTAGTGCCTTCCAACACGAAATCTCGTCTGCAACTATCTTCACACGGTGGGACATCTTTTGCATCATGCAGGAACCTGCTGGCATCTTCCTAGGGTGCATTTCTGCAGTCTTCGACTAACCGGGGAGACTTCTTTAGCACCCTCTTCTGGGTTGGCAGGGGCTCCTGTCCTTCCTGGAACTTCTTTCGACTTCTGGACTTGGTCCCCTTCCTTTGGAGGTCTTCAGGTCCAATAATCCAGCAGTTTTACTCCTGCTTTTCTGGGCTTTGGGGTGGGGTAATTTACTTACCTTTACTGTATTCTTACTCTCCCAGTGATTCTGCACACATAAACTTGTCTAGGGGGGAATTTGTGATTCACATTCCACTTTCTTAGTATATGGTTTGTGTTGCCCCTAGACCTATTCTCTCCCATTGCATTCTATAGGATTTCCAACTGTTTGCATTGTTCTATGACTATTTACTTGTCTAGTTTTGGTGTCTAGTATATATATTGTGTATAATACCTACCTCCAGAAGGAGTATTGTCTCTAATTTATTTTTGGTACTGTGTCACCCAAATAAAAACCCTCCTGCTGCACCTAGAAAGCTATTCCTCTCCTGTGTTGACCTGTTGGAACCCATTGGCCCACCCTGTCTTATCCTTAAATGTTCCCTTTGCCTCACCAAGTCTTCTCCTTCCTCTTCAAAGTCCTCCCCAGTCCGCCCTTCCCATTCCCGTGCCCCTTCCTCAGGGAGGAAGAAGCCTCGTGTTGACCCTGGTCCCTCTGCCATCCCCCAGTCCAAGCCCACTCCTCCTCCTTCCAAAGGGCAAGCTCAAACCCTCTCCACCGCCCAAGACCTCCCCCTTCCAAACCTGAGTCCCCACACCCACCACCCCCTGCACCTGATCCCTGAGGTACCTGGCTGCCCCATTGATGCCCCTTTTTCAGTGGAGGATTTTTCCATCGTAGGTTTCAAGTCTGGCCTATATTTGGCCTTCTGGGACTTGAATTTGGATTGGCCTATGCCCTTGTTTGGACAGACCTGTTGGTGCAATATTGTCCTGTTGTGCAGCGTTTCACTGTCGGGGAGTAGTATACACAGGTGTGTGCACTGGTTCTCATATATGTTTGCATGTGTCGGGTAAGTACATTTTGGTATGGCTTGGGGAGGTGGGAGGCGGTGGGAGTTTGTTGCCATGTGGGTGGGGTGGGTGGGTGTGTAATCGTGCCCTTTCCTCCCATGTTTGCTAGGCTGCGGTACTTACCGTCGTCTGCGGTCACGGTTCTGGAGAAATATGGCAATGAGAAGCACTGGCATTATGTCCAGCTCTCGTTCCATGTCGGCATTGGCGTGTTCTGTGGGCCTCCGGTGAGTGTTTCTCTTTATAGAGTTTGTTTCTGCTGGCCTGAAGATGGTCTCCGCCGTCGTCTGGGGTGCTCCCAAAATGGCGGTGAGTGGATAGGCCACTGGCTGTTTCTCATGTGCTTCATTATTTGGAGATCTGGACCACCACCCTGTTGGCGGTAGTTACCGCCGACGGTGTGGTGTTTACCGCCAGGTTCAAAATGACCACCTAAGTCTTAGGGAAACTTGGGTCACAAGAAAAAAGTTGAAGAAGGCCAAACGTTCATTTGACTTTTCCCTGTCACTCGTCTGACACAACGCAGTAAGAGCATCGACGCTCTAGGCCTCTGTCTGTGGAGCCTACTTCTGGGTTGGGTCTGTGCCTCCCTGAGTTTCCGGGAGCCAGAGCCACCCCTGCCCAGCTGAGAGATTTTTACGAGGTCATGCGCCTCATCTTTGGGCAAGCTGAACACCCTGTGGCGCCTTTGGCCCTGTGGGGTGAGAAGGGGGTTCCGTGCCTGCAGCTTTGGCCCCGGGTATTGAGGGCCCATCCGAACCGTTACCGGATCCTTGCAGAGAACTGATTCACATTTGCATTAACAATTTGATTTAGATTTTGCTGGGGAACAGCCATTTGTTGTTTAGTCATCAGGGTTTACAGCATTTGCATCTGCTGTCCTTGGGACACATTTACATTCTGCATTTTGGTTCTTTGAACGCTCTGAACTTGATCCTGATTATTGCCTTGTTCTTGAGCAGCTCCATTCTGTACCTGTTTATTCACATTATTAAAGGGACACTCCCTTCTCCAGAGGTCCAAATATCTGCATGCATAACACTGGTTAATTCTCTTCAAAGCCTGGACATCAACAACACCAGTCTGATCTGCTTGAACACCATGTCCTCTATCTCTAGGCTGGATAACATTAGTTCCCTGCTGTCATGCCAACGCGATCTTCCCCGGCGCTGGTAAAGACATCAATGCTCCCAACTTCCATTGGGATAACAATCGACGTCGACCCAATCCTTATTCCCGACGACCCAGAGCCAGAATGGCATCGCTCAATGCTAGATCTGTCTTCGATGGTGTCTACTCACCCCAGATTGGATCATGACCCTTTTTACTATGTCTACGGTACGGAGAAGGTTTGGAGAGGTTGTTGGACCCTCTAGAATACCAGCTAGAGAATTCTGAATCTGACTGGGCACAGGAATTGGGCGAGGCTAGTGGTCTGGATACTTCTCCAGATGCTGGCATGCCTTCTTCCCCTACCATGGCTATGGAGGAGGGAGCTTCATATTCCATGGTGGTCAGTAGGGTGGCTAAAGTCCTCGCCCTCGAGCTTCCTTCTGTGGCGGTCAGGACTAACCTCCTGACTGAGGTGCTCCAGCCTGGGGCTTCCACCTCAGAACACCTCTTAATGAAGCCCTCATGGATGTCCTACTGGGTACCTGGTCCAGACCCAGCACAGGGGCTCCTGTGAATAGGATAATCACCGCCGCCATCGGCCTACGCCGAACTACCTTAAATTCCTGTCCCACCACCCTATGCCTGAGAGCTGTGTCCTCCAGGCTTCTTCCTCCACCCCTCCAGATCGGGAATCACAAAGACTGCATCAGCTTGGGAAGAAGATATTTTCTTCCTCCAGTCTGGCATTGTGGTCCGTGAACACCGCATGCCTGTTGGGCCACTACACCCATTCCTTATGGGATACGGTTGAGCAGGTGCTTGTGCCCGGGCCATTATCTCCCAAGCCGTTGTTGATGGGAGGTGTAGGAAAGTACCCTCTTTTTGGGATGGTCAGCCCCACTTTTTGCCTGATATCAGTGTGTTTTGACTGTGTTTACTGGAATTCTGCTAACCAGGACTCCATTAACTGTGCTCTCACCCTCTAGATTTGGTTGTCCCAAACTTTTTACACCCCACAATTGGCATAGTAGTGCTCCCATAAAGGTCCCTAGTATATGGTACCTAGGTACCCAGGGTGTTGGGGCACCGGGGGTTCCCCATGACCTGCAACATATATTATGCCACCCATGGGAGCCCATGCAAAGTGTGTCTGTAGCCCTGCCATTGCAGCCTGTATGAAAGGGTGCATGCACTCTTTTCACTACTGGTCACTGCACCAGGTCACTGTAAGTCACCCCTATGGCAGACCCTCCTAACCCAGAGGGCAGGGTGCAAGTACCTGTGCATGAGCAGAGGTGCCCCAACGAACTCCAGCACAATTTTCCTGGACTTCGTGAGTGCAGGGAAGCCATTTTACCCATGTACTGAACGGAAGTCACTACCTATATCCAGCTACATAAAGGTAACTCTGAACCTGGGCATATTTAGTATCAAACATGCAACAATCATACCCCAATACTAATGCCAGGATTGGTTGTATGATTCTATGCACTCTGGGGGCTCCTTAGAGAACCCCCAGCTTTGCTCCAACCAGTTTTCAAGGTTTTCCTGGGCAGCCCATGTGGCTGCCATCCTACAGACTAGTTTCTGCCCTCCTGCTGCCTGAACAGCTCAAGCCCAGGAAGGCAGAACAAAGGATTTCCTTTGGGAGAAGGAGGCAACACACTCTTCCTTTGGAAATAGGCGTTACAAGGCCTGGGAGGGGTAGCCTCCCTAAGCTACTGGTTTGCTTTGAAGGGCACATTTGGTGCCCTCTGGGCATTAACCAGTCTGCACCTCCAGTCCCTGCTCTGGCACGAAATTGGACAATGGAAAGGGGAGTGACCACTCCCCTGTCCATCACCACTCCAGGGGTGGTGCTCAGAGCTACTCCAGGTGGCCACTTGATTCTGCCATCTGGAATCCAGGGTGGGCAGAGCCGTCTGGGGGCATCTGAGTGGCCAGGTCAGGCAGGTGATGTCACAGCCCCCTCCTGATAGGTGGTCACCTTGCTAGGTGACCAATCTCCTTCCAAGGCTATTTAGTTTCTCCCTCTTGGGTGGATCATCAGATTCAACATGCAATGAAATGTTTACTTTGACTTCTAGCCATTGGAACTGCACCCAGACTTCACAGGAACCCACAATCTGCAACTCCAGCGATGACTTCGCTCTGCAACATTGTTTCTCCAGCTCCTTCCAGCAACTTCAATATTTCCCAGGCTGTGCATCCTCTAAGGACGGCAATCTTCAGTCTGCACCAAGAAGTGGGAAGGAATCTCCTTTTGCGTGAAGGTGTCACTCCCCTGCATCTGCAGGCACCTACTGCAACGAAGACCGGCTGTGTGGGTCCTCTCTCCTGAAACTCTGCATTGATCCCACAACACACGTGATGGTCCGGAGTGGTCCCCTCTTCCAGCTGTCCAACTTTGGAGGTGGTGAGTCTTTGCCTTTCCTTGCAGGACAGTACCTCTGTGCACTGTGACTCTTAAAGCTACCAAGGCTTGTTGGCTCTTCCTGTGAGGGATCTTCAGGAGTGTTGCCCCGGCCTCCAGCACTCTTCCCTGCAACGTGCGGTCTCCTGCCTGCTGCTCCAGCGACGTGGTACTCCTTTCCAGGTGTGCTGAGTGGACCTCACTGCAACTCCAGTGCCTGCTGCCTGTGAGTTGCCTGTGGGGGCCGCATCCACAACATCTTAATCTCCTAACTGCGAGGGGATGCCCCTCCTTGGGTTGAGTCCTCTCAGATCTTCCTGGTCTCTGGCAGCTCTGTAGATCTTCTGCAACTTTTGCGTTTGCCAAGACTTGTTGGTGGTTTTTCCACACCACTGATGGACTGCAACTCTTCTTCCGACGTGGGACATCGACTGCATCACTTCTGGAACTCTTCCTCTGCCCCACTGCTGCAGTCTTCACCGTCGACTTGGTCCTGTATCTTCAGAAGGGTAGTGTAAGGAAATGCCTCCTTGGCATGGTTACCCCATATCTTTTTGCCTTTGCTGATGCTAAGTTATGATTTGAAAGTGTGCTGGGACCCTGCTAACCAGGCCCCAGCACCAGTGTCTTTTCCCTAAACTTTACTTTTGTCTCCACAATTGGCACAACCCTGGCACTCAGGTAAGTCCCTTGTAACTGGTACCCCTGGTACCAAGTGCCCTAATGCCAGGGAAGGTCTCTAAGGGCTGCAGCATGTCTTATGCCACCCTAGGGACCCCTCACTCAGCACATGCACACTGCCTCACAGCTTGTGTGTGCTGGTGGGGAGAAAATGACTAAGTCGACATGGCATTCCCCTTAGAGTGCCATGCCAACCTCACACTGCCTGTGGCATAGGTAAGTCACCCCTCTAGCAGGCCTTACGGCCCTAAGGCAGGGTGCACTATACCCCAGGTGAGGGCATATGTGTATGAGCACTATGCCCCTACAGTGTCTAAGCAAAACCTTAGACATTGTAAGTGCAGGGTAGCCATAAGTGTATAGGGTCTGGGAGTTTGTCAAACACAAACTCCACAGTTCCATAATGGCTACACTGAAAACTGTGAAGTTTGGTATCAACCTTCTCAGCACAATAAATGCACAATGATGCCAGTGTGCAATTTATTGTAAAATACACCCAAAGGGCATCTTAGAGATGCCCCCTGAAAACATACCGGACTTCTAGTGTAGGGTGACCCGTTCCTGCCAGCCTGCCACACACCAGACGTTTTGCTGGCCACATGGGGAAAGTGCCTTTGTCACTCTGTGGCCAGGAACAAAGGATGTACTGGGTGGAGATGCTTCTCACCTCCCCCTGCAGGAACTGTAACACCTGGCGGTGAGCCTCAAAGGCTCACCCCTTTTGTTACAGTGCCCCAGGGCACCCCAGCTAGTGGAGATGCCCGCCTCTCCAGCCACTGCCCCAACTTTTGGCGGCAAGGCTGGAGGAGATAATGAGAAAAACAAGGAGGAGTCACCGACCAGTCAGGACAGCCCCTAAGGTGTCCTGAGCTGAGGTGACCCCTGCCTTGAGAAATCCTCCATCTTGAGTTTGGAGGATTCCCACAATAGGATTAGGGATGTGCCCCCCTCCCCACAGGGAGGAGGCACAAAGAGGGTGTAGCCACCCTCAAGGACAGTAGCCATTGGCTACTGCCCTCCCAGACCTAAACACACCCCTAAATTCAGTATTTAGGGGCTCCCAAGATCCCAGGAAATCAAATTCCTGCAACCTGAAGAAAGAAGAAGGACTGCTGACCTACTAGCCTGCAGAGAAGGAGGAAGACGACAACTGATTTGGCCCCAGCCCTACCGGCCTGTCTCCAACTTCGAAAACCTGCTCCAGCGACGCATCCGACAGGGACTAGCGACCTCTGAAGCCTCAGAGGACTGCCCTGGACTACAGGACCAAGAAACTCCCGTGAACAGCGGCCCTGTTCAAAACCTGCAACTTCTTTGCAACAAAGAAGCATCTTCCAAAGACTTCACGTTTCCCGCCGGAAGCGTGAGACTTCACACTCTGCACCCCATTCCCCCGGCTCGACCTGCAGAAAACTAACACTTCACGGAGGACTCCCCGGCGACTGCGAGCCCGTGAGTAACCAGAGACGACCCCCCTGAGCCCCCACAGCGACGCCTGCAGAGAGAATCCAGAGGCTCCCGCTGACCGCGACTGCCTGTAACAAGGGACCGATGCCTGGAACCAACACTGCACCCGCTGCCCCCAGGACGTCAAGGAACCGAACTTCAGTGCAAGAGCGACCCCCAGACGACCCTCTGCCTAGCTCAGGTGGTGGCTGTCCCGAGAAGCCCACCTTGGGCCTGCCTGCAACGCTAGAGTGACCCCCGGGTCCCTCAATTGTTTTCAATCTAAAACCCGACGCCTGCTTTGCTGACTGCACCCAGCTGCCCCTGTGCCGCTGAGGGTGTCCTTTGTGTGCCTTCTCGTGTGTTCTACAAAACCCCTCTGGTCTGCCCCTGAGGATGCAAGTACTTACCTGCTGGCAGACTGGAACCAGAGCACCCCTGTTCTCCATAGGCGCCTATGTGTTTTGGGCACATCTTTGACCTCTGCACCTGACCGGCCCTGAGTTGCTGGTGTGGTAACTTTGAGGTTGCCTTGAACCCCCAACGGTGGGCTGCCTATGCCCCATACTTCAGACTTGTAAGTGTTTTACTTACCTTCAAAACTAACCTTTACTTACCTCCCCCAGGGACTGTTGATTTTTGCACTGTGTCCACTTTGAAAATAGCTTATTGCCATTTTTACAAAGACTGTGATATTGCTTTCATTCAAAGTTCCTAAAGTATCTAATTGAAGTACCTTACATTTAAAGTATTAGCTGTAAATCTTAAACCTGTGGTTCTTAAAATAAACTAAGAAAAAATATTTTTCAATATAAAAACCTATTGGCCTGGAGTAAGTCTTTGAGTGTGTGTTCCTCATTTATTGCCTGTGTGTGTTCAACAAATGCTTAACACTACCCTCCGATAAGCCTACCGCTCGACCACACTACCACAAAATAGACCATTAGAATTATCTACTTTTGCCACTATCTTACCTCTAAGGGGAACCCTTGGACTCTGTGCACACTATTTCTTACTTTGAAATAGTATATGCAGAGCCAACTTCCTACAGGTAGGTAGTGGCTCCTGCCCCAACCAGACACTCCAACTGGAACTGAACTTGGTCTCCTTCATTTGCAAGTCCTCTTCTGTCTGTATTCACCTTCTGTTTCTTGCAGTCTTCCTTGGATCTTGGACAGTCCTTTTTCAAAGTTTCTCTGTGGGACTGGGAATGAAACAGGTACTTACCTCTTCTCTCCTGGTCACTGGGGGCACTCTGGTACTTAACTTTTGGGGTTCCTAGTTCCTCCAACTCCCCTCTACAGATTCCACTTACCTGGGTGGTGGTCCATCATTCGCATTCCGTTCTTTTAGCATATGGTTTGGGCTCCCCATATGTTCACTATTGCCTATTGTTATTGCACTGCTTTCCATTGTGTTTTATGCTCATTCCTGACAACTAAGGTGCACTTAATAGTGTGTTTACACACCTCCTAATAAAGTATTGCCAATATAGTATTTTAGTATTTGTGTCACTAAAATAAAGTACCTTTATTTTTGTAACACTGTGTGATTCTTTCATGTGTGTAACTGCTGTTTGACTATCAGTGGTATTGCATGAGCTTTGCACGTCTCCCAGATAAGCCTTGGCTGCTAATCCACAGCTATCTCTAGAGAGCTTGGCTTCCTAGACACTGACTACACCTCACTAATAGGGGATACATGGACCTGGCATTGGGTGATAACACCATAGGTGCTCACCACACACCAGGCCACCTTCTTACAGGAAGGATGCCGCCAAGTTCAAATTACGTTGTGGGCTGGACACAAACAACTCACTAGGCAGATAAGTTGCGTCGACGGTGGCCGTACAGCACCATGCCTGGTTGAGGATGTCTGGCTTTTCGTGGGTTGTCCAACAGTCTCAGATGGACATGCCTTTCGATGGCACCCGTCTCTTCGCAGACAAAGCGGACTCAGCACTCAAGCATTTCAAGTAGTCCCAGCAACAGCTCAGCCCCTTGGCCTTGCAGCAGCCCCCTCACCCAGCACAGTCTGCTTTTCGCCCCTTTCATGCACACAGTAGGGGCTCCCTCTCGCGTCCCGTCCCTGCCACCCACCAAGCTGCACATGCTACACAGCCTCTCTATGGTCGTGGATGCGGAATCCCACGGACTCGTGGATCAGGGAGCCAGAGGTCTCCCCCGTCCACCCTCTCCCCTGCTGCAGCTGCCAAACCCTCTTAGTCATTCGCAACACCCCGGACCAGTTGGAGGCAGGATCCTCCATCACCTGCCCCACTGGGAATCCATCACGACGGACAGGTGGGTTTTGCAAACATCACAAAACAAATAGTCCGAAGCAGCTACTCCCTCCCCTTCGAGACTAAACCTCTGCCTATGCCACTGTCTTACAACTGTGTACCGGAGGATCATTTGGCACTTCTCCGTGAGGCAGTCGCACCTTTTTTGGTGAAGGGAAACATAGAGAGACTCCCTGCGCCAGATGTAGATTGTGTTTGTTATTCCTGCTACTTTCTGGTGCCCAAGAAGGACAAGTGACTTTGCCCTTTCCTAGACCAACAGGCCTTAAATCTCTTCCTCAGGGAGGAGAAGTTCAAAATGCTTACCATGGCTCAGGTCCTGTCTGCCCTGGACACTGGAGATTGGATGGTAGCGTTGGAATGCAGGGCGTCTACTTCCACATACCTGCCCTGCCTGCCCACAGAGGGTATTTGCAATTCATGGTAGATCACAGGCACTTTCAATTTTAGGGGTTACAGTCTTTCCCTACCTCGATGATTGGCCTTTGAAGATGAGCACGCTCCAGACTGTTGTCTCCCACCTTCAGACTAAAGCGAACTTTCTACATTCACTGGGGTTCACTATAAACATGCCAAAGTCACGTAACTCCCTCTAAGATGCTCCCCTTCATCGGAGCTGTTCTGGACACAGTACAGTTTCTGGCTTATCCTTCCAAAAAGCGAGTCCAGGATATTCAGGCTATGATACTAATGTTTCAGTCTCTATCCTGGATTTCGGTGAGACTGACTCTGAGCCTCCTGCATCCTGCTAGTAACACATGCCAGATGGCATATGCGGGCTCTGCAGTGGTACCTGAAGTTCCAGTGGGTGCAGCATCAGGGGAACCACTCTCACATGGTCCAGATCTCAGAGGGAATGGCACTAGATCTGCAGTGGTAGCTTTTGAATCAAGATTGAGTCAAAGGCAAATCCCTCCCTTCCCCAGCCAGTTCTCACAATAGTGACAGATGAGTCAATCCTGCGATGGGGCGGCCACACGGGAGAGGCGGAGATCAGAGGTCTCTGACGGAGTCCGGACTTCACATCAATCTTTTGGAGCTCCAAGAGATCAGGCTTGCATTGAAAGCATTCCTTCCCTCTCTCAAAGGGAAAGTGGTGCAATAGTTCAGGGACAATATAACCGCCATGTGGTACTGCAGCTATCAGGGCGGAGTGGGGTGGTGGACCCCTTGTCAAGAGGCTCTGCGCCTCTGGACATGGCTGGAACACCAGGGCACAACCCTGGTGGTTCAACATCTGGCGGACTCTCTGAATGCCAGAGCAGACAAACTCAGCTGTCGATGCATAGCCGATCACAAATGGCATCTCCATCCGGAGGTGGTGCAATGTCTCTTTCAGCAGTGGGGACAGCCTTGGTTAGATCTGTTCGCCTCCGCAGAGAACGCGCAATGTCAGCTGTTTTGCACGTTGGAGTTTCTAAGCCGGCACTCGCTTGGCAATGCTTTTCGTCTCAAGAGGAACTCGGGTCTCCTTTACGCCTTCCCACTTCTGCCAGGAGTTCCGAAGATGATCAAGAGTAAGCGGGCCCAAGTAATCCTTGTGGCTCTAAACTGGGCATGAAGAGTATGGTATCGCGAGCTCCTGAGCATGGCCACGGTTCCTCCGATCAGACTGACCCTTTGGGAGGATCTTCTGTCATAGCAGCAGGGGACGGTTCTCCACCTGAACCTGTCCAGTCTCCGCCTTGTTGTGTAGAGATTGAGCGGCAGCAGTTGACAGCTTTCGACCTTCGCCCAAAGCCTGTAATGTCATCTTGGCATCTCTCCACCAAAACAGTATACACCTGTCGTTGGCACAAATTTGTGGCATGGTATATCGACAAGTCTGATTCCCTTACTGCACCTCTGTCTGAGATTCTACTGTTTATCCTCTCTGTTGCCCAGCAGGGCTCTGCTTTGGGCATCCTGAAAGGCTACTTTTCTGCCATCTCGGCCTTTCTCAGATTGACAGGGACTCACCCATTTGTTCCCACCTACCTCATTCATAATGCCCCTGTCAGATTTGAACCTTGTCCTTACCTACCTTGTGTGCCCCCTTTGAGCCACTCCATAATTGTCCCTTGTGTCTCCTCACTCAAAAAACTGCTTTCCTGATTGCCGTCACCTCTGCTCGCAGAGTGAGAGCTTTAAGCTCTTTCTTCTAAGCCAACATTTTGTATCTGTTTATCCTGACAAAGTGGTGCTTCGTACCAGGGCCTCATTCCTTCCTAAGGTTGTATGCCTTTTCATGTAGGCCAATCCATCTCTTTGCCTACTTTTTACTCACCCCACATCCCTCTCAGGAAGAGGAGAGACTCCACCATCTGGATCCAAAATGAGCATTGGCATTCTACTTCAATCGTACCAAAGATTTCAGGGTGGACGATCAACTCTTTGTAGGATATGTTGATGCGAAGAAAGGGCGGGCAGTGCAAAAGTGAACCATCTCACAATGGGTGGTGCTCTGCATCAAAATGTGCTACGCTTTGGCAATGAAGCAACCCCCTGAAGGCTACTGTGCTCACTCCACCAGAGCAACTCCTGCCAACACAGCATTAGCATGCGGAGTTCCTGTCCTGGGCAGGCAGCAACGTGCGCATCCCTCCACATTTTCACAAAACATTACTGCCTGGACAGTCATGTATGCAGAGACGGCTACTTTGGCCGCTCGGACCTGCAGGACTTTCTAGTATGATCTTGGTTTGAAGCCCACCGTCCAGGATGGTATTGCTTGGGGATCTATTATTAGGTAAGAAATCTGAAACTAGAGGTATCTATCAGATGAACAAGTTACATACCTTCGGTAATGATTTTTCTGGTAGAGACATATTCTAGTTACAGATTCCTTACAGACCCGCCGGTCCTCCCAGCACTACGAACTGGTATCTAGGGACTCCCTTTTCAAGGCCCTAGTTCTGGTGCACCATGCTCAGTATTCTTCATGGCTCCACGCTACTGGCATGGAAAGTCGTGAAAAGAAACTGATGTCCACGTGCGGGGGTGGGGCCTATATACGACCACAACATCATCATGGTGACTATAACGCCAATGATGGACTCGGAGTCGACCAATGTCACCTGACGGCGTGCAAGGGTACTGCTTGAAGAAAAATCTCCGGATTCAGTCTGACACCTGGGGAAATTCTAAGGTAAGGAATTTACAACTAGAATATGGGGGTCATTCCAACCCTGGCGGTCGGTGATAAAGCGGCGGCCAACCCGCCAACAGGCAGGCGGTAAAAAAAAAAGGAATTCTGACCCTGGCGGGAACCGCCAACACAACCCGCCACTTTAACACTCCGACCGCCACGGCGGGACAGACAAACAGCACGGCGGCCACCGCCAACAGGCAGGCGGCAGACAATGTACTGCCCACCCTATCACAACTCACCAATCTGCCACCTTTTCCGGGGCGGGAGCCCTGCCGATAAAAACACGGCGGAAATAGCCTACGAACGGGAAAACGCTCACATATACACACTCCATGAGGAACCTGGACAGCATGGAACCCGAATTAAACATCCTACCAGCTATTGTCTACCTGCTCATCTACCACGAGTACGAAACGCCGGCGCAGACGACAACGGTGAGTACTGCACCTACGACACAGGGGAGGGGGAGGAGGAAAGATTACGTGCACACACATACGCCATACACCCCCACCCCCCCACCCCCCCAACTATCTACACACCAATGCAGAGCAACAACTCAGAGGTTCATTGAAGTGATGGAAAATCATCTATTTTAAATATTAAAACAAACAAATGAACAGTGCTAAATCTAAATACATAGGCAAGAAGTCCAGCTCATTTCGTTAAAGTTCCACAGTCCGTGGGCCAATGTCCACAAACACATGGGCAAAGCCCACACAGGAGACCAGATACCGTTGGAGAGAACACTGCTGGGGCATCAGATGATAAAACTACAGGCACCTCAGGGGGAAGGGAAGGGGGGGCACCTCAGCCACAGGAGTCCACGACGCCAGATCCACGAGGGGCCTCCATGGCCACTGTGCCATCCTGGGGAGTGCAAAGCCACAGTCTCACAAGTCTCTACAGTGGGTGGATTGCCCACTGTGCCATCCTGGGGAGTGCAAAGCCACAGTCTCACAAGTCTCTACAGTGGGTGGATTGCCCACTGTGCCATCCTGGGGAGTGCAAAGCCACAGTCTCACAAGTCTCTACAGTGGGTGGATTGCCCACTGTGCCATCCTGGGGAGTGCAAAGCCACAGTCTCACAAGTCTCTACAGTGGGTGGCTTGCCCACTGTGCCATCCTGGGGAGTTCAAAGCCACAGGCCATCAGATGGATAACCGACTCCACTGGTATTGGAGGAGGCAGGGTGTTCAGAGTGCAGCGTGAACACCAGCTCGACACAGAACCGGCACTGTCAATGGGCCAGCGGTGCTTGAGACGGCGGGGCCCAGCGGACCGGTGCTTGACAGGAATGGCCCAGCAGAGCGGTGCTTGAGACGGCAGGGCCCAGCGGAGCGGTGCTTGACAGGAAGGGCCCAGCGGAGCGGTGCTTGACAGGAAGGGCCCAGCGGAGCGGTGCTTGAGACGGCGGGCCCAGCGGAGCGGTGCTTGAGACGGTGGGGCCCAGCGGAGCGGTGCTTGACAGGAAGGGCCCAGCGGAGCGGTGCTTGAGACGGCGGGGCCCAGCGGAGCGGTGCTAGAGTTGAAGGGCCCAGCGGAGCGGTGCTTGAGATGAAGGGCCCAGCGGAGTGGTGCTTGACAGGAAGGGCCCAGCGGAGCGGTGCTTGACAGGAAGGGCCCAGCGGAGCGGTGCTTGAGACGGCGGGGCCCAGCGGAGCGGTGCTTGACAGGAAGGGCCCAGCGGAGCGGTGCTTGAGACGGCGGGGCCCAGCGGAGCGGTGCTTGACAGGAAGGGCCCAGCGGAGCGGTGCTTGAAACGGCGGGGCCCAGCGGAGCGGTGCTTGACAGGAAGGGCCCAGCGGACCGGTGCTTGAGATGGCGGGGCCCAGCGGAGCGGTGCTTGAGATGGCGGGGCCCAGCGGAGCGGTGCTAGAGTTGAAGGGCCCAGCGGAGTGGTGCTTGACAGGAAGGGCCCAGCGGAGCGGTGCTTGACAGGAAGGGCCCAGCGGAGCGGTGCTTGAGACGGCGGGGCCCAGCGGAGCGGTGCTTGACAGGAAGGGCCCAGCGGAGCGGTGCTTGACAGGAAGGGCCCAGCGGAGCGGTGCTTGACAGGAAGGGCCCAGCGGAGCGGTGCTTGAGACGGCGGGGCCCAGCAGAGCGGTGCTAGAGTTGAAGGGCCCAGCTGAGCGGTGCTGGAGATGAAGGGCCCAGCGGAGCGGTGCTTGACAGGAAGGGCCCAGCGGAGCGGTGCTTGAGATGAAGGGCCCAGCGGAGCGGTGCTTGACAGGAAGGGCCCAGTGGAGCGGTGCTCTTCACGGCGGGGCCCTCTTCAGCGGTGCTCTTCACGGCGGGGCCCTCTTCAGCAGTGCTCTTCACGGCGGGGCCCTCTTCAGCGGTGCTCTTCACGGCGGGGCCCTCTTCAGCGGTGCCTGTCTTGGCGGGGCCCACTTCAGCGGTGCTCTTCACAGCGGGGCCCTCTTCAGCGGTGCCTGTCTTGGCGGGGCCCACTTCAGCGGTGCCTGTCTTGGCGGAGCCCACTTCAGCGGTGCTCTTCACGGCAGGGCCCTCTTCAGCGGTGCCTGTCTTGGCGGGGCCCACTTCAGCGGTGCCTGTCTTGGCGGGGCCAACTTCAGCGGTGCTCTTCACGGCGGGGCACTCTTCAGCGTTGCCTGTCTTGGCGGGGCACTCTTCAGCGGTGCCTGTCTTGGCGGGGCCCACTTCAGCGGTGCCTGTCTTGGCGGGGCCCACTTCAGCGGTGCTCTTCACGGCGGGGCCCTCTTCAGCGGTGCTCTTCACGGCGGGGCCCTCTTCAGCGGTGCCTGTCTTGGCGGGGCCCACTTCAGCGGTGCCTGTCTTGGCGGGACCCACTTCAGCGGTGCTCTTCACGGCGGGCCCTCTTCAACGGTGCCTGTCTTGGCGGGGCCCACTTCAGCGGTGCTCTTCACGGCGGGGCCCTCTTCAGCGGTGCTGTTCACGGCGGGCCCTCTTCAGCGGTGCCTGTCTTGGCGGGGCCCTCTTCAGCGGTGCCTGTCTTGGCGGGGCCCTCTTCAGCGGTGGCTGTCTTGGCGGGGCCCTCTTCAGCAGTGGCTGTCTTGGTGGGCCCTGTTCAGCGGTGCTTGTCCTGTCTTTCAAGGGAGCCAGACCTGGCCAGGACTCCCCGCCTAGTCGCCCTCCGACCGTGCGGTTGCTGGCCCCTCCTGTGATGGAGTCCTGGGCCCGTGGGTGTCCTCCGTCACACCCGGTATGGGGCTGGTGGGGCCCTCCTGGTCCGCGCGCCTGCTGGCTGACTTCTCCACCCTGCTGCCCTTGCCCTCCTTCGATGAAGCTCTCTGGCCCTTGCCTCCCCTTGATGTTGTGGCTGGTGACAGGCCACGACTACGCTCCTTGGTGGCAGCCGTCTCAGCCTTCTCGCGCCGGCCCTTTGTTTTTCGGGTTCTCTTCCCAGGGGGTGGGCTGGCTGTCCCCTTGCTGCTGGCCGATGTATCTGCACTCGGGAAAGGTGGACTCCAAAACCCGTGCACAATGGTCGCCCTCGATGCAGGGCTGGTGGTGGCTGAGGTGCTCTTAGGACTCTTACCAGATGGAGGGGGTGGGTCAGGTGATGCAAAGAGGTCAACTTTGGAGAGGAAAAGTTTTTTAGGAGCAATGGGAAGGGTAGGTGCAGTGGGTATGAGAGTGGAGGAAGACGATGTGGTTGTAGGAGAGTCAAGTGTGCTGTCTTTGGGTGCAGGTGCTTGTGACGGAGGCTATGGTGAGGTGGATGGCTGTTGGGTGGGTGGCTGCCTGCGTTTGTGTGTTTTGGAAGAGGGGGTGACAGACACACTGGGAGAGGACACAGGGGACGTGTAAATGGCAGTGGGGGTGGTGACTGCACGTGTGCGGACTGTACTGGAGGGTGTGCTGGTGATGGAAGTACTGGCTGATGGTGGTGTGCATGCAGGTGTGAGTGGAGACGTCACAGGGAGGGAGGAGGGAGACGAGGAGGAGGGGGACACAGAGGTGGTAGTGACTGTTGCCATGTCTGCATCTGGATGTTGTTTGTGTGAATGCTTGTGGGATCTGTGGTGCTTATGTCTGGATGAGCTGCCCTTGGGTGTTGAGGTGTGTGCAGGCTGGTCTGATGGTGTGGATGGGATAGGCAGATGAACAGGAGACTGGGACTGGGTGGAGGCAGTTAGAAGAGGGAGGCTGGAAACCGGGACAATGGCTGCCGTCAGTGCTGAGGCCAGAGCATTGAACGATCGTTGATGGGCAGCCTGACCCGAATGAATGCCCTCCAGGTATGCATTGCTCCGATGCACCTCCCTTTCTACACCCTGGATGGCATTCAAGAGGGTAGACTGCCCAACAATGAGTGTCCTGAGGAGGTCAATGACCTCCTCACTGAGGGCAGCAGGGGTAACTGGGGCAGGGCCTGAGGTGCCTGGGGCGAAGGAGATGCCCGCCTTCCTGGGCGAGCGGGCACGGAGCGAAGGCCGAGGGGCTGCTGGGAGGGCGGGGCTGGTGCGCTGGGTGGCGGCTGTACCTGTTGTGGCGGTGGGCACGGATGTTGCCGCCACCGCAAGGGAGCTCCCTTCTGAGGACGTGTCAGTGTCGCTGACGTCTCCACGGGTCCCCGTTGTGGAGCTCCCCTCGCCCTCCGTCTCACTGGTGAACTCGGTGTCTGTAGCATGGCCCTCCGGGGCCATGTGAGTTGCAGCTCCCTCGTGCTCCGATGGCAATTCTCTTCCGCCTGATGATGCTAATGCACACATGCACAGGACGATAAAGAAAATGGGTGGGGGGAGAAATAAAGACAGGTTGAGTGCATGCATTGGCAACACGTTGGCGGAGAGGACAGACACAGAAGCCCCCTGCGCTACGCCGCGCAATCGGGGTACACTACTCAGTACTTGTGACTAGGCCTACAGGTCTATGGACAACAAATGCACACATGGGTGATGCAGGACCATGGATAGCTCGACTTGGCACCCTACAGAGGTGGGGGGCGGGGGCACAGGGCCATGCCTAAAGGAGGGGACTAGCCTACAGAAAGCGCCCTGGCCAAAAGTCACCCACAGCCCTCCTCCCCAACCCAGACACCTCCACTGCGCGCAAAGATAGCAGAATGTGCTGATACTCACCCCCTTGTGTCTGCTGTGATGTCCTCACGCGCCCATCCAAATCGGGGTAGGCCACCGCCAGGATTCGGGACATCAGGGGGGTCAATTGGCGGCTGGCACCCCTCCTACGTTGGGAGGCCATCCCCAGCAGAGACTCGGCGGTCTTCCTGGTCCCGCGGCGGATGTCCTCCCACCTCTTTCGGCAGTGGGTGCCCTGTCTGTTGTGGACCCCCAGGGCCTGGACGTCCTTGGCGATGGCACGCCAAATGTCAATCTTCTGATGGGCGCTGACCTATGTGACATGTACAGGGTGGGAAACGAAATATCATCACTTTTCTGCATGGTAGATGTGAGTGGCCCCCCCTCCCCAACCTTGGCATGTGGCACATGCTCTCATCTGTCGTGCGTTGCACTCCTCATTCGCTCCCCTCCCCACCATCTTACATACACCCCACTCAACACAGGCATAGCCCATTCAAAGTGCACCCAGTGTACTCACCTGTTGGTCTGGAGGACCGTAGAGTAGCGCATACTGGGGGAGGACCCCATCAACAAGTTTCTCCAACTCTTCTGAAGTGAAAGCAGGGGCCCTTTCCCCAGTCGCAGCCGCCATAGTATCTCCCAGACCGAGGTCACAGCAGCACTTGCAGTATAGGTCCTCTCCTGTGGATGATCAGGTCTCGAGTGATTAAGCGGCAAGAAAATGGCGGTCACGCCCGCGGCGGTACCGCGACCGCCGGCGCACATCGTCATTGGCTACTGAGACCCATAGGGTTCAATGTTAACCAATGCGGCTTCGCACCGCGGTCTTCGACCGCCTACCGCCACGGTGTGCCACGCCAGAGCATTGACCTCACATCCCATTGTCACACTTCACAGGTCAGGCAGCCGCCATTTCAAAGGCCCACATGGCTTAATTTCTACTGCGTCACACAGGCCTAGGCTGTGCATTGCCACTCATACACGCCTTTCACTGCATTGCGATTCATTTACTGTGCAAGCTGTTTGAACGAACCTGTGGCTTGCTTGACTCTGTACTCCATGTTGTCCTTCCTAGGCACCGTCCGCTGGGACTTGCGAGGAGAAGGATGAATCCTCCCGTGTACCGACCGATGGTGGACCTGTCGACAATGGAAGAACGACATATTATACTTCGTTACAGACTTGACAGAGCCACTATTCATGAACTGTGTGCCCAGCTGGAGCCAGACCTGATGTCCCCCATCCGCCAACCCACAGGGATTCCCCCTCTGGTGCAGGTTCTCTCAGTACTCCATTTTTTGGCAAGTGGGTCTTTTCAGACAACAGTGGCCATGTCATCAGGGATGTCTCAGCCTATGTTTTCTAAGGTTTTGTCCAGAGTGTTGTCTGCCCTGATGAAATACATGCGGAGCTAAATTGTTTTCCCTGAGGAGGACGAGTTGGCTACAGTGAAGGGTGATTTCTATGCCCTTGGACATATCCCCAACATCATTGGTGCCATTGATGGGACCCATGTGGCTTTGGTACCCCCCAAAGGCAGTGAGCAGTTGTACAGAAATAGAAAGAGTTATCATTCGATGAATGTCCAGGTGGTCTGTTTGGCAGACCAGTACATCTCCCATGTGAATGCCAAGTTCCCTGGGTCAGTGCATGACGCGTATGTTATGCGAAATAGCAGCGTCCCCTATGTGATGGAACAGCTACAGAGACACCGTGTGTGGTTATTAGGTGACTCTGGTTACCCCAACCTCTCCTGGCTATTGACCCCATTGAGGAATCCCAGGACAAGGGCAGAGGAACGGTACAATGAGGCCCATGGGCGAACTAGGAGGATAATAGAAAGGACCTTTGGGGTCATGAAGGCCAGGTTTAGGTGCCTGCATATGACAGGTGGATCCCTAATGTACTCACCAAAGAAGGTGTGCCATATCATTGTGGCCTGCTGTATGCTTCACAATCTTGCATTGCGACGCCAGGTGCCTTTTGTTCAGGAGGATGGTCCAAATGGTGGTGGTGTAGCAGCTGTGGAGCCTGTGGAGAGTGAAGAGGAGGAAGACGACGGGGACGACACGGACAACAGGGATACAGTTATACAACAGTATTTTCAGTAGCACACAGGTAAGATTCACCCACGCCATTTTACATTTACTTGAGGCCTCCTGCGTCTCTACTTTCTGTGTTTCCCCCCATTTCCTTTTAACTGAATTGTGACTTTCCCTTCACTTTTCAGAGCTGTTTGACCAACTGCGTGACTTCTGCTTTGTTTGCCCATGGACTACAGCTTGTTGTCATTGGTATGTTGTCATTACAATGTAACAGAACATAATTGCACCGTTATGTGTGATACATGATAGTAAAATAAAAGCAGACTCCTGTAATTGTAAGTGCAATAAGTGATTTATTATAAGTGCTACATATAGGTACATGATAGTAAAACGGTGATGGGTGGGGGTGGAGAAATGTCCATGGCAGAGTCCAGTTCTCAGTCGCACAGGTGCATTGTCCATATACCTGTGGAAGGATGGAGCAGGGGCAGTTCAAGGTTGGACAGGGTGACAATGTGGGACAGTGGGATGACATCAGGGGGTATCTTATGCTGGCGGGGGTCTTGCAATCCTACTCTGTCTTCTTGTGTGATCTCAGGTTCCGCTTGCGGGGTGGTTGTTCTTCAGCAGGAGGTGGGGTTCTGGTGGCCTGATGTTGTGTGGGGCCTCCTGTCCACTAGCGCCGGCGGAGGTGGTAGGCTGTTCCTGGCCTGGGCTAGTGACAGGGGCCCTTTGGGGTGCCACATGGTCCCGCAATGTGGTGACTATCTGGTTAAGGGCCTGGACGATGGTCCCCATTGCGGTACCGATGTTCCTCAGTTCCTCTCTGAACCCCATGTACTGTTCCTCCTGCTGTGCCTGGATCTCCTGGAACCTGGCCAGTACCGTCGCCATCGTCTCCTGGGAGTGGTGGTATGCTCCCATGATGGTGGTGAGGGCCTCTTGGAGAGTCGGTTCCCTGGGCCTGTCCCCCCCCTGTCGCACAGCAGCCCTACCAGTTCCCCTGTTTCCCTGGGCCTCTGTCCCCTGGCCGGTGTGCCCACTACCACTGCCCCCAGGTCCCTGATGTTGTTGGGGTGGTGGGTCAACCTGGGTGCCCTGTAGTGGCGGACACACCGCTGATTGACGTGTCCTGGAGACAGAGGCATGGGCCCGCTGGGTGGGAGCTGTGCTGGTGTTCCCAGAGGGGGTTAGGTCTGGTGTAGCCTGTGGCTGTCTGTGGGGAACCGACTGTCCAGAGGTCCCCGATGGGCCGGGCTGGTCATCTGGGTCCAGGTCGACAGAGCTGCTGTCATCGCTGGGGGCCTCTTCTGGGGGTGGGATGGACATCTCTGGACCCTCCGTGGCAGTGTGGTGGCATTCGGGTCCTGCAGGGGTATAAGGGTATGGTTATTGGTTCTGTGTGTGGCTTTTCGTGTGATGGGTGGGTGTCCGTGTACCCAAGTGCAGGCATTCCCGTGTGGGGGCTTTTGTGAGGGTGGCTTGTGGGGGAGATGGTTATGTGCAGTGGGCATGCTTTGGTGATGGGTGTCCATGCTTTGTGGTCGCATGCAGGTCTAGGTGTTGGGATGGGTGGGTTGTGATGGTGGTACATTTGGAAGGAGTTGGTGTGCTGGGGGTTGGGGTGAGGGTGGGGGTATGTGCTGGCATGCAGATGGGGTGGGGGTGGGAAGTAGTAGTTAAGATTTGACTTACCAGAGTCCATTCCTCCAGCTACTCCTGCGAGGCCCTCAGGATGCAGGATGTGCAAGACTTCCTCCTCCCATGCTGTGAATTCTGGGGGAGTAGGCGGGGGTCCGCCGCCAGTCTTCTGCACCGCAATGTTGTGCCTTGATACCATGGAACGCACCTTCCCCCGTAGGTCGTTCCATCTCTTCCTGATGTCCTCCCGATTGCGTGGATGCTGTCCCACCGCGTTGACCCTGTCTACTATCCTTTGCCATAGCTCCATCTTCCTAGCATTTGTTGTATGCTGCACCTGTGCCCCGAAGAGCTGGGGCTCTACACGTACTATTTCCTCCACCATGACCCTGAGTTCTGCGTCAGAGAACCTGGGGTGTCTTTGGGGTGCCATGGGGTGGTGTGGATGAGGTGAGGGATGTTGTATGTGTTGTGGAGTGTGATGTGTGTGATGGTGTTTTGTGCGTTGTAATTGTGTGGGTGATTGTGATTGGCCTCTGTGTGATGGTCTACTCTAAGCAGTGCTGTCTCTCTCTGTCCTTGATTCGCTATTGTGGAAGTAAGGGTTTGTGGGTAATGTGGGTGTGTGTTATATATTGTATTGGGTGTGTGGGTGTGGTGTGTGTATGTGTATCAGGTGTGTGTATTTCAAACTGTCCAATGTGGTTGTGTTTTGTAAGGGTGTGTGTATTTTGAGCGCGGCGGTGTGTACTGCCAATGGAATACCGCGGTTGAAAGACCGCCGCGTGGATTCGTGGGTCGTAATGGTATGGGTGTATTTCTGTTGGCGTGACGGTGGAGGTTTGGTCATCGCCATTTTTTCGCTGACCCGTGTGGCGGACTTCTGTGGATGTCGGGTTTTTGGCGGTTTGCCAGATGCGGGTCAGAATGACCTTGGCGGTTTACCACGGCCGCGGCGGTGTTATGGCGGTCTTCTGGCCGGCGGTAAGCACCTTTTACCGCCGAGGTCAGAATGACCGCCTATGTCTTTACCAGATAAATCATTACCAAAGGTAAGTAACTTGTTCTTTAGTGACGGACACTTCATCTTGGACATTACAATACTTTTGAAATTCAAAATCATCACTTTTTTTTAAACAAAATTTTATTGGTACAAAAAAAAAAAAAACTCTTTAAAATGCACAATATATATCAATTCATGTACATCGTAAGACATTTAAACATTTACTATTAGGAGTGGCAAGAGTCAATAATTGTGAATAATAAACAATCATTGGAAGTCGAAGTGTGTACATAGCAACTAAGGGTCCGGTGAGCAATGATTTGGAATGTATCAGAAAAGACAAATTAGGCTTAAAAAGGGAAACAAATAAAGAGTACACAACCAACTATCTAACCCAAACTCTCTACCTCTGCAGCATATATCCGCCACCCTCCCCCCCCCCAACTTTGACATTGTCACTTGAGGGATTGAAAACTCCATTTCCATGAATGGGCTGCAGTGTCTCTAAGGACACACGTCCTTGTCAGCATTGGTAGTGGTAATGGTTTGCTCAATGAACAGAGCTGCAGGAATGCTCAACTTCACAATGAAGTTGATGTACTCTGCAGTTTTCAATGTTGAACTGTGCTGCTGTAAGGGTACTCGTGAGAAATAATCAGCAGGGTTTTAATTCTTGCCTGGCTTATGAATATTTGCATAGTCATTTTTTTGTAGACGCAACCCCCACCTCAATACAAGGGGACATCTTGTCTTTCAGATTGCTTTAAATGGTGAGTAACTCCTGGTAGTTAGTAATCGTGAAATCCTTTCTATACAGAAGCACATGAAAATGTTCACAGGCCCATACCGTCACCAGATTCTACCTTTCTGGCTGGGAATAGGCACATTCTGCATAAGACAAACTTCGGCTGGCATATGCCACGATATCTCTTTGAATATCCACTATGCTGAGCAAGAATCACACCCAACCCCACCGGGCTCGCATCAACAATGATCTCAATGTGCAATCTGGGATCAAAGTAAGCCATCTCATTTGCAATTTCAATTTTCAATTGCATGTTTTATGTTTTTGAAACTGCAGTCGTATTCAGCAGACCATCAGAACCACACATTTCATTTTGTCAGGTCTCACAAAGGAGCACTTGCTGTGGCATAGACAAAAATGTACCTCGAACAATAGCTCACTATGCTCAAGAAGGACTGTACAATAGTGACATCTTGTGGTGGACTGGTGGCTGATAGTGCTCATACTTTGTCAGAAACAGGAGCCACGCCTCCATCAGAAAATACATGTCCAAAGAACTTGAGCTTTGCTTTATGAAATTCACACTTTTCCGCATTTAAGGTGAGTCCTGCACCTGCATGCTTGAGGGCTTTGTCATGCTCCTTTTGTGTTCCACCAAAAACCAGTATATCATCACTGTAACAAAAGGCATGAGTCACAGGCTGAATAATCATACATATAGCATCTTGGAAAATGTCTGCAGCAGAGGACTCTCCAAAGCATAATCTTTTGTATCTAAGTAAACCAGCATGAGTCGAAAAAGTGGCAGTGTACCTGCAGTTCTCTTCCAGTTCAAGCTGATGGTGGCCTTTGTTCAGGTCAAGACAGGAAAAAACTTTAGCTCCATTCAACTGTATGATCCTGTCCACAATGTTTGGTCCAGGATGCCTCTCTCTCTCGATTGCTTTGTTGGCTCGGCGCGTATCCAAGCAGATGCGCACTGCACCTCAACTGTCCTTTTTAGGCACTACTACAATGGGTGACACTCATGGTGTAGGACCAGTAAAGCATTCAGTGTCATCATGTTTCAGCAAAGCTTATAGCTCCTTCTCGACTGCTTCTTGAAGGTAAAATGCTATTTTGTGGAGTCACTGTGCAATAGGCCTGACATCTTCATTCATGTGAAGTTGCACCTTTATTGTTTTGAGCCTTCTTAGACCTTGAAATAGTGACAGGAACTGACTCACAATTTCAAGTTGTGTATTTAGGCTGTAATTGATGGATATCAGCCCCATGTCAACAGCAGTTGTAAATTTAAGTAGGCAAGCACTAGATGGAGTACCTTGAAGAATGTGAATTGGGGTCTGTGTAGGAGGCTGGCCTGGCTTGTAGTGGGTACCAAGGGGTACTTACACTCTGTACCAGGTCCAGGTATCCCTTAGTGTAGAAGAGGTGTTTCTAGCAGCTTAGGCTGATAGAAGGTAGCTATAGCAGAGCAGCTTAGGCTGAACTAGGAGACATGCAAAGCTCCTACTATACCACTGGTGTCATATGCACAATATCATAAGAAAACACAATACACAGATATACTAAAAATAAAGGTACTTTATTTTTATGACAATATGCCAAAAGTATCTCAGTGAGTACCCTAGTATGAGGATGCCAAATATACATAAGATATATGTACAAAATACAAAAAATATGCAGTAATAGCAAAAGGAAGTAATGCAAGCAGTGTAAAGTTACAATAGATTGCAATAGGAGCACATAGGTATAGGGGCAACACAAACCATATACTCCAAAAGTGGAATGCGAACCACGAATGGACGCCAAACCTGTGTGAGCTTGTAGAGGGTCGCTGGGACTGTAAGAAAACAGTGAGGGTTAGAAAAATACCCCACCCCAAGACCCTGTAAGGTAGGTGTAAAGTGCACCTACAATCCCCAGAGAGCACAGAAGTCGTGATAGGGGGATTCTGCCAGGAAAACCAACACCAGCAATGCAACAACAGTGGATTTCTGGATCTGAGTACCTGTAAGACAAGGGGACCAAGTCCAAGCATCGCAACAGTGTCGAGAATGGGCAGATGCCCCGGAAATGCCAGCTGAGGGTGCAAGGAAGCTGCCACCGGAAGAGAGAAGCTTGGTGTTTTGCAAGAACGAAGAGGACTAGGAACTTCCCCTTTGGAGGATGGATGTCCCACGCCGTGAAGAAGCTTGCAGAGGTGTTCCCACGCAGAAAGACCACAAACAAGCCTTGCTAGCTGCAAGGGTCGCGGTTAGGGTTTTTGGATGCTGCTGTGGCCCAGGAGGGACCAGGATGTTGCCACTTGGGTGAGGAGACAGAGGGGGCGCCCAGCAAGACAGGAAGCCCTCACAGAAGCAGGCAGCACCCGCAGAAGTACCGGAACAGGCACTTAGAGGAGGAGTGAACCGGAGTCCACCCGAAGTCCCACGACGCCGGGGGACAACTCAGAAGGTTGTGCACTGCAGGTTAGAGTGTTGGGGACCCAGGCTTGGCTGTGCACAAAGGAAATCCTGGAAGAGTGCACAGGAGCCGGAGCAGCTGCAAATCACACGGTACCCAGCAATGCAGTCTAGCGTGGGGAGGCAAGGACTTACCTCCACCAAACTTGGACTGAAGAGTCACTGGACTGTGGGAGTCACTTGGACAGAGTTGCTGAGTTCCAGGGACCACGCTCATCGTGCTGAGAGGGGACCCAGAGGACCGGTGATGCAGTCTTTTTTTGCCTGCGGTTGCAGGGGGAAGATTCCGTCGACCCACGGGAGATTTCTTCAGAGCTCCTGGTGCAAGAAGGAGGCAGGCTACCCCCAGAGCATGTACCACCAGGAAACAGTCGAGAAAGCCGGCAGGATGAAGCCATACAAGGTTGCAGTAGTCGTCTTTGCTACTTTGTTGCGGTTTTGCAGGCGTCCTGAGCAGTCAGCGGTCGATCCTTTGGCAGAAGGTGAAGAGGGAGATGCAGAGGAACTCTGGTGAGCTCTTGCATTCGGTATCTGAAGAATTCCCCAAAGCAGAGACCCTAGATAGCCAGAAAAGGAGGTTTGGCTACCTAGGAAGGAGGATAGGCTAGTAAGAAAGGTAAGAGCCTATCAGAAGGAGTCTCTGATGTCACCTGATGGCACTGGCCACTCCGAGCAGTCCAGTGTGCCAGCAACATCTCTGTTTCCAAGATGGCAGAGGTCTGGGGCACACTGGAGGAGCTCTGGGCACCTCTCCTGGGAGGTGAAGGTCAGGGGAGTGGTCACTCCCCTTTCCTTTGTCCAGTTGCACGCCAGAGCAGTGCTGGGGGATCCCTAAACCGGTGTAGACTGGCTTATGCAGAGATGGGCAGCATCTGTGCCCATCAAAGCATTTCCAGAGGCTGGGGGAGGCTACTCCTCCCCAGCCTTCACACCTATTTCCAAAGGGAGAGGGTGTCACACCCTCTCTCAGAGGAAATCCTTTGTTCTGCCTTCCTGGGCCAGGGCTGCCTGGACCCCAGGGGGGCGGAATCCTGTCTGAGGGGTTGGCAGCAGCTGCAGTGCAAACCCTGAAAAGGCAGTTTGGCAGTACCCGGGTTCTGTGCTAGAGACCCGGGGGATCATGGAATTGTCTCACCAATGCCAGAATGGCATTGGGGTGACAATTCCATGATCTTAGACATGTTACATGGCCATGTTCGGAGTTACCATTGTGACGCTATATATAGGTAGTGACCTATGTATAGTGCACGCGTGTAATGGTGTCCCCGCACTCACAAAGTCCGGGGAATTTGCCCTGAACGATGTGTGGGCACCTTGGCTAGTGCCAGGGTGCCCACACACTAAGCAACTTTGCACCCAACCTTCACCAGGTGAAGGTTAGAGATATAGGTGACTTATAAGTTACTTAAGTGCAGTGGTAAATGGCTGTGAAATAACGTGGACGTTATTTCACTCAGGCTGCAGTGGCAGGCCTGTGTAAGAATTGTCAGATCTCTCTATGGGTGGCAAAATAAATATTGCAGCCCATAGGGATCTCCTGGAACCCCAATACCCTGGGTACCTTAGTACCATATACTAGGGAATTATAAGGGTGTTCCAGTATGCCAATGTGAATTGGTAAAATTGGTCACTAGCCTGTTAGTGACAATTTGTAAAGCAGATAGAGCATAACCACTGAGGTTCTGGTTAGCAGAGCCTCAGTGTAACAGGCATCACACAGGGAACACATACATATAGGCCACAAACTTATGAGCACTGGGGTCCTGGCTAGCAGGGTCCCAGTGACACATAACAAACATACTGACAACATAGGGTTTTCACTATGAGCACTGGGCCCTGGCTAACAGGATCCCAGTGAGACAGTGAAAACACCCTGACATATACTCACAAACAGGCTAAAAGTGGGGGTAACAAGGCTAGAAAGAGGCTACTTTCTCACAGTCTGCACAGATGTTTTCTTGCGTACACCTTCGTTCTTGATGCTTTGAGTAGTGGTATAGATGATAAACTGTGACTGTTAAGACATATTTTATTAGTTAATCAAAACCATAAAACTCTGATCATAGTATATCATTCCAATAAAAGGCAGACCTGTTTCACAAGACCATGAGTATTCTTGCCCATTTGCCCACCCATAACCATCTTTAAAACCTCCCAATTAACATACAAACTATTGTCTAGCTAAAGTGCAATGCAAAAGTGTCAAGCAAATACCCATATACTAAAATGAATAAAACACAATAATAAAAAAACCTCATGGCAAAAAAAAAAAAAAAAAACCTGATACCCAGAGACAATACTTTGTAAAGGTCGTCCACCACATTATTACTTCACCACACCTGACGGGCTAAGTACTAATATTAGATAAGATACTGCCCGAACTTTAACCATTTTTATTCAAGAAGAGGCAGACCTGTTTGTCGGAACCATAAGTATTGTTGCCCATTAGCCGCCCATACCCCTCTTTAGATCCTAACAATTGACATACAAGACTTAGACAGAAATTAATCAAATGCAGTACGAAGGTGTCAAGCAAACACCCCATGCTAAAATATAAATCACCATTATAATGAAACACAATCATCATAAAACTGCCCAGGGACAGCACTAATATAAAGTGCTTCCGGCAATCACTTTATTACTTCATGATACCTGAAGAGGGCTGGGGACAAATGTTAGATAGTATGGTTTCCCAACTTATCCCCTTTTATCTTAAGAAAGCATCTATGGCCCTCGCTTCCCTAAACATATTGTTGGTTTATCGGGCAGTCAAACATCTCCTATTCCATTGACCTTAAAATCTGAGATGAAGTTATCTATCTGAACAGGAGGCAAAAATTCCCCAAAACTGGAATATTCTAATGTTTAACATTCCATTACTTGGGTCAAGTGCTGTTGTGGCGGCTGATCTATGGGTATTGAATTCCCTTCTCTGGCTGGCCAGAACTGGACATATACAGGCCACATGGGTCAGCATCTCCCTCCTGGGACTCTATCACAGCGTCCTTTTTCCATTTAGGTAGAAAATCAAGGGTTGGAATGTCTCCCAATCTTAGCCTTAAAAGGCTCTGCTTGGCTTTCAAGGATAGAGGAGCAGAGAAGATGGGAGGTTCCTTACCTAGTTTATATGAATTTAAAACCAGCCAACCATGAGCCATTTGGATAACTCTTCCATATCTTCTAACCAGTTTAGGAATTTACCCGATTTATTTACTGCTTTCCTAAATGCTGGGACAGGCAACGTATTGCCCCACAGGTCATCCAGCTCCAGCTCCGCCCTGCTTTTTTCCAAGTACTGCTTAAAGCTGCTGTTACCCCTCTCAAGGTTGATTTCCTGTCATACTAAGTTGGCTAGAGTCCCTTTAGTGGCAAGACGTAGTTTATAACAGCACTTGATAAATTCTGCCGGCCTGGTCAGTGTTTGCTTTTCTAAGGAGGATTCTAGTCTGACTTGGGCCGGAGAGAGGCCAATCTGGGTAACCGGAAAACTAGTTTATATGATTTAACTATTAGCTTATCTAACAAAATCTTCTCTGATCCCCTCATTATTTCCATACCATAAGAAAGTGTTGGAGTAATTTAGCTACTGGTCAATTGCTTAAGAGGCGCCCAAGGATTGACTTTGCTAGATTTCCAAAAGCACGATTTAGAGCTTGTGCCGTCTCCCTTATCACCTCTCTATGACATACAAACATACCTTTTGAGTCAATCCTAACCCCCTGGTATATGTATGTTGCCACTATCTCAATACACTGTCCATTCAGATGCCATTTACAATGTAAGGTGGGTTTACGATTAAGGGTAATTATTTTAGTTTTATTTTGATTTATTTCCAGATCATTGGCCTGCACATACACTCCTAAGCTATTCAGAAGGTCTGTAAGCCTACTCTAGAGTTGCTAAACATTGACAGATCATCTACATAAAGTAGGTTAGATATTTGGCGACCACCAAGAGCTGGAGGGTGGGCTGGCTGATTATCTAAAACTGGAGATAAATCTACTATATACAGGTTGAAAAGAAGTGGAGTTAGCACAAAACCCTGCTTCAGGTCGGTTGTAGTCTTAATGGCCCTGGATAAGTAGGAACCGTCCCCAAGCTTGATTTTTACCCAGGTATTACAATAAAGCATAATGATGGCATTTAGTAGGTTTGAAGGCAGCCCCCATTGCTGCAATTTTGCCCACAATTTATCTTGAGGAACACAGTCAAAGGTGGCTTTGAAGTCTACAAAGCACATGTAAAGAGGCATCCCTGTAGTCTTTGCTCTGTCGATGATCAAACTCAATGCCATGAGATTGGTTAAGGTGCCCTGCTTCTTAGTAAAGCTGGTTTGGTTAATGGGGAGCCTGCTGTTGTCCGTGGCCCACTGTTCTAAGTGCTGCAGGATTCTTATAGAAAAGTATTTGAGGTCCACATCCAAAAGCGCGATTAGACAATACTTAGCTGGTAGGAAGGTCTTTCCTCCCTTATAGATAGGATGGATTATTGAGCCCTTCGAGCTGTCCGGAACACTACCTGTTGCCAAGATATAGTTGAACATTACAGTAAAAAAAGACAGCCCATCTTGTTGTTAGTTGTTTGGACAGGGCCTGGGGTAACCCATTAGGGCCAGGTGCGCAGTCTGAGTGTGGTCTTTCAATTATTTTAGTTATTTCCAGTGAAGTAAACATATGGACTCCTGGACCTTGGATCCACAGGCGTCCATCTCCCATTGAGCCAGACCAGCATCTGCCGAAGATGATTCCTTAAAGTTGCATTTCAAATATCCCACCCATGATTCTTCATTGATATTTGCATTGTTTGCAGCCCTGGGGCCTTTTTCAATGCTGTTGTCCAATCTCCAAAAACGTCTTGAGTTTGCAGATGCCGATACATGATGCGATTTTGCCCATAGTGTTTCCTGCTTTGATTTTTTATTTTTTTTTGGAGAACCAGATGCCCATTTTTTGAAGTTTTCTTTCTTCCCAAAGGGTTTTTAGAAGTGTTCTATTTTCCGGATAGTTCCGCAATTGCCTCAAGTGCCTGTTCACCACTAATTTCCTCAACCGTACATCTTGTGGCACAAGTATGCTGTTTCTATGCCCCATGTATGTACCTCTGGACCTTCCATTTGCAGAACATTGATAGGTTTTCTTGAGAATGACTCCCATATTGAAACTGCACTTCCTCTGCTTGAGCTTTAACTATCTGAGAGCTCCATTTCAGTTGCTTTAAGTTTTCAGTGCAGAGCTCCCTATTGAGGAGTCTTGTTTCTTCCTGGATGCCTGCTTTGCTCCGTACTATAACTATTTGGGGATTGGATTGCTTACTGGATGATCTTGAATCCTAAAATCACTCACAAACTTAAGCGAGCATTTACCAGGGTATAGTCTAAATATGAAACCACCTTTTCTGAGGCTCTCATCCAAGCAGGCGGAATGTCCGCCGGCAACCGACCATTCAGTGCATAAAGGCCTGCTAACTCACAGTTCTTCATGAACTTATCTTCGATTTTATCTTTCTTTCTCTGAGGTGGCAAATTATGGGTGGGCAGTGGGACTGCTATTTGCACGTGGTCCTCACTTGGTGAGTAAAATAGATTAAGATTAAAATCGCCTGAGACAAGCCAATAGGCAAAGTTGGAAGAATTTTTTATTTAAATCAGATGTTCTAAAAGTGTATCAGCTTCTGTCATTTTGACTGACATAAACATTAGAGTCAGTGGATCACTTATATTTTTTGCCCAACCGTCCAAATGAACCAACATGAACAGCTGATCCAACCTTCCAAATGTGTTGTGTTTCTCTGATGGCTTGTTAAATTCCCCGTAACCGATTAAAGGGAGACTCATGAGTGTCCATGTTTCCTGCAACATTACAATATCAAAGGAGCCCAAAAATTGGATAACCACTGGATCTTCCAGCTTTGCCTGCAAACCCCCTATGTTTCAAGAGCAGATACTCCATGATCCTTGCAAATGAGGTGTCTGATAGGCTACCATTCAACTTTTTGGAGATATTCTAGAGGATAGCACTGTTGGGAGCCAGGTCCATTTATCCTGGGGGTAACTTTTTGTCGAGGATTGTCGGGCTAGGATCCTTCTTTGGCCCTCCTCTTTCCATATTTGTATTTTCAGGTCTGGGTGAACTGCCTCTTCTTTAACCGATTTTCCAGTATTGCCCCTGGTAAAATGGACCAGGGCGTTATTTTATTCTTTTTCGACAAACAATCCTGCAGTAGCGTGTGCGGGTATCTTTCTCCTTGATAAAAGATAACCTCAATTCCCAAGTCTTTTAAGATGTTTTTCCTTTCCATGATTTGAGTGGAGAGGTCCAATGAGGCAAATACAACTACAATGGGGTCCGTTTGTTGATTTCCCTGGGCTGCATACATTTTATAGCAGAAACGTCATCTGAGTACACAAGCTCTAGGTCCAGGAGAGCATTTATTAGTTTGAGAAAAGTAGAGCGATTAAGCACATCTTGGGGACCTCTAGATTTAAACTCTGGAATCCAGAGCAACTGGGGGTCTTGGGCCAGATTGATCTGGTTTGCATTATTTACACGGCTCAACTGCTATATGGAAGTGCCTACTCAGTTAGCATCGAGCATCAGTTCCATGCTGTGGAGTCTTCCCCTCTTGACTGCGGACTTCTGGGAACCATCTCTGTTGCCTTCCCATGAGGCCACTAATTGCCTCCTGCTTGGCTTCTAAGGCCTGCATTGGGATAATTACTTGCCCATCTTGGATGGGCCTGACAGTGCCTCCTGATTCTTGTCCTCCCATTACTGGGGTGGGAGGGGAAGACCTCCAAGGGCCTATTGCCTTTTGTGAAGGCCCTGGGGTTTCCATCCCCATATCGTCATCCTGTGTTGTGCAGGTTGTTACTTTTGTAACGCCTCTAGGGGCCACCTGGGTATTTATCCTGCTCGTCCTTGCACGTTTCCGCACTCTCTTAGTAAAGTGTTGGTGGGGATGCCCTTATGATTCCCTATGATCTGCTAATTGAAAAGGATGATCCGTGGTGTTTTCTTGGCTATCTCTAGATATTAGTCTAGTGGCGCTTCCCTCTTTATTACCTGTTCTTCTAACTGGAGATCTGGACAGTCCATGCTGATTGGCCTCCTGGGTCACTGATATTTGGCGAGTACCGGGCAGACCCTGGGACAGGGTGACCTCTGCACCCTCCTTGGTATATGGTGTACGCATCTCTTTCAGGATTCCTTCAAAGGTTGCGGCAGTTGTACCAGCGATCTACTACCTCCTTGCAGGAGCATAAAATTAAAGCCATTGAGTTTATTTTTTGTATCCTTGTTATCAGTGAGTTCAGTTCTTGTAACTTGCCATCAGTTTCTGCCACAAATACAGCCAATGTATTTAGCAGGTCCACCTGGATGTCCATTTTGTGGGAATGAAACTGTAGGGCTGTTACTGTTGTCTGCATTGAGTTCAGAATTGCAGCCCAGATGTCCATTGTGGGAACTGTAGTGGCTACAGCCTCCCTGGACTCACTTCTTTGTTTTTCCACTAGAGTTTCCTGGGGACCATTGTTGTGCTGAGAGGCCATCCCTGGACCCCTACCTTGCTCCAATATGCTTGTGGGTATCTCTTCTGGCTCTGCATTTCTTGATCTAAAGGCCTGGAAGTAATGAAGCATAGATTTGGGGCTCCTTGAGTGGGCTTGGGGGCTCCTCTTTTTCCACAAAATCTGGATCACCATCCTCTTCACTGGTTAAATTAGATAAACCGGCCCAACAGAAAATTAGTTGCTGGTTGGACAGGTTTTTCAACATACCAGGTGGATGGGAGACTGGACCCTGACCGCTTGCAGAGGGTGCTGGCCCCCTTCCAATATCCCCTGGGCCACAGTCACTGGATTCCTGGAGGAGCTTCACTGGTAACCCCACCATGGGCCTAGCATGTATGGCTCTACTCTCCAGGATGTTTATAATGAGGGAGAGTGGAACTGGCGGGGGAGAGGCTCATTCACCCACCCACCCCCCTCTGTGATCAAGAGCCTGGGCCGAGGTGGAGGGAAGGGAGTGTTTGATGCTCACAGTCAAACAGAATCCTCTTGTCAGTTGTCCTGCTCATCACCCCAAAGTAGTCTGATATTTTGTGGCACTTAATAATTGGAGCTGAGGGGTTGCCAGTATATCTATCGTCCCTTCTCTGGGGGTCCTCCTCCCTGAACTGAAAATTAACAATTGACGCCACATTCGTTGCTTTTGTTTTTTCTAAATCCTTCCCAAGGTTTTGCCTAAACTGTGAAATTGTTTAACGGGCATGATGTTGATTGATGCACTGCTATTGATTACAAAAGATACTGTGCAACCTTTGACTTTGTTTGATTTTGGGGCAATGTCTATGTGAGTTATTTTGCTTTCTCAGTTCACTTGTTTTTGGCATTTTTCCATCTTCCGTGTAAGTGGCAGGCTCACTTGTGCATGTCATTCCCTATATTAATTGCACATTCATCCTCTTCACTGTCGCTCAGTAGTGACGTCACGGAACTCTTGCAGGATAAACTTGATGGCAATCAACTTTCTTTAGTTTCAACCTGTTAAAATTAAGGTTTTTTTTTTGTCTTTGGGGGTGTGGCGAGACTACTTCTGGAACCTTCTGGAATCCATCTTCTACTGCTGTCGTGACACACTTATTTTTTTCTTCGCTTTACATCCTGCATCAAGCCTGGTGGGACTCTAAGTCCCAGGCTCCCTTTCCTGCTGCCCCTCACCTGGGGCCACTTGAACTTTAACGCAGGCGCTATAAAGCGCACCGCGCATCACCGCTGTTGGTTCTTGCATCGAGCCTGGTGGGACTATAAGTCCCAGGCTCCCTTTTCTGCTGCCCCTCACCTGGGGCCACTTGAACTTTAACACAGGCGCTATAAAGCGCACCGCGCATCACCGCTGCGCAGGACGCACCCAGGCAAAACCCGGGCCAAGGGTGGGCCTGTCCGTGCCCGTCAGAGACCGAAGGAGGACGGTCTGGGCCCCCCCTCTGGGCCCTAAGGTACGGCATCAGGCTACTTAGTGTTGGACATTATTTTTCTTTTTACATCGTTTTGTGGTCTAATTCTCTAATGGGGAAGCGCAAGGCGAAAGGCAGCCCGGCATTGGGCTCTGTAAAATCTAAAATACCTAAAACAAATAAGGCCATGCTACCCCACACTAATTGTGTTGCTAAGGAAATTGACGACTTGATTGAAGAGGTGGAACAGATTTTAAATAATGAGAGAGTTTGACGAAAGGAGCCGAAAACTGGTACTCTTATTCCGTTTCTAACTTCAAGATCGCATAATGCTCCCAATTCGCAAACCGCTACTTCTCTGTTAGCCTCCCAAGGCTTTACTAAAACCGCCAGTTCTCCTACTCTCTTTGCATCCCATCTCGAATCTGAAGCATTAAAAGCCAACGCAACAAATTTCACAATTCCCTGCACTAACCGTTTTTCTCCCTTGGCCCCCCCAAGATCTGGAAAATCCTCGATTAACTCACATGACTTTGTCACATACGGAGAGCGTTCCCCTGCAAGACGACTTGCTGGCACTGGTGTCTAGCCTCAGGAGCAAAGTAGGCGAGCTGAAATCATTATTGCTTGAAATTACCACTCTTCTCAAAAGCAAACATTTCCTCCTTACCTGTGAGCCTAAGCCAAATCCTGTGACAATTAAACATCCGCCTGTAAAAGGCGTTCTGTCAACTGTGCCCCCGCCACCGCCAGCAAGTGCAGCAGGCCCTATGGAAAGGCAGTGTCTCTACAGCCGGCATGTGTCCCCTTCTGAAAGTAACACTTCTCTTTCATCTAACGTTCTTTTTAAATGGTATACCACAAAAGCTTCTTGTCGGAATCCATATTCAACTAACAATAACTATATATATATGTGTAACGTTCCATCTTTGCCTCCAAACACACGGGAAGACAAAGCCTCACTTGTTAACAAGGTCTCGCACTTGCTGAGACATGTTAGAGGCTGTGGCTCAGTTATCCATGATGATATTTTATCTGCCGAACAAGTAATTGGCCTACCCGGTAGCTGGGACTTCATAAAACTCAATTTTAAAAATCCCCATCTGGTAACAGGTCTTTTAGATATGGAAGCACGTAACACAAATAGGAAGCCTTCTGCTATCTTTCTCAGCAATAGCTGCCCTCCTGCTGGTCACATGCAGCTGAATCCTTCTTCCAGAACAGCCAATTTGGCTCCGAGCCGCTCTGAAGTCTATCAAGATTCCAGGCCATCAGGCCCTCAGGTTTTCAAAGGCACACCATCTGATTCAGCTCCTACGACTAGCGCTGGTCCTGTTTCCAGTGGCCAAACACCATGTGAACTTGATTTCCAGGGGGCTACCTCTGACATTGATTGACTATGTCTTCCTAACTTTTGCACTTCCATTTTTAGCCCAGATCCACTGGTTACAGGTCCTTTACCCAATTTACCCAGTTTAGGTGTCGTACCATCTCTGGAATCACAATTTGATATTACTAATAATTCTACAAATTTATCTCCGGTGGAGCTCATTGATAGCCATCTCCCAGATGACACTCTTAGTAAATTAAGTTCTTCCACTGCTCACGAGACAGCAAGATTTCTGTCCTGGAATGTGGCTGGCATCAATGGCAAACTCGCTGACACTGAGTGGGGGGCATATGTTGAAAAGTTTAATGTCTGTATGTTTCAGGAAACTTGGGCAACTCACTGCACGTATAGACAGGGGTTTAGCTCCTTTTTTAAACCAGCTAAGCCATCCGTAGCAGGTAGGGCAGGAGGGGGCTTATGCACCTGGGTAAAATCGACAGAGGTGGGAGGAATTAAGGAGGTATATGTAGATTCCCCAGATATCTTGGCCATTGCTATTCAACCAATTTCAGGCTCCCCTGTTCTCTGTATAAATATCTATAATAGGCCGGGTCCTTCCAACCACCGTTCAATTACTATTGAGCTATTGAATATTTTAATCCCGGACCTCCGTTTAAAATACCATATTATAATAGCAGGGGATTTTAATGTTCAACTTGAACTCAACTCAGACCTCATAGAGGTTATGCAGCCTGAATACAGCATATGGAATATTCCTCCCCATCCCATACAACAAAATCCATATAAACCTTGTGTTAGGGCTACGCAGATAAAAGACCTTATGATACTCCATGGTCTCCGTCTTGGGAATGGCTGCTTTCCAACTGATACTCCTGCCAGACCAACTTTTTTCAGGGGCTCATATAGTAATAAACTGGATTACATTTTCCTTGATTTAGGAGTTTGGCACCACATATTAGATGTGGAAGTGGGTAATCCACATACCAGCGATCACGCCCCTCTCCAGATTATGTATAAGAGATCTCTTTTAGTAGGAGCTGTATTTTCCTCTGCTCCCTCTGGTGACATGGAGTTGTCTAGCAATAGGCGTACAGTAAGATGGAACTCCTTTCAGAGATCGAATAAGCTTCGAGATAAACTGTGTGCTCTAATTTCTACTCACCAGTTATTTGACAATAGCCTTATATTTGCCCCATCTGAAGTCATGACTTTACACTCGGTCCTCTTTGCAACCCTGAAAGAGCTGTTTTCTAAATGTGTTAGGCCATTGACTAACTTCTGTGCACATCCCTGCAACAAATGGTTCAACAAGAGGTGTAGAGAGGCTAAAAATACCTTGGTTAATGTGTTAAGGACAAAAGACAGACTAGGAATTATTAATGCTAGGCTCCATTATGTTTCTATATGTAATAAGAGCAAACATGAGTATGAAGAGGGGCTTTGGAGAGAATTATCCGAGGCAGCTAGGGTCCACGACTCCAAACGGTTCTGGCTTCTGGTCTCTCGTAGCGATCAGAACCGAGCACCTTATTTAGAGTCCCATATTTCTCCCGATGCTTGGCTTTCCCATTTTAAGGATCCGTACGGCTCCCCACTGGTCTGTGAAGTACCAGGTTTGGAAGAGTTGACAGCATCTCACTCGCCTATGTCCTCCTTGTCTCCCTTCACACTGAATGAAACTGCGCTGGCCATTACTGCCCAAAAAGCAGCGAAGGCCCCAGGGTCGGATGGGATCCCCTCAGATATGTTTAAAGCGGACCAGAACACCTGGAGTCTGTATATTAATAGGCTCTCTAACACCATTCTGACTACTAGATCCTACCCTGACTCATGAAAAGAGGTAATCATTGTGCCAATCTACAAGAAGGGAGAGAGGAATTCCCCGGGAAACTATAGGCCTATCAGCCTTCTCGATAATCTTCAAAAAATATTCTGCCACCAATTGTTGAGCAGGCTGAGGAAATGGATAGTGGAAAACCAAATCCTAAGTCACCTCCAAGCGGGCTTCAGGGAAAAAGTTAGTACAATAGACCAGATTTTCTGTTTTATCTCCATTAAATGGAAAGTTGTCGATGTGGACCTAGGTCATCTATTTGTAGCATTTGCCGATTTAAAATCAGCTTTCGATTTAGTACCCCGCTACAAACTGTGGGAGGTCTTGACCAAACTGGGAGTCCCCTGCTTAATTTTAAATATCATTAGAGATCTTTATACTGGTAACCATGCCAGAATTAGATGGGGTCGGCAAGGCGAATTAACTGAAGAATTTCCTACTGTTCGTGGCGTGAGACAAGGCTGTGTACTCGCCCCTACCTTATTCCTTCTATTTATAAATGCATGCATTCCCTATCTTATGGAGTGTTCAAATGATGCCCCCAAAATAGGAGGGCAGAAGATTCCCTGCCTCCTATTTGCCGATGATACCTTGCTGATATCCCAAACAGCTACATGCCTTTCAACCTTGCTTTCGAGGTTCATGGATTTCTGTAATGACCATGGCCTGGAAATCAATCTACTAAAAACTAAATGTATGGTGTTTGGGGACAAAAAAGGCAGGATGCGGCGACCTATTTACCTAGAGGGTGCCACGCTGGAAAGAGTTGGTGACTTCGACTATTTAGGTCTGAAACTAGAAGATTCACATAAGTGGCATTCTCATCTCCAGAAAGCAAACCTCCGCTTGAAACAACGGACGAGTGGTATCATAAGATTTGCAGCTAGGTCTCCTAGCTTCGCCATGACGCCCGCTATTGAAATTTATAAATCGCAAGCAAGAGGGGGGGGGGTTTCCTTTATGGAGATGAATTGTGGGGCCATTGCAGTCTAGGAGATTTGACAAGTGTAGAAAACTCTTTTTTAAGGTCCTTGTTAAGAGTTCCCCCCAGTACCCCAATGCTTCCTATTCGAATGGATCTAAATCTGCCTCCCATTAGCCAGATCGCCGCTCTCAGGCCCCTGTTGTTTTGGATTCGCCTATGGTCACTAGATTCTCTTACTCCCTATAGATGCGGGCTAGCTAATCTGACAGTTAACAACACTAGTCCAAAAATCAAGTGGTGTGCGTATGTAGAACGGACCTTTGTATTACTTGGTCTGGGGTCATACTGGAAGGATCCGTCCTTTATTCCAAAAAATGCAACACAGACTCTGAAGGATGCATTTTGGCTCAACGTCCAACTTACACAATTGTCTGCAGTCTCATCATCATCTGTAACTGGCAGCTTTCTAAAAATCAAATGCCACTATGAATCTGAGCAATATATGGACACAGTACTTTCTCCACGTGCACGTGCATTGTATACCAGATTTAGGATAGGTTGTCTTCCTTTGCGCATCCTGACACACAAATGGACAAATACTATTTGTACTTCTAAGATGTGTCCGATGGGCTGTGCTAGGGAAGAATCCATAACCCATGTCCTCTTTCAATGTTCTGCATACCATAAACAGAGGGCTCGTTGGATTATTCCATTATGTAGGAAAATGGGTTTTAGGAACTGTCTATGGGCTCTGAGAGTTCTTAAATCTGACCCTTCTGTTTTAGTGGCTTGTTGTCTTGAAAAATATTTAGATTCTATTTGGCATCGCAGATTGAATATGCTAAAAAAAATAGGGGAAAATTTAACAATAGACGTTGAGAGTGGCCACTGATTAACTCACTTGTGAATTTTAATGTATGTATTTATTAATCTTTTATTGTTCAATTAATTTTTTATGTCCATATATTCTTATACCTTTTAAATAGAAATGTTTTATTCTTATTTTATTTGTTGTGTCTAGTTAGGTATGTATCTGACTCCCGATACCTATTATGGAAAATTCTGCTCTTTTGCATGATCCCATAATATGGTATGAACTTTTAGAGGGAAAAAGTTTTTTTTATGTAGTTTAACATTTTACTTCTGAGGATTTTTATACATAGCTTGTTGTTTTGTAAAATTATGAATTTGCAATTTGTGGTGTGCTTTTATGGTATTTATCTTTACCGAAATAAAGCTAACGAACGAACAAATGATTATAAAGTGTTTCTCCTTTCTGCACCCTTTATACATTTGTCCAATGGCTGGATATTTATTCTCATGTGGAAATAGAAATCCACATCGGAAACAGTCTTTCTTTTTCCTGAGTGTGTCATCTTACGGGCATCTGCTTGGCATTGGTGTCTATTCATGACTAATGCTGATTCACTTTTTCCGGTTTCCGCTTCAATGTCAGCAGCCTGCCAATTGGCTTGTTTCTCAACTCTAGCAGCAATTAACACCTTTTCTAAGCGGAGTGTCTTTCGCAGCATGCATCTTCTGAACCATTCTGACAAACAATCTTAAGTGCATGGCTTCTTTATCATTAAATTTACTGAATTTGCAATGTTTTATGAGCACATCAAGTCTTTCATCAAACTCATCCATCATTTCACCAACTTGTCTCACTTGATTGAAAATGTGCCTTTCATAGTCAGCGTTTGGCATCGGGTTGAACTTGCCTCCTAATTCTTCTCTAATTTGACAGTAAGGCATTGTTTCAGTATGTGTGAATTTCTTCATCACTTCTTTTACTCCATCACCAGCAAGATTCTTTAAGTATTTAATGACTTTCTCCTCACTTCTTCCATTGCATCTGTGAAATCATCGAAAGTCTTGATCCATGTGGTCCATCTGGTGCGAATATTCTGTTTTTTGGCCATATCAAATCATGGTAGAGGTTTCAGGGAACCAGCTGCTGTGTACTTCACCTTTCTTCTGGCTTTGAGAGAATATGCTGTTCAGGTGGTGCTCATTATGGACATGAATCTGACTCTTCTGGTAGTACCGGCACCGTTCTTGGTCTTGGGTCGTCGAGCCGGCCCAGTAGCTGTGCTACTCTGTCTTCACTTTTGATGGTGAGTGCATTTTCTGTTTCTTGCATGCTCTGGGCTTTGCTTTCATCTTTTTGTTTCGTTTAAATAATTTATTTGTGGTATTTCGGCAGCTTTCTTTTTTGGGCCCACATACTGGCGGGGATGTGCTTAAGTCACCTCGCTTGAGGTGACGTTCAGAAGGTAGTAGATTCTGTTTGCTACTTTGCACGTATCTGCCTCTCCAGCAGGTCTCAACTAGCATGCCTGATGCTTCAGTTGTGACTGGTGAGTATATATTTATTTCTCATACATGGTTGTCACTGCCTCCTAGCGTTATATCTGGTTGCCACTGCTTGTGTTGTACCCGGTTGTCACTGCCTTTAGTGTTTTCTTTGTATGATGAATTGCTCTGTGTTGTCACAGCACTTCTTTCTTTTCTTGGCCCTGTTGGTAAGTCTTGGCGGGCTTTTCCAACTGTGCTCCTTTGTTAGACCTTCTCCCCCGAGGCCTCATACGGACTGGAGCGGGGCTTGCACTCCACATGTGCCAACTGCAGGATTCTTCATTTCAGTTTAGGCACACATAACACAAGCAGTTTGCTATTTCTTGCAGACTCTCAGGGAGAGTCCTTCAGTTTCTTTTGGGCATGTATCCCCTACTCGGTGTCAGTTGTGTCCTCCCCAGCACAGTAGCAGGTGCAAGAACACACCACAGATGGAGCTCATTGTTAACATATTTACTTATCAGCCTACAACATGTAACTAACTTTCAGTATCCCAATAACCGTTAAAGACCACACCCTGCCACCTCATATATTAACTATGTAATGTTCTTCATAAGTCTGTCCCTAGTTACAGGGTCCTAACGCGTACAGTTTTAAAATGCTACATTCATAAATTAACTCAAAACATTAATCATAATCCAGTATTCCTACACCCACTATTTAAACCCCATATCTGTCATTACCCCTATCAGAGCCCAATACTTAAAACTCATTAACATAATTATTAAAGCAGCTTTCAACCAAAAAGACACCTCTCAAACACACTCAAGTACATATAAGGGGTCATTCTGACCCTGGCGGTCAGTGTTAAAGCGGCGGCCAACCCGCCAACAGGCTGGCGGCCTAAAAATATGAATTCTGACCCTGGCGGGAACCGCCAACACAGGCTGCCGCTTTTACACTCCGACCGCCACGGCGGTACAAACAAACAGCGCAGCGGTCACCGCCAACAGGCAGGCGGCAGACAATGTACCGCCCACCCTATCACGACCCACCAATCTGCCACGTTTTCCGGGGCGGGAGCCCCGCCGATAAAAACACGGCGGAAACAGACATCTCCAATGGAAAACGCTTACCTCGACACACTCCACGCGGAATCGGAACAGCATGGAACCCGAACTCCACATCCTCCCAGCCATTGCCTTCCTGCTCTTCTTCCAGGATCACGAACCTCGCCGCAGACGACAACGTGAGTACTGCACCTACGACACAGGGGAGGGGGGAGGAGGAAAGGTTACGGGCACACACATACGCGACACACCCACCCCCACATTCACCCCCACCGAAATACCTACACACCTATGCAGATAAAAATGTCAGAGTGACACCCCCAACCCCCCCCCCCCCCAAAAACAAAGACAAAAAGCAATGAATGTAAAAGTAGAACCATATTATTGCAACAATAAAGTATAGCGACCATAGCAATATATGAAGAATGAATCCACATCTAGAACTCTATCCATACCAGTAGCAAAAGTCCGGCCCAGTCATTCAAAGTCCAAATGTCCGTGGGCCAATGTGCAGCAACACATGGGCAAAGCCCACACACGAGATCGAGTCCATTGGAGAGAACACTGCTGGGGCATCACTAAAATAAAAAGACAGGCACCTCAGGGGGAAGGGAAGGTGGGGCACCTCAGCCACATGAGTCCACGACGCCAGATCCACGAAGGGCCTCCATGCCCACTGTGGCATCCTGGGGAGTGCAAAGCCACAATCTCACAAGTCTCTACAGTGGGTGGATTGCCCACTGTGCCATCCTGGGGAGTGCAAAGCCACAGTCTCACAAGTCTCTACAGTGGGTGGATTGCCCACTGTGCCATCCTGGGGAGTGCAAAGCCACAGTCTCACAAGTCTCTACAGTGGGTGGATTGGCCACTGTGCCATCCTGGGGAGTGCAAAGCCACAGTCCATCAGGTGGATTACAGAGACCACTGGTCATGGAGGAGGCATGGTGGGCAGAGTGCGTCGTGAAGGCCTGCCTGACACAGAACCGGGACTGCCAATGGGCCAGTGGTGCTTGACAGGAAGGGCCCAGCGGAGCGGTGCTTGAGATGAAGGGCCCAGCGGAGCGGTGCGTGACAGGAAGGGCCCAGCGGAGCGGTGCGTGACAGGAAGGGCCCAGCGGAGCGGTCCTTGAGATGAAGGGCCCAGCGGAGCGGTGCTTGAGATGAAGGGCCCAGCGGAGCGGTGCTTGAGATGAAGGGCCCAGCGGAGCGGTGCTTGACAGGAAGGGCCCAGCGGAGCGGTGCTTGACAGGAAGGGCCCAGCGGAGCGGTGCTTGAGATGAAGGGCCCAGCGGAGCGGTGCTTGACAGGAAGGTCCCAGCGGAGCGGTGCTTGACAGGAAGGGCCCAGCGGAGCGGTCCTTGAGCTGAAGGGCCCAGCGGAGCGGTGCTTGAGATGAAGGGCCCAGCGGAGCGGTGCTTGAGATGAAGGGCCCAGCGGAGCGGTGCTTGAGATGAAGGGCCCAGCGGAGCGGTGCTTGACAGGAAGGGCCCAGCGGAGCGGTGCTTGACAGGAAGGGCCCAGCGGAGCGGTGCTTGAGATGAAGGGCCCAGCGGAGCGGTGCTTGACAGGAAGGGCCCAGCGGAGCGGTGCTTGACAGGAAGGGCCCAGCGGAGCGGTCCTTGAGATGAAGGGCCCAGCAGAGCGGTGCTTGACAGGAAGGGCCCAGCGGAGTGGTGCTTGACAGGAAGGGCCCAGCAGAGCGGTGCTTGACAGGAAGGGCCCAGCGGAGCGGTCCTTGAGATGAAGGGCCCAGCGGAGCGGTGCTTGACAGGAAGGGCCCAGCGGAGCGGTCCTTGAGATGAAGGGCCCAGCGGAGCGGTGCTTGACAGGAAGGGCCCAGCGGAGCGGTGCTTGACAGGAAGGGCCCAGCGGAGCGGTCCTTGAGATGAAGGGCCCAGAGGAGCGGTGCTTGACAGGAAGGGCCCAGCGGAGCGGTCCTTGAGATGAAGGGCCCAGCGGAGCGGTCCTTGAGATGAAGGGCCCAGCGGAGCGGTCCTTGAGATGAAGGGCCCAGCGGAGCGGTCCTTGAGATGAAGGGCCCAGCGGAGCGGTGCTTGACAGGAAGGGCCCAGCGGAGCGGTGCTTGACAGGAAGGGCCCTGTTCAGCGGTGCTTCTCACGGCGGGGCCCTGTTCAGCGGTGCTCCTCACGGCGGGGCCCTGTTCAGCGGTGCTCCTCACGGCGGGGCCCTGTTCAGCGGTGCTCCTCACGGCGGGGCCCTGTTCAGCGGTGCTCCTCATGGCGGGGCCCTGTTCAGCGGTTCTGGTCACGGCGGGGCCCTGATCAGCGGTTCTGGTCACGGCGGGGCCCTGATCAGCGGTTCTGGTCACGGCGGGGCCCTGTTCAGCAGTGCTTCTCACGGCGGGGCCCTGATCAGCGGTTCTGGTCACGGCGGGCCCTGTTCAGCGGTGCTTCTCATGGCGGGCCCTGTTCAGCGGTGCTTCTCACGGCGGGCCCTGTTCAGCGGTGCTCCTCACGGCGGGGCCCTGTTCAGCGGTGCCTGTCTTGTGCTTCCAGTGAACCACACCTGGTCAATACTTGCCGCTCAGTCTGCATCGGACCTTTCCGTTGCGGGGCCCTCCTGTGATGGAGTCCTGGGGCCCTGGCTCTCCTTCGATACCCCTGGAATGGGGCTGGTGGGGCCCTCATGGCCAGGTCGGCTGCTCCCTGCCTTTTGCTCCTTGCTGCCCTTGCCCTCCTTGGCAGACTGTCCGTGGCCCTTGGCTCCCTTACCCGATGTGGCAGGTGACGGTGCAAGGCTACCCTCCTTGGGGGGCAGGCGTATCAGGCCTGTCGCGCCTGCCCTTCAGTTTTTTGGTCCTCTTCCCAGGGGGGGGGGCTGGCTGTGCCTTTGCTGCTGGACGATGTCCCAGCCCAAGGAAAGGGCGGACTCCAAAAACCAGGCACGACGTTCTTTAGAGTTGCTGGGCTGGTGGTGGCTGAGGTGTTTGTGGAACTCTTACGGGATGGAGGGGGTGGGTCAGGTGAGGAAAAGAGGTCCACTTTAGAGAGGAAAATTTTCTTTGGAGCCATGGGAAGGGTGGCTGGAGTGGGTATGGGAGTGGAGGAAGAGGATGTGGTTGTAGGAGAGTCAAGTGTGCTGTCTTTGGGTGCAGGTGCTTGGGCAGGGGGCTGACGTGAGGTAGATGGCTGTTGTTTGGGTGCCTGCCTGCGTTTGTGTGGTTGGGAAGCGGGGGTGACAGACACACTGGGAGAGGACACAGGGGACGTGTACATGGCAGTGGGGGTGGTGACTGCACGTGTGCGGACTGGTGTGGAGGGTGTGCTAGTGATGGGTGCAATGGCTGATGGTGGTGTGCTTGCAGGTGTGTGTGGAGACGTCACAGGGAGGGAGGAGGGAGACGAGGAGGTGGGGGACACAGAGGAGGTAGTGGCTGTTGGCATGTCTGCATCTGGATGTTGCTTGGGTGAATGCTTGTGTGTCCTGTGGTGCTTATGTCTGGATGAGCTGCCCTTGGGTGTTGAGGTGTGTGCAGGCTGGTCTGTAGGTGTGGATGGGATAGGCAGAGGAACAGGGGAGTGGGACTGGGTGGAGGGAGTCAGAAGAGGGAGGCTGGAGACAGGGACAATCGCTGCCGTCAGTGCTGAGGCCAGAGCGTTGAACGATCGTTGATGGGCAGCCTGACCCGAATGAAGGCCCTCCAGGTATGCATTGCTTTGATGCACCTCCCTCTCCACACCCTGGATGGCATTCAAAAGGGTAGACTGCCCAACAATAATGGTCCTCAGGAGGTCAATGACCTCCTCACTGAGGGCAGCAGGGGTGACTGGGGCAGGGCCTGAGGTGCCTAGGGCGAAGGAGATGGCTGGCTTCCTGGCCTTGCGGGCACGGGCCAAAGGCCGAGGGGCTGCTGGGAGGGCGGAGCTGGTGCGCTGGGTGGCGGCTGTACCTGTAGGATCGGTGGGCACGGATGTTGCCGCCACCGCAAGGGAGCTCCCTTCCGAGGACGTGTCGGTGTTGCTGCCGTCTCCACGGGTCCCCGTGGTGGAGCCCCCCTCGCCCTCCGTCTCACTGGTCATGTCGGAGTCCGTTGCATGGCCCTCCGGGGCCATGTGAGATGCAGCTCCCTCTTGCGCCGATGCCACTTCTCCTCCGCCTGATGATGCTAATGCACACATTCACAATAAAACAAAGAAAATGGGGGGGGGGTGGAAAACATAAAGACAAGTTGAGTGCATGCATTGGGGACACCGTTGGCGGAGAGGACAGACACAGAAGCCCCCTGCACTACGCTGCGCACTTGGGGTACACTACTCATTCACTGGGACATGCCCTACAAGCCTATGGGCGACAACTGCCCACACAGTATACACTGGTCCATGAATCGCGTTACTAGGCACCCTACAGAGGTGGGGGGCGGGGGCACAGGACCATACTTCACGGACGGGCCTATCCTACAGAAATCTCCTTGGCCTAGGGATACCCACAGCCCTCCTCCCCCACCCAGGCACCTCCACTGCGCGCAAAATAGCTGAATGTGCTGGTACTCACCCCCTTGTGTCTGCTGTGATGTCCTCAAGCGCCCATCTAAATCGGGGTAGGCCACCGCCAGGATCCGGGACATCAGGGGGGTCAAGGTACGACTGGCACCCCTCCTAGGTTGGGAGGCCATCCCCAGCAGAGCCTCCGCGGTCTTCCTGCTCCCGCGGCGGATGTCCTCCCACCTCTTGCGGCAGTGGGTGCCCCTTCTGGTGTGGACCCCCAGGGCCCGGACGTCCTTGGCGATGGCACGCCAAATGTCAATCTTCTGATGGGCGCTGACCTATGTGACATGTACAGGGGGGGAAGAGAAACATCATCACTTTTCTGCATGCTCGATGTGAGTGGCCCCCCCTCCCCAACCTAGCCATGTGGCACATGCTCTCATCTGTTGTGCCATGCATTCGTCATTCGCTGCCCTCCCCTCCATCGTACATCCTCCCCACTCAGCCCAGGCATTGGGCACTATGCATTGCCCCCCGTGTACTCACCTGTTGGTCTGGAGGCCCGTAGAGTAGCGCATACTGGGGGAGGACCCCGTCCACGAGCTTCTCCAACTCCTCGGAACTGAAGGCGGGGGCCCTTTCCCCAGTCGCAGCAGCCATTGTCACTTCCAGACCGAGGTCACAGCAGCACTTGCAGTATAGGTCCTCTCCTGTGGATGCTCAGGTCTCGTGTGATCAAGCTGAGAGAAAATGGCGGTTATGGCCGCGGCAGTGCGTACCGCGACCGCCGGCGCTCACCGCCATTGGCTCCTGAAACCCATAGGGTTCAATGTTGTCCAATGCGGCTTTGCGCCGCGGACTGCGACCGCCCACCGCCACGGTGTGCCACGCTTGCGCAATGACCTCACTTCACATTGTCACACTTCACAGGTCAGGCAGCTGCCATTTCAAGGGCCCACATGGCTTCATTCCTACTGCGTCACACATACCTAGGCCTTGCACCGACAATCATACTAGCCATTCAATCCCGAGAGATTTGTGTACTGTGCATGCTGTGGGCACTTACCTGTGGGTTGCTTGACTCTGTGCTCCATGTTGTCCTTCCTAGGCATCGTCCGCTGGGACTTGCGAGGAGACGGAGGAATCTTCCCGTGTACAGACCGCTGGTGGACCTGTCGACAATGGAAGAAAGACACGTCATACTCACCTACAGACTCAACCGTGCCACTATACAGGAACTGTGTGCCCAGCTGGAGCCAGACCTGATGTCACCCATCCGCCAACCCACAGGGATTCCGCCTCTAGTGCAGGTGCTGTCAGTACTGCATTTTTTGGCAAGTGGATCATTTCAAACTACCGTGGCCCTTTCATCTGGGATGTCTCAGCCTATGTTTTCAAAGGTGTTGTCCAGAGTGTTGTCTGCCCTGATGAAATACATGCGGAGCTACATCATTTTCCCTGAGGTGGGTGACTTGCCTACAGTGAAGGGTGATTTCTATGCCCTTGGACACATTCCCAATATCATTGGTGCCATTGATGGTACCCATGTGGCTTTGGTTCCCCCAAAAGACGATGAGCAGGTGTACAGGAACCGTAAAAATTATCATTCGATGAATGTCCAGGTGGTCTGTTTGGCTGACCAGTACATCTCCCATTTAAATGCCAAGTTCCCAGGGTCAGTGCATGACGCGTACATCATGCGAAATAGCAGCATCCCTTATGTGATGGAACTGCTACAGAGACACCGTGTGTGGTTAATTGCTGACTCTGGTTACCCAAACCTGCCTTGGCTATTGACCCCAGTGAGGAATCCCAGGACCAGGGCAGAGGAACGGTACAATGAGGCCCATGGGCGTACTAGGAGGGTGATTGAGCGGACCTTCGGCCTCCTGAAGGCCAGGTTTAGGTGCCTGCATATGACTGGTGGATCCCTAATGTACTCACCAAGGAAGGTGTGTCATATCATCGTGGCCTGCTGCATGCTTCACAACCTGGCTTTGCGACGCCAGGTGCCTTTCCTGCAGGAGGATGGTCCAGATGGTGGTGTTGTGGCCGCTGTGGAGCCTGCGGAGAGTGAAGAGGAGGAAGACGAAGAGGACGACACAGACAACAGGGACAGAGTGATACTGCAGTATTTCCAGTGACACACAGGTAATAATCTACTCCTGCATTGTATTATATCTGTAACTGTAGTGGCTTTCTACTGTCTGACCTTTCACCCCAATGTATGGTAACTTAGTTGTGTATATCACTTCCTATTTCAGTGATCTGATCCCCAAGGAGTGCCCTCTGGTTTTTTTCCCCATGGACTACCGCTGTGTGACACTGGTATGTTGTCATCACAATGACAATGTAACTAGAAATGTTTTGTTGGTTATATCGAATACATTTGGTTTAAATAAAAAGATAGCAGAATCCAGTTGGTTAATGTGCAATAATTGTGTTTATTGAAGTTTTAAAAAAGGTGTATAGTTCAAACAGGGTGATGATGGAGGCATGTCCATGGCAGTGTCCAGACTGTCGTTCCTACAGGTCCATTGTTCATATGCCTGTGGAAGGTGGAGCAGGGGCAGTTCAAGGTTGGACAGGGTAAACAAGTGGGACAGTGGGATGACATCCGGGGGTTTCTGTGCATGGCGGGGGTCTTGACATCCTACTCTGTCTTCTTCCTCGATCTCAGGCCTTTCTTGCGGGTGGTTCTTGTTCTACAGAGGGTGGGGTCCGGGAGGGCCGTTGCTGTTGTGTCGGGGCCTCCTGACCACTAGCGCCGGCGGAGGTGGTGGGCTGTTCTTCCTCCATGCTAGTGGCAGGGGCCCTTTGGGGGGCCACATGGTCCCGCAATGTGGTGACAATCTGGTTGAGTGCCACCACGATTGTACCCATTGCGGAACTGATGCTGCGCAGTTCTTCCCGGAACCCCATGTACTGGCCCTCCTGCTTGGCCTGGATCTCCTGCAACCTGGCCAGGACCGTCGCCATCGTCTCTTGGGAGTGGTGGTACGCTCCCATGATGGTGGTGAGGGCCTCTTGGACAGTGGGTTCCCTAGGCCTATCCTCCCTCTGTCGCACAGCAGCCCTCCCAGTTCCTCTTTGTTCCTGGGCCTCTGTCCCCTGGACGGTGTGCCCACTACCAGTGCCCCAGGTCCCTGTTGTTGTTGGGGTTGTGGGTTACCCTGGGTGCCCTGTACTGGTAGACACACCGCTGCTTGACCTGTCCTGGAGACAGAAGCATGGGCCCGCTGGGTGGGTGCTGTGCTGGTGTTTCCTGAGGGGGGTAGGTCTGCTGTGGCCTGGGGCTGACTGAGGGTAACCGACTGTCCAGAGGTCCCCGATGGTCCGGGCTGGTCATCAGGTTCTAGGTCGACAGAGCTGCTGTCATCACTGGGGGCCTGTTCTGGGGGTGGGATGGACAAATCTGGACCCTCCTGGCCGGTGTGTTGGCGTTCGGGCCCTGCAGGGGTAAAAGAATATGGTTATTGATTTTGTGTGTGCCGTGGCGTGCGATTTGTGGGTGCCCTTGTCCCCCAGTTCTGGCAGTCCCATGTGGGAGGAGTTGTGAGGGTGGTTTGTGGGGGGGGATGGGTATGTGCAGTGGTCATGCTTAGGTGATGGGTGTCCATGGTTTGTGTTGGCATTCAGGGGTCTGGGTTGGGTTGGGTGGGTTGTGCTGGTGAGACATTAACAGGGAGTATGTGTGCTGGGGGGTTAGGGGTGAGGGTGAGGGTGGGGGTGTGGGTTGGCATGCTGGTGGTTGGGGGGGTGAAGTAGTTGAGATTAGACTTACTAGAGTTCATTCCTCCGCCTACTCCAGCGAGGCCCTCAGCATGTTCAAGACCTCTTGCTCCCATGCTGTGAATTCGGGTGGAGTGGGTGGGGGTCCGCCGCCAGTCTTCTGCACAGCGATATTGTGTCTTGACACCATCGACTGCACCTTCCCCCGTAGGTCGTTCCAGCGCTTTCGGATGTCTTCCCAATTTCTGGGATGCTGTCCCACAGCGTTGACCCTGTCGACGATCCTTTGCCATAGCTCCGCCTTCCTGGCTATTGTGGTGTGCTGCACCTGTGTGCCGAAGAGCTGGGGCTCTACCCTGATTATTTCCTCCACCATGACCCTGAGTTCTTGGTCTGTGAACCTGGGGTGTCTTTGGGGTGCCATGGGGTGGTGTGGATGAGGTGTGGGGTGGTGTTTGTGGTGATGAGTGTGGTGGTGTGTGGTGTTTTGTGCGTAGATGTGGTGTGGGTGATGATGTTGGGTTCCTGTGTGTGTTGTGGTTTGCGTTCCCTGTGCTCTCTCTCTGTGTATTGCGCCTTGTCTCTGAATTTCGATTTGTGGGGGTTTGTGGGTGATGTGGGTGTGTGTTTTATATGGTGATTGGTGTGTGTGTGGGTGTGGTGTGTGTATGTGTATCAGGTGTGTGTATTTCAAATTGTCCAATGTGGCTGTGTTTTGTAAATGTGTGTGTATTTTGAGCGCGGCAGTGTGTACCGCCAATGGGATACCGCGGTTGAAAGACTGCCGCGTGGATTCGTGGGTCGTAATGGCATGGGGCTGTTTGTGTTGGCGTGACGGTGGAGGTTTGGTCATCTCCAGTTTATCGCTGACCGCTGATGAGGCAGCCTTCAGTGGATGTCGGGTTTTTGGCGGTTTGGCAGTTGTGGGTCAGAATGACCGTGGCGGTTTACCGCGGCGGTATGATGGCGGTCTTCTGACCGGCGGTAAGAGCCTTTTACCGCCAGGGTCAGAATGACCCCCATAGTATCTAAGTTGTCATTCTTAATAAATATTACCTATTCAAATGTATGCCATGTATCATTATTACACCTACACGTGAAAACACATAAAACGCAAAACACACCTGAACGTTTACCCACCAACTCAAAAAAGTAGGTAAAATAGCATTCCTTTTTAGTGATCCATGGTATTTATTCTCATTATGCTCCACAGACTTGTTTAATAGGACCCACAAACAAGTCTCATATTTCCCGTGTACTAATCTAACCGCCCTCTTGAGCCAATTTAGTATAACACAGAAAAAGATATATTACAACTATTAAAAACAAGCACACGTATAACCTAACCTCATAAAATAACCCACCCAAACTTCGAACAAAATCATCAAGAGCAAGAGGGACTGTTTAAGGCCTCACTCGATTGTTACTTATGTTTTTTATCTTGGCATCCTTAAAGACTCTAACAAACTGGCCATCATCACTGTCTCCCTACATGTGCCCCATTGTTGGTGGCACACCCATCACTTGCAATAACGAATCCCTCCATCTTTAAGAGGTAATAGTTTCAAGACCTGCAATTACTAAAACCTGCCAAATGCCAATTTAATAATAGCCTACAATTGTCATTGTTATCACCGATATATGACTAAATTGTGATTTATCCTCGTGCACCATACCACTGATCAACTTAATTGCATTGTGCATATGTATCTGTGAATCACACATATCAAATATATCCTCTCCCACTATCTTTGTGTGTTAAAGGCCACATTGTTAAACATGAAAAACACATCTTAATCAAATACCTATTTATAGTGAACTACATATCCAAGAATTTCCAAACATATCTGTTAGATAGCTACATTCCAAGCACACCAATTACAAAAAACTAAAACGTACAGAACATCTCCAATTACCGACTCCTCATGTGTATCTGCATATTTCATGACACCCTAATTTACTTATGGTCACTATCAAGTGCAAGTTGCTAGAAAGGGTGAATCAGTATCTCACAGGTTAGTAGTAATTTTACCCCAAGCTATTACTTAATCAGAACATTGTCTCATTTACATAATTATTCAAATCTTCCCAAACCACTAGGACCCCCAACTTCTGTTCTCAAGCAATGTTTTCAGTTCTGAAACTCTGGAACACAAGGACAAATAATACTTCTCAAATTAATATATCTCTGAAATGTTATACAGGGGATTTGCTTATCCAATAGGCTATTTCTGATAGAGAATCCTCTAGCCTCTGCTTCCTCACCTTTTGAATATTCCCCAGGGGTCAGATTGGATCTGGACCCATTTTTTGTAGTACCTCTGCATGCCAGAAGTTGGCCCCACACACTTGCCGTTCTGCTATGGAAGTGACGTGCGGAGCCTATAAAGGCACTATTCCTACTCGCTGATGTCAGTTCCTTTTTTTTCAAGCCTCTAGATGTGGATCCAGAACTTCTCTGTTTTCGGAGACTGCTTTGTGCAAAAAAAAATTCTCACAAATTTTCAGCATTGTGCAAGAAATGTCACCCCGTTAAGACGACAGATTGTAAGCCCTGTAAGAACTTTTGCAAACAGATGTCTGTGACAGATTCCCACCAGGTTTCCCTGTGGTGTCTGAGGTACAGCTACCACTCTAGGACCTGTGGAGACTGTGTGCCAAAGAAGCCGAAGGCCATCTGGGAATGCAACGCAAAACTTTACGTCACCAGCACAAGAAGGAGCAGCGCAAGCACCACGCAAAGTCCTGCTCCACAGCTCATTCTCAATGCCTTTACTTGAGTTGACGGGGCTGCTCTCAAGGCCTCTTTTTGTTGTGCTCCAAATCCTCAGGTAAGCACAAAAAGCATAAGAAGTTAAAGTGGAGTTCTGTTCTTTTGGGCCAGTCCACTTCCATGATGAAGAGCATGGGTAATGCCACTGGTCCAGTTCCCAGAGTCAGCTGATTTGAAAACTGTATCCAGCACAACTCAAGTTTCTGGAGCCTTCAGCCACACACCACCAGATTGAAGAGTTTCACTCTGCTATTCTCCTGCTCTTTGGATCTGTGCCAACTCCCTCTGAGTTTGTTTGGGCCCCACGGAGCTGAGAGGCCTATCACCTGGATTACTACTGGCAGGTTTGGCTTGGCCCCCAGCTGGACCCTCTGAGGTGTTTCTGCCTTACCACCCCCCCACCCCCACGGCAAATACCCACTCCAGGCCTCGGTACATCAACACCGACTTCACCACCTGAAGATGTGACCTAATTGTTGTTTCCGGTGGCAACTCAATGCCAGCTTGAATTTGACTGCTGTCATAGCCAAATCAGACTAAGGTTTCTACACTCTCCTTACCAGAATGCAGGGGACGCTCTCTACAGATTCTGATAATGATTATGGCCAGGGTAATGAGTTTGTTCAGTCCTATGCTGATGTGCTGGACCCTTCCCCAGGGTCAGCCGCTTTTTCTTCTCCTGGCCTAGCCATGAAAGAATCCGCATCCTCAACATGGTTGTGTAGGCTGCCCGGATTCCTTGACCTCCACCTACCCACATAGGAAGAGAAAATAACCATCCTGACGGAAGCCCTCCAGCCTGCCTAGACTGCTTCTGACCCTCTTCTGCCTTTTAATAAGGCCTTGACAGATACAATATCAGCAGCTTGGGCTAAGCCTTGAATGGGATATCCTGTTTACCCGCAAATTACCAGATGCCATCTCTCTGCTCAAGGCGACTCTGCCTTTTGATTGCAGCAGCCTTTGCCTTAGAGCCTTATGATGCAGGCCTCCACCAGCTAGTCCAACCCTAACAATTTTCTTACCACTCCCCTGTCAGGTAATTGAAGCAAGGGAGACATTCACAAAATGCCTCTTCTCTTTGTCCAGTTGGTCCTCTGGTCATTTAATGCCTCTTGTTTGTTGAACTACAATACTAATGCTTTCAGGGATTTGGTGCGTAGGTCCTTCTAGGAGACCTCCACCTTGCACCGACCCAGACCATTCAGGATGGTTGTGATGCAGCCAAGTTCACAATTTGTTGTAGCTTGGACACCACCAACTCTGTTGGACGGGCTATTGGCACCAGTGTCACCATTCATCGCTATGCGCAGCTATGATCAACTGTGTTTTCAGTTCAAATTTGACCATCACATCCCAATCAGACTGAGGTTTCTGAACTCTCCTTACCACAAGGAAGGCAACACTCTTTACTTCACGTTTTGGTACAGGCTCTGATGACGAATATGACCAGGGTGATGAGTTCACTCAGACTTATAGCAATTACCGTTGGTATAAGGACTTACAAGACGCTACTGGGCTGAACACTTCCTCAGAGTCAGCCCTTTTCTCCCCTCCTGGCCTGGCCACGGAAGAATGTGCATCCTATGCCATTGTTATATGTAGGGCGATTGAAGTCCTGTACCTCCACCTTTCCACCATGGAGGTGAAAACAAACCTCCTGATGAAAGTCCTGCAGCCTGGCCACACTGCATCTGACCCTCTCCTACCTTTTAATGAGGCCTTGACTTATACAATTCTAGAGGCTTTGGCTAAGCCTTGTACCAGACCTCCTGTTAACCTGCAAACAACCTAACACCATTGCCCAGCTAATGCAAACATTACCTTTTTGCCTCAGCACTCTTATCTTGAGAGCCTATTGATGCAGGCCTACACCAGCTGGACAAACCCCAACAATTTTCCTTCCACTCCTCCTGACAAGGAATTGAAGCAAGTGGAGACATTTGGAAAATGCCTCTGCCCATCAGCTAGTTAGGCCCAAAGGTCAATTAATGCCTCCTGTGTGCTTGACCTCTATTTTCCTGCCCTCTGGAACTTGGTGGCATAAGTCCTTCCTGAAGACCTTCACCCTTTTTTCTCACAAGCCATTGAGGGTGGCTTGGGCACCACTGACTTTCAGACGGGCTATTATCACGAGTGTTGCCATTTGTCGTATGGTGTGGCTCAGATCAATGGGATTCTCGGGTGATATCCAGTCCTTCCTGATGGACATGCCATGTGGTGAGACTCACTTGTTAAGGGACAATTTTGATTCTTCCCTTGAAGGGGAGTATGGCCGCTGTTCGATGGCTGGACCTCTCTACCCAGCCTCACCAGCAACAATTTCAGCGTGTCTTTTGTGGGTTCTGGTGAGGCATTCCTTACCTCCAGTCTTTCCCTCCCCAGCAGGGAACCAAGTCGTGTTGTAAGATCCATCATGGAGGCCACAGCCCTGAGGGCCCAGGCCAGCATGCTGATCAGTCACCCCACCAACCACAGCACCACCTGCCAAACATCCTTATTGTAAGCCCAGTAGGAGGAAGAATCCACCAATTCTATCCTATTTGACTAGCAACCACATTGTACCGGTGGGTCCTTCAGATTGTTCACAAAGGCTATGCCTTGCCCTTCCTTTCAACCATGCCGCACCTCCCACTGTCACCCCAGTGACTGAGGGAAGACTGTCTCCATTTTCAAGCAGGAAGGGCAACCTGTAGGAAGCTGGGTCTGCATATACTATACCAAAGTAAGGTATAGTGTGCAGAGAGTACAGTGGATCCCCAGAGACTTTACAGAGGCTAAAGTAGATAATACTAATATTCTCTTTTGTGGTAGTGTGGTCCAGAAGTTAGGCTTATCAGAGGGTAGTGCTAAGCATTTGTTGTACACTCAGTCAGGAAATGAGGCACACACTCAATGACGAACTCCAGGCCAATGTTTTTATGTACCAAAAATATACTTTACTTTATTCCTAGAACCAAAAGGCTCTTTGTTGCAGGTAAGTACAGTTTCTAGAATGTATCACTTTCATGTATCAAATGCACTTTGTTTAGAATTCAGAGATAAAGCAGTTTACAAGTAAGTACAACTTTTCAGTTTCAAAAATGGACACAGTGCAATATCTCATAAAAAAGCAATGCAATTCTAGGAGAGGAAAAGTAACAACACAATTTGCAGGTAAGTACTCGACTTACAGTCCCAGTCCTCGAGGATTTAAAGAGTCCCCAGGGCAAAGTTTAGGTAGACACCAAGAGTGCACCACCAGCAATACGGGACCGCCGGGAGCAGAGGTCAAAGCTGGTGTTGGGCGCCCAATGGAGATTGGGAGCACTGAGAAAGAAACAGCTTGCAAGTAAGTACCTGTGACTTCAGGGCACAGACCTGGGGGGTTTAGATCAGCACTGGGGAGGGGGAGCACAGGTGAGCACCAAACACACACCCTTAGTGGCACAGGGGCGGGTGGGTGCAGGGTGCCAACACAGCACTGGGCGCCCAATACTTTTCAACGAGAGAATCCCGGGGGTCACAAAGATGCTGCAGGCGCATCCAGGGCGTCGACTGAAGAAAACCAACTGCTGGACATGTAAGTAGAGAGCTCACTGGATGTAGCTGGACCGTCGGTTGGGTTCCCTCATGGCCAGGGGGCAGTGGGTGCTGGGGTGCCTTTAGGCATCGGGAAATCTTCACTGGAGCAAGTCGCTGTCAGGGGGTGCTCTGGATTTTGGCTGCAGGTGTCCTCCTGTTGGTCAGGAGGGGTCAACCCAGGGTCAGATTCGCCTTGGGAGCGTCTCTGGACTGATGTGCTGCCTGGACATGGCCCGTGAGCGTCCGGTTCAAGGTGTACAGGACTTGTGAATCTATGGCGGTTCTGGGGTCCTTTTGGAGGTTTATTTTTGGACAGGGCAGCTGTCCTCTGGAGATCTTGGGCTTTGGACAGGCATGCAGTCCTCTGGGAGTTTGTTGAGGCTGCTGGTCCTGCACAATGAGTCGTCTTCTTGTAGCAGGATTCTTGACGATGCAGACAGGCTGGTAGGGCTGGGGCTAAGTCAGTTGGAGTCTTCTCAGCTGGTGCAGCTTTTCAGTCCTTCTTATTAGGTCACCAGGCATCTGAAGAGCAAGGTTCAGGGGTGCCTCTAAATACTAGATATAGGGGCATTACAGGGGTCAAAGGGCAGTAGCCAGTGGCTACCGTCCCTGAGAGTGGCTACACCCTTCCTGTGCCCACTCCTTTTGGGGAGGGGGGCACATTCCTAACCCTATTGGCTAATATCCTCCAAAGCAAGATGGAGGATTCTTCCAGGAGGGGTCCATCTCAGCTCTGGGCACTTTAGGGATGGTCCTAGCTGGGGTAGGCTCGCCTCCTGTTGTTTACTAATTTTCCTGCCGGACCTGCCACCAAAAGTTTGGCTTGGTCCAAGGGGTGGGTATCTTCCATTAGCTGGAGTGTCCTGCGGCAGTGTAATATGACTCATTAGTCTTTGAGGCTCACCGCCAAGAGTTGCAGTTCCTGCATGGGGGAGGTGTGAAGCACCTCCAACCAGAGCAGGCTTTTTTCCCGGCCCCAGAGAGCTCAAAGGCTGTCATCCCATTGGGTCTGAACCTGTCTGTTAGAGACAGGCTGACACAGACTAGTCAGCCTTACACTAAGGGGTTGGATGAAATACAAGGGGTATCTCTGAGATGCCCTCTGTGTGCACTTTTCAATAAATCCAACACTGGCATCAGTGTGGGTTTATTGAGCTGTGAAGTTTGATGCCAAACTTCCCAGTTTTCAGTGAAACCATCATGCATCTGTGGAGTTTGTAATGACAAACTCTCAGCCCATGTACTCAATATAGCCACACTGCACTTACAGTGTCTTAGAATGGACTTAGGCACTGTAGAGGGGCATATTGCTTATGCAGCTATGCCCTCACCTGTGTCATAGTGCACCCTGCCTTAGGGCTGTAAGGCCTGCTAGAGGAGTGACTTACCTATGCCACAGGCAGTGGTTTGTGGGCATGGCACCCAGAAGGGGGTATCATGTCTACTTTACCTTTTTCTCCCCACCAGCTCACACAAGCTGCAATGGCAGTGTGTATGTGTTTGGTGAGGGGTCCCTTGGGGTGGCACAACACATGCTCCAGCCCTTAGGTACCCTCCCTACCACACGGCCCTGGGTACCGCTGGTACCTTTTACAAGGGACTTTGCTGTGTTCCAGGGTTGTAAATTGTGGAAACAATGGTACAGTTTAGGGAAAGAACAAAGGTGTTGGGGGTCTAATTAGCAGGATCCCAGCACACACCCATTCAAGTTAGCTTCAGATATCAGGCAAAAAGTGGGGAGTAACCATCCCAAAGGAGCACTTTCCTACACAACCCATGTAATGTGATTTAGCAACATAGTGTAGCAGTAGGGTAACAAGTTCAGAGACAGTTGGTAACCCACAGCAAGCTATAAAGTGGGGCATCTTTGTTAAACGATCTATGACAAGAATTGCATCCCTTCCCCTTTGCTTTGGTAGGTCTGTGATAAAGTTTAATAATAGTTCCTCCTATACCTGATGGGTCCTTGGTAAGACTAATAAGAGTCCCCCTAGCTTGGAGCGATCAGGTTTCGCTCTATGACACATATCACAATTTCAATTTATCTATTTGTCTCTTTTCTACAACACGGCCACCAGAAATTTTGCTGGGTCAGTTCCAGGATTTTGTTTCTTCCTGAATGGCCTGCCAAAGTTGGTTTGTGACACCACTGAAGGATTATAGGTTGCAGTCTTTGTGTAGGTACATATAAAGTTTTGTCTTGGAAAGCCAATCGTTCACGAATACATTTCTTGTCTTTGAAAACCCAGGATATTAATTTCTTCAAGGACATCTGTTTCTTGATCTCTTTGAGGAAGTTCTGGGTTTGTACTTCTACTGTTATGTGCTCTTCTGAGATAATTGGAGGTGGTACAGCAGTCGTTTGTGCATTTTTGACATCCTGTCAGGATAAAAAGTCTGTCTCTGTATGCTCCAGGATAATAGGTGATCATGAAGGTGAACTTTGCAAAAAACAAGGTCCATGTTAGCTGGTGTTGTGAGTGTAGATTCCTATGATCATTGCATACCATCACAGGGAATTTATTTCCCAGAAAGTAATGTCTCCATTCTTTAAAAGTCAATCTTATAGCTAGCAGTCCTATTTTTAGCCACTGTGTAGTTCAACTCTGCTGGAAGAATGTTTTAGGCGAGTATGCAACAGGATGTAGCTGTCTTGTTTCCTGATCCCCTTGGGACAGAATTGCTCCTATTGCCGTGTCTGAAGCATCTTCTTCCACGATAAACAGATGTGACATAACTGGATGTGCCAAAATGGGCTCAGTGATCAAAGCCTTCTTGATTTCTTGGAAGGCAATTTCAGTTTCATCAGTCCACAAAAATGTAGCCCCTTTTTTAACAGCTTAGTGACTGGAGCTATTTTGGTAGAAAAGTGATCTAACAATCGTTGGTAAAAATATGGGGATTCATAGGAGCCTTTGGATGTCTTTAATATTTTGAAAATTTGCCCAAGTAATTATTGTAATAATCTTTCCTTCAACTATGATAATTCTTTTTGAGATAGTATGAATTCAGGGAATTCTACTTTGGTATGAAACTCGCACTTGGATAACTTATAGTAGAAGCCTTGTTGTCTTTGGATAGTTAGAATGGTCTTAACATGTCTTACATGTTCTTCTTGTCCATTGGAGTACATCAGAATATAATCAGTATATACAATAACAAATCTATCAATGAATTAATAAAGGACATCATTCACAAAGAACTGGAAGGCTGTGGGTGTTTTGCAGAGTCCAAATGGCATTACCCAGTATTCAAATCCATATTGAGTTCATTTGGCTGTCTTCCACTCATCGCCTCTCTTTATTCTTACCAAGTGGTAGGCTCCGCATAGATCCAACTTGGTGTAAATGACTGCTGTTCTTACCTGATCCAGCAGGACTGGTATGAGTGGGAGGTTATAACTGTTCTTATCTGTGATACTATTTATTGCATAACCTTAACTCTACATTAGCTTTTGAAACGAAGAAGGGTTGTGAAGCAGCTGGTGACTTGGAAGGTCATAGATAGCCATTTTGTAGGTATTTGTCCAAGCCATTGTGTAGGTATTTGTCCAGGTATTTCCTTAGTTATTGGTTGTCTTTTTCAGTTAGTACATATATTTGACTACAGGGAATTATGGCCTCCCGGACCCAAGTCTATTTGGCAATCATATATTTGATGCAGTAAAAATGTTTCCGCTTTGGCTTCCCCAAAACATCTTTGTATGCTGTTTGGCAGCAGTTGATATGTAGTGTTTAATATTAGTATTTTCTCTTGCACTTTTTATTTCCTGATGAGATTTTACGCAATTATTTTACACCATTCAGGAGACACATTCACATTTCTTGCCACCCAATCTATTACTGTATTGTGCACAGTCAACCAGGTATGCTGACAGTTATTTCAAATTGTGGAGCGTCTATTACGTCCAAGCTTGGTTCCTCCAGATTATTCTCTCCACAACTCATATACCATACTTATTTGGTGCGTGGTTAACCCAGATGTTTACTGGGTCCCTGCTACAGCCCTTGCAGTATCCAGTTTCTTTTTCAGCAGGGTTGGCAATTGTAAAGCCTTAAAATATGAATTTCCCATAGCTCCAGTGCCTACCATGATAGCTACTTCCACTGAAAACTCATACTGCAGTCTTACATTGATTGTCAAGTGAGGAACTGATGATTGCAGTGTGTTTGCTATTAGTTGTTCATGAGTCATTAACTCTGTGCTCAAGAGTCTCCTGCCCCTCACCCAGCATCTTAGTTTCCCCAGAGTCCTATTTGTAATGACCATGTTTTTAATGAGGAAGACTTAAGTTTAGCTGTATTTTTTCTTGCCATTTCTTGTGGAATTTATTTTTTCCCTTTTGGAATGAGGGGTCCCAATGGGTTCTGATGTCACATTTAATGGAGATACTTCTTCATGAGTCTTGATAACATGTGCGTACCTGGTCTTTTCTTCTCATCCTTTCAATCAGCTGAATGATGATCTAAATGGAGAATGAGATTAATTAGGTCAGGCCATGCAGGGCTGTGGATCAGTTTGTGCTAATATGTCCTTCATATCATTCCTTAAGCCTTGGAAATACAAAGCAGTCCTATTTTCTCTTCTGGTCAGTTGGTCTCTGACACAACTCTGTTGAATTGAGTTAGATATGTCACTAACTTTTTCGATCATTGAGCTCCACTAATTCTCGATCTGCTGACTACTAGCTCTCCAATCAGAAAATACTCTAAAACTCTTTCTTATATCTCCCCCAGTGATGCATTTACTTGGTCTTGTGATTGGTTACCTAGCATGCAAAGGCTGCAGTCTTTAAAGAAACTGCCATCGGATATTTCTGCATCTTGTCCATCATTTTGCAGAGGTCTTCTATGGGAAGACAGTTTGTTGGCACTGCTCAAGAGGAACTGAATCATTGGGCTCCATATTCTATCAGAAGATCATTGAGTTACTCCAGAGCATTGCCTTCAAAAGCCCATCTTCAGGCAGCATTGACTTTGTAGTCTAAAACCTCAGAGTTTTGGAGTGAAGAGATGAGGGGAAGGGTTTGGGGAGGATACTGTGGGGAAGAAGATCTGGAATGGGGCAGAGTTTCACTTTAATTTTAGTCATGGTTATTCTCAATATGATCAGTACAACAGCATTGATTCTTGATATTACACTGAACAGCCAGTTGCCTGTGGAAGAAAATATTTGGTGGTACTTATTCTCTAGCTATGCAGTGTCACCTTCTTCACCCCCTGGCTCTTATCTTCCCCACACAGACAGGTTTGCTGCAACTATGATTCAAAACAAAGCTTTCTTTTCACAAAGAATGACAGTTTTTGCCTAACTTCAAGATAAGATACTCGTATCTAGTTCAAGAGAACTTAACTCACACTTTTTGTTTTTTAACAAGAATCCTCAACATTGTGTGGGATCACAAGGTAGTTCTGTATTTCATGGATAACATCTCAATATCCTTAACTAGATTCAATTCTTCAGGGTTTTTCTTGTATCGCTCTCTCTGTAGAGAGCGAGAGAGACTGCATAAGTATGTGTCCATAATAGTGTTTTATTAAACAAGAAAAAGGTCTTACTAGACTGACAACAACAAATTTCTCCATCTGGAGTGTGGACCGAAGTTCCAGTGTCACCTGAGCTCCAGGAGGAGGTCTTTATACTCACTTTTAATCGTTTTAAGTTTTCGGCTACTGACGGCCTCTCAACTCCTCTGAATTCTCAGCACTACTGAGCACCAAACAAGGATGTAGTCCCTATATATAAAACAGATATTTTCCAAGATGGCCGACAAGAGTTTGCTATCTTGCAAGATGTTTGTTTCTGAAGTAATCCTTGTTTGGGAGACGTTGATGTTTGATTCGGTATTCTAACATCAAAGTACCCCCCCCCCCAAATAAGACCACAGATGGAATGCATCAGCTGGGACTGGTGGGTGAGCTGGGCTTTCCATCCGCTGACAAAACCCTTTTATTTAATGTGAGTTCAATTTGGGGTGCTCCACATTTGTCCTTTCTGACTTCTCACCAATAAAACTATGTCCCTGGTTGCCATCACCTCTACATGGCATGTGAGTGACCTTCAGGCTCTGTGTTCATCCACCGTACACTATCACCCCCAAGAAGCTAATTCTCTGAACTAGAGCCCCCTTCTTCAGAAAGTTGTTAGTTCTGTGTCGGTCAAACCATCACCCTGCGCTGCTCTGCCTCATCCCTTTAAGGAGGAGAGACTCCATTGCTTGGACCCCAAAAGAGCGCTCTGTTTCTACATCAATCGTACTAACGACCAGCAGGTGGAGGATCAGTTTTTTTTTTGGTGGAGTCCCCAAAGCAAAAATGGGCAAGGCTATTCAGAAGTGTACCATCTCACACTAGATCATGCTCTTCATTAAGATCTTCTATGCATTGGCTAAGAAGCAGCCTCCAGAAGGCCTAGCAGCTATGTGGGTGTTCCTCCATAGATTCATGAAACAGTATTGACTGAACAACGAAGCCCGATGGGAACGGCACTTCGCCCGTTCGGTACTTCTGGATTTCTGGTTCGAGTCCATTCACAGCCTATCTCCCACAGGCACTGCTTTGGTATCTATTAAAAAGATGAGTAATCTGTGGCTCGAACTCTGTATCTAAATAACAAGTTACTTACCTTTGGTAATGTTTTTTCTGGTAGACACTCTGTCTAGCCACAGATTATTTACTGGCCCTCCCATCCTCACCATTCTGTGAGTGAACACTATCCATTAAGAAGACCACAAGTCTAGGAATCAGCATGCTGATCTACCAATTTGCTTTTGCAGGTCCAGAGCTGGAGGCATGGACAGCCTCAAAGCAACTGATATCAATGTGCGTGAGTAGTGACTTTATAGGCCTCGCACATCACTTCTGGAGTGGAATGGTGTCAGTGTGGAACCCCACAGTGCCACCTTCTGGTGCACTGAAGTACTATGAAAAAAGTTTGCAGATTCAGTCTGATGCCTGGGGAATATTCAAAAGGTGAGAAATCTATGGCTCGATAGCCTCTACCAGAACGTACATTAGCAAAGGAAAGTAATTTGTTCATCAGTAGTTGGCATATTAACTGGCAATGTTTACTCAAGATCTGAAACCTCTTAGAAATACCATCTCCATATATGGTGATGGGTCTAGTTCTTTCCTGATGATGCTTCTTTTAGTGTTTTTATTAATAAGGTTGCTTGAGCTATCCACTTTCTCCACTTTCTTAGCTGCTGTTTCTCCAACATGTTTCTTTAGCCTCTATCTTGAAAAAACCACTCCGTATCACATACTTGCTTTAGAATTGCTAATCATTATTACAATTCTGCCTTGCTGTTTCGATCTCCCCATCAGGAATGGGCCTAATTTGCGGCTTAGTCTGAGCACTAGGTGCATGCAAAATTTCATGGCAAACCATTGGTTTGCTATGGAGTCTATACTCTCTATTCTATTCTCTTTAACATACAATTTAACTTCCAAGTATAAAATCCTATTCTATTAATATTATTACATGGGTTATTTAAACAATTTGTAAAGGCCACCAATTCCTCAATATCACCTTTTATAGTATTAACATATTGTCAATTTAAATGACCCCAAAAGTAGAACTTACAAAACCATTGACCTGCTGCTAGACTACAGATAAGCTCTCTCTCAAATCAACCTATAAATAGATTGGCATAAAAGGGACCAAACCTGGAGCACATAGCAGAGTCCAGTGCACACACCTACGGTACCAAGTCCCCTCATGTGGGAAAACATTGTTGGTTAGATTAAATTCCATCATCTTAGGCAACATATTCATATGCACACAGAGGATGGCAGAGCTCTGGTTCAGAAAATGTTAGTCATCAAACCTACTAATATTCAATATTAGTCTGCAAGGACACCACATTAGAAGCCACATTGGAAATATCTTATGCCCATGTGAGCTCTGTCATATTTAGTATATGCTGTGTATACTTGACAATCAAGAGCAGTGCTTAAAAAATGGACCAATAAACTCATCAACAAGCTCTGAAACTCTTTTAGTGGGTGAGTAATGCCTAAATTAATGGGCCAACAGGTGGAAACGGTGGCTCCTTGTGTACATTTGGTAGTGTGTGGATGTGTGGCACTCCTAGTCTAGAGACCTTCAGGTAATAAAATTCATCCTTATTTAAGAGGCCTTCTTTGAACTAATCACTTTACAAAGACTTGATTTAGTTAGTGATGCCATGTATAAATTTGATTCCGCTGTAAGATGTCATGGCTTTGCAGACCTCCCCAGCAGGATGTATCACATCCACCAGTGTGAACTCCACTTACAGTACTTTACATGTACTTCCAATGGTGGGAACTCCAGAGATTGACCTGTTCACCTCTCCTGAAAGTTAAAAATACCAAAACTTTGCCTCTAGCTACCCACACTCATAGTCCATTGGCAATGCACTGATGAATAGGTCAGGGATATTTGCCTAAGCTTTTCAACCTCCACCCCCCATAACCCTCATCCTAGTTGCACCACTCTGGGTGAGAGAGCCCTGATATTCAGTGCTCCTAGAGATGGTAGTCAATCCACATGAGAAGCTCCAGCCGAGACTCAACCAGTTGCCAATAGGGTCAGCACAGACATGATTCCACTGCTGCACAGCTGTGCAGAGACATTGCACTAACTTTTTTGTGTATTCTCTGACCAGAGTGACCGGAGCCAGCCTTATGGAGACAACAGTGATGGAGATGGGGAAATAATTTACTTTGTCTTATGATAACTGGATAAAAAGGATGTCAGTGGGCTGGATGCCTCAACCAGTTCTGGGTTGACTCCCGCCGGGCCAGCAGCAGAGGAAAGTACTTCTTTTGCTACAGTGATATGGTGGGCTGCTGACGTCCTTGACCTCCAACTCCCCACTATGGAGGTTAAGACTAGTGAATTGACAGAGGTCCTTCAGCCTGGCCAGGTACCGACTGAACCGCTTTTGCCCTTCAATGGCAGCCTCACTGGCACACTGCTGAGCACTTTGGCTAAACCATTTTCTGGCCCCCCAGTCAACCAATAAGCCACCTTCCACCATAAACCTGTTCCACTAGGCCTGGACTTCTTAACACAGTACCTAGACCCTGAATTTACAGATGTCCTTGCTTGGCAAATCCTTTGATAGCTCCTGCCTGTTTGGTGACGAGGCAGATTTGGCCCTAGAATGTTTTAATGATTGTCTGGTCATGGCTTTCTCTTTGGGCCATTAGACTGTACTCAAGGCTCAAGCAATCCCATCCAACAATTTTACACTTTCTGGTGATATGCCAAGTGCCTGGCGTATCAACAACGTCTAACTCACCCACCTACACAGCAGGCTTACCAGCTCTTTTTGAGTTCAGGGTTTGTGTGTCTAACAGACAACTGCTTGGCCACCATGGGCAGCACTTGCCCCAATTTTCCACCCCTCTGGCCACAATCTCCAAGCTCCTCCAGTGTGCTCTTACCAGAGCACAGCCATCCTATAGGGGGCAGGATGAGCCACTTCCTGTAAGGATGGCAACACATTACATTAGACAAATGGTCCTTCAGATTGTCCAGTGGGTGTACAACCTGCCATTCCTTTTCAACAAGCCACACCTGCCAACTACATCAAATCACTGTTCTCATAGGACCATATGGCTGTTTAATGACCTGAAGTACAGACATAAAAAAGGGTAACAGTATCAGAAGCAGGGACTGATGCTATTGTTGCTACGTCTTGTGCCAAAGGACAGAGGCCTCGATTCTAGCCTAGATCTTAGCCCTCTCATCTTCTTCCTGTCCAAGGATAATTCATAATGCCTGCCCACGGATCTCAGAGACTGAATGGTGTTGGACCTGCAGGATGCTCATTTTCACATCTGTTGTCTTGTAAGCCCACAGATGCATCTGCTTTTCAAAGTGGTCCACAAGCACTTTGTTTGCCATGCTCCCTTTTGGTCTCACCCGAAGCCTCTTGAGTGTTCACAGAGGTGGTGTATGTGGTCGCTACCCATCTCCAGAGGTCAGGTGTACCAGTCTTTCCCTACCTTGGCGACTGTCTGTTGAAGGCGGACTTGCCACAGTTGGTCACAGGCAACCTCCAAACTATGGAAAACATCTTGACATAATTGGGGTTCTCAAACAACCTGCTGAAGTCACACCTGACTCCTTTGTGAAGGCTCCCCTTCATCTGAGCCATCCTGGATACAGCATGCTATCGAGCCTTTCCCCTGGATTGAGCCCAGCACACTCGAGTTATGAGCCTGATGTTTTTGCCTCTTTCCTAGGTCTTGATGAGGGTGGCTCTGAGGCTTCTTGGCCTGCTATCCTGCTGAATCCTGCTCACTGACCATGTCAGATGGCACCTGCAAGCTTTGCACTGGGACACAAAGTCTCAATGAGGCCAAGGTAACTTGTCAAATTCCATCCTGGTGTCAGATTAGACTGCTAAGGACCTTCAGTGGTGGCTACTTGACTACAGTTGGACCAGCAGCAGTTCCTTCTCCCTCCCTGACCTACCCAGGGATGTGATGGTTGTGATAGATACTTTGTGCTGGGCTTGGGAGGTCATCTGGAAAAGCCTGAGATCAGAGGACTGTGGTCTCTGGCAGAGATCTGCCTCCACATCAATTTCCTGAACTTGCAGGTGAATTGCTTGGCGTTGAAACACTACCTCAACCCAAGAGGCTCTACACTTCTGAAGCTGCCTGATTGGTCAGGGGATTTCCCTGGTGGTATACCACCTGGCATGACTTTTACACATTAGAGAGTACATGCTCGGCCAGCGGTGCCTAGCGGATCGCAAATGGCAGTTACACCCAAGGATGAGGGGGGGGGGGTGACGGGGGAGGGGAGGTGATACAGGGCATCTTACGACAATAGGGAAAGCTCTGGCTTGATTTCCTGTGCACCATGATAATGCTTTTGCCAAGACTTTGGCACATTGGAGTTTCCATGAAGGCTTTCTCTTCGAGACTCAGTTTATCTAGAGTGGAGCACAGGACTCCTGTATGCCTTCCTGCCTCGAATTTCAAATAAGTTCAGGAACACCCCAGACCAAGTCATTCATGTGACTCCAGACTGGGCCGGGAGAATGCGATATCCAGAACCTATGAGAATGAGCATCTGTCCTCTGATCTGGCACTTTGGAAGCAGTAGCAGGGTGAGGTGCTGCACCTGAGCCTGTGCAACCTGCATCTCCATGTGCAGAGATTGTGCAGCGACAGTTGATCCCATTTAATTTCCATCCTGAGATACTTAATGTCATTTTGGAAGTCAGACACCATTCAACAAAGTCTGTGTATGCAGGGTAATGGGACAGATTTGTAGCATCATATGGAATCTGCCATTTGGACCTGTTGCAGGCAAACTTGTAGGATGCGTTGTTTGCTTTGTATTTTGGTCCAGCAAGGTCTTGCTCTGGACACAGTTAAAGGCTGCCTTTCAGTTCACTTGGCTTTTTTACTTTTGGGGACCAACAATCCTCATTCAAATGACTGGTTGTTTTTTCATTTTGTTAAATGTTTACTTCATTTGTTTCCACCTCATCTCTTAGAGATGCCACAGTGGGAATTAAATCTGGTTCTCATGTTTGTAATGTGTTGCCTTTTTTGAATGACTGCACTGCTATCCATTGTGTGTATTCACTCTAAAAACTGTTTCCCTGGTTGCAATAACATCTGTATGCTGAGTGAGTGACCTTCAGGCCCTTTTGGTCCAACCTTCCAATTTCACCTTTCTGCCAGACAAACTGGTGTTAAGGACTTGCGCTGCCTTCCTTCAGAAGGTGGTGATGCCTTTTCAAGTTCGACAATCCATAACCCTCCCAAAATTTTTGCTACACCTCTTCCCTCAAAAGAGGACGAGAAACCCCATTGTTTGAATAGCAAGCGAACACTCCACTTTTACACTGATTGCACCAAGGAACATCAGGTATATAATTAGCTCTTTGTGGGTTTCTCTGGTGTGAAGAATGGTAAGGAGGTGCGGAAAAGGACTATCTCTTTGGGTAGTCCTCTGCATTACAATTGGCTACACAGTGGCTAAGAGCAACCTGCTAAGGTCTGAGAGCTCATTCCACCGGAGTGAAGGCTGCTACCAACTGTGCAGGCACATGGAGTGCCTGTCCTGGATATATGTCTGGCATCTACGTGGACATCCTCCTACACGTTCACGGAGCATTGCTACCTTAACAGCTAGGTCAGTCAAGATGGGCTATTTGCCCACTTGGTCCTGCAGGACATTTTAGTCTTTGCCATTCCACATACCCTGCAATGTGGAGGTACTTGCAAGGTACTGTTTTGATATTTGTTCTAAAGCTGAGGTGTCTGCTGAAAACCCCTTCAGAAGGCCAATTTATTTACCTTTGGTAACTCTGTTTCTGCTAGGTACTTTTCCCTTCGCAGGTTCCACACCGATCTCCCACATCCATGTGCTGTGATGAGGTATCTTCCATCTAAAAAAGATCCCAATCTACGAATCTGCACACTGAATTATTAAATTTGCTAATGTGCTGCACCTCTGAGGGTGCGCAAGAGTTCATTAAATAAACTGACATTAGCATGCATGGGTGGTGCTTATATGAAGCTCTGTTCTTCACTTCCGGAGCAGAACATGTTGACGTGAAGTTGCATGAATCCACCTACCGGAGCATTGTTTTTGAGTTATCCAGATCCAATCTGACACCTGGGGAAATTCTAAAGGTAAAAACTGTACAGTTAAGTAGAGAATCCACCATAAAAAGTGTTACTAAAGGTAAGTCACTTGTTCATTACTGCATCTCCAAACAGATCCTTTCAAAGTATCTGTGCAGGAAATTCTTACCACTTATAGTGAAATAATGAAGGTACTTTCCACAATGCTTTGTGTTTACATTTGTGGATTTACACTTAAGCGCAGTGACAGCGTACTTTCAAAACTGACAACTCTCTTCCCTGTTTAAATTATCAGTTAGTAAGCCTTCACAGAGAGTCTGAAGTGGGTGATACCCCTAAGCCTCAGACACCTTCCTGGGACCTCAGTGTAGTTATCATGTGACTCATGGATCCTCCTTTTAAACCCCTACATTCATGTCAATTGTAGTTCTTATTGTGGAAGGTGCCTTTCCAAAGTGCAAACACCTCTCTCAGGTACATTAGTGAGCGCCAAGCTCTCACAGTTTGGGAACCATTTATCCAAGTTTGCAAAGATAGGTTAATTCTTCATACCAACCCCAAATTTCAGCTTAAGGTTGTTTTGCCTTTCCACAGGAACCAAGCTGTTGAGCTGCCCATCTTCTTTCCACAAACCATTTATTACTGAGACGGTCCTTCAAGTTCTGAATGTTAAGAGAACTGTTATGTGCCTCAATGACAGAACTCTCTTTTGGAAAGTGTGCTAAACATTTTGTATCATTCTCAAATCCCCCCATTGGGCCATACCATCTCAAAAGCTGGTACTGCCAGGTGGATAGTTAAGTGCATCTGGACTTGCTATGCCCAGGAAACGTGCTCACGTCCCATGCCCATCTTCAGCCCATTGCGCACACAAAAAGGATGCAGCACTAGCTTTTTTGGTAATATACCTTTAACGGATGTAGGAATGCCTGCTACTTGGTTAACGCCACATATATTCCCCAAACCTTATGTTGACATTCTACCATGTTAACAGGGTTTAGTTGGCAAATCCAAGCTGTATTAAAACATTTGTTTGAACATCTGCTCACTAGCTACTGCTTTGGAGTCAATGGAAATTGTGTGTATTTACAGCCATTCATTCTATGAACGAAAAGATTTTACCCTGTAGCCATCTGTTCATAGTGTGGTGGTGCTGTGAATTTACATGCCTTTACCTTACTTTTATCCTCAGAAGCCAGTGTTGATCGCAGATGTCCTCGGTTTTATATCCTTTACTATCACAGCACACTCTGTCTTCAACAGTGACCTCCACTTACACTGCTCTCCGCTGGGCAGAAATCAATCTGAGGTGGAGCCCGTGTGCTGATGCATTGAGGACAAAGGGATGGAGTCACAACAAGTCTTGTGATTTGAACTTATTAAAAGTTAAACAAAATGTCTGAGCCCAACACTAGATGGCAGGAGTATGAAGAGCATGTGAATCTACAGGATTACACACTACAAAAAGATGGTTATGGGGTAGGTAACATTTTCCATTCATTCCTAATAGAGACTAATGAAGTTTACAGTTTTTGCCTGCCTGGTATACGAAAAAGCCACTCTGACCTGGTGATTGATGTCTTAGATATGTCAAAACAAATTCTGAACTGTGGACTTGCCTCTGCTGACACCAATGTTTGATCTATGTGTATGGCTGTCAACCTGTGTCGGCATGATGCATTCCACCGGATGTTTAGGGAGATATCCAGGCTAAACTCCTGGGCATGCACCTTTGACAGTAAGTAGCTAATCAGTGAGAAGGAAGATTCCGACTTCAAATGCTTCTAGAACAGCAGGGCTATGGCTTGTGTCTTGGGCTTGGCCTACCGTGCACAGTAGTTTCACCAACAGAATTGAAAGTTCATTGCAGTCTTGAGAAAGGAAGCTGTCTCAGCTCATTCAAATGTCACAACTATATCGTTGCTTTTTGGCACGGGTGGCTCTAGGGTGCACTGCTGGCAACCAATCCAGTCCCAACCATGCTCTGTCACTTCCAAACCTCTCTGACTTGTCCACCATGATATCACCTAGTTGGTTGCCTGTGACAAATGCAGTGACATGCACCCCAAAAACAACAAAGAGCAAAAGACTAAACTCTTCATTGCCCGCAATGAGCGTCTGGCTCACTGCCAGTCATGATCAGGTTGAGGTTAGCTTTGAAGTTACTCTCTTCCACATCATTAAAGACCTCTAGGTAAAAAAAGAGGTAACATGACTACTACCCTTGGCTCCAATCCAAGTCAAGAGGTAGGTCACTGCAACAAACTCCACCTCCTCCAGAGTCCTCCTGAGAGCCAGGGCTCATGGACACCTATCTGGCCAAGGGGCCTGCTTTGGCACCAGCCATGGGCCCTGCCCCAAGCCCCTCACTGCCTGCACCTTTTGGGCCACCTGTGCTGACACCTGCATATCTGGAGTTTCCTGCACCTGGAGGCTGACACCAATCATTTCCTCAGCACAGTGATTGGCCTGTTCAGATAGGCTTTGGTCCCCTCTGGCGCACCTGCAGGCCCCATGGGTCTGTTTGTGGCTTCGTTTGAGTTTCCAAGGGCACATCCTCCATGGTGCCATTCAACTCCTGTTTTCCCCCGGGGAATGCCTCTTGCACTGAATGGAATATTTTCAGTACTGATGTCCACACCAGGGGCCTCTCCAATGGTGTCACAGCTGAGACTATCAGTGGCACCCACTACAGCCCCACCAGTCATGGTATTCAAAATATAGAAGGGTGTCATTAGGAAGGTTTTTTTCAGTTGGTGGTGGGGGTGGTGTGATCTCTCAATGCTTGCTGGGTAGATACACCCTTGCCTTGTTGGTGCCAGACCACCTCAAGGACCACTTCATAGAGATGGCATAGTTAGCTACTGTATACTCTGTGGCTAGGATGATTGGTTCTTCGGTGGCCTTGGAAATCAAGCTTGAGTAAGAGCAACCTCTGGTTCGAAATGGGGTCTCTAGTTGGCAGTCGGTTTGCACCCTATCCAACTAGGGACCCTCACTCTAGTCAGGATAAGGGAGATACCCACTCAGATAACCCCTGCTCACCCCCTTGGTAGTTTGGCATGAGCAGTCAGGCTTATCTCAGAAGTATTGTGTAAAGCATTTGCACATAACACACAGTAACAGTGAAAACACTGCAAAAGGACACAACACCAGTTTTAGAAAAATAGCCAATATTTATGTATATCAAACAAGACCAAAACAAGAAAAATCCAACATACTGTAATAAAGATATGAAATTTGCAAGAATTAACTTAAAAATACAGTTAATTGAAATCGATAGCTCCATCTGGGGCTATCACGGCGTTGTGATCAACAAAACTAACAGTTCATTGCCGGTCGCATGCCAGCTACGGTGTCGTGAAGACCAGCAAACAGTACCTTTGGAATTGCTGGGCGTTGGGATCCTCGCAATGAGATCCAGAGAGCGGCATCGCTGGCGTCGTTTCCGGAGTCGGTGTGGGGGGTTGTCAGGCCCTTGAAGTCACACGCATTGCAGATCGAAGTCCAGGCTGATGAAGTCAGGAGCGCTGGCGTGGATGGCGTCAGGGCTGCAGTGTGAAGTGGGACAATGCGATGTGCGGTGCCCACAGGTCACGGTGCAGGCAGCGGTGTCGGTGAGAAGCTTAAGCGCTGTCGTCAATAGGCCCAAGTCGGAGGTGAGGCCCGGGGTGGGCTCTGTGCGGCATCCACGGATTGCAGTGCAGACAGGGATGTCTGGTGACGACACTGGAGTTGATGGTGCTGGCGTCGGTCAACCTGGGCGCGACGGTTAACCTGTGCGCGATGGGATGGTGCTTTGTGTACCTCACGAACAGTGTCCACAGGCCACAGTGCCGTGTCAGCAGGAGCGGTGTCGTCGAGGATACCCAGCCTGCGGTGTGAGCAAGGTGATGCCGGAGTGTGGGGCTCACATGTCCTGGTGCGAGCAGGAGCTTGGTGGCGGCATCAGTTGACGGAGTCGGTGAGACCAGGGTCACAGTGCAAAGCAGGGCAGTGCAGCTCCGTGCGGCTTCGGCAGGTCATGGTGCGGGCCAGCGGCATCATTGACAGCGTCGCAGTGGTATTTCTTTGAACAGCACAAAACACACAGTTCCCAGTGCCGTAGATAGATGAAACTGAAGTCTTTGATATCCCTGAGACTTTCAACAGGAGGCAAGCTCTACTCCAAGCCCTTGGAGAACTTTTTTCAAGAATGATACACAGCAAAGTTCACACTTTGCTCTCTTTTCAGGCAGAAACAACTACTGCAGGCCAACCCAGCAAAGCAACACAGCAAAGGGGCATTCTCCTCCTTCAGCTCTTCTCCTTGGCAGAGGTTCCTCTTGATTTCAGAAAGATTCTAAAACTCTGGGGTTTTAGGTCCACTACTCATACCCTTTTTTGCCTTTGAAGTTGGCAAACTTCAAAGGAAAGTCTCTTGTTTGCAAGATCCTGCCTTGCCCAGGCCAGGCCCCAGACACACACCAGGGGGTTGGAGATTGCATTGTGTGAGGGCCGGCACAGTCCTTTCAGGTGTAAGTGACCACTCCTCCCTCCAACCTAGCTCAGATGGCTCATCAGGATATGCAGCTACACCACAGCTCCCTTTGTGTCATTGTCTAGAGGAGAGGAGAGGTGTAAAGAGCCCAACTGTCAAATCGACCCAGACAGGGAATCCACAAACAGGCAGAGTCACAGAATGGTTTAAGCAAGAAAAATGCCTACTTTCTAGAAGTGGCATTTTCAAACTACCAATCTAACAACCAACCTCACTAAAAGATGTTTTTTTTTTTTTATTGTGAGTTCAGAGACCCAAACTCCAATTTCTATCTGTTTTTAAAGTGAATCTGCACTTTAAAGTTATTTAAAGGCAGCCCCCATGATAGGCCTTGCAACAGTGAAAAACGATTTTGGCAGTATTTCACTGTTAAGACATGTAAAACCCACCCGTGCATGCCCTACCTTTTAAATACACTGCACCCTGCCCATTAGCACTGATTAGCAGTTGTAAAGTGTGCAGAGATAATAAACCAGCAAAAATAGAGTCCAGAATACCATAAAAACAAAAGGTGAGAAGGCAAAAAGACAGGGGAGACATGCCAAAAAGCTGCTAGGTCTAACACTGTCAAATCTAGCAGCCCTCCTTCTGATCTTCCCCTGCACCACCCATAAAGCCACTTTAGCTTCCCCTTGAAATAGCATATGCGGTCAGTGACAGGGCAGGCATCTTACTTTCTACAGTCCTGGAAGGACATAAATAAAGACCACCAGGTCCTTTTGGTAGTAGAAAGGTGTGATGCCCACTCTTCCCACAGGCTGCTCAGCAAAATCCCTCCATAGTCCCTTTAGTCAGAAGACCATCTTAAGATCCTGCTGGAGAAGGGAGTGGTGGAGTTAGTTCCAGTATAGGGAATTGGGCAAGGGTGCTGCTTCTTGGAAGGATGACTGTCTTCATCAGATCCTAAACCTCAGGGTGTTGAACTTGTTCCTGCTCAAGAAAAATTTCACAATGTTGTTTCTATCTCAAGTCCTATTGCTGCTCGAAGCTGTAGGAAGCTGGCCTGATGTGTGGTGGGTACCTACGGTACTTACACCTTTTACCAGGTCCAGGTATCCCCTCTCAGTGAGGTGCAGACAGTGTCTAGAAACGAGGCTCTCTAGAGGTAGCTGTGGATTATCAGCCATGGTGTATCTAGGAGATATGCAGAGTACATGCAATACCACTACAGTCACACAGTACCTACACACAAGAAAGAAAACATGTGGTTGTACAAAGATAAAGGTACTTTATTTTTGGAACACAGTTTCTGAAAATACTAGAGAGGCAACCCTCCAATAGGAGGTAAGTAAATACAATATATATATATGCACTAACAGTAAGAGGGGCATAAAAAGGTTAGGAAACAGTGTAAAATAGCAATAAACAATAGTAGCCCGGGGTGGGGGGGAGCCCAAACCATATACTAAGAAAGTGGAATGTGAACACAGGGCCCCCATCTAGGTAAGTGAATAGTGTAGAGGGGTGCTGGGGGTACTAAGAAACCACCCAGGTAAGTAATTCAGTACCCCCCAGTGACCAGGAATGCAGGAGTAAAACACTGGATTTTCCCAAAACCAACCCAAAGGATGAAAAGAAGAAAAAGAAGATACCCAGACCAGCCTGCAAGGAACCAGCCATGGAGAACCAAAGGTGGAGACCTGTGGAGAGAGGGGACCAAGTCCAGAAGTGTCTGTGAAGTCCAGGGAGAGTAGGAGATACTACCTATCCAAAGGTACCTTTTGGAGTTGGTCGACGAGGAAGGAACACAGGTCAGCACTGCAGCACAGAAGCTGGAGAAGAGTTCCTGATGCATGCAAGAGGTGTCCCACGCTGGAAGCTGGATTGCAGATGGGCATCGCTGAAGGATTTGTACCAACAAGCCTTGGCAAAGGCAAACTAGCGGTTGGCTGAAAAGAGTTGCTGCCGGGGACCAGCAAGGTCCAGGAACACTCTACCTAGGACGGGGAGTCACAGGGGACCTTCCATGTCACAGAAGGCCCACAGGAGCAGAGGCAGCACCCACAGGTGTCCCACAGGACAGGGACACCGATGTCGCAGAAGTAGCCCACGCAGCACCACAGAAGTTGCCTGCACGTCGTCAGAGGACCACGCAAAGGTCTAGGAGTTGCAGGACAGAGTGCTGGGGGTCTGAAGCTACACTTTGCCTGAAGTTCCCCTTGGCGGTGAAGCAAACAAGCCTTGGCAGCTGCAAGGACGCAGTGCATGGGGGTACTGTCTTGCGTGGAGTGGAAAGGACTTACTACCACCAAAGTGCGACAGATGGTACAGAGGATTTAGGGAGACTCCCTGGACCACCACCCGTGATGCAGGACCCACGCCACTCAGGCAGACGGGAGATCGATGCAGCCGGTTTTTTCAACAATTTGATTTGTTTCTTACCCACATTTCCAGTTCAGAAAATGTTAACATAGCCTCCTTATCTAGGTAATATTATAAATTATGGATCTCCAAGACCATAGAAAAAATAATTGGCCCTCAAGCACTAGTTGAGGAAACAATCTCCACAAAGCTTGAGGCAATTGGTCAAGAAAGCAGATGCATTAATATCAATGACCTAGAAAAACACTTTCCTCGATTTCTGATTAACAAAAAAATGCAAATGGTTTGATTTTTCTTGAGAACAAATTCTTTATTCAATCAAAACATTCACAACATTAATACTTCATTTGTGGCATGATTTCTCAATCTCCTGACACAGTAGAAGAAGAGTCACTGAAGATCTAATTAGGAGGTGGTTCTGGTGACCCTCACTTCACTACAATGTCAAACGATTTGTCAAAACTTGCAAAGTCTGTGCCCAAAATAATTCTAAAACACAAAGAAAAACAGGGTTAGTATTGACGTCCGAGGATTCCCTCCATGCCTGGAGAAATTATTTCTACTGACTTCTTAGTAGATTTGCCTCCATCTGATAATTGCACCACAATAATGGTTACAGTAAACTCATATAAAAATGGGTCACTATTCTGCTTTTCCCAAATTATCAACTGCCTCAGAAATGGCTAAAACTTTCCAGTCTAACATATTCTGACTCCATTGTTTACCTTTGAAAAATATTTCTGAGCGTGGAACCCAATATAGCTCAAAACTTTGGAAATCCAATTGCCATAAACTTGGCAGCCAGAGGGCACTAACCTCTCACTTTCCCTCTCAATCTAATGGACAAACTGAAAGTCTAACTTGAACTGTTGAAAAATTCATAAGGTGCAACATTTCTGTGATCTAGGACAATTGGAAGACTCTTCCACAATCAGTAGGAAAGGGGCCCAGTGGAGCCCCACCTACAGGGAGGAAGGGGGAGATCTTTGAGTGAATTAGCCCAAGGACACACAACCCTTAATGTTAAAATATTACATCAAACATGGGGTATGCCTTGCCTGTCCAGGGGAAGTCCCTACCCCACGTGGATCCCCAGTCAATATTCAATAAAGAAAAAATGTTCCTTTTTCTTTTTTGACTATTGGCTAGGGATCCACATAGGGTAGGACTTAGAGATACCCCATGTTTCATTTACAATTGGAAGACTCTCCTACCTGCAGCAGTTTGCATACAATAACTTAATCCATACTTCTACTGAGTTTTCTACATTACGCTTTAACCGAAGTCCATATTCAAACCTTTCCAAACTCAATAGATGCAGATGATCTGGCACTTGCAGTTTTAGATTCATTGGAAAGAATAAAACTCCAACAAAACTTAATTCAAAATTTGCTAATCAAAACAGAAATTACAGCGACCAGCTTGCATTTACAAGATAGGAGACAGAGTTTGACTGTGCTCTATCAGGGTACCTGGTTGTATTTGGAGGTCTATGTGCATGCAAGAATCTCAGAAGTGACGCATGCAACAAGAGTTCTTAAACACCTACAATTTCTCCTGTTAAAATCATGGATATACGCGATATATATCCACTTTCCAGGACAAGTTATAGTTTCTTCAGACAAGTATTACTGTAACTGCTGAATTCCTCTGGTTTTGTGTGGGTAAAACGTGAATGTAACTAAAACGTCCCAGTAACGTTTGCTTTTTCAAGTAAATTTCTCTGTTTTTTAAAATAAAGTAATACATAAATACCATACATTAGTAAACCACTGCCTTGCACGGACTTCGGCCATACAAAGCGAGGGTTCGGCACAGGTTCTGGCCAACTCCCCCACCACTTGCTCTCAACCCCGTGTGGCAGAGTTATGGTGTCTGTGTCTTTTTCCAGGTACCTGCGGATTCGCTGAGGATCCACATCCCTAGATATCTAAATTAACTAGATAACTAAATACTGAACAGATTTGCACCATATAACAAAGAAACTCTTTCTGGACCAAGGTCTAGCTTTCTGCCAAATTTGATCTAAATTCTTTCAGTGGTTCGGGCTGTAGCGGTGTTAAAAAACTGCAAAAAACCCATAGACATTGCATAGGTGGAAAAGTGTTATGGGACTCCCCCTTTTTCCTGGCCCCACTTGACGAATCACCAGACACTTTCCAGACAGCAGCAGAACTAATTAGCATACATGTCGTCAAGAGTCTTCAAATGACGCCAGTTATTAGCAAAACAAAAAATGCTTTGTCTATGGGCAATGTTGGTCCTAACTATATATATATACATATATATATATATATATATATATATATACATATATATACATATATATATATATATATATATATATATATATATATATATGTATATATATATATATATGTATATGTATATATATATATATATTTTTCTCTCCCAGGAAGCCTGCCCTAATCTGCACACTGTTCTTTGGGCAGTTCTAAGAGATGGCACAAATCCAGCATACATCGTAAATTTAAGGTATAATCATAACTTAAGCATTTCTAATGTTTGTTTAGTTTAATTTTGGTTTGTATAGAAGTTAGAAAGTTTTCCTAACTGTAGCAAAGGTTTAACTGTTGGGTTTTGCAGTTATTTTTTTATTTTTTTTAGTAAAATGTGTTTCAAATCGGTGGTGTGAAGTGCACCAGAGTGGACCGGCATAACGTAGGCGTCAAGTTAACTGTTATAAAAAAGAGTGGTGTCTTGTACAGTACAGTACAGTGGAGTGGTGTGTCGTATGGTGTTGAAAAGTGTCATACAGTGGAGTGTGGTCTATAGAGTGGAGTAAATGGTTGCAAAGTGGCATGTAGGGGCATAGAGTGGAGTACAGTGTGTTACAGAGGCCCACAGTGTAGTAGAGTCTTGTAGAGCGGAGCAGTATAGAGTGGAGTTTTGTTGAGTGCCATAGAGTGGGGTAAGGTGTCGTGCAGTGGAGTAGAGTGAACTCCAGTGGAGTAGCCTAGCATAGGGTGGAGTGGAGTGGCTTGAGGTAGAGTAGTGTGGCGGCATAGAGTGGACTGCCTAATATTGGAGTAAAGTGTTGTGGAGTGGTTGTGGTACAGTGGCATGGAGTGGTGTGTTGTAGAGTGTCAAAGTGTCTTAGAATGGAGTAGAACAGAGTGCCAAAAAGTCAATTACAGTGTTGTACAGTGGAGTGGTGTAGAGTGCTGTGTAGTATGGTGGAGTGGTATAGACTGTTGTAGAGGTGAGTGGCATAGATTAGCCTACAGTAGAGTGAAGTGTCTCATATAGTGTATAGTAAAGTTGGGTGGAGCAGCATAGATGGAGATGCGTAAATTGCAGCAGAGTCATACAATGGTATAGAATAAAGGAGTGTGATGTACACTGGCATTGACAGGAGTACAGTGTTGTAGAGAGTAGTGCTAAAGAGTGGAGTATAGTGTGGTATAGTGTAGGGGATATACTGTTGTTGAGTGCAGTACAGTGTTGAGCGGATTACATTGTAGTGGCTGGAGTTGGATAGATTGGAGTGGCATACACTAGAATAGCATAAAGTGGAGGGGCACAGAGTGGAATAGCATAGATGGGAGTTATATACAGTAGAGTGAGGTAGACTGGGGTGACATACAGTGGAGTGGCATACAGTGGAATAGAATACATTAGAGAAGTGTACATTGAAATAGCGTTGACTGGAGTGGCGTAGACTGGAATACAGTGGAGTGTCGTTCGGTGGAGTGGCATAGAGTGGAATAGCTTATAATGGAGTGGCAGAGTAAAGTGGGGTAGAGTGTAACCGTGTACAATGGATTACTGTGGAGTGGCGTACAGTGGAATGGCGTAAAATGGGATAGCCTATAGTGGAGTGGCATAGAGTGGAGTAGAATGTCCTGCAGTGGAATTGTGTATAGTGTAGTAGAATAGCGCATTATAGTGGTGTACAGTGGAATACCATCCAGTGTGAGTGGCATAGTATGGATTGACAGTGTGCAATAGCATACAGGAGAGTGGCATATAGCGGCACAGTGTTAAGTGGAGTGAGGAGCGGTGTTGTGGTGTACAGGGAAATAGCGAAGAGTGGATTGGTGTACAGTAGATTAGTGTACACTGAAGTGAAGTGGTGTGGAGTGAGGTACATTGTAGTTGCATACAGTGTATTGGGGAAGAGTGGAATGGCATACTGTGGAGTGACGTAGATTGGAATGCCGTAGAGTGTAGTGAGCTACATTGTAGTGGCATACAGTGAAATAGCGTAGACTGTGTTGGCCTAGAATAGATTGGCATAGAGTGGATTGGCACAGAGTGGAATAGCGTGGAATGGTTTAGAGTGGAATAGCTTGGAGTGAAGTAGTTTAGGGCCAGATGCAGGAAACGATTAGCGAGTCGCAAACGGCAAAAATTGCCGTTTGCGACTCGCTAATCGCATTTCCCGATGCAGAAATGCATATTGCAAATAGAAATGCGATTCGGAGTGGCATGCAATATATGCGGTCGCAAATGGTATCGCAGTTACCATCCACTTCAAGTGGATGGTAACCCACTCGCAATTTGGAAGGGGTCCCCATGGGACCCCTTCCCCTTTGCGAATGGACCCAAAACCATTTTTTCAGGGCAGGTAGTGGTCCAAGGGACCACTAACTGCCCTGAAAAAATACAGAAACTAAAGGTTTCCTTTAAGGAAAACGGGCTACACTTAAAAAAAAACTGCTTTATTGATAAAGCAGTCACGAACATGGAGGTCTGCTGACGACAGCAGGCCTCCATGTTTGCAAGTGCCTAGACTCGCTATGGGGCCGCAATTTGCGACCCACCTCATTAATATTAATGAGGTGGGTCATTGCGACCCCATAGCAACTCGCAGACGGTGTCTGAGACACCGTTCTGCATACCAATTTGCGAGTTGCAAATTGCGAGTCGCAGGGACTCGCAATTTGCAAGTCGCAAATTGGCATTTTCCTACATCTGGCCCTGTGAGTGGAATATTTTAGAGCGGAGCGGGATTGAGTGTAGTGGGGTAGATGGGAGTTTCATACAGTGGAATTTCATAGAGTGTAGTGTTGTAGATTGGAGCACCGCAGAACGGAGTGGTATACAGTAGCGTAGCATACAGTGGAATAGCATTGAGTGTAGTAGCATAGAGTAGAGTGCCATACAGTGGAATAGGGTAAAATGTAGTGTCGTACAGTAGAGTGGTGTAGATTGGACTACTGTAGAAAGGAGTGGCATAGTGTATAATAGCGTACAGTGGATTGGGGAAGACTGGCGTGGAGTGTGGTACTTGACACAGATGTAGTGTAAAAGTGGGTGAACATATCTAGATGTAATGTGGCAGGAAAATACAGTATGAGGTGTAAATGGGAATTTTTGGTAGTAGGTGTAAATAGTGGTGTAAAAGTTGTGTGTTAAAATACTTGTAGATTGTGCCACTGTACATGCCAATGAGAAGGCAGTGTCTCATTGGCTAATGGCTGCCTTTATAAAACATAAAAGGCAGCCATGTAGTTTTCAGCACACTTTCGCTGTGTTTTGGGTTAGCGCCTTAGATGAGGTACGTAGTAGGTATTATTGTTTTTCCCTATCTATTACCACTTTAATAAAATGCTAATAGGTAGGCAAACCTATTTATATTTTTCTATATTTTTTTACAGAACTTTACGGAGAACTGCACATTTAAAAAAAAAAAATTTAATTAGCACTGTAATTTGTATGTATTACAGTTTCAACTACACAATTCTCTGTCAATTCGGCGAACATCACTTACAGTGTTACATTAGGTGCCCAATTTTGTTGCCGTTGTTAGGGGGGCAGCACATGGACTACATCTGTACATATTCCACTTGCCCCAAATCTTCCCCCATTTACCAGGGCAGCTCCTGGTCTCGTACACCACCTTTTCCGCCACAATACACCAGTCCATGTCCCGTTTCCATTTGCTGAGAAGCGATGCAGACTGCGTGCCCAATGCACAGGCTATATTTCGTTTGCAGTCATTAATCCTAGGATGGCCCAGATCTGGTCCATGCGGCCATGGTCTGTGGCCTCCCACACATTTAGAAGACACCACTTCGGTGAAGAGGACAAGCCTCCACCACAAACACTGTCAATACAAGCTGCAACTGCTCTCCAGAAGGTGTGGATCGCTAGGCCTTCCCACATAATATGAAAAAAGGACCCCTCGTGCCCACATTACCGACCACAGGCTGTGTCAGGTTACCTACCCATTTTGACCACAGTGTTACAGGAAAGGTATGCTCTGTGCAGTATTTTGAGTTGCACCAATCTGAATCTTGTGTGGATTGCTACCTCCTTCCAGGATGCAAGCGCTTCCGACCAGTCCTCATCTGTCAGGTCTTGCAGGTCAGCCTCCCAGAGGCTACGCAGGGGAGGAGAGTATCAGGGGTGGTATCGATTTCCTATAGGTCAGGGAGATCGCCTTCCTGCTCAAGTGGTCATCTAATAGTCTGTCTTCCAATGGTGATGATTCTGGTAGGTCCTCCACTTTAGGAATCGCCACCTGGAGTGCATGCCGGACCTGTAGACACCCAAAAATCTCTGTTGTTGCAAGGTCATATTCCCTCTGCATGGCGAAAAAGGAGAGTATAGCTCCATGGGACCAAAGATCCCCTATCTGGAGATGCCAATCAAATCCAATTTATCAAAGCCTGGCCTCAACCCCAGCTTGCCCAGTTTCTCAGAGTCCCATAGTGGTGTAGCCTGTGTGAGCCTATCTCCCCAACCTAGTGCTGTATCTTTTGTAAGAACTGTTGGTTCCGTGAGGGGTAAGTGTTTCTGAGAAGTTTATAGTGCACACAGGCAGCCACCTAGTCGCAGAGTAGTGGTCCATACAGTACGCCGGTTCAGTTGCAGGATGATGAACCCACTGGTTGATGGCCACTAATTTTGCTGCCCAATAATACTTCTGGATATCAGGTAAGGCTATCCCCCATCATAACAGTCCCATGTCAGTTTATTGTAGGCTATACATGGAGCTCCCCCCTCCCACAATAAAGTTCTAATCTCACCTTCTATAGTTTGAAATTAAGTTGTGGGGACCAGAAATTGCGTGTTTTGTAACATATACAGGAATCGTGGTAGTGCCATCATTTTAAACAAGGCTGCTTTTCCGAGTAGAAAGAGCGGGAGAGATCTCCAATGAAGGACGTCTCCCTTAAGTCAGCGTAAAGGACCTTGAACGTTAGTCATGTGAAACAAGTTAGGATCAACGGTGACATAAATACCAAGATAACGGAAGCCGTCAAACACTACCTGCGCCTCAAAACCAGGTGACAAATTCTGAGCCTTCCAATGAAGGACATACACCGTGGACTTAGACCAATTGATGGTGTATCTTGAGTATTCGCCAAAACTGGTGAATATGTCAAGTTGTCTATATAATGAGGGGCATGGGGATGCAGCATATAAGAGAATATCATGGTTGGTTATTCTGTCTTCCCACTCTTCTGTCCAGTGCAATTCGTGGGTCAAAGGTACTTTGTGGACCCAGGCCGCTAACAGTTCTAGGATTAAGGCAAATATGAGTGGTGATAGAGGGCAGCCCTGTCTGGTCCCTCCCTGGAGGGGGAATACTTGAGAGGTTCTGGCATTCACAACTACTTCCCCTAGGGGATCAGCATATAACAGCTGCATCCAAATCAGAAATGTGGGGCCAAAACTCATGCGTTCCAACACTGCAAAAAAGGTAAGGCCTTTCAATAGTGTTGAATGCTATACGGGCGTCGAGTGACAGGATTACTGCATCCTCCTGGATCCTCCCAGCCCGTCCCAATGCTCCATGGAATCGATGCAAGTTTAGGGCTGTATTTCTGCCTGGCATGAAGCTGGCTTGGTTGGAATGTATTGTGGCTGCCTGAGGCTTAATGCATGTTTAGTGTCCCCATTGGTAGCCACTCCTCGTTGAGCCTCAAGAGCCAGGATATCCCTCTCATGCTTCTCCACTGTGGCCCATGTCTCTTTCTTGTGTCCCACAGTAAGTGATAATGCACTTCCCTTGATTACTGTTTTATACGCCTCCAAGAGGGTTTGAGAGGACTTCACTGATACATAGTTGTCTTTTAAATACTGTTCTGTGGCTTTTATCAGGCTGCCCCAGTGCCCGGGATCTTAAGACACCACAAGTTAATGGTGATGACTCTTTTGGTCTGCAGCTTGTCTATACCATATATTGCCCACAGATATTCCCTTTGCGGGATGTTGCACCTCCCGGAAACAGGAAATATGATCCACAAGTGTTCGGATGAGGTAGATACGAGAATGGCTACCATGGGCACCGGAATGAAACGTGAAGTGTTGTGTCATGGGATTTTGTGCTCGCCAGACATCTTCTATCCCCATGGCTGAGAGGAAGTCCTTCAATTGGGTTCGGGAAAGGGCTGTGTGTCGAGGGGATAAACGATCCCTGTGATTACAGTGTCATGTTGAAATCCCCAGCCAGTAGTAGTCCCCCTGCTATGAGTTTGAGTAGAAGTTTACCCAGCTCTGGGAAGGTGATACCATGCATTGCCAGTGGGACATATATGGATGGGATGTTCAGCATTTCACCCTCCCATGTTCATGGAATGGCAGCACACCTACCCCAGAATCAGTCCAGGTCTGGTTTATAGTCAGGGGTAGTAGTTTTTTAAGTAGTATTCACGTTCATCGAAAACCCAGCATGGTCCACCATTTTGTACACCCATCAGTCCATGGCCTTCAGGCATTGCCTTTGAGGTGCGTCTACTGCAGCAGTTTCACATTGGGGAGTGCCTTTTGATATACTGGAGCACCACCCCTCACTTAATTCTGTCCTCAGTCCATTGACGTTCCACGAAAGGAGTCGGATAGTGGGAGTGTGCTCTTCAGTCATTGGTAAGTTTTGCGATGGTCCCATACTGCACCTGTCCCCATATGGAGCCCATCTCTAGAGACCTGTCTACATATGACTCACCCACACATAGCAAGGCAAAATTAAGTGGTGTAGCAAAATAAAGCTGGTACCCTTTCAACATGCAAACTAGAAAACTGTAGTATTGAAATAACCCCTCCCTCAAACCCTCACCCGTAAACATATCAGCATAAGCATGTCTGCCTCCCAAACTCAGCAGAGTGCCTGTCGCCCCACTCCAACTCAAACGCTGAAGGGACTGCTGTCCGCCCAGGCCGTCTCCCACTACCCCCCTCCTTTAAAAAAAAGCTTGAATAATACCCTGGCCCCTCATATTAAATCTTGCATAGCTGTGGAGCATCAGTGTACTCTATACCAGGGCCATAGTGTGTTTCTGCTGTGCGAACCCTGTACCACTAGAAGGTGATACTTAGGTACTTATAGTATGTGTCCCCACCTGTAATAAACAAACCCAGTTCCACATTTGTTGTTTACTACCTTTGGCAGCCAAAAGTATATCTGTAACGGCCTTAGTAGAAATTTTATGGCCCGTGATTAGGAGATGTTTTTGTGCCATCAGGTTCTGAGTCTTTGGTTTGGTGTTCCTCTGAGTCTTGGGAGCGGCGTCTCCATTGTTGCTGCTGCTTTGCGTTGTCCTTCTTTCCTACAGTTCTCCTTCCCTCTACCACTCCCATGCCTCCTCCGTAGTGGAGAAGAACAGAGTTTTACCCTCAGGTTCCACTCTCAATTGAGCAGGAAAAAGCATTGAGTATTTAATTTCTTTCTTTCTCAGTTCCCTTTGTACTTCAAGAAAGCTACAAGGTTGAGGTTGAAGTTGGGGGAAACAAGTTATCTGTGCGTTTTCTTATATTATTGGGGAGCGCTGCAAGCCATCCGCAGTATCACATCCTGATCTCTGAAATTGAAGATTCGGGCAATTATAGGTCTCGGAGGGGCCTCCAGTCGCAGATGCCCTCCGGGAACCCGGTGGTCCCGCTCCAGTCCAGGGGGGTGCAGTTTCTGAAGTAAGAGATCTTAACAATGAGGTCCGTCACTGGCTCCTCCGTGCATTCCGGGACTTCCAGGATGCGCACATTGTTGTGCCTGGTCCTTCCTTCGTAGTCTTGCAGGTGGGCCTCCATTTTTTTTGCGGCCTGTAGGTCTTTGACCTAGGCTTTGAGGGTTACAGTGTCTTGCTGGAGGAGGGCAGTTGATCCGCCGGCTTCCTTAACTCTGGAACTCATGGTGTAGAGATCAGCCCCCAGCTGCGATACCTCACTTGTGACGGAGTCTATAGGTGACTCCAGTGAAGAACACCCCCCCCCTGTATTGCTGCCATAATATACTGCAGGGTCAGGGTTCCTCCATTTTGGTCTAATTCGGCCACAGGCTGTCTCTGCTCCTGGGCCTCGTTTAAGGGTCCTGGGTCTTTGGGGACATAAACTTGTCAAATTTCATTTGTTAGGCTCCTCGTGTACCTTTACCACCTGCCATCTTGCTGTTATAAGGATGCCAACAATTCTAGCACTAGCTCAATGGAGGTATTCACTGCTGCCTGCCTATGGGTGAAATCACATACCGTATGCCCTGTCCGATTCTGTTCCTGCAGCGCTGCAACTCACCTCAAATTTCGCCTCAGGCGAGTAAAATTTTCAAGGGAGCCCTTTAATGGAGCAATATTAGCAGGCCGAAGCAAGGGTCCGCGATTATAGTGCCTTATGGACCTCTGTAAGGCGGTGAGCTGCAGTTATGGGCCGAAAGTCCTAGCGTGGTTTGCAAATGCGCACATCCAAGGGAAAATCCTAAGTACACTTCTGGTTGTAGCCTCAATGTAGAACCCTTCTCTACAGGACCTTTCACACTCCACCACCCACGTCACTGTCCTTGCACTAGGCAGGTAGAGGCCCGTCATAAACCTCAGTTACATGATGGTACAGGAGGGCAGGAGGGAGCCTGATGCCTCTCAAGGGGTCCCTGTTTCTTAGGCAGTCATCCTCACAAAGGCCCGCCGGGCTGGCGAGTTCAGACGCACTCTATACAGCGCCACTAGTCAAGGCTCTGAATTCTGTCTCTGGGGTGCGGGGGGGGCGGGGCAAACACCTGCCTGGGCACCTTATGGTGGGGCCAGTGTTGCTACACCGTCCGTTGCTCTCGACGCCGCAGAGGCCCTCCCATGGGGATGCAGCAAATCGCACCCGGGGCTCCTACCCACTGCAAGGCCGCGGCATCGGCGATGCTTCTCACAGCCTCCTTAGCCATCCTCAAGGGGCTTGATGGGTTCCCCTCAGCTTGCCAACGATCCTGTGCTACTGGATTGCGGCCGGTGGACGGATATTAGGGGGCAATTGCGACTGGGTGACGGAGCTGCACTCTCAAGCGACCATCTTCTCTGGCAGTTGCCCCCCCCTTAAATGCAGACTCTTGACCTTTAGAATTATACCCAGGTGCCAGACTGGGCCGGAAGAATTTTTCAGCAATGCTCATACAGCCTCATAGGTTGTGCTATTTAGCTCCGCTGTGACACTATACATTCTTGGAAGTGACTAAATGAACCCCCATATAAACTTAATTCCTGAATGCTGACATCTGTTTCTGTTTTTTTCCTGTGTCCATTGCAGATCCAGAGATCCAACCCCAACTTTATCAGTGTTCTGTTGACTCTAGAAATTTCTTCTACATCTATGCTAGGGAAGATATCTTCTCATGCTATGAGAGGACTGAAGCAATGCCAAGATCGCAGAAAGCAGATACCCTCTTACTCACCCCACAAGATATGACTCTGATGCTTGGACTCTGATTTCGACTTGAAATCATGTGATATATGTACCCTTAGGCATTCGAAGATGATCTTGGGGGCAGGTGTCTGCTGGTGAATCATGAGTGGACTCTCCACCCCAAGTTGACAGAGACATCTTTGATCAGTGGCAATATACTCTAGATACTTGTTTTTACCACTGTCAAATGGCAAGTTTCAAAACTACTGTGTGATGGTGTTGTGATCCCTCAAACTTTGTGTCCATACCAGGTATTGAGCTGCTTTCTGAAAGTCAGCAGGTCTTGGGTCTGTCGTAGGGGTAGAGGAAGGTTGTTCTAGGCCTTGGCGGCGAGGTGCGAGAAGGATCTGCCTCCAGTAGTTGCTCTTCGGATGCGGGGGACGGTGGCGAGGGCGCGGTCGGCTGAGCGGGGTTGGCGGGCGGGGTGTTGTGGAGCACCTTGAGTGCGTGGGTGGGTGAGGAGCTTGAAGGTTATCCTTTTGTTGACGGGGAGCCAGTGTAGGTTTCTCAGAAGGGGAGTGATGTGGCGGTGGGCATCGAGGATCAGGTGTGCGGAGGCGTTTTGTATGCGTTGCAGTCGTTTGAGGAGTTTGGCCTGGGGCTCCTGCATATAGGACGTTTCCATAGTCAAGTTTGCTGCTGACGAGGGCTTGGGTGACTGTTCTTCTTGTATCTGTGGGGATCCATCTGTAGATCTTGTGGAGCATGCAGGGGGTGTTGAAGCAGGATGAGGAGACGGCGCTGACTTGCTTGGTCATGGAGAGTGTTGAGTCAAGGATGACGCCCAGGATGCATGCTTGGTTGGTGGGTGTTGGGGGTGCTCCTAGGGCGGTCGGCCACCAGGAGTCGTCCCAGGTTGAGGGGTTGTTGCCGAGGATGAGGACCTCCGTCTTATCTGAGTTCAACTTCAGTTTGCTGTTCCTCATCCATTCGGCGATAGCCTTCATTCCATTGTGGAGGTTGGATTTGGCGGTCCTTGGTGAGGGAGAGAATCAGTTGGGTGTTGTCGGCGTAGGAGATGATGTTGAGGTTGTGTAGTTAGGCGACGTGGGCGAGCGGGGCCATGTAGACGTTGAACAGTGTAGGGCTGAGGGACGATTCTTGGGGAACGGTGCAGATGATCTTTAAGGCTTCGGAGCGGGAAGGGTGGAGGCGGACGCTCTGGGTTCTGCCGGAGAGGAAGGAGGTGATCCACTCGGGCTTTGTCCCGGATCCCTGCGTTGTGGAGGTGTGTGCATAGGATGCGCTGGCAGACGGTGTCGAGAGGTCCAGGAGGATGAGAGCCGCAGTTTCACCGTGGTCAAGCAGGGCCCTGATGTCGTCGGTGGTGGCGACGAAGGCGGTTTCGGTACTGTGGTTGCTGTGGAACCCTGACTGGGATGGGTCCAGGATGTTGTTTTCTTTGAGGTAGTGGGTCAGTTGTCTGTTGACGATCTTCTCGATGACCTTGGCCGTGTTTGGGAGCTGGGAGATGGGGCGGAAGTTCTTGAGGTCTCTCAGGTCCACCATGGGTTTCTTGAGTAGGGGCTTGATTTCAGCATGCTTCCAGCTTTCTGGGTAGGTCGCGGTCTTGAAGGAGATGTTGATGACTTTGCAGAGGTGGGGTGCAATGGTGGTGCTTGCTCTGTTAAAGATGTGGTGCGGGGATGGGTCTAATGGCGATCCAGAGTGGATAGTGCTCATGGTTTTGATTGTGTCGTCTTCTTTCACGTTGGCCCAGGCGAGCAGAGGGTCGTAGTTGGGGGTGGGTGGAGAGTCTGGGGCGTCGGTGATTGGCAGGTTGGTCTGGCTGTTGAAGCTGTCATGTATGTCTGTGATCTTGTGGTGGAAGAAGGCGGCGAGGGAGTTGCACAGGTCTTGTGAAGGTGGGATGTCGTTTGTGTTGGAGCTGGAGTTGGAGAGTTCCTTCACGATGTTGAAGAGCTCCTTGCTGTTGTGTGAGTTGTTGTCCAGGCGGTCTTTGAAGGAGTTTTTTTTGGCAGTTCTGATGAGGTGATGGTGATTGCGGATGTCGTTCTTGAAGGCGGCATGGTTGTCCGGTGTCAGTTCGAGGAGCCACTTTCTTTCTTTCCAGTTTCTGGCTGGTTTGCTTGGAGGCTTGAAGGTCCAGGGTGAGCCAGCTACCTCTCTTGTTGGCAGCTCTGTTGGAAGGTTTGTTGAGTGGGGCGAGTGTGTTGGCGCAGTCGTCGATCCAGCGCCAGAGGTTTGAGGCAGCAAGGTTGGGATTGGTGGGTTCGTTGGGTGGCTTTTAAGCGAGGCTGGTGTTCAGCTGGTCCTGGTTGAATTTGCTCCAGTTGCGGCGGGGATCTGTTGGTTGCGGTGGTGCGTGGTGGTATTCCGGAAGGTGAAGTGGACGCAGCAGTGGTTGGTCCATGGGAGTTTGGTGGTGTGGCTGAAGGCGACATGGGGGCTAGCGGAGAAGACGGGGTCTAGCGTGTGGCCGGTGGAATGTGTTGGAGTAGTGACGAGTTGTCTGAGTCCGAGGGTGGCGAGGTTGTCGATGAGGGTGGTGGAGGTGGGGTCGTTGTTATTCTCTAGCTGGAAGTTCAGATCGCCGAGGTGGACGTAGTCGGTGGAGGCCCGGGCGTTCCTGCTTGACGAGGTTGGCGATGGAGTCACAGAACTGATACCGTGGTCCGGGGGGCCTGTAGATGAGGGTTCCTCTGAGGGTGGTGTTGGGGTTGGTGTGGATCTGGAAGTGCAGGTGTTCGGCTGTGCTGAGGGTGTCTTCGGTGCAGGTTGTAACCCTGATGGTGTTCTTGTGGACAATGGCGATTCTGTCTCAAATTCACGTGAAACCTCGACCAGCAGGGAATCACCTGGGTTAGCTTCACCCCTGCGAAAAAGGAACCACACCACCAACTACCTTACTCTCCATAAAGGTATTTGCCCCTATCTCAGTTGTGTAGCCGATGGTAATTCACGACTAAGACCACCAAACTTAGCAGACAATTACAACACAATGTGTCCTACACTGGCAACATATTACTATCCGGGGCTCTTAGGCTACATCGAGCCCAATAACAACTTCAACTTTTTTTGTTAAGCACTTCTACATTCACACAAAAACTTAATACCTCACTGTATCACGCCATGCAACCTCAACAAAACACAGCAAGCTAGACAAAAGCAATCACAAAGCGCAACCTTTTTGATACTCCTCCACCTCTACACCTTCATTCCGAATTTCTGAAATACCGCTGCCCCTCCAAATTGAGACTTGGGCTTTGGGATCAGGAGTGGGTTTGGGCAAGACTAGGCTCTCACACTGATACAGTAACTCCCTTGGTCTCAATAGCTAAACCATCCTCTGGTACCATCTGAGCGTGCGCAGGTGCGTGATTTACAATCTCTCATCTGATATATCTTTTTAAGTTAACTGAGATGCAAATGGAATTAACAATATTCAAACAATTCGATTTTCGTGAACTGCATTTGGCCACACACTACGGACCAGGAATCGTGATGGAAATTGAGTAACTTTATTACCAATTAATCAGTCCAGTAAATATACATGTCAGGTGAATATTTAAAAGATACAAGATAACATCTGGCAAGCTGAAATATCACAATAGGTTCAGTCTCAGTAGTATAAGATACAAAATAATCACAGCCACAGCAATACAGAAACTGAGAATTAGAAATAAATCTCCCACAAAGAGACTCTGGTTCTCTCTCCTAAACATGAATATGTTCTTAAATCATCTGATCAAAGCTCTTAAATGAAGTATGAGGATGGTTTAAAGAATGGAGTCTCAAGGATTTGTTTTGAAATGTAAGAAGGTGTCAGCATATTGAAGACTTCGGTGGATGTCTTCCAGGAAAAATAATACATTTTTAGCTTTGAGCTTCACTCTTGCAAAAATAAAGGAAGCAGAGAGGGTTGCAGCCCTCAAAGGCTAAGGGAATCTGCTCTAATTCTGAATGCTGTGAACATTATTTAAAACAAATAAGACCTGCAGCAACAATTATATCTCTTCCCACCCCAGCAGGAACCAATCATTTTCCTTCATGTGGTGTACATTTGCAACATCACCTGAATTTTCCATTCCCACAGAACTTGGACAGTTACTGCAACATTAAGCATCCGGGGTTCCTGATACATGGAGAACAGGAGGCTTCATTTGCTCATTAGGTCTCTATGTTTCTCAACAAGGTTTCCCCTCGGGCCTTATTATTAAAACACCAAAACATACAGCAATACCCCTGTTCTCTTGCTAATTAAATTATGAGCATGCACCTGCTGACGAAAGAACACCCTGACCTAGCAAAGTACATTTCAAAATTAAGGCCTTTATTCAAGCTAGCTTGAACTAAACATTTAATGTGCATTTCAAATAAATTATTATACATGCACATGTATAACTATTAAATAAATGCAGAATATGAAGTAAAGAAATGAATGTTACTTCTACAAATGCAACTTAAAGTGTAAATGTAAAACGGGAACGATGAATACATGAAAGCAATTTAAATGAAGATTAGTGTACATGTTTTCAAATCTTTCAGTGGTTACATTTTATTAATACATTTATATGTTCACACGCATTAATATTATTAAGGCACACTGAATGCGTAATTGCGCAAGACAACGTATAGAGGATAAAGACTAAATAGCGCTACTCCTGAAGGCATTACTTCTTTTTCTTCTTATTTGGCCAACATAGAGGATTGCATTGACCCTTGCACAGCAGGCTCTGCTGATGGCTACAGTTAGAGGCTAGCTGGCAGCTCTGTTTGTGTTTGTTTTTTCCTGGGCAACCTTCCTTCTTTAACACACTTCTATTAGCAAGTCTTAAGACAGTTTTGCTCTACTGGCTGCCTCTCACTCTGCTTCTTCTTCTTCAGGGAATGTGAACATGGTTAGCAGTTGCTTAGTTTGTTTTTTTCATGCTGAAACAGTTCTGTTGGTGGGGATTACTTACGGCTGCAGGATCGGTGAACTACAGGCTCTTTCAGTTTGTTGGCCCTTTGCAATTTTATACCCATATAAATTGGTACTTTGCACCGGTTACACCTTCTTACCCAAAGTAGTTATTGCATTTCATATGGGCTTGTCTGTTACCCTTGCATCTTTCTCCCTACCTCCATACTATACCAAGTAGGAAAGATATCTGCAAAAGCTGGACCGCATGTGTGGCTTCACACACAACACAACAGAATTGATGACCAGCTCTTTTGTGTACTTAGCTGCATGTAAAAAGTGCTTGGTCATCATTTGTATCAAGCTGGGTTATGCCCTAGCTAAGATACACTGCAATTGGCATCCATACTCATTCCACTGGTCCTGTAGCTGCTGCCAGGTCTTTTTTAAGAGGCATCCCAGCTGGTGAGAAGTTTTGGGTACCTTTTGTGCTTATGAACACTTTTGCAAAACAGTACTGCCTCGCATCTCAGGCAGACAGTGACAGATACTTTGCCCAAGCTGTATTGCCTGATTTCCTTGTTTAATTGGCACTGCTCCCTCCTACCTCGTAGGAGGTATTACTTTGGGTCTCATTCATAAGGTCAGGAATCTGCAGAAATAATTATAGTAGTGCAACAGCAAGAAGTTACCCACAGATCACTCAAGAGGAAAGGCCAAGGAGAAAGGGAAAAGTAGTTCACTGACCATGCAGAAGTCTCCTGGAGGAAATGTTTTATCAGCCAATGTACTAGGTGTGGAACTTTTGTCCCCAGGCCTATGCATTTTTGATGCACCATCAAGAGAGGAACATAATCCCTGTCAGTGATAGTTTCACTGCGCCCGTAGGCACCCTCTGGGGGTAAGATGGTCATTTGGGAGAGTGCAATCAAAAGCCATGTTGGGTATTACCTCTAATCTCAAGCAACATTTCATTCAAGAAATATAGGGCTTTTAATAACTAAATGTACAAATAGCACTAACACGATAAAACAAAATGAACCTGCAGTTAAAATGAAGATATTATGTCGGAGGAAATTGCTTATGCTAACATTTTTCAATATAGGCATCGAATTCAAAATGTCAAACTCTGCTTGCAACCATATAGCAGCACTCAGTCATCCGTTGATTTTTTCTCACTCACTGTAGCACACTGGTCTATTGAAAGTAAAGGTTTCCAAGACCTCAGCAATTGGAGCCACAATGTGTCTCTTGTAAAACCTTGTTTTGTATGCTATGTACCAATCCTTGTACAAAAATGTTGAGGTTCCTGATGAGCTCCTGGGATGGGTACTACAGTAAGTGAACCAGTGGGATTACGCTAATAAGTGTGATTTCAGAAACTGTATAGTTCTCCTTCAACCAGCCTGGCCCAATTTGTGTGATGCTTATATTATTATTTTCATGTGTAGGTCTCACTGTATTTTGCATTTCAAAAGAAACCCATTCTTGAGAGTGTTGCACACACTCTCCCTTGACTTTTAAGAGGCAACTCCACTTCATTCTGGCCTCTTATTTATAATTTGATTCATTTATATAGAGCTGAACTGTATTTGGCTCTGCGTATTCACTATTTACATTTTATTCTGGGCATCATGCTATCGATTGATTGACTTCTAACCGTTTCCTTTTGCTTTCTGTAATGAATTTAAACGTTTCCATGAATCCTTATGAACTGATTATAATACTTATCAGTCCTTAATGTGAAGCACATCAGGCTTTACAATGAATTCTGAAATGTTATTGAATTTGATCATTGACCATGTCCAGTTGAAGAACCACATTACTTTTTTTTGTTTTTTTACAAAATAGGAGGAAAAAGTACTAAGACAAGTACCATAATTCTGTGCATGGGTGTTAAAGTGGAAAGACAGCAAAGTCCCATAGCAAAGGAAGTTGAGCTATGATGTGACATGGTGTGCGCTGAAGTCTGGAAAAGGCTGCCTTGCTGCACGGACAGCTGCACAGCATGGCCCGTGGATTATCTGCAGTTTGTCCCCAAGCCGGGAATCGGGTGCCGGGAGTTGGGTACAGGGGGCTGGTGCATATCTTTCTAAGCCCAGCACTCCTGAGCAGGTGCCTAAACCACAAGGTGGTTCACAGACCTGAAAGTGATCATAACCCGGTGGTAATAAAAGTTGATCTAGGGGCTACAAGACATGACCTATATAAAGCGTGTGGCTGTCAACTGACAGAAGGCCCCTTAACAAAACACATTCAATGGTCTGCTGCCAGCAAAATAAAATATGAGGCATGGAAGCAGGCAAACAACGGCCCAATAAATTTCCATCAGGGGGTCAGTCAAATAACTGATCAATGGGGGCTGGTGCTCAAAAAACTCCAAGCTCACCTTTGCAACAGAGTGCAGCCCAGTGAAACTGGGGGGCAAACAGAATTAGGTGGATAAGCAGCTAGTATCCAAGAAATTGTTGCAGCATAAAAAGAGATATCGGCAGGCAGAAAGGTGCTATAAGAGGCTCAACACTCCGACCTCAGATGCACTAAGGAAGTCGGCACGGAAAGACTATAAAAGAGCACTATGGATGATGATGGTTAAAGAGACGGAAGAATGCTGGAAACACCTGGTAACATTGCTTCTGTCTAATAAAAGTAAAGAATTTTGGGATTACATCAGCACATTGCTCTATGATGCTGAAACAAGCACTAACATGATCTCTGCCAGCGATTGGGAAAGGCATGTGGGAAATCTCTATGTGGACCAAAATATGCAGGGGATCAAGCTCTCAGCGCTGGTCTCAATGAATTGGATGAGCTAGACAATAAAACTGGTCCCTTTACTATTAAAACTGTGCAAACGATCCTTGGCAAAATAAGGTGGCATGGGGCTCCTGGTCCCAACGGCCTACCAGGGAGTATCTTCAGAGAAGATCAAGCTTACTGGGACGCACCCCTGACTGCTCTATTTAATGATTGCTTATACTTTTCTGTGGTTCCGGTGGCTTGCAAGGGCTCAATACTTTAACCCATCTATAAAAAAAGGGGACACTATCTGCCCTGAAAACTATAGGCTGATAACCTTATTGGACGTAGATGGCAAAGCGTATGCAAGGGTTTTGCTACAAGAGTTAGAAGAATGGATCCCAGCAAATGGCATAATCCCACCTCATCAAACAGGTTTCAGACCCAGCTCCTCTATGTTAGACAATGTCCTGGCACTCTCATATCTTGGGCAACAAGCACTAAAACCAACTTCTCCTCCACTCTTTGCATATTTTATTGATTATAGCGCGGCTTTCGATGGGGGTGGTGCAGCACATTCCTTGGAAGAAATTAGCATCCTGGGGGATTCCAAGGAAATTGCTAGCTTCAGTAATGGCCCTATACTCTGACACTTGGGTGAGAATAAAAATCACAAAAACACGGGTGACCAGGAATATTTTTACCAACAAAGGCCTAAAACAGTGCCTGTGTTATCGCCCCATAATACAATACGCAGATGATATGGTCTTGCTTGCCCAAACCCAGATTGGGCTCAAAAGGAGTCTTGACATACTGCATGATTACAATGTAAGAAATGCCTTAAAAGCAAATGCAGAAAAAACTAAAGTCCTGGTCTTCAGCCATCAGTCAAAAGATTCACATAGAATATGGAAACTTGGACCTCTATGCATAGAGCTGGAAGCTAAATATCACTACTTGGGGGTCTAGCTATCAAATAATGGGAAAACAACACACCAGGCAGAGACATTGACTTCTAAAGCAGTGAAAATCTCCTACACATTAGCAAAACTCCATCCACGGTTTAAGGCACCCACATTTGAGCCATTAGGAAGGGTGATAAGAGCAAAATTGCTACCCGCAATTACCTACGTCCAATTGGCATTTCTGGGCAAATTGATAGCCACTCTAGAGAATGCCCAGATGAGAGCTTACAAAAGGATTCTCAAGATTCCCAGACCAACAAGGCATGCAGGGATACGTTTGGAATTAGAATAGAATTAATGTGCAAAATGGATATGAGAAAACCTTATCAGCGTGTCAGCAGAGCAGAGGCATGTAGCCTCAGTGGAGCCTTGAAAGAAATAAAAAAAAATAAAACAAGTAGTTGGGCCATCTATTTGACACAGGCTGAGGAACAGTTCAACCTGGCCCGTCCTAATCACGAAAGTGGTACTGAAGAAAAAACTGAAAGAGCTTGGCGTGCAAGCCTCTAGTGTCAAAGACATCTCAACAGTCAGGGACATCCGTGGGGCCGACGGCTTGCATGAATCTTATGTAACCACCAAAGGCCAGACTTATATAAAAGCACCTTTAGGAGAGAGAGTGTTCCAGAACATTCTGCAGATGCACCTTTTAACTTTACCTGCCTGGGAATATAGTGGAATATTGCACAAGGGCACATGCATGAATGTATGCTGTGTAAATACCATACTGAATCGATAATACATCTTGTACGCTGTTGCCCATGCCTGGCGTCTGAACAGCGCCTACTATTAAAACCTCTGTTCTTGAAACATGGGGTTAGAATATGCAACAAAGCTTTAATACTTTTTTTCACTGCAGTGGTCCCCATGGAACTAGCCTGTTTTGGAAAATTCTTCTACAAGCTGTGTTTAGCCTTATGCCAGGCAAGGAGCTAAACTAGCACGGGTATTCGTGGAGGGAGGGGGCCCTTAAAGCAACTGCTCTGGCGAAATGGCTCCTGCCACCCAAGCTATCTCTCTCTCTCACTTAACGGCTCTGGGTGACGAGCTGAGAGAGGTACTCTATGTACAACAGCTCCCTGGCTAGTGCGTATCTCGTTGCGTTGGTCCCGGGGAATGTCAGATATGGGACTGGGTCAACAGGTGAAAAATTAGTTGGTACCCACAGAAGGTGGCATAATGTATACTTACTTGTGTAACAACTGGTGTGTAACAGTTGGGGACCCCATGGTGGGAACATCTTATGGGTTTTATTGTATTTTACTGCACTTAGATAGAAGGTGCTATGATCAGGCATCAGCTTTGGCATCTGAAGGGTGTTTCTTGCCGTTTACTTTTCTTTCTTTTTTCCTTTTATTATTTTAATATGTTGTAAGGATTTTAATTAATCATGCAATAAAGATTCATTCATTTCATTTCAACAAAGTCCCATATTTCACCCTGCGTCAGATCCTTTGTTAACAAGTCAATTTACTTGTATTTAGAGGGGCACTGGTGAGCCAATTTGGCCTCAGTTGAATGAGTTTATACTTCACACCCTCCATGCGCACAGCTCACAAGGGTCACGGGAAAGTGAAACGAATTAAGTTCAGGTGCACCCAGGACCGCCAGTGTACAGCAATGGCCACTAAGAGAAAAGAGCCCTGCCCTTAGCTGAGGGTAGGGCCAAGGGGAGCCGATATGATTCTGCTACATCTGCAGGGCAGCGAGATAACTGTCTCTACCTAGGGTTGCCACCCAGCAGTATCATACAAGCAATAATGGTAAATTCAGGTCTGAGGCTGGTAATTACTTAGTACCTGCTGGTTTGTCTTTGTCTTCCTCCGCCTGTATTCGCATGCTGCACCTACTATCCTGGCTTTATATCCTTGGTTTACTCTGCTGCCCAATTTGAACTTTGACTTTTTCTTTTGTTTTGTTTTTAGACAAAATGAAACACTTCAGGCCGTAAACTGTCACGCGGCCCAGTTGTTATGCTGTTAACGTATTGTTTCATTGCACAAAGAATTCTTGCGAGATTAGATTTTCTGGCCTACTGTGTTTCTGGCGGAGATCAAGAGGCAGAATCGGGAGATGGAGGGAGACAGACACCGCAAATATGTTCTGGCGAGAAATAGCTATTTCAACAAGGCACAAATGTCCAAGCACAGGAGAAGGACAAAATATTTTGCCAGTTTCCCTTATACTCTACATTCCTGCAGATCGAATTTCTAACTTAGGGTAACCACGTGCCATGGAGGCAAATTCTGGATAGTGGGAGTCAAAATTCAGTTTTACAGACGCATCAGCGGAGGTCTTTCAATTTAAAATATATATATATATCTATATATATATACATATACACACACACACCTGACAAGAGTACTAGTCAAAACAGCTTTTTATCTGTATAATACATTAACAGTATTGAGCACACATTTATATGTTACTGTACGTATTTAAAGATTAAAAAACTAGCAAACATACACACACTAATAAGTTTTGACACTGGAATAAGGTGCTCTTGTCACAGGGTTCTGCCCCTTTGACATGAATTTCTGTACCAGAAACAGCACTCTTTTTTGCACATGGACAGTGCCTCATGTTATATGCTCTACTGAGTGGAAGTAAAATGTGAAAGACAACAACAGACCAATGACTGACGAGTGTTGGCTGAAAGATTTGTTTAAATATTACATACCATACATTCTATATTACGTACTTCTCTTTGACCAGATCAGTCTTGGCAGCAACAGTATAATACTAAGTTTACAGTCTAGTTACTCTGCTGTGATAGGTGTATATTAAAAATGATAGATTTAAAACATGAACTTAGAAACATTCCTCCACCCCTACCATAACAAAAATGACACTAGTGAACTAAAAAGTTGTGTAACCTATATGCAGACTACAATCATAGACGTAGAGCAACATTATAGTTTGTTAAATCAAACACAAGAGTTTCTTGTACAATGCACTTCCTGAACTTATCAATCAGTAGATTTGTAGAACACTTTTTGTCACTTGCATTGTCCAGTTCATTAGCCAAATAGCCAGGCCTTCAGGAACTTTCAGGACTCTGAAAGTTAGGGAGGTCTAGAGATGAAAGGGTAGCTCATTCCATGTCTTCTCTGCTAGGTAGCAGAAGAAGCAACCTCCGCATCTGCTACGTCAGAAGTGGGGGGTAAGGGTTAGAGAAAGGGAAGTGGAGCGGAAGTGTCTAGTGAAAGTTCAGACAGTGGTTCAAGTAGGTGGATACACAGTTGTGTAGGGCCTTATATGATTAGGTCAGGAGTTTGAACTGGCATCTTTTCTGTACAGCAAGCCAGTGGAGTTCCCTGAGATAGGGGGTGAAGTGGGTTCCTCTAAGGAAATCTAGGTCAAGTCTAGCTGCAGCGTTATGTATGTTCTGTAGCCTGAGGAGGAGGTGAATTCCTTGCGTACAGAGTGTTGCCTTAGCCTAGTCGCATTGAGATGAGGGCCTGGGTAATGGTGCATCTTGAGCTTTGGGGTAGCCATTTGAACACTATAGGAAGCATGCAGAGGATAAAGGAGCAGGGGTAGGAGACAAAGTTGACCTGAGTTGTCATGATTAGCTTGTTTTCCAGAATGATGCCTAGGTTCCTAGCATGGTCATTGGGGGTAGGAGTAAGTCCAAATAGTGAGGGCCACCAGAATACGTCCCATGGGGAGCTTTTGTTTTTGAAGATCAGTATCGCTGTCATGTCTGTGTTGAGCTTCAGGCAGTTGTCCTTCATCCAGTTGGGGACGTATGTCATGCAGTTGAGGGAGTTGGTCTTGGTGTTGGTGGTGCATTTGGAGAGGGAGAGGATGAGGTGTGTATTGGCAGCATAGGATATGATGTTGGTTTTCATGATGCTGGTGAGAGGTGTCATGTAAGTGTTGAAGAGGGTGGGGCTTTTCATTCCAATTTATATGTGAATGGTTAAATAATTAGGAGTTAGCTGTGATCAAGTGGGGGGGGGAGATATGTAAGCTCATGCACACTGTTGGTAGGATTAAGAGAAGAGCTAGAGGAAATCAGTCATTTTTAGGTTGGAGGGGTATGTCCTTTAGAGGAAGGAGGACAGGTTGTGATCTTCTAAATAAGTTGTGGAGAATTTGCAGAAATACAATAATAGATATTAATGCAAACACGAATGTGATAATAGGTTGTGTTCCAAGAGAAGAGGCAGGCAGAGGATAGAAGGAAAGGAGAGGGCCGTTTTAAAGAACAAAAGGGGAGGTAACAACCAGAACTTTTAATTACAGGTCAGTTTTTCATGCCAGATTTTAGGGATACAGAGGATACTTTTGTGAAGGCATGCAGTTGGAAGAGGCAAGATTGTAGAAAGAAACATTATTTACATGTACAGGGAGTGCAGAATTATTAGGCAAATTAGTATTTTGACCACATCATCCTCTTTATGCATGTTGTCTTACTCCAAGCTGTATAGGCTCGAAAGCCTACTACCAATTAAGCATATTAGGTGATGTGCATCTCTGTAATGAGAAGGGGTGTGGTCTAATGACATCAACACCCTATATCAGGTGTGCATAATTATTAGGCAACTTCCTTTCCTTTGGCAAAATGGGTCAAAAGAAGGACTTGACAGGCTCAGAAAAGTCAAAAATAGTGAGATATCTTGCAGAGGGATGCAGCACTCTTAAAATTGCAAAGCTTCTGAAGCGTGATCATCGAACAATCAAACGTTTCATTCAAAATAGTCAACAGGGTCGCAAGAAGCGTGTGGAAAAACCAAGGCGCAAAATAACTGCCCATGAACTGAGAAAAGTCAAGCGTGCAGCTGCCACGATGCCACTTGCCACCAGTTTGGCCATAATTCAGAGCTGCAACATCACTGGAGTGCCCAAAAGCACAAGGTGTGCAATACTCAGAGACATGGCCAAGGTAAGAAAGGCTGAAAGACGACCACCACTGAACAAGACACACAAGCTGAAACGTCAAGACTGGGCCAAGAAATATCTCAAGACTGATTTTTCTAAGGTTTTATGGACTGATGAAATGAGAGTGAGTCTTGATGGGCCAGATGGATGGGCCCGTGGCTGGATTGGTAAAGGGCAGAGAGCTCCAGTCCGACTCAGACGCCAGCAAGGTGGAGGTGGAGTACTGGTTTGGGCTGGTATCTTCAAAGATGAGCTTGTGGGGCCTTTTCGGGTTGAGGATGGAGTCAAGCTCAACTCCCAGTCCTACTGCCAGTTCCTGGAAGACACCTTCTTCAAGCAGTGGTACAGGAAGAAGTCTGCATCCTTCAAGAAAAACATGATTTTCATGCAGGACAATGCTCCATCACACGCGTCCAAGTACTCCACAGCGTGGCTGGCAAGAAAGGGTATAAAAGAAGGAAATCTAATGACATGGCCTCCTTGTTCACCTGATCTGAACCCCATTGAGAACCTGTGGTCCATCATCAAATGTGAGATTTACAAGGAGGGAAAACAGTACACCTCTCTGAACAGTGTCTGGAAGGCTGTGGTTGCTGCTGCACGCAATGTTGATGGTGAACAGATCAAAACACTGACAGAATCCATGGATGGCAGGCTTTTGAGTGTCCTTGCAAAGAAAGGTGGCTATATTGGTCACTGATTTGTTTTTGTTTTGTTTTTGAATGTCAGTAATGTATATTTGTGAATGTTGAGATGTTATATTGGTTTCACTGGTAATAATAAATAATTGAAATGGGTATATATTTTTTTTTGTTAAGTTGCCTAATAATTATGCACAGTAATAGTCACCTGCACACACAGATATCCCCCTAACATAGCTAAAACTAAAAACAAACTAAAAACTACTTCCAAAAATATTCAGCTTTGATATTAATGAGTTTTTTGGGTTCATTGAGAACATGGTTGTTGTTCAATAATAAAATTAATCCTCAAAAATACAACTTGCCTAATAATTCTGCACTCCCTGTATAAATATACATATCAATTATAAATTTACAAATTATTTATAATAATAATAATAATAATAATAATATAATAATTTATAAATATAAATGTATAAATTTACATGTATAAATGCTGTATGAGGTATTTTTGATGGTGGAATAAGATAAATAGTCTGTTCACTAGTAGGCTAATAATAGACCACCACTCAGCTGTTAGTCCTGGCCCCTTGATATACCTCTGTAAAAAAAAATGTTGTCCAGAGATTTTCATTTTTGATTTGGGTGTTTGTATCATTAGAGAAGTAAATGAGCTTGGGTAGACATTGCTGATTCAGGCCGAATTGTTCTTGGCAACATTATTTAAAATGGCAGATGTGTTGCAATGCTGATGTAATATTTCAGGAACCATGAGACCTATATACTTCATTTTGGTGCCAAAACACCAGGTTTTGGGGGTCAAGTAGTCTTAAAGAGACAGAAAAACTCCTCAGAGCAACCCTGCTGCCATGTTTCACAATAGTGGCTCTACAATGATGTGTTTTAGCCATCATATTAGTAATTTACTTTAATACTGTTTTTGTTTCAGGTTTTCCATTGACTCAAATTTGTACACATGAGCAAAGTAGGTGGTAGCAGAGGATCCGTACCTCCTGACAGAGTGTTACAAAGTGCAAAATCTGAGGACTCCTTCAAGTAAGAAAAATGTTTTACATGCCAAACTAATCCAAAATAAAAGCTAACATCAACTGCGGCTGGACAGAAGAAAGTTTGAAATGCTGCAGAAATACGGCAAGATGAAGTTCATAAAAGATTGAAACTGATGGGTGAAGATAATCAAATATTATATTATTGTAACAACAAGTGCTACAAGTCATATACAATGGAAAAACCCTGGAAAAAATGGGTAAAAAAATAGCAGAAACCAGTGAATCACAACAAGAATCTGAGTCTACTGCGAAAACAACAACAACCAAATCCAATCCCCATCCACTTAGAAGATCGATGGCTACCCCTCGCCCCATCTCCAAAAACTGATCAGAAAGCAGAGGATCTTCAATGTGTTATCTGTGGTTTAGCCAGAACAAGGGTCAAAGGGATCGACCAAAGAACATAGTGCTGAGTATGTGTGTCTCAAAGGGCAAATGTGTTTTTATCTGCAACTTGTTTCTTCCAAGATGATGTTTTCAGTCGAGTAGCTGATTTAAACACTGAGGTGAATGTATTTGCAGTGGATTAGTATGCCCACCCAAACTGCATCCGAGCATAATTTGAAAATATGAATGTACAATGAGCTCCGAGCAGCAACTTAACCCCCAGCTTTCAGTTAAGTTTGCACTGTTTGAAAAAGCAAATTAAGTTTTAAAACCACTCTTCAGTGCTGGCTACGGGTTCACACTGAGTGAGATCAGAGAAATAATGATCAACATTGATGAAACTGTATTAATCCATAGTAATGAAATTGGGATTATTTGTCAGTCTAACAAAAAGAATGAGCCACTTAAGGTGTTCTCAGCTGATTTGACTCCTGAAGTTGTTGCTGCCAAAATATGTCCACAGAATGCAGTAAAATCAGCAGGGACCATTTTAAGAAATGTCCGGGAAGATTTTGATTTTGGACTTAATGACAAATTTTGTGATGTCCCATTGCTCCGCAAATCACGGGAGTCAACAAGAATGCCTGAAGTTGTCTTAAATTGTTTTTACATCATTGTTTACTGTCAGGAGAGCAAAACTGTTACAAACTAATGTTCTTGTGTTCGGAACAGAAGCCGACAACATAGAAGATGGCTTTGAAGATATAAGCAAAGAAGTGGAAGACAATCCCATGAACTGATAGGCTTATGCTGTGCAAATGTACTGTATTTTCAAAATCATGTTTTATGAATTACATCACTGCAAAAAGAAAACTCCCCTACACATGATATGACTGCCCATGCAGTCTTTGACAAGAGCAAAAGTAGAGAGGCAGTCGCTTCACTGAATCGGATTGGTGCTTCAACAAGTTATAACAACATACTGTAGTACAGACCAGAAACTTGTTAGCAGCTCATGCTGTCAAATCTTGTGAATCTGCCAGTACACCACGTGCAAGTCACTTTCCCAGGAAAGGATTTACAATTGTTGCTCTTGAAATTTTTTATTTTGAAGACAGCTCTTCTTTGACTGGAACATCCAGCACACATGATACTGCCATGGTGGTTTTTTGAAGAATGTACCAATGAAGTAGCTGCCGGAAAACAAGCTCTGTCAGCTGTAGGAATAAACAAATGAAGCTGCAAACTTATAACCCAACTGCCTTGCCAATGTGTGCAGAATCACTACAAGACATCAACATGTCCCAGTCTGCTAGAAAGTTTCAAAGTGCCTGAAGACATGGATCTTCTTCTACCTAATGCTGCGGTCTGCAAAGATGATTTATCTGAATTTATCATATCACTTATTCGGTGCGGACTGAAGGATGAAGAAGAGCTAATTCCTCCAGGAGCTGGAATTTATGCTTTGATCTCCCAGAATACCATCCCACTGAAGAAGGTTGGGTTGTTACCAGTAATACCATTTCTATTCACAAACTACACAATAGTATACACAGCTCTAAAACAAATTCCAAAATGTGCATGCTCAGCATGAAGACCAGCCTATCCTGCCAATTTTCTGTGATGAAGGTGTTTTCTGTATTGTATCTGACATTTTATGAGCAATCCAGTAGAATTTGATGAACTTTATCCAGTGATGGGTGTTTTCCACATGACAAAAGTTGTGTTGCGGAGTGCAGGATGTTATCTCAGTGGATGTGGTATAGACAATGCACTTATTGAGGCTGAAATGTTCTGAAGCAAAACTGTCAAGTCAATATTGAGCGGAACTCATAATGTTTGTTCGTTACAAGGTATGCTCATCATATCTGAGGCTATAGAAACGTTGCGTTGGAATGCTTTCTGGAACAAGAATGACAAATTAGGTTTTGCATATCTTATCTCAGAAGTGTGCACCTCATTCAAAAGACCATGCAAAGCCAGGCAATGTTCAATACACACAGTTCAAAATCAGAAAACCTGAAAACCAAGTTGATAGAGTTTGTCAAAGAATGTGAAATAAAATCAGAACTTTGCAAGTACTGGGGAAATGTTTTACACGTGATAGCTCTAGTGAAAAACTTGGTACATGCTGATCGGGAAGGTAATTGGAAGCTGTACCTGAAGATTGTGGAGTCACTGGTTACTGTGTTTCGCAAATTTGATTGCATAAACTACCTGAGATCTGAGCCCTGGTATTTGGAAGAGTGGAAGAAGCTAGCGGTGGAAAAACCCTACCTCTACAGGAAATTAATTCAAAGACATTTTGTGGTGAAAGTCAAAGTGGCACTGTTCAGTGCTGTGGTCCAGATATGAAACTGGAACAGATGATCCAGTGATCACAGAAAAGCTCCACGGGAATTGTCGGTCAGACACATAAAAGTGAATATGTTGCTCAATGGCAGCTAGTTTACCATGAAGTCCTTCCTATTTGCAATGTTTTCAGAGAAATGACAAATTCAAAATTTGTGAACCATTGTGAAACTGTTTCTTTCCATGAACTGAGAGGGGAACATTTTAATAAACATGCTGACAGCCTTTTTCATTTTATGCATAATCAAGGAAGCCCCTTTAAAATGACTGAGCCTGTGTGACTACACAGCTTTATGACCAAACAATATGTGGATAACAGTATAAAGACACATCTACTAGATGTCCTGGAGCATGGGTCAAAACTATACGCAGAACTGAAACAGGAGAGATTTCTATTGAAGAGAGAAAGCTGTTTGACATAATCACTAAAGCTAAACTTCCATGCTTTAATTGTCATAGTAAGAGTTTCATCAAACCAGCCACTACAAAACAGTTTACAAAAAAACAACTTTCACAAGGACCTAGAGAGATGGATGTAGCAAAAGAAAGGGGTGAATTTATCAAGGACATTCTGTTGCATGACCTTCTTCCAACAACTGCATTATTTGATGGAACTGTTGCAACCAAACCAGTGAAACACAAACTCGTACAAGAGCTCGAAAAAAAACATTCACCTGAAGAATTTCTATTCAAGTCCTCATTGAAAACTCCTTTTGTTGTAGACTATATGTCACAATGGCGAATGGTCAAGATTTCATCCATGCAAAACTTCGGAGAGGTTGCTAAGACTGCTCTACAGATATCAAAGACAGTGTGCCGATTTGAGCTGTGACTTTTTGCGTCTTTCTTGTGATCAGTTGTGAACGTGCTGTCACGTTGATGACGTTAATGCCGAGTGGCTCACAGCACAGCAAGGCATACAGAGCAAGGAGTCAACGAGGCAGTGAGGCAGTGAGGCAGCGAAGCAGCAGACGGTCGCAGGTAGTTGCCAGGATGTTGGTAAGTAGTGAGTCAAGGTGAGGCACGGGGGCTGCTTGGCTGCGCTGACCCCCACCAACCCCTTCCCCAGTGCTTCAGCATTTGCATTGCCTTGCACGGTCCAGTCCTAGGCTCAGGCTCCAGGCTCTGGACTTAAGTGGTTCCCAGCGGTACCCAAGGGATGCCGTCTCCCCCTGTGGAGAGCGCCCCCATGAGTTTGGAAGTGGCAGGGTGGGTTAAGGCGTGTGGTGCTCTGGCCCCTTCTGCCACTTATCCACTGGCAGTTGTTGCTGGCAGTAGTTGCTGCCATAGGCATAGCCGCAGCAACAGCCACACCCCTTTCTCATTCCGGGGCTAAAGGGCCACCCGGGCCTGAATTAAAGACCCACGACCCTGGATTAATATGTGAGTACCGTGCAGTTAAGTCTAACAGCGTTGGCGCATTGAGAGTGCAACTTAAGGGCTTTAGGCTGCAGCCACCTTCTGCACGGAAGCTGCCGGCATTAGGCCCATGCGGATTGTGCTTAAGGAAAGTTTGCCAAGCTCCCTCTCAACTCACCTCCACCTCACCTCCCCCTCACCTCCCCATCTCTTCCTGGTACAGGTGCCATCACAAGTCTATCACAAGGCTATAACAAGGCCTTCAACCCTAGCCCAGCCTAGCCTAGTCCAGCTGCTTGGTCACCCATTAACCAGCAACCAGTAACCATCAACTGCCATCGCAGGTTAAGAGCCAAGGAGTAAGGATGCCACTGACTCGGGGGAAGAGAAAGGTGGCAAAAAAGCTAAGGCAAAGCTCCCAGAGGCTTGCGGGGCAATCAGATCCAACGGCCCAGCCAAATGACTCTATCACCAGTCTGATTGCAGCTGAGAAAGCTGCCAACAACTCGTGCAAACTCAACTCAAGCAAACCGTCTGGTCAATATAAGAAAAAGGGGTATAAAATTTCTGACCTTTTGTTATCTAAGCCGGTGAATAAATCTACCTCAGCTTTCATCACCACTCAGACAGACCCTCAGCACCCGAACATCTTGGAGGCATCCATCGCAGCGACAGTGAGGCACCCGACAGGGTAAGCCTGCTCTGTAGCACCCCAAGCGCCATGCACACTACCAACAATAGAATAAGGGTGGAAGTACACTCTGGTAATCAACATGCCTATTTCTCTTCCCTGAATCTCAGTCATTGGAGCAATTGGAGCCAGAACTCCCCTTTACTATCTCCACAAGCACCACTGCAGGTACCATTAGTACCATTAGTACCACAACCATTGCAATCATCAGTGAATCCGCAGGGACAGGGTATCACTTACAGCATAACAACGCATGATCCACCACTAATTGATCTTTCCGAACTTTCTGACTCCCATATCTTAGTACCCTCAACCGAGATGGGAGCCTCCTTGTCCATCTCAAATACCATGCAAGGAGGAGGGAAGCATCTAGCTGGAGATAGTGGCCCATTCCTCCTCCAACCCCCAGTGTACCAGTGTCTCCTGTGTTCCAGTTAAGCAGGAGCTGGCAACTGCTATGGTGCTGGGTCAGTCAGTGGAGGCCAAAGTTTCAGCGGCTTCTTTGTCAGATGTTCCATCTGAAGAGGCACAGCTGACTTTTGGGGAGGCTGGGGCCTCCTGGCAAGCCCTGCTCACAACCATGGATACCAAGTCCACGTCGATCTACTATGAAGCAGACAAACAGGAAACCCAGTTGGACCTACTTAACGTCTTGGCAGTACATATGGTGAGCATTGACAAGAAACTTCAAAGTTTGAATGACCTCATTAGAAAGGCTCAGACCCATTCCTACACTCAGCAAGTGCAATGTCAATGTGCCTCTACTGGAGATAACTCCCCCAAAACTACAGAACTTCTACATGAAATATTGACGGAAGTCAAGGCTCAAGCCCCGAGAACTCACAATGGGCTCTGTAAGAGGGCCGGGCCCACGCATGAGGATTTCCAAGAAAGAACCGCAGCTGACAGTGAAATCAGAAATCAGGAACCAGCAATCCACAGGCAACTGGCCCCTCCCAGCAGGAGGTAATCCAAAACTCCATCGGGGCTTCCAACTCTCTGCCAGCAAGTCTCACTGAGGAAGGGACTGCAGGAGAAGTCCTAACAGCCACAGTTGCAATCAAGGTCTCTCCTACTAAAAGGGATAAGAAACGGCTAAGGAAAGCCCGTAAGAAGGTCAAGGTAGCTCAACAAAATAGCATGTGGAAGTAATTTGTAAAGTTCACCAGTACGCAGGGCAATACCCCTGCGGGGAAAGATGAGGATTGCAGAACACTCCCCCTGTGGAAGGCAATTACGCAAAAGGACAATCGGGAAAACCCTATACAAACTGATAGGGCGTGCAGTAGTCCATCATGTCACCGAAATCAACCACTCAAGGCTTCTTGGACACCTAGCCCACCGCACAGCGACTGGGATGGAAAAGCAGCTCGGGGAGATCATTAGTTCCAACCTCCCAGAAGTAGACTCCAATTCCAACCAGAACATTGTGCAAGGGCACTGTGGTGACAACACTGGGTGAGCAGCCCTTTATCACAGAGTATTCAACCAATCTCCCATAGTAATTGAGCACCGTCATGTCCCTCCACTTGTTGTACTGGCTAATATCCAGCCAACAGGGTACAACATGTAAAACATGACACCAATCTGAAATCGCAGACATCAAAATGCCTGCCGGGAGGACACTTTCTTTCACACTCCAAGGCTCTGAGCAGTCATAAACTCCTTTTCATTCACTGGTATAATTCAATAGGAACCTTTGACATCTTAAACATAAGATCGATCATCAGACTCATTAACGAAATTCAGCCCCTTTGCCATATCAACAAGACCGAGCTGCAGTCGGTGGAGTTTGTCCCGCAACCCTACAACCTTGACAAAGAGGCAACTCTTACATCCTGGGTTTCTCCAGATATTACCGCTCAAATCCTGTCTCATCAAGACACCTTTGGCTCATGGGGCATTACACTATTAAAACAAGAACCCTGCCAATATCCTAGCCGATTGCTCGTCGGAACCGTGACGGAGGCATCAGTGTTGAAAGGAGCAGTTGGAGTGGAGAAGTCCCAAACCAGACGTGAAAACGTAACCATAGTAAGAAACCTAAGCTCGCTTGATCAGGGGTGCAGCAATCAAGTATTCATCGGCAGATGCAAAATTGGTAACCAGGTAGAGCGACAGCCCACCAAGGCCCACCAAAGCAATTGGTCCTGACGTTAGAGTGTGGGAAACTACCACTGAGGATCACTAACACATAGGCACTTGGAATTGCCATGGCCTGAAACAATTGGTCGCGGATGAAGTGGCACTGGAGTTTTTACATACATTTGATATAATTATGCTCCAGGAAACATGGTGCACAGAGCCCATTCAAATCTCTGGCTATGTTGGCCGGCATGTCCCAGCAGTTAAGCTCCAAGGTTTTGAGCACTCAAAAAGTGGTCTCACCACACTATGCTGAACCAAGATCATCTGGGCTATCAAACAACTCAATCTTGAAATAGACTGGCAGCTGCCAATTAAGTTGGACACCCAAGAGCCATCTGGGACTATGCACTCACTATTGTTAACCAACGTTTACATTCACCCGAAACACAGAGTTACACTGCGAAAATTTGGAAACTCTATTCAACATCCTTAAAATATTGATGAGGCAGTATAAGGAGGCCACTCACAATGTGTCCGGTCACTTTAATGTGGACCTGAGCATAATGTGGACCTGAGCAAAAGCCACCCAAGACAGGGGAAAAAACATTATGACCCATATCTAAATGATTGGCTTGAAAAACTGGGAGTAAGTCGCTTGAAGACGCACTCAGGGGGAGATTTTTCTCCACCTATAACCTTTTCAAATTGAGCTACGAAACCAACAATTGACTTTACACTAATAAATGACGCAGTACTGCAGCTTTTTGCTACCTACAATATACTTGCACACCCAGAAAGTGACCACTTTCCTCAGGCCTTAGAGCTAAGACAGGCATGCAAGCGATTACCAACTACAAACATCATCACTGCTGCTCCTAGGACCGACAACATAAAGACGTTAAAATGGCAAGGCATTGAGAAAGTGATGGAATCAGTACACTGTGGTGTGGGGTCATTTGAAGAGTTAAAAAATGAATTCTAAAATCAGGAAGGTACTGGTTTGCGTCCAGGAGCCTGGGTGAAGGCTTGAAAGCACTTACGTGACTCACTACTATATACATTTCCTAATAAATCATCCAGTTTAAGCTCTGCAGTTGTTGTAAAGGGAAAGCAAAGAGCTGTCACCAAAGAGCAGCCATGGTACAATAGAGACCTGAGCAATTTAAAAATCTAAGTTTCACGTGAATCTAAAAAAGTGGCTAAGAAAACATGTAAGAGTAAGATCCCTATTACTCAATGCTCCTGCAATTGAGATTACAATACAAGAAGGCTTGCTGGAAGGAAAAAGGGTAGGACTACGAAGATCTGTGGGGCAAGCTATTGATGTCCAACAAAACGAAGAACAATAGTAAATTCTGGCAATTAGTGAATGGCCTGGTACATGGGAACGACGGCATTCCAATGCAGGCATAGATGCTGCCTCTTGGGAAGCCCATGTTTCGGCACTATACTCGTCCCCAGCACAAATGGAGATAGTAGAGGACCTCCTACCAATAATCTGGAGTACTTCAAGGCCGTCTGATTTTGGCTTTAGAGTCAAGACAAAGACAGACCCTGACGAAGTCAATGTCATCAAGGACATTGATGTCGAACAGCTAATTGGCATCATTAAGAAGCTAAAAATGGCAGGAGCCGCAGGACAGAATTGTATTCCCAACACCCTATTCATAGCTGATGGACCTCCTGGGCCTACTATCTGGCGCTCCTTTTCAATGACCTCCATGGCTCCAAGACACTTCTAGACACCTGGCAGCATATTTCACCCCATCTTCAAGACGGGCAATCCTGCCTCTCCAACGAACTATAGACTAATTGCCTTGATTGATGTTGAAGCTAAGCTTTATGCATCATGTTTGCTGTCAGAACTATTGGGTTGGATCCAAGAGAGACAACTCTTACCACAAAGCCAGACTGGCTTCAGAGCTGGAATGGGAACCTCAACTAACCTGACTGCCTAGGCCTTGTTAGGCTTTAAGTCTAGATACAAGAAAAGTTGGTTATTTGCCTGTTTCATCGAGCTTAAGTCAGCGTTCGATCGGGTCCTGAGAGTCCATCTGTGGGAAAAACTGAAAAGCTGGGGTCTACCCAGCTGCCTGTTGACCGCGATGATGGAACTATACACAGGCACCTGGGCACAAGTTAAGATCGGAGCAGGCAGCCATGTCACCAACAGAGTTCGTACCTTAAACGGCCTAAAGCGAGGATGTGTTGTAGCCCCCATGCTCTTTAATTTATACCTAGCCGATCTTGCAGAGGCTCTCTCCTCAATATCAAACCATCTGCAAGCTCTGGCTCAGGATACAGTTGCATGGTTACAGTATGCAAGTGACATTGTGCTTCTTAGTCAAACTCCAGTTGGCAAGCAGCGTAGTATTAATGTCCTTACTGGTGCTGGTTACATCACCAAACAAGGTTCAGAAATTAACCTGAACAAAACCAAAGTGGTCAGACTGGTGGATTTGAAAGGTAAATCTGGCTCATGGTTCATCGATGGAACCCAGGTGGAGGTCGTTGCCGCATACAAATATCTAGGCTTTATAGTAAGTAAAAATCTGGCCTTCAAAACCCAGCTGGTCGCTGCTCATGCAAAAGCACAAGCCCTGACATATGGATTCAAGACACTAAAACAAAAATTGAGCTGTCCATCATACAATCATCTGCTCTCTGTTATGACAGCACGGCTAATACCCGCAGTCACTTATGGGGCTGAGATAATGCTGTACAAAGAAATAGCAGTTTTTAGTCAAATTCAAACAAAGGCCTACAAAGCCGTGTTCCAGATCCCTAATTCAACTTCACAACCTCACGTTCGCCTAGAATTTGGGTTAAAAATTATACATACGAGAGCAAGAATGCATATGTAAAACTCTGAAGGCGACTGCGAGCCGCAGAAATAGGTTCAATAAGCAACCAATGCTGGCTTGAAATCGAGGAACAATAGTGCCGTAATATCATCGGCTCATGAGGAAACCATCTAAATAACTCAATAAAGGACCTTGGCCTGGACACTGTCTGGGGCATGAGATTGAGCAAAGGGGAGTTCTACCGGATGGTCAACGCTGCAACCCGGTCACTGTCACTTATCACTTATAGGAACACACTTGCCAAAAGACAACATGCCTGGGTGCTACTACCTTCATACAAAGTTCTCAGACCACAGGAATATATATCAGCTTTTTTTAGGCAAACGCTGAAAAGTCAATTTATGCTTTTGCGCTTTGGGTCGATTGCCACCAAAGATATGGTTCTCTCCTGGAAACAGCAATTCAGGTCTGAAGCATGTCGTCTTTGTGGGTACAAACAAGAGTCCCTTGTGCATCCTTTTTGTGTATGTCCAGCATTGTTGGAGGAAAGGAAAATATTTTTGAAACACACCTTCACGGCCCTTGGCATACGCTCTTGCAGACCAGCTGTTATCAGCTGGCTAAGCGGCTCTTTGATTCCTTTTGCCTGCCGGGGGATGAAGTGTATGGTGCAGGCGTGCAAATCTCTGTCAAATATGGCCAAACTAGTAGCTGAAAGGTCTGTGCAAAGCCAGGATTGATAGGGGTGTCATTGTCCTACATCCAGTACGAGGTGTAACCAAGTACCACCAGAATTCGGGATAATAGTCAATGCTCTATTGACATTGCAAAATTAAGCTCAGAATTGAGGATTCGTCCCCAACATTCTGTTTGTTTTAAGTTTTAAGGAGGATTCCTCCTCACTTTGTTTTAAGTTTTAAGAAAAGCAGGTGGGGCAAACCCACCCGGCCAGTTTGTAATCACCTGTTCTAACTGTATTAATGCATACATGTTTGTGTTTATGTATAGCTAACAAATGTGATGCGTTGAATTGGCGTTGATTTTAATTAACTATGCTAATAAAATCTACATTTCTAATTCAGTGTGCACCTTGCAAGAACTGCATATTGTCTTTGACAATTACCTTGAACTATCTGTCGAAGAATGTGAGAGAATCAGATGAATGTCTACGAGTGGAACAATTGACCTTGTCTGCATCGACAATTTGACACCTATACCTGTGGAACTTGATAAATTCTGCTCATCAACATCAAACAAGATGAACTTGGAGATGCCAACTCTCCAAAACATTGCTGATGCTTTAGTGAACACTGAATTTCCAATTATTGGAGTAGTTGGTGCCTGCAGAGATATATTCAAAAGGCACCTGACATATGGTTCAGGAACTTAACAGCAAATTGGAGGAAGCTGACCTTTGTGTTGTGTCCATGTTTAGTGGGCTGTTTGAAATGGTTCCAACTGAGTCATTGTACTGTCAAATGACACAGATGTAATTATTGTGCTACTTAGATTTGTTGCAATGTTCTTAAATTAAGGATTGTCAGAGTTATTGATAAGTTATGGGACAGGTGAGAAAATACACTTTATCCTGCTTCATATTCTGTACAAGCAACTTGACCCAGAGATGCCCAGTGTTCTTATCCAGGCACATGTTCTTATAGGTGATGACACTATGAGCAAAATTGGAACAAAGCTTGAAGCTTTCACTGCTAAACCATCGAAGTTTCTAAAAGGATTTCCTGAGACAGAAGAAGAGTGTGACTTTAAAGACATAGAAAAATACCTTATGCGTGTGTGGAACATGAGTTCTGACTGTCACACATTTGACAATGTTCGGTGCAGTGAGGACAAGAGATCAGTCCCGCTAAGTGACCTTTCACCGACATCATATTCTCTGTGTGGGCACATTAAAAGAGCGTTCTACTTGATCAGAAGATGTGTAAATGTTTTCGATCATGCATATGTAGAGAATGATTGAGGGGGTGCTAAAACTACGAAATTTTGAAAGCCTCTACCCACAGAACTTACACATTCATGTACTTGCAATACCTGGGCTAGAAAAAGATGTCCCTGTTGATATGCTGTTCTAAAATTTTCAACATTCTGCAAATGTACCATGAGTGATTGCCCAAACAAATAAAGTAAACAATGAAACTGTGTCTCATACAGGAGTGATTAACATTATTATTTTTAAATATTCAGATCGTAAACATTGTTTGGTGTATACATAAAAGGATTAACCCTTTGCCCGCCAAGAACGTAATGGTTACGTCCGGTGGCGTGGCAATGAGGCGCAATGGACGTAACCATTACGTCCTGGTAGAGGCCCTTGTGGGAAGCGCTAGCTCTCCACTTAGGGCCTCCCCCCACCCTCCAGGGCAGGGGTAGAAGGGTAATCACTTCCGCTTCCACCCCTGCCCCCCACCAGTGACGTCTGATGACAGTGCGCAAATGCGCACTGAACTCATCAGAGGTCTCCTCCCATCGTGCTGGAAGCATGCTTCCAGTGCGATCTGAGGAGAAACAGATGTGTTTCTCCTCGGTACGGGGGCAGGGGAAGTCAGAGAGGCACGAAAAGGGAGGAAAGGCTTTTCCTTTCTTTTTCATGTCTCTGAGCCATTCCTGCACCACGATCGCATAACGATTGTGCTTCAGGAATGCCACTAGATACCAGGATGATTTTTTTTTAAATTGTCATAAGGGGCGCGGCCCCTTGGGCAAGGGTTGCTCCTCCGGGGGGGCATTTTACCTAAAGCCATTTCTGGCCCCCAGGGGGCAGCTCGGCCTATATTAATTAGGCTGATCTGCCCCCAGGGGTGGCAGAAGCCATTAGACAGCAGGGATTTTTTATTTATATTGATAAGGGAAGCGACCCATTAGGCAAGGGTCGCTCCCCAGAGGGAAGCTTTTTTAATTAGGCCTTTTCTGTCTCCCCTGGGGGCAGATCGGCCTATATTAATTAGGCCGATCTGGCACTAGAGGGGCAGAAGCCACTAGGGATTTTTTTTTTTTTTACATTAATAAGGGGAGCGACCCCTTAGGCAAGGGTAGCTCCCCTGGTGGAGCAAATTGCCGATCTGCTCCCAAGAGGGACAGAAACCACTAGGCACCAGGGATTTTTTACAGACTGGGAGCAACCCCTTAGGCAAGGGTTGCTCCCCTGGGTGGGGCAAAGTTATGTTAGTTCAATTCTGCCCACCTTGAGGGCAGATCAGACTATTTTTCTTAGGCCAATCTGCCCCCAATGGGGGCAGAAACCACTAGACACCAGGGATTTTTTTGTTGCGCCAATTTCACCCGAGGGGAGTGATCCCTTAGGCAAGGGACGCTCCCATGGGGGGAGAAAATGTATTTTAGGCCGTTTCTGCCCCTGTGGGGGCAGATAGGCCTATTTTTGTACAGCTCATTTGACCCCCCCGGGAGACAGAAAGCCCACCAGACACAAAAAAAGTTTCAAAAAAAGAGGGTGGGGTATGGCCATACCCCCACCCCCAATAAATGGAGACAAAGTTGTTCTGCCCACCGGTGGGCAGATGGGGTAATTACCCCTGATCCACTCCCCGGGGGACATGGGGGGCAGAGAGCCTACTAGATGCCAGGGTATTAAAAAAAATACAAAATAGTGGGGTGGTGGCTACCAACCAGTATGGGCATGGTTATGCCCCCATCCCAACTAAAGGGGTAACAGTCTTTCAGCTCTCCCTCTGCACACTAAAAGATCTTATCCCAATAGCAAGCAAAAGGACATCTGATTATTTTGGGTTTTGGTTTTACATTTGGGTCATGAGAGCTTGTCTAAATCTCAAAATCGTACCCCTTGGAATGGTGTTTTTCGACTTTTGGACGCTGCCATGTAGAAAAATCTACGAGACCTAGGCACATCTGAAAAAGAAACATCTGGTTGACTCCAGGGTGGTGTGCTTCACATGCACCCGCACCATTTTCCTACCCACAATGCCCTGCAAACCTCCAACTTTGCTTGAAATCACACATTTGCCCCACATTTTTGTGATGGAACCATCCGGAAACTGCAGGAATCCACAAAATTCCTACCACCCAGCATTGTCTAATCTATACTGATAAAAATGGTGCCCCACTTGTCGGCCTAAATAAAAAAAAATCCAAACTACCCTTTTGGACCCACTTTGGTTCCCCTTCATTTTTTACATGTTTTTGGCACTTCCCTGTCACAGGCACTTTGCCCACCTATGCAAGTGAGGAATCATTTTTATCGGGAGACTGAGAGGAAAATTGTGTGGTAGGAACTTTATGCCGGTGCGGTGATCCCACACAGAAATGTGGGGAAAATGTGACTTTTTTTCAGCTAAATTTGAGGTTTGCTGAGGATTCTAGGTAAGAAAACACTGTGGGATCCATGCCAGACACACCTCCCTGGACTTCCTCGGTGTCTAGTTTTTAGAAATGTCTGGGTTTGGTAGGTTTTCCTGGATGGCTGCTGAGCCCAGGACCAAAAACGCAGGTCCCCCACACCATGCCCAAAACAGGTAGTTTTGTATTTGATAATTTCGATGTGTCCACATAGTGTTTTGGGGACATTTCCTGTTGTTGGCACTAAGCCTAGCAACACAAGTGAGGTACCATTTGTATCGGGAGACTTAGGGGAATGCTGGGTGGAAGGAAATTTGTGGCTCCTCTCAGATACCAGAACTTTCTGTCACCGCAATGTGAGGAAAAAGTGTTTTTTTCCCAACTTTTGAGGTTTGCAAAGGATTTTGGGTAACAGAACCTGGTGAGAGCCCCACAAGTCACTCCATCTTGGATTCCCCTAGGTGTCTAGGTGCACAGGTTTGGTAGGGTTCTCTAGGTGCCGGCTGACCTAGAAGCCAAAATTTACAGCTAGGCACCTTGCAAAAAACACATCAGATTTCAACGTAAAAATATGATGTGTCCATGTTGTGTTTCCTGTCGCGGTCATTAGGCCTACCCACACAAGTGAGGTACCATTTATAACGGGAGACGTGGGGGAGGATGGGATAGCAGAACAAGTGTTATTGCCCCTTGTCTTTCTCTACATTTCTTTCCTCCAAATGTAAGACAGTGTATAAAAAACATGCCTATTTGAGAAATGCCCTGTAATTCACATGTTAGTATGGGGACACTGGAATTCAGAGATGTGCAAATAACCACTGCTTCTCAACACCGTATCTTGTGCCCATTTTGGAAATACAAAGGTTTTGTTGATAACTATTTTTCACTCTTTATATTTGACCAAATGAATTGCTGTATACCCAGTATACAATGAAAACCCATTGCAAGGTGCAGCTCCTTTATTGGTTCTGGATACCTAGATTTCTTGATGAACCTACAAGTCCTATATATCCCTGCAACCAGAAGTGTCCATCAGACATAACGGTATATTGATTTTGAAAATCTTGCATCGCTCACAAAGTTACAGAGTAAAACGTGGAGAAAAAGGCTGTTTTTTTCACCTGAATTTCAATATTTCTTTATTTCAGCTGTTATTTTCTGTAGGAAAACCTTGTAGGATCTACACAAGTGACCCCTTGCTAAATTCAGAATGTTGTCTACTTTTCAGAAATGTTTAGCTGTTTAGGATTCAGCATTGGTTTCACACCCATTTCTGTCACTAACTGGAAGGAGGCTGAAAGTACATAAAATTGAAAAAAATGGGGTATGTCCAGTAAAATGCCAAAATTGTGTTAAAGAATGTGTTTTTTTATTCAATTCTGCCTGTTCCTGAAAGCTGGGAAGATGGTGATTGTAGCACCACAAAGCCTTTGTTGGTGCCATTTTCAGGAAAAAAAGCACAAGCCTTCTTCTGCAGCCCTTTTTTCCCCATTTTTTGAAAAAACATCCCCAACTTTTTGCTGTATTTTGGCTAATTTCTTGGTCTCCCTCAGGGGAACCCACAAACTCTGGATATCTCTATAAACCTTAGGATGTTGGGAAAAAAGGACACAAATTTGGCATGGGTCGCGTATGTGGAAAAAACGTTACAAGGGCCTAAGCGTGATCTGCCCCATATAGCCAAAAAAAGGCTTGTCACCTGAGGGGGGAAAAGGCCTGGGAGCAAAGGGGTTAAAAACCATTTTTATTTGTTTCATTTCTATTAATGTCTCTTCTTCCTTTGTTATAGTTGCCATTTTGAAAAATGTCAGAAGGGTTGCTCTGAGGAGTTATTTTCTGCCTCTACAAGACTATTTGACCCGTAAAACCTATGTTTTGACATCAAAATGAAGTATATAGGTTTCATGGTTCCTGAATATTACATAATCACTGCAACACATCAGCCATTTTCAAAAATGTCGTCCAGAAAAATTCAGCCTGGATCAGCAATGTCTATCCAAGCTAAATTACTTCTCTAATGACACAAAAACATAAATCAAAAATGAAAATGAAAATCTCTGTACAAATATTTTTTAATGAAGGTATATCAGGGGGCTGGGATTATGATGTACTCGAGGGATGGAAGTGAAAAGTAATGGTTGGCAAATATATCAAGAGCCTTAGGCTGCACTCAAAGATGCAGTTACCTCAGAATCATAGCATTGTGAGAAACACATGGCCAAATAACTAACACATTAAAAAGGAGATTCTGCAAATATTGGAGCGAATGTCTCCTAGTGTTCATCCTCATGTTTGTCTTACAGTATTCACTACAAAGCAGAGTAGGATCCACTTGGGCGCCTCTAGTTTGCATTGGCTTAAGGAGCCAGCTAGAAGTCTTTTGGTATGTTGTCGGTCTAGCAAAAGAGAGCATTGCAGACCTGGAATTCCTCTCACCGGCATTGGACCAGGGAAGCAAATTAACAAAAGTGTGCCCCTCATGCCATACAGTGATCCCAGCCCTAAGCAACAGGGCCAATGAAAACATTCAGACAGTGTGGGGGTGACGAACCCTAGGATAGGCTGAAGACATACAAGCCAATCCTACCTAACCTTCCAGTCTGTCAATACAGTCCTTGGAGGCTGTTTGAGTGTGAGATCCAGCCCTTGAAAAAGCAGTTATGGACAACTAAGATCAGTACAAAATTACGACCGTCCATGTAAATTATGGACAGGTGGTCACCTATTCTAACTACAGTATTGATTTATGCCTCAACATTCTTTGAGAGATGCATTCAAGGAGGAAAACAAATCATTCTAGTTAAAGAGTTCTAAAACTAGATCTTGAATAAATGATCATAGTTCTTTAGCGTGTGGGCAATCAAATTTGACAATATTTCAGATTTATTGGTTTTCAGTGCTGCGTTAACATTAAGTAAGATTAATTATCCTTGTGTGTGGAAACGGCCCAAGTCAAAACAGGAAGATCTTCCTGGAGTCACTCTAAAGTCATCTGAGGACTTCAGCATGGCCATTCCTGTCATTTTCTGGAGAAATCATCTCAAACCATCCTAAAGTATGTATAGAGGGCGAAATTTTATATGAAATGACTCTAGAATCATCACAAGAAACACTTGAAGGCATAACTTGTAGACACTAAACTCACAAATACATTTACCACTACTAATAAAAAGAATATGAATAACACGTTAGTATGAGCCTTCACGAATCTGCTGCAGATTCGTCAAGATGCATTTTTATGAATCGAGTTTGGACGAAACAAATTTGTATAGAATTTATAAGAAAGAAGGTTTTGCATTTTGTTTTACTTCATTCTTGTATGACCTTTTTCCTTCTGATAACATCTATTTATTTTGAGAAACTGCAGACATGAGCTTGATTCATTGCTCAACGTGCAATGTGTGTGGAAAATAGTGTGGAGGTGCAGGTAATAATACGATAGTAATATCCTCAGTATTAGCCGCATTCAAGAGCTTTTGAGGAATAAAGCACATGAAGTCGTTTTTGTGCTGGACATTTAAACATAGCTTTCATGGTAATAAAATGTGAGACACTTTAAGAGTATTTATTAAAGGGTGATTTGTAGATCTATCAAATCTATTGTCGAGAAAGGTGTTAAAGTCACCCCAAAAATTAACGGATTTTAGAAATCGAATAGATGTGTTAATAGCCGGTCTAAATAGTGATGGTTGCCTGTTAGGCCCGTTATAGCCAGCGCACACAAATAGTTATTATATATGTTAACGCCTCTCGTTACGGCCCATCGATCTGGGTTGTCAGCTTTCACCTCTATTTCTTTAAAATATGGATTTTGCCTGATTGCTATAGTAACCAACCCCTTTTGTTATGAAAGTTTGTTCAAAGCATAACGCTTGCTGTAGCCAGCTTTTATACTAATAACACGTTACATTCTTTACTCGTCCGATGCATTTCTTGAAGTATAATCTGTACATTACAATTCTCTAGATATTCTAAAACCAGTCTTTGTTTCTTTTTAACACTCAGGTCATTAACATCACGTCAAGAAAGAAGGCTTCACATATTCATCATTCTTTGGGGGGATACTTTTAAATCAGTTATTTTAATATACTGGTGATTGAGAACTATATTTTTAATTTGGTTTTGTCCATATGCTTCACAACCTGTGATGTCCATCTCGTTCTCCCAGGAATCCTCCCTTCTTATTATTGGCACTAACTCTACTGCCGGTTGACCTTCCGTTGATTCCTATAAAAATATCTAAAAAACAGAAAAAGAAAAAGAAAGTGTGATCAAAATGAACATTATCAAAGAAAGTAGAAGTAGAAATGAATGCAAAAGGAGAAGGCAATTGTCTATTTCAGAGCTATAGGCATGCAAATCCCATCTCATTTAGCCATTACTGTGCTACCTCCTTTTATTTGACATATTTAACCGTCAACTTCCTCCATGTTCCAGAAGTTATGCACCTATTTTTCCACATTACTCCTAGAGTTGCAGCGAACTTGATCTGCACCCTTGCTCCAAAATGCTTAATTCTTCCATCTGCCTATCAGGTTCATACTTTCTTCCGTAACCTGACAAATATCTGAACGCATTAAAAATGCATGTTCTCTTTTCTCCAAAGACTTCTCCTTAAATGCTATTTCCAATATTCGTTCTTTTATTTAGTAAGTGTGGACTTTTATCAACATTTTCCTTGGTTTTTGCTTATTAGAATTTCTTCTGAAAGGATCTCTGTGCACTCTGAATAACCTTGTCAACATCCACTGTTCTATCATTCTTAAATATCACTTTATTTAGGTAGGCCGTTGCAAAGCTATTGAAGTCATTTCCTTTAAGGCCTACTGTTATTTTTTAATAGTCTAAGATTTTTTCTCCATGGCTGATCTGCCATGCTCTCTTGGTTTTTGTAGGAAAGTACCATCTTGCCTGCCATGTTACCCCCATATTTCACTGCATATATGTTATTTTGGTCTATGTGTCACTGGGACCCTGCCAGTCAGGGCCCCAGTGCTCATAAGTATGTGCCCTGTATGTGTTCCCTGTGTGATGACTAACTGTCTCACTGAAGCTCTGCTAACCAGAACCTCAGTGGTTATGCTCTCTCTGCTTTTAAATTTGTCACTAACTGGCTAGTGACCAATTTCACCAATTCACATTGGCATACTGGTACACCCATATAATCCCCTAGTATACGGTTCTGAGGTACCCAGGGTATTGGGGTTCCAGGAGATCCCTATGGGCTGCAGCATTTCTTTTGCCACCCATAGGGAGCTCTGACAATTCTTACACAGGCCTAGCAGTGCAGCCTGAGTGAAATAACGTCCACGTTATTTCGCAGCCATTTACCACTGCACTTAAGTAACTTATAAGTCACCTATATGTCTAACCTTCACCTGGTGAAGGTTGGGTGCAAAGTTACTTAGTGTGTGGGCACCCTGGCACTAGCCAAGGTGCCCCCACATCGTTCAGGGCAAATTCCCAGGACTTTGTGAGTGTGGGGACACCATTACACGCGTGCACTGTACATAGGTCACTACCCATGTACAGCATCACAATGGTAACTCCGAACATGGCCATGTAACATGTCTAAGATCATGGAATTGTCACCGCATTGGGGGGACAATTCCATGATCCCCCGGGTCTCTAGCACAGAACCCGGGTACTGCCAAACTGCCTTTCCGGGGTCTCCACTGCAGCTGCTGCTGCTGCCAACCCCTCAGACAGGTTTCTGCCCTCCTGGGGTCCAGGCAGCCCTGGCCCAGGAAGGCAGAACAAAGGATTTCCTCTGAGAGAGGGTGTAACACCCTCTATCCTTTGGAAATAGGTGTGATGGCTGGGGAGGAGTAGCCTTCCCCAGCCTCTGGAAATGCTTTGATGGGCACAGATGGTGCCCATCTCTGCATAAGCCAGTCTACACCAGTTTAGGGATCCCCCAGCCCTGCTCTGGCGCGAAACTGGACAAAGGAAAGGAGAGTGACCACTCCCCTGACCTGCACCTCCCAGGGGAGGTGCCCAGAGCTCCTCCAGTGTGTCCCAGACCTCTGCCATCTTGGAAACAGAGGTGTCTGTGGCACACTGGACTGCTCTGAGTGGCCAGTGCTAGCAGGTGACGTCAGAGGCTCCTTCTGATAGGCTCTTACCTCTCTTGGTAGCCAATCCTCCTTCCAAGGTAGCCAAACCTCCTTTTCTGGCTAGTTAGGGTCTCTGCTTTGGGGATCTCACCAGATAACGAATGCAAGAGCTCACCAGAGTTCCTCTACCTCTCCCTCTTCACCTTCTACCAAAGGATCGACCGCTGACTGCTCAGGATGCCTGCAAAACCGCAACAAAGTAGCAAGACGACTACTAGCAACCTTGTATCGCTTCATCCTGCCGGCTTTCTCAACTGTTTCCAGGTGGTGCATGCTCTGGGGTAGCCTGCCTCCTCTCTGCACCAGGAGCTCTGAAGAAATCTCCCGTGGGTCAACGGAATCTTCCCCCTGCAACCGCAGGCAACAATAAGACTGCATCACCGGTCCTCTGGGTCCCCTCTCAGCACAACGAGCGTGGTCCCTGGAACTCAGCAACTCTGTCCAAGTGACTCCCACAGTCCAGTGACTCTTCAGTCCAAGTTTGGTGGAGGTAAGTCCTTGCCTCCCCCTGCTAGACTGAATTGCTGGGTACCACGTGATTTGCAGCTGCTCCAGCTCCTGTGCACTCTTCCAGGATTTCCTTCATGCACACCCAAGCCTGGGTCCCCAACACTCTAACTTGCAGTGCACAACCTTCTGAGTTGTCCTCCGGCATCGTGGGACTCCCTTTTGTGACTTCGGTGGACTCCGGTTCACTTTTCTTCTAAGTGCCTGTTCAGGTACTTCTGAGGGTGCTGCCTGCTTCTGTGAGGGCTCCCTGACTTGCTGGGCGCCCCCTCTGTCTCCTCATCCAAGTGGCGACATCCTGGTCCCTCCTAGGCCACAGCAGCATCCAAAAACCCAAACCGCAACCCTTGCAGCTAGCAAGGCTTGTTTGCCGTCTTTCTGCATGGGAACACCTCTGCAAGCTTCTTCACAACGTGGGACATCCATCCTCCAAAGTGGAAGTTCCTAGTCCTCTTCGTTCTTGCAGAACACCAAGCTTCTTCCATCTGGTGGCAGCTCCCTTGCACCCTCAGCTGGCATTTCCTGGGCTCCTGCCCACTCTCGACACTGTCGCGACTCTTGGACTTGGTCCCCTTGTCTTACAGGTACTCAGGTCCGGAAATCCACTGTTGTTGCATTGCTGGTGTTTGTTTTCCTTGCAGAATCCCCCTATCACGGCTTCTGTGCTCTCTGGGGGTAGTAGGTGCACTTTACACCTGCCTTTTAGGCTCTTTGGCTGGGCTATTTTTCTAACCCTCCATGTTTTCTTACAGTCTCAGTGACCCTCTACAAGCCCACATAAGCTTGGTGTCCATTCGTGGTACGCATTCCACTTTTGGAGTATATGGTTTGTGTTGCCCCTATACCTATGTGCTCCTGTTGCAATCTATTGTAACTTTACACTGCTTGCATTTCTTTTCTTGCTATAACCTGCATAATTTTGGTTTGTGTACATATATCTTGTGTATCTATCTTATCCTCATACTGAAGGTACTCACTGAGATACTTTTGGCATATTGTCATAAAAATAAAGTACCTTTATTTTTAGTATATCTGTGTATTGTGTTTTCTTATGATATTGTGCATATGACACCAGTGGTATAGTAGGAGCTTTACATGTCTCCTAGTTCAGCCTAAGCTGCTATGCCATAGCTACCTTCTATCAGCCTAGGCTGCTAGAAACACCTCTTCTACACTAATAAGGGATAACTGGACCTGGCACAAGGTGTAAGTATCTCTGGTACCCACTACAAGCCAGGCCAGCCTCCTACATTGGTTGTGCAGCGGTGGGATAAGTACTTGTAACTACTTACCACTTTGTCATTGTGTACTTTTCATGAGAGAATAATATACAGAACAAGTTCAGTGTATGTACACTTAACCAAAAAGTTTTGCTTTTCTCCTCTTACACTTTCTACTAAGTGCTGAAAAGTACTCCAAAACTTCTAAAAAGTTTCTAAAAGTTTGAAAAAGTTTTTTCCTGTTATTTAAAAAAGTCCTGAAACTTTTTCTTTCTTCTCACTGCCTCTAAACCTTCTTTTATCATGTCTGCTGTAGAGTCTGCTCTTAAAATGGTCAATACTACCTATGACAATTTAAATTTCAAGAGCCTAAGGAGTCTCTGCTTAGATAGAGGTTTAGTGATAGGAAAGAACCCTACAAGAGAGTTTCTGTATAACATGCTCATTGTGAATGATGAGTCCCTAGCTGGCACTTCAAATGAGAAGTTAATAGATAGCTCCCATTCTGACTCAGGGGAACTCCTTGAGGGAGGTGGGGAGGGTTCTGTTCCAAATCTGCCCTTTAGCAGACCACATAGCAATGCTGGTACTAATACGAGCTCCCATCATAGTAGGGATGTTTTTATTCCTGGAGGCTAGGTTGTTAGAGTCCAAGCTGTTAGGGACAGATCTCCCTCTGTTGTTTCCAATTTGTCCTCAGTGTCCAAGCATTCCCAACCCACCCACCCTGAAGACAACATGTTAGAAAGGGAACTCAAAAAGTTGAGAGTGGAAGAGACCAGACTGAAGCTTAAACAGCAACAGCTGGCTCTAGACGGGGAATCCCTAGACCTGGAGAAGGAGAGACAGAGATTGGGGTTAGGACCCCCTGGTGGCAGCAGCAGTATTCCTGATAGTAATCCTGTTAAAGAGCATGATTCCAGGAATCTGCACAAGATAGTTCCCCCTTACAAGGAGGGGGATGACATTAACAAGTGGTTTGCTGCACTTGAGAGGGCCTGTATGGTACAGGGGGTCCCTCAAAGGCAGTGGGCTGCTAAATTGTTGTTATCTTTCAATGGAAAGGGTAGGGATAGGCTCCTTACTGTTAGAGAAAGTGATGCTAACAATTTTGCAGTTTTGAAGGATGCACTCTTGGATGGATTTGGCTTAACCACTGAACAATACAGGATTAAGTTCAGAGACACCAGAAAAGAGTCCTCACAAGACTGGATAGACTTTGTTGACTGTTCAGTGAAGGCCTTGGAGGGGTGGTTACATGGCAGTAAAGTTTCTGACTATGAAAGCCTGTATAATCTTATTCTGAGAGAGCATATTCTGAATAACTGTGTGTCTGACTTGTTACACCACTATCTAGTGGACTCAGATCTGACCTCTCCCCAAGAATTGGGAAAGAAGGCAGACAAATGGGTCAGAACAAGAGTGAACAGAAAAGTTCATACAGGGGGTGACAAGGATGGCAAGAAGAAGGATGGTAAATCTTCTGACAAGGGTGGGGACAAATCAAAAAATGAGTCTTCATCAGGCCCACGGAAATCCTCTGGTGGTGGTGGTGGGTCCAAATCCTCTTCAAATCAAGTTAAAAAGCCTTGGTGTTATTTGTGTAAAGTCAAAGGCCATTGGACAACTGATGCCAGTTGTCCAAAGAAAAGCACCAAGCCTCCCACTACCACAACCCCTACTGCAAACTCTAGTGCCCCTAGTAATAGCAGTGGTGGTGGGAGCAAACCTACTAATAGCCAATCCAAGGGAGTAGCTGGGCTCACTTTTGGTAATTTAGTTGGGGTTGGTCTTGTTAGGGAGACCACAGAGGCTGTTTTAGTCTCTGAAGGTGCCATTGATTTGGCCACCTTGGTTGCTTGTCCCCTTAATATGGATAAGTACAAGCAACTTCCCCTAATAAATGGTGTTGAGGTTCAGGCCTACAGGGACACAGGTGCCAGTGTTACCATGGTAATAGAGAAACTGGTACACCCTGAACAACACCTACTTGGTCACCAGTACCAAGTGACAGACGCTCATAACAACACTCTTAGCCACCCCATGGCTGTTGTGAATATCAACATGGGGGGGGGGGGTTACTGGTCCAAAGAAAGTTGTGGTTGCCTCAGATTTACCTGTAGACTGTCTACTAGGGAACGATTTAGAGACATCAGCTTGGGCAGAAGTGGAGTTGGAGGCTCATGCAGCAATGCTGGGCATTCCTGGGCATATTTTTGCTTTGACAAGGGCTCAGGCCAAAAAGCAAAAAGGACAGGGTAACTTGGAACCTGGAACAATGGACCAAGTGCTCCCTAAAGCTAGGGGTAGCAAGGGTAAATCCCTACCCACTATCCCTCCCTCTACAGATGATTCTCCTTCTGAGGAAGAAGAATTTCCTCCCTGTGCAGAACCTTCACCAGATGAGCTGGCAGCAGACACTGCTGAGCTTTTGGGTGGAGGGGGGCCTGCCAGGGAAGAGCTGAGTGTGGCACAGCAATCCTGTCCCACATTAGAGGGTCTCAGACTGCAAGCTGTCAAGCAGCAAAATGGGGATGTCAGTGACTCACATAGAGTTTACTGGGAGGACAACCTCTTGTACACAGAGGCAAGGGACCCAAAACCTGGAGCAGCCAGGAGATTGGTCATTCCCCTGCAGTACAGAGAGTTCCTCCTAACTCTGGCACATGACATTCCTTTGGCTGGGCATTTGGGCCAGATCAAAACATGGGAAAGGCTTGTCCCCGGGTTTCACTGGCCTAGTATGTCAGAGGACACAAAATATTTTTGTAAGTCTTGTGTGACCTGCCAAGCCAGTGGCAAGACTGGTGGCACACCAAAGGCTCCCCTTATTCCACTGCCTGTGGTTGGGGTCCCCTTTGAAAGGGTAGAGGTTGACATAGTTGGCCCCCTTGACCCTCCTACTGCTTCAGGCAATAGGTTTATCTTGGTGGTTGTGGACCATGCCACAAGATATCCTGAAGCAATTCCTCTAAGGACCACTACAGCACCTGCAGTGGCAAAAGCCCTCCTGGGAATCTTTTCCAGGGTGGGTTTCCCAAAAGAGGTTGTACCAGACAGGGGTAGCAACTTTATGTCTGCATACTTGAAGGCTATGTGGAAGGAATGTGGTGTAACATACAAATTCACCACACCTTATCATCCACAGACTAATGGACTGGTAGAGAGGTTTAATAAAACTCTCAAAGGAATGATAATGGGACTCCCTGAAAAACTCAGGAGGAGATGGGATGTCCTGTTACCTTGCCTCCTTTTTGCTCACAGGGAGGTACCCCAGAAAGGAGTGGGTTTCAGCCCCTTTGAACTCCTCTTTGGGCACCCTGTAAGAGGTCCACTAACACTTGTGAAGGAGGGTTGGGAACAACCTTTAAAAGCTCCCAAACAGGACATAGTGGACTATGTACTTGGCCTAAGATCCAGAATGTCTGAGTACATGAAAAAGGCCAGTAAAAACCTTCAGGCCAGCTAAGAGCTCCAGAAGCAATGGCATGGCCAGGAGGCTGTTCTGATTCAGTACCAACCAGGACAGAAGGTGTGGGTATTGGAGCCTGTGGCCCCAAGAGCACTCCAAGACAAATTGAGTGGACCCCATCTCATTGTTGAGAAAAAGGGCGAGGTCACCTACTTGGTTGACCTGGGCACTGCCAGGAGTCCCCTTAAGGTGATTCATGTCAACCGCCTAAAACCCTACTATGACAGGGCTGATCTCACCCTGCTCATGGCAACAGATGAAGGACAGGAAGAAGAGAGTGACCCTCTCCTTAATCTCTTCTCCTCCACTGAAGAGGATGCTCTAGTGGAGGGAGTAGTTTTGGCAGACTGTCTTACTGCAGAACAGAAAGACAACTGCATAAATCTCCTTGGACAGTTTTCTGAAGTATTTTCAACTGTTCCAGGCACCACATCTTGGTGTGAACACACAATTGATACTGGAGACAGCATGCCTGTCAAAAGTAAAATCTATAGGCAGCCTGACCATGTCAGGGACTGCATAAAACAAGAAGTTCAGAAAATGCTTGACCTAGAAGTGGTTGAACCTTCTGAAAGCCCATTGGTGAGTCCTGTGGTGCTTGTACCAAAGCCTCACTCAAAAGATGGAAAAAGGGAGATGAGGTTTTGTGTAGATTACAGAGGTCTCAACCAGGTAACAAAAACTGATGCTCAGCCTATACCCAGGGCAGATGAGCTCATAGATACACTGGCATGTGCCAAGTATCTAAGCACCTTTGATTTGACTGCAGGGTATTGGCAGATCAAATTGGCTGAGGATGCTAAACCTAAAACTGCATTTTCAACTATAGGAGGGCACTACCAATTTACAGTGATGCCCTTTGGGTTGAAAAATACACCTGCCACTTTTCAGAGGTTGGTGAACACAGTCCTGCAAGGGTTGGAGGCTTTTAGTGCAGCATATCTAGATGATATAGCTGTCTTTAGCTCCACCTGGGCTGAGCACCTGGCCCACCTATGGAAAGTTTTGGAGGCCCTGAAAAAGGCAGGCCTCACTATCAAGGCCTCAAAGTGTCAGATAGGGCAGGGAAAGGTGGTTTATCTGGGACACCTGGTAGGTGGAGAACAGATTGCACCACTTCAGGGGAAAATCCGGCAATCATGGATTGGGTTCCCCCTACAACACAGACCCAGGTGAGAGCCTTCCTATGCCTCACTGGGTATTACAGGAGATTCATTAAAAACTATGGCTCCATTGCAGCCCCACTTAATGATCTCACCAGTAAAAGTTGCCTAAAATGGTATTGTGAACAGCTAGCTGTCAGAAATCTGTTGAGGAGCTCAAACAGGCCATGTGCACTGCACCTGTCCTAAAAAGCCCATGTTACTCCAAGAAATTCATTGTTCAAACTGATGCATCTGAATTAGGGGTAATGGCTAGTCTTAATGTCCTTCGTTTGGGGGGGGGGGGGTTGTGTAGGAAAGTACCATCTTGCCTGGCATGTTACCCTCATATTTCACTGTATATATGTTGTTTTGGTCTATGTGTCACTGGGACCCTGCCAGTCAGGGCCCCAGTGCTCATAAGTATGTGCCCTGTATGTGTTCCCTGTGTGATGACTAACTCTCTCATTGAGGCTCTGCTAACCAGAACCTCAGTGGTTATGCTCTCTCTGCTTTCCAAATTTGTCACTAACAGGCTAGTGACCAATTTCACCGATTCACATTGGCATACTGGTACACCCATATAATCCCCTAGTATATGGCACTGAGGTACCCATGGTATTGGGGTTCCAGGAGATCCCTATGGGCTGCAGCATTTCTTTTGCCACCCATAGGGAGCTCTGACAATTCTTACACAGGCCTGCCAGTGCAGCCTGAGTGAAATGACGTCCACGTTATTTCACAGCCATTTACCACTGCACTTAAGTAACTTATAAGTCACCTATATGTCTAACCTTCACCTGGTGAAGGTTGGGTGCAAAGTTACTTAGTGTGTGGGCACCCTGGCACTAGCCAAGGTGCCCTCACATCGTTCAGGGCAAAGTCCCTGGACTTTGTGAGTGCGGGGACACCATTACACGCGTGCACTGTACATAGGTCACTACCTATGTACAGCGTAACAATGGTAACTCCGAACATGGCCATGTAACATGTCTAAGATCATGGAATTGCCACCCCAATGCCATTCTGGCATTGGGGGACAATTCCATGATGCCCCGGGTCTCTAGCACAGAACCCGGGTACTGCCAAACTGCCTTTCCGGGGTCTCCACTGCAGCTGCTGCTGCTGCCAACCCCTCAGACAGGTTTCTGCCCTCCTGGGGTCCAGGCAGCCTTGGCCCAGGAAGGCAGAACAAAGGATTTCCTCTGAGAGAGGGTGTAACACCCTCTATCCTTTGGAAATAGGTGTGATGGCTGGGGAGGAGTAGCCTTCCCCAGCCTCTGGAAATGCTTTGATGGGCACAGATGGTGCCCATCTCTGCATAAGCCAGTCTACACCAGTTTAGGGATCCCCCAGCCCTGCTCTGACGCGAAACTGGACAAAGGAAAGGGGAGTGACCACTCCTCTGACCTGCACCTCCCAGGGGAGGTGCCCAGAGCTCCTCCAGTGTGTCCCAGACCTCTGCCATCTTGGAAACAGAGGTGTCTGTGGCACACTGGACTGCTCTGAGTGGCCAGTGCCAGCAGGTGACGTCAGAGGCTCCTTCTGATAGGCTCTTACCTCTCTTGGTAGCCAATCCTCCTTCCAAGGTAGCCAAACCTCCTTTTCTGGCTAGTTAGGGTCTCTGCTTTGGGGATCTCACCAGATAACGAATGCAAGAGCTCACCAGAGTTCCTCTACCTCTCCCTCTTCACCTTCTACCAAAGGATCGACCGCTGACTGCTCAGGATGCCTGCAAAACCGCAACAAAGCAGCAAGACGACTACTAGCAACCTTGTATCGCTTCATCCTGCCGGCTTTCTCGACTGTTTCCAGGTGGTGCATGCTCTGGGGTAGCCTGCCTCCTCTCTGCACCAGGAGCTCTGAAGAAATCTCCTGTGGGTCGACGGAATCTTCCCCCTGCAACCGCAGGCAACAAAAAGACTGCATCACCGGTCCTCTGGGTCCCCTCTCAGCACAACGAGCGTGGTCCCTGGAACTCAGCAACTCTGTCCAAGTTACTCCCACAGTCCAGTGACTCTTCAGTCCAAGTTTGGTGGAGGTAAGTCCTTGCCTCCCCACGCTAGACTGCATTGCTGGGTACCACGTGATTTGCAGCTGCTCCGGCTCCTGTGCACTCTTCCAGGATTTCCTTCATGCACAGCCAAGCCTGGGTCCCCAACACTCTAACCTGCAGTGCACAACCTTCTGAGTTGTCCTCCGGCATCGTGGGACTCCCTTTTGTGACTTCGGTGGACTCCGGTTCACTTTTCTTTTAAGTGCCTCTTCAGGTACTTCTGCGGGTGCTGACTGCTTCTGTGAGGGCTCCCTGACTTGCTGGGCGCCCCCTCTGTCTCCTCATCCAAGTGGCGTCATCCTGGTCCCTCCTCGGCCACAGCAGCATCCAAAAATCCAAACTGCAACCCTTGCAGCTAGCAAGGCTTGTTTGCGGTCTTTCTGCGTAGGAACACCTCTGCAAGCTTCTTCACAACGTGGGACATCCATCCTCCAAAGTGGAAGTTCCTAGTCCTCTTCGTTCTTGCAGAACACCAAGCACCTTCCATCTGGTGGCAGCTCCCTTGCACCCTCAGCTGGCATTTCCTTGGCTCCTGCCCACTCTCGACACTGTCGCGACTCTTGGACTTGGTCCCCTTGTCTTACAGGTACTCAGGTCTGGAAATCCACTGTTGTTGCATTGCTGGTGTTTGTTTTCCTTGCAGAATCCCCCTATCATGACTTCTGTGCTCTCTGGGGGTAGTAGGTGCACTTTACACCTATCTTTCAGGGTCTTGGGGTGGGTTATTTTTCTAACCCTCACTGTTTTCGTACAGTCCCAGCGACCCTCTACAAGCTCACATAGGTTTGGGGTCCATTCGTGGTTCGCATTCCACTTTTGGAGTATTTGGTTTGTGTTGCTCCTATGTGCTCCTATTGCAATCTATTGTAACTTTACACTGCTTGCATTACTTTTCTTGCTATAACCTCCATAATTTTGGTTTGTGTACATATATCTTGCGTATATATCTTATCCTCATACTGAGGGTACTCACTGAGATACTTTTGGCAGATTGTCATAAAAATAAAGTACCTTTATTTTTAGTATATCTGTGTATTGTGTTTTCTTATGATATTGTGCACATGACACCAGTGGTGTAATAGGAGCTTTACATGTCTCCTAGTTCAGCCTAAGCTGCTATGCCATAGCTACCTTCTATCAGCCTAGGCTGCTAGAAACACCTCTTCTACACTAATAAGGGATAACTGGACCTGGCACAAGGTGTAAGTATCTCTGGTACCCACTACAAGCCAGGCCAGCCTCCTACATTGGTTGTGCAGCGGTGGGATAAGTACTTGTAACTACTTACCACTTTGTCATTGTGTACTTTTCATGAGAGAATAATATACAGAACAAGTTCAGTGTATGTACACTTAACCAAAAAGTTTTGCTTTTCTCCTCTTACACTCTCTACTAAGTGCTGAAAAGTACTCCAAAACTTCTAAAAAGTTTCTAAAAGTTTGAAAAAGTTTTTTCCTGTTATTTAAAAAAGTCCTGAAACTTTTTCTTTCTTCTCACTGTCTCTAAACCTTCTTTTATCATGTCTGCTGTAGAGTCTGCTCTTAAAATGGTCAATACTACCTATGACAATTTAAATTTCAAGAGCCTAAGGAGTCTCTGCTTAGATAGAGGTTTAGTGATAGGAAAGAACCCTACAAGAGAGTTTCTGTATAACATGCTCATTGTGAATGATGAGTCCCTAGCTGGCACTTCAAATGAGAAGTTAATAGATATCTCCCATTCTGACTCAGGGGAACTCCTTGAGGGAGGTGGGGAGGGTTCTGTTCCAAATTTGCCCTTTAGCAGACCACATAGCAATGCTGGTACTAATACGAGCTCCCATCATAGTAGGGATGTTTTTATTCCTGGAGGCCAGGTTGTTAGAGTCCAAGCTGTTAGGGACAGATCTCCCTCTGTTGTTTCCAATTTGTCCTCAGTGTCCAAGCATTCCCAACCCACCCACCCTGAAGACAACATGTTAGAAAGGGAACTCAAAAAGTTGAGAGTGGAAGAGACCAGACTGAAGCTTAAACAGCAACAGCTGGCTCTAGACGGGGAATCCCTAGACCTGGAGAAGGAGAGACAGAGATTGGGGTTAGGACCCCATGGTGGCAGCAGCAGTATTCCTGATAGTAATCCTGTTAAAGAGCATGATTCCAGGAATCTGCACAAGATAGTTCCCCCTTACAAGGAGGGGGATGACATCAACAAGTGGTTTGCTGCACTTGAGAGGGCCTGTATGGTACAGGGGGTCCCTCAAAGGCAGTGGGCTGCTAAATTGTTGCTATCTTTCAATGGAAAGGGTAGGGATAGGCTCCTTACTGTTAGAGAAAGTGATGCTCACAATTTTGCAGTTTTGAAGGATGCACTCTTGGATGGATTTGGCTTAACCACTGAACAATACAGGATTAAGTTCAGAGACACCAGAAAAGAGTCCTCACAAGACTGGATAGACTTTGTTGACTGTTCAGTGAAGGCCTTGGAGGGGTGGTTACATGGCAGTAAAGTTTCTGACTATGAAAGCCTGTATAATCTTATTCTGAGAGAGCATATTCTGAATAACTGTGTGTCTGACTTGTTACACCACTATCTAGTGGACTCAGATCTGACCTCTCCCCAAGAATTGGGAAAGAAGGCAGACAAATGGGTCAGAACAAGAGTGAACAGAAAAGTTCATACAGGGGGTGACAAGGATGGCAAGAAGAAGGATGGTAAGTCTTCTGACAAGGGTGGGGACAAATCTAAAAATGAGTCTTCATCAGGCCCACGGAAATCCTCTGGTGGTGGTGGTGGGTCCAAATCCTCTTCAAATCAAGTTAAAAAGCCTTGGTGTTATTTGTGTAAAGTCAAAGGCCATTGGACAACTGATGCCAGTTGTCCAAAGAAAAGCACCAAGCCTCCCACTACCACAACCCCTACTGCAAACTCTAGTGCCCCTAGTAATAGCAGTGGTGGTGGGAGCAAACCTACTAATAGCCAATCCAAGGGAGTAGCTGGGCTCACTTTTGGTAATTTAGTTGGGGTTGGTCTTGTTAGGGAGACCACAGAGGCTGTTTTAGTCTCTGAAGGTGCCATTGATTTGGCCACCTTGGTTGCTTGTCCCCTTAATATGGATAAGTACAAGCAACTTCCCCTAATAAATGGTGTTGAGGTTCAGGCCTACAGGGACACAGGTGCCAGTGTTACCATGGTAATAGAGAAACTGGTACACCCTGAACAACACCTACTTGGTCACCAGTACCAAGTGACAGACGCTCATAACAACACTCTTAGCCACCCCATGGCTGTTGTGAATATCAACAGGGGGGGGGGGTTACTGGTCGAAAGAAAGTTGTAGTTGCCTCAGATTTACCTGTAGACTGTCTACTAGGGAACGATTTAGAGACATCAGCTTGGGCAGAAGTGGAGTTGGAGGCTCATGCAGCAATGCTGGGCATTCCTGGGCATATTTTTGCTTTGACAAGGGCTCAGGCCAAAAAGCAAAAAGGACAGGGTAACTTGGAACCTGGAACAATGGACCAAGTGCTCCCTAAAGCTAGGGATAGCAAGGGTAAATCCCTACCCACTATCCCTCCCTCTACAGATGATTCTCCTTCTGAGGAAGAAGAATTTCCTCCCTGTGCAGAACCTTCACCAGATGAGCTGGCAGCAGACACTGCTGAGCTTTTGGGTGGAGGGGGGCCTGCCAGGGAAGAGCTGAGTGTGGCACAGCAATCCTGTCCCACATTAGAGGGTCTCAGACTGCAAGCTGTCAAGCAGCAAAATGGGGATGTCAGTGACTCACATAGAGTTTACTGGGAGGACAACCTCTTGTACACAGAGGCAAGGGACCCAAAACCTGGAGCAGCCAGGAGATTGGTCATTCCCCTGCAGTACAGAGAGTTCCTCCTAACTCTGGCACATGACATTCCTTTGGCTGGGCATTTGGGCCAGATCAAAACATGGGAAAGGCTTCTCCCCCTGTTTCACTGGCCTAGTATGTCAGAGGACACAAAAGGTTTTTGTAAGTCTTGTGTGACCTGCCAAGTCAGTGGCAAGACTGGTGGCACACCAAAGGCTCCCCTTATTCCACTGCCTGTGGTTGGGGTCCCCTTTGAAAGGGTAGGGGTTGACATAGTTGGCCCCCTTGACCCTCCTACTGCTTCAGGCAATAGGTTTATCTTGGTGGTTGTGGACCATGCCACAAGATATCCTGAAGCAATTCCTCTAAGGACCACTACAGCACCTGCAGTGGCAAAAGCCCTCCTGGGAATCTTTTCCAGGGTGGGTTTCCCAAAAGAGGTTGTATCAGACAGGGGTAGCAACTTTATGTCTGCATACTTGAAGGCTATGTGGAAGGAATGTGGTGTAACATACAAATTCACCACACCTTATCATCCACAGACTAATGGACTGGTAGAGAGGTTTAATAAAACTCTCAAAGGAATGATAATGGAACTCCCTGAAAAACTCAGGAGGAGATGGGATGTCCTGTTACCTTGCCTCCTTTTTGCTCACAGGGAGGTACCCCAGAAAGGAGTGGGTTTCAGCCCCTTTGAACTCCTCTTTGGGCACCCTGTAAGAGGTCCACTAACACTTGTGAAGGAGGGTTGGGAACAACCTTTAAAAGCTCCCAAACAGGACATAGTGGACTATGTACTTGGCCTAAGATCCAGAATGTCTGAGTACATTAAAAAGGCCAGTAAAAACCTTCAGGCCAGCCAAGAGCTCCAGAAGCAATGGCATGGCCAGGGGGCTGTTCTGATTCAGTACCAACCAGGACAGAAGGTGTGGGTATTGGAGCCTGTGGCCCCAAGAGCACTCCAAGACAAAAAGGGCGAGGTCACCTACTTGGTTGACCTGGGCACTGCCAGGAGTCCCCTTAAGGTGATTCATGTCAACCGCCTAAAACCCTACTATGACAGGGCTGATCTCACCCTGCTCATGGCAACAGATGAAGGACAGGAAGAAGAGAGTGACCCTCTCCCTGATCTCTTCTCCTCCACTGAAGAGGATGCTCTAGTGGAGGGAGTAGTTTTGGCAGACTGTCTTACTGCAGAACAGAAAGACAACTGCATAAATCTCCTTGGACAGTTTTCTGAAGTCTTTTCAACTGTTCCAGGCACCACATCTTGTTGTGAACACACAATGGATACTGGAGACAGCATGCCTGTCAAAAGTAAAATCTATAGGCAGCCTGACCATGTCAGGGACTGCATAAAACAAGAAGTTCAGAAAATGCTTGACCTAGAAGTGGTTGAACCTTCTGAAAGCCCATTGAAGAGTCCTGTGGTGCTTGTACCAAAGCCTCACTCAAAAGATGGAAAAAGGGAGATGAGGTTTTGTGTGGATTACAGAGGTCTCAACCAGGTAACAAAAACTGATGCTCAGCCTATACCCAGGGCAGATGAGCTCATAGATACACTGGCATCTGCCAAGTATCTAAGCACCTTTGATTTGACTGCAGGGTATTGGCAGATCAAATTGGCTGAGGATGCTAAACCTAAAACTGCATTTTCAACTATAGGAGGGCACTACCAATTTACAGTGATGCCCTTTGGGTTGAAAAATACACCTGCCACTTTTCAGAGGTTGGTGAACACAGTCCTGCAAGGGTTGGAGGCTTTTAGTGCAGCATATCTAGATGATATAGCTGTCTTTAGCTCCACCTGGGCTGAGCACCTGGCCCACCTATGGAAAGTTTTGGAGGCCCTGCAAAAGGCAGGCCTCACTATCAAGGCCTCAAAGTGCCAGATAGGGCAGGGAAAGGTGGTTTATCTGGGACACCTGGTAGGTGGAGAACAGATTGCACCACTTCAGGGGAAAATCCGGCAATCATGGATTGGGTTCCCCCTACAACACAGACCCAGGTGAGAGCCTTCCTAGGCCTCACTGGGTATTACAGGAGATTCATTAAAAACTATGGCTCCATTGCAGCCCCACTTATTGATCTCACCAGTAAAAGTTGCCTAAAAAGGTATTGTGAACAGCTAGCTGTCAGAAAGCTGTTGAGGAGCTCAAACAGGCCATGTGCACTGCACCTGTCCTAAAAAGCCCATGTTACTCCAAGAAATTCATTGTTCAAACTGATGCATCTGAATTAGGGGTAATGGCTAGTCTTAATGTCCTTCGTTTGGGGGGGTGGGGGTTGTGTAGGAAAGTACCATCTTGCCTGGCATGTTACCCCCATATTTCACTGTATATATGTTGTTTTGGTCTATGTGTCACTGGGACCCTGCCAGTCAGGGCCCCAGTGCTCATAAGTATGTGCCCTGTATGTGTTCCCTGTGTGATGACTAACTCTCTCATTGAGGCTCTGCTAACCAGAACCTCAGTGGTTATGCTCTCTCTGCTTTCCAAATTTGTCACTAACAGGCTAGTGACCAATTTCACCAATTCACATTGGCATACTGGTACACCCATATAATCCCCTAGTATATGGCACTGAGGTACCCATGGTATTGGGGTTCCAGGAGATCCCTATGGGCTGCAGCATTTCTTTTGCCACCCTTAGGGAGCTCTGACAATTCTTACACAGGCCTGCCAGTGCAGCCTGAGTGAAATAACGTCCACGTTATTTCACAGCCATTTACCACTGCACATAAGTAACTTATAAGTCACCTATATGTCTAACCTTCACCTGGTGAAGGTTGGGTGCATAGTTACTTAGTGTGTGGGCACCCTGGCACTAGCCAAGGTGCCCTCACATCGTTCAGGGCAAATTCCCTGGACTTTGTGAGTGCAGGGACACCATTACACGAGTGCACTGTACATAGGTCACTACCTATGTACAGCGTAACAATGGTAACTCCGAACATGGCCATGTAACATGTCTAAGATCATGGAATTGCCACCCCAATGCCATTCTGGCATTGGGGGACAATTCCATGATGCCCCGGGTCTCTAGCACAGAACCCGGGTACTGCCAAACTGCCTTTCCGGGGTCTCCACTGCAGCTGCTGCTGCTGGCAACCCCTCAGACAGGTTTCTGCCCTCCTGGGGTCCAGGCAGCCCTGGCCCAGGAAGGCAGAACAAAGGATTTCCTCTGAGAGAGGGTGTAACACCCTCTATCCTTTGGAAATAGGTGTGATGGCTGGGGAGGAGTAGCCTTCCCCAGCCTCTGGAAATGCTTTGATGGGCACAGATGGTGCCCATCTCTGCATAAGCCAGTCTACACCAGTTTAGGGATCCCCCAGCCCTGCTCTGGCGCGAAACTGGACAAAGGAAAGGGGAGTGACCACTCCCCTGACCTGCACCTCCCAGGGGAGGTGCCCAGAGCTCCTCCAGTGTGTCCCAGACCTCTGCCATCTTGGAAACAGAGGTGTCTGTGGCACACTGGACTGCTCTGAGTGGCCAGTGCCAGCAGGTGACGTCAGAGGCTCCTTCTGATAGGCTCTTACCTCTCTTGGTAGCCAATCCTCCTTCCAAGGTAGCCAAACCTCCTTTTCTGGCTAGTTAGGGTCTCTGCTTTGGGGATCTCACCAGATAACGAATGCAAGAGCTCACCAGAGTTCCTCTACCTCTCCCTCTTCACCTTCTACCAAAGGATCGACCGCTGACTGCTCAGGATGCCTGCAAAACCGCAACAAAGTAGCAAGACGACTACTAGCAACCTTGTATCGCTTCATCCTGCCGGCTTTCTCAACTGTTTCCAGGTGGTGCATGCTCTGGGGTAGCCTGCCTCCTCTCTGCACCAGGAGCTCTGAAGAAATCTCCCGTGGGTCGACGGAATCTTCCCCCTGCAACCGCAGGCAACAAAAAGACTGCATCACCGGTCCTCTGGGTCCCCTCTCAGCACAACGAGCGTGGTCCCTGGAACTCAGCAACTCTGTCCAAGTTACTCCCACAGTCCAGTGACTCTTCAGTCCAAGTTTGGTGGAGGTAAGTCCTTGCCTCCCCACGCTAGACTGCATTGCTGGGTACCGCGTGATTTGCAGCTGCTCCGGCTCCTGTGCACTCTTCCAGGATTTCCTTCATGCACATCCAAGCCTGGGTCCCCAATACTCTAACCTGCAGTGCACAACCTTCTGAGTTGTCCTCCGGCATCGTGGGACTCCCTTTTGTGACTTCGGTGGACTCCGGTTCACTTTTCTTTTAAGTGCCTGTTCAGGTATTTCTGCGGGTGCTGACTGCTTCTGTGAGGGCTCCCTGACTTGCTGGGTGCCCCCTCTGTCTCCTCATCGAAGTGGCATCATCCTGGTCCCTCCTGGGCCACAGCAGCATCCAAAAACCCAAACCGCAACCCTTGCAGCTAGCAAGGCTTGTTTGCGGTCTTTCTGCGTGGGACCACCTCTGCAAGCTTCTTCACGACGTGGGACATCCATCCTCCAAAGTGGAAGTTCCTAGTCCTCTTCGTTCTTGCAGAACACCAAGCTTCTTCCATCTGGTGGCAGCTCCCTTGCACCCTCAGCTGGCATTTCCTGGGCTCCTGCCCACTCTCGACACTGTCGCGACTCTTGGACTTGGTCCCCTTGTCTTACAGGTACTCAGGTCCGGAAATCCACTGTTGTTGCATTGCTGGTGTTTGTTTTCCTTGCAGAATCCCCCTATCATGACTTCTGTGCTCTCTGGGGGTAGTAGGTGCACTTTACACCTATCTTTCAGGGTCTTGGGGTGGGTTATTTTTCTAACCCTCACTGTTTTCGTACAGTCCCAGCGACCCTCTACAAGCTCACATAGGTTTGGGGTCCATTCGTGGTTCGCATTCCACTACTGGAGTATTTGGTTTGTGTTGCTCCTATGTGCTCCTATTGCAATCTATTGTAACTTTACACTGCTTGCATTACTTTTCTTGCTATAACCTGCATAATTTTGGTTTGTGTACATATATCTTGTGTATATATCTTATCCTCATACTGAGGGTACTCACTGAGATACTTTTGGCATATTGTCATAAAAATAAAGTACCTTTATTTTTAGTATATCTGTGTATTGTGTTTTCTTATGATATTGTGCATATGACACCAGTGGTATAGTAGGAGCTTTACATGTCTCCTAGTTCAGCCTAAGCTGCTATGCCATAGCTACCTTCTATCAGCCTAGGCTGCTAGAAACACCTCTTCTACACTAATAAGGGATAACTGGACCTGGCACAAGGTGTAAGTATCTCTGGTACCCACTACAAGCCAGGCCAGCCTCCTACATTGGTTGTGCAGCGGTGGGATAAGTACTTGTAACTACTTACCACTTTGTCATTGTGTACTTTTCATGAGAGAATAATATACAGAACAAGTTCAGTGTATGTACACTTAACCAAAAAGTTTTGCTTTTCTCCTCTTACACTTTCTACTAAGTGCTGAAAAGTACTCCAAAACTTCTAAAAAGTTTCTAAAAGTTTGAAAAAGTTTTTTCCTGTTATTTAAGAAAGTCCTGAAACTTTTTCTTTCTTCTCACTGTCTCTAAACCTTCTTTTATCATGTCTGCTGCAGAGTCTGCTCTTAAAATGGTCAATACTACCTATGACAATTTAAATTTCAAGAGCCTAAGGAGTCTCTGCTTAGATAGTGGTTTAGTGATAGGAAAGAGCCCTACAAGAGAGTTTCTGTATAACATGCTCATTGTGAATGATGAGTCCCTAGCTGGCACTTCAAATGAGAAGTTAATAGATATCTCCCATTCTGACTCAGGGGAACTCCTTGAGGGAGGTGGGGAGGGTTCTGTTCCAAATCTGCCCTTTAGCAGACCACATAGCAATGCTGGTACTAATACGAGCTCCCATCATAGTAGGGATGTTTTTATTCCTGGAGGCCAGGTTGTTAGAGTCCAAGCTGTTAGGGACAGATCTCCCTCTGTTGTTTCCAATTTGTCCTCAGTGTCCAAGCATTCCCAACCCACCCACCCTGAAGACAACCTGTTAGAAAGGGAACTCAAAAAGTTGAGAGTGGAAGAGACCAGACTGAAGCTTAAACAGCAACAGCTGGCTCTAGACGGGGAATCCCTAGACCTGGAGAAGGAGAGACAGAGATTGGGGTTAGGACCCCATGGTGGCAGCAGCAGTATTCCTGATAGTAATCCTGTTAAAGAGCATGATTCCAGGAATCTGCACAAGATAGTTCCCCCTTACAAGGAGGGGGATGACATCAACAAGTGGTTTGCTGCACTTGAGAGGGCCTGTATGGTACAGGGGGTCCCTCAAAGGCAGTGGGCTGCTAAATTGTTGCTATCTTTCAATGGAAAGGGTAGGGATAGACTCCTTACTGTTAGAGAAAGTGATGCTAACAATTTTGCAGTTTTGAAGGATGCACTCTTGGATGGATTTGGCCTAACCACTAAACAATACAGGATTAAGTTCAGAGACACCAGAAAAGAGTCCTCACAAGACTGGATAGACTTTGTTGACTGTTCAGTGAAGGCCTTGGAGGGGTGGTTACATGGCAGTAAAGTTTCTGACTATCAAAGCCTGTATAATCTTATTCTGAGAGAGCATATTCTGAATAACTGTGTGTCTGACTTGTTACACCACTATCTAGTGGACTCAGATCTGACCTCTCCCCAAGAATTGGGAAAGAAGGCAGACAAATGGGTCAGAACAAGAGTGAACAGAAAAGTTCATACAGGGGGTGACAAGGATGGCGAGAAGAAGGATGGTAAGTCTTCTGACAAGGGTGGGGACAAATCTAAAAATGAGTCTTCATCAGGCCCTGGGAAATCCTCTGGTGGTGGTGGTGGGTCCAAATCCTCTTCAAATCAAGTTAAAAAGCCTTGGTGTTATTTGTGTAAAGTCAAAGGCCATTGGACAACTGATGCCAGTTGTCCAAAGAAAAGCACCAAGCCTCCCACTACCACAACCCCTACTGCAAACTCTAGTGCCCCTAGTAATAGCAGTGGTGGTGGGAGCAAACCTACTAATAGCCAATCCAAGGGAGTAGCTGGGCTCACTTTTGGTAATTTAGTTGGGGTTGGTCTTGTTAGGGAGACCACAGAGGCTGTTTTAGTCTCTGAAGGTGCCATTGATTTGGCCACCTTGGTTGCTTGTCCCCTTAATATGGATAAGTACAAGCAACTTCCCCTAATAAATGGTGTTGAGGTTCAGGCCTACAGGGACACAGGTGCCAGTGTTACCATGGTAATAGAGAAACTGGTACACCCTGAACAACACCTACTTGGTCACCAGTACCAAGTGACAGACGCTCATAACAACACTCTTAGCCACCCCATGGCTGTTGTGAATATCAACAGGGGGGGGGGGTTACTGGTCCAAAGAAAGTTGTGGTTGCCTCAGATTTACCTGTAGACTGTCTACTAGGGAACGATTTAGAGACATCAGCTTGGGCAGAAGTGGAGTTGGAGGCTCATGCAGCAATGCTGGGCATTCCTGGGCATATTTTTGCTTTGACAAGGGCTCAGGCCAAAAAGCAAAAAGGACAGGGTAACTTGGAACCTGGAACAATGGACCAAGTGCTCCCTAAAGCTAGGGGTAGCAAGGGTAAATCCCTACCCACTATCCCTCCCTCTACAGATGATTCTCCTTCTGAGGAAGAAGAATTTCCTTCCTGTGCAGAACCTTCACCAGATGAGCTGGCAGCAGACACTGCTGAGCTTTTGGGTGGAGGGGGGCCTGCCAGGGAAGAGCTGAGTGTGGCACAGCAATCCTGTCCCACATTAGAGGGTCTCAGACTGCAAGCTGTCAAGCAGCAAAATGGGGATGTCAGTGACTCACATAGAGTTTACTGGGAGGACAACCTCTTGTACACAGAGGCAAGGGACCCAAAACCTGGAGCAGCCAGGAGATTGGTCATTCCCCTGCAGTACAGAGAGTTCCTCCTAACTCTGGCACATGACATTCCTTTGGCTGGGCATTTGGGCCAGATCAAAACATGGGAAAGGCTTGTCCCCCTGTTTCACTGGCCTAGTATGTCAGAGGACACAAAAGATTTTTGTAAGTCTTGTGTGACCTGCCAAGCCAGTGGCAAGACTGGTGGCACACCAAAGGCTCCCCTTATTCCACTGCCTGTGGTTGGGGTCCCCTTTGAAAGGGTAGGGGTTGACATAGTTGGCCCCCTTGACCCTCCTACTGCTTCAGGCAATAGGTGTATCTTGGTGGTTGTGGACCATGCCACAAGATATCCTGAAGCAATTCCTCTAAGGACCACTACAGCACCTGCAGTGGCAAAAGCCCTCCTGGGAATCTTTTCCAGGGTGGGTTTCCCAAAAGAGGTTGTACCAGACAGGGGTAGCAACTTTATGTCTGCATACTTGAAGGCTATGTGGAAGGAATGTGGTGTAACATACAAATTCACCACACCTTATCATCCACAGACTAATGGACTGGTAGAGAGGTTTAATAAAACTCTCAAAGGAATGATATTGGGACTCCCTGAAAAACTCAGGAGGAGATGGGATGTCCTGTTACCTTGCCTCCTTTTTGCTCACAGGGAGGTACCCCAGAAAGGAGTGGGTTTCAGCCCCTTTGAACTCCTCTTTGGGCACCCTGTAAGAGGTCCACTAACACTTGTGAAGGAGGGTTGGGAACAACCTTTAAAAGCTCCCAAACAGGACATAGTGGACTATGTACTTGGCCTAAGATCCAGAATGTCTGAGTACATGAAAAAGGCAAGTAAAAACCTTCAGGCCAGCCAAGAGCTCCAGAAGCAATGGCATGGCCAGGAGGCTGTTCTGATTCAGTACCAACCAGGACAGAAGGTGTGGGTATTGGAGCCTGTGGCCCCAAGAGCACTCCAAGACAAATTGAGTGGACCCCATCTCATTGTTGAGAAAAAGGGCGAGGTCACCTACCTGGTTGACCTGGGCACTGCCAGGAGTCCCCTTAAGGTGATTCATGTCAACCGCCTAAAACCCTACTATGAAAGGGCTGATCTCACCCTGCTCATGGCAACAGATGAAGGACAGGAAGAAGAGAGTGACCCTCTCCCTGATCTCTTCTCCTCCACTGAAGAGGATGCTCTAGTGGAGGGAGTAGTTTTGGCAGACTGTCTTACTGCAGAACAGAAAGACAACTGCATAAATCTCCTTGGACAGTTTTCTGAAGTCTTTTCAACTGTTCCAGGCACCACATCTTGTTGTGAACACACAATTGATACTGGAGACAGCATGCCTGTCAAAAGTAAAATCTATAGGCAGCCTGACCATGTCAGGGACTGCATAAAACAAGAAGTTCAGAAAATGCTTGACCTAGAAGTGGTTGAACCTTCTGAAAGCCCATTGGAGAGTCCTGTGGTGCTTGTACCAAAGCCTCACTCAAAAGATGGAAAAAGGGAGATGAGGTTTTGTGTAGATTACAGAGGTCTCAACCAGGTAACAAAAACTGATGATCAGCCTATACCCAGGGCAGATGAGCTCATAGATACACTGGCATCTGCCAAGTATCTAAGCACCTTTGATTTGACTGCAGGGTATTGGCAGATCAAATTGGCTGAGGATGCTAAACCTAAAACTGCATTTTCAACTATAGGAGGGCACTACCAATTTACAGTGATGCCCTTTGGGTTGAAAAATACACCTGCCACTTTTCAGAGGTTGGTGAACACAGTCCTGCAAGGGTTGGAGGCTTTTAGTGCAGCATATCTAGATGATATAGCTGTCTTTAGCTCCACCTGGGCTGAGCACCTGGCCCACCTATGGAAAGTTTTGGAGGCCCTGCAAAAGGCAGGCCTCACTATCAAGGCCTCAAAGTGCCAGATAGGGCAGGGAAAGGTGGTTTATCTGGGACACCTGGTAGGTGGAGAACAGATTGCACCACTTCAGGGGAAAATCCGGCAATCATGGATTGGGTTCCCCCTACAACACAGACCCAGGTGAGAGCCTTCCTAGGCCTCACTGGGTATTACAGGAGATTCATTAAAAACTATGGCTCCATTGCAGCCCCACTTATTGATCTCACCAGTAAAAGTTGCCTAAAAAGGTATTGTGAACAGCTAGCTGTCAGAAAGCTGTTGAGGAGCTCAAACAGGCCATGTGCACTGCACCTGTCCTAAAAAGCCCATGTTACTCCAAAAAATTCATTGTTCAAACTGATTCATCTGAATTAGGGTAATGGCTAGTCTTAATGTTCTTCGTTTGGGGGGGTTGGGGGGGGGGGGTTGTGTAGGAAAGTACCATCTTGCCTGGCATGTTACCCCCATATTTCACTGTATATATGTTGTTTTGGTCCATGTGTCACTGGGACCCTGCCAGTCAGGGCCCCAGTGATCATAAGTATGTGCCCTGTATGTGTTCCCTGTGTGATGACTAACTCTCTCATTGAGGCTCTGCTAACCAAAACCTCAGTGGTTATGCTCTCTCTGCTTTCCAAATTTGTCACTAACAGGCTAGTGACCAATTTCACCAATTCACATTGGCATACTGGTACACCCATATAATCCCCTAGTATATGGCACTGAGGTACCCATGGTATTGGGATTCCAGGAGATCCCTATGGGCTGCAGCATTTCTTTTGCCACCCATAGGGAGCTCTGACAATTCTTACACAGGCCTGCCAGTGCAGCCTGAGTGAAATAACGTCCACGTTATTTCACAGCCATTTACCACTGCACATAAGTAACTTATAAGTCACCTATATGTCTAACCTTCACCTGGTGAAGGTTGGGTGCAAAGTTACTTAGTGTGTGGGCACCCTGGCACTAGCCAAGGTGCCCTCACATCGTTCAGGGCAAATTCCCTGGACTTTGTGAGTGCAGGGACACCATTACACGAGTGCACTGTACATAGGTCACTACCTATGTACAGCGTAACAATGGTAACTCCGAACATGGCCATGTAACATGTCTAAGATCATGGAATTGCCACCCCAATGCCATTCCATGATGCCCCGGGTCTCTAGCACAGAACCCGGGTACTGCCAAACTGCCTTTCCGGGGTCTCCACTGCAGCTGCTGCTGCTGGCAACCCCTCAGACAGGTTTCTGCCCTCCTGGGGTCCAGGCAGCCCTGGCCCAGGAAGGCAGAACAAAGGATTTCCTCTGAGAGAGGGTGTAACACCCTCTATCCTTTGGAAATAGGTGTGATGGCTGGGGAGGAGTAGCCTTCCCCAGCCTCTGGAAATGCTTTGATGGGCACAGATGGTGCCCATCTCTGCATAAGCCAGTCTACACCAGTTTAGGGATCCCCCAGCCCTGCTCTGGCGCGAAACTGGAAAAGGAAAGGGGAGTGACCACTCCCCTGACCTGCACCTCCCAGGGGAGGTGCCGAGAGCTCCTCCAGTGTGTCCCAGACCTCTGCCATCTTGGAAACAGAGGTGTCTGTGGCACACTGGACTGCTCTGAGGTGCCAGTGCCAGCAGGTGACGTCAGAGGCTCCTTCTGATAGGCTCTTACCTCTCTTGGTAGCCAATCCTCCTTCCAAGGTAGCCAAACCTCCTTTTCTGGCTAGTTAGGGTCTCTGCTTTGGGGATCTCACCAGATAACGAATGCAAGAGCTCACCAGAGTTCCTCTACCTCTCCCTCTTCACCTTCTACCAAAGGATCGACCGCTGACTGCTCAGGATGCCTGCAAAACCGCAACAAAGTAGCAAGACGACTACTAGCAACCTTGTATCGCTTCATCCTGCCGGCTTTCTCGACTGTTTCCAGGTGGTGCATGCTCTGGGGTAGTCTGCCTCCTCTCTGCACCAGGAGCTCTGAAGAAATCTCCCGTGGGTCGACGGAATCTTCCCCCTGCAACCGCAGGCAACAAAGAGACTGCATCACCGGTCCTCTGGGTCCCCTCTCAGCACAACGAGCGTGGTCCCTGGAACTCAGCAACTCTGTCCAAGTGACTCCCACATTCTTGTGACTCTTCAGTCCAAGTTTGGTGGAGGTAAGTCCTTGCCTCCCCACGCTAGACTGCATTGCTGGGTACCGCGTGATTTGCAGCTGCTCCGGCTCCTGTGCACTCTTCCAGGATTTCCTTCATGCACAGCCAAGCCTGGGTCCCCAACACTCTAACCTGCAGTGCACAACCTTCTGAGTTGTCCTCCGGCATCGTGGGACTCCCTTTTGTGACTTCGGTGGACTCCGGTTCGCTTTTCTTTTAAGTGCCTGTTCAGGTATTTTTGCGGGTGCTGACTGCTTCTGTGAGGGCTCCCTGACTTGCTGGGCGCCCCCTCTGTCTCCTCATCCAAGTGGCGTCATCCTGGTCCCTCCTGGGCCACAGCAGCATCCAAAAACCCAAACCGCAACCCTTGCAGCTAGCAAGGCTTGTTTGCGGTCTTTCTGCGTGGGAACACCTCTGCAAGCTTCTTCACGACGTGGGACATCCATCCTCCAAAGTGGAAGTTCCTAGTCCTCTTCGTTCTTGCAGAACACCAAGCTTCTTCTATCTGGTGGCAGCTCCCTTGCACCCTCAGCTGGCATTTCCGTGGGCTCCTGCCCACTCTCGACACTGTCGTGACTCTTGGACTTGGTCCCCTTGTCTTACAGGTACTCAGGTCCGGAAATCCACTGTTGTTGCATTGCTTGTGTTTGTTTTCCTTGCATAATCCCCCTATCATGACTTCTGTGCTCTCTGGGGGTAGTAGGTGCACTTTACACCTATCTTTCAGGGTCTTGGGGTGGGTTATTTTTCTAACCCTCACTGTTTTCGTACAGTCCCAGCGACCCTCTACAAGTTCACATAGGTTTGGGGTCCATTCGTGGTTCGCATTCCACTTTTGGAGTATTTGGTTTGTGTTGCTCCTATGTGCTCCTATTGCAATCTATTGTAACTTTACACTGCTTGCATTACTTTTCTTGCTATAACCTGCATAATTTTGGTTTGTGTACATATATCTTGTGTATATATCTTATCCTCATACTGAGGGTACTCACTGAGATACTTTTGGCATATTGTCATAAAAATAAAGTACCTTTATTTTTAGTATATCTGTGTATTGTGTTTTCTTATGATATTGTGCATATGACACCAGTGGTATAGTAGGAGCTTTACATGTCTCCTAGTTCAGCCTAAGCTGCTATGCCATAGCTACCTTCTATCAGCCTAGGCTGCTAGAAACACCTCTTCTACACTAATAAGGGATAACTGGACCTGGCACAAGGTGTAAGTATCTCTGGTACCCACTACAAGCCAGGCCAGCCTCCTACATTGGTTGTGCAGCGGTGGGATAAGTACTTGTAACTACTTACCACTTTGTCATTGTGTACTTTTCATGAGAGAATAATATACAGAACAAGTTCAGTGTATGTACACTTAACCAAAAAGTTTTGCTTTTCTCCTCTTACACTTTCTACTAAGTGCTGAAAAGTACTCCAAAACTTCTAAAAAGTTTCTAAAAGTTTGAAAAAGTTTTTTCCTGTTATTTAAAAAAGTCCTGAAACTTTTTCTTTCTTCTCACTGTCTCTAAACCTTCTTTTATCATGTCTGCTGTAGAGTCTGCTCTTAAAATGGTCAATACTACCTATGACAATTTAAATTTCAAGAGCCTAAGGAGTCTCTGCTTAGATAGAGGTTTAGTGATAGGAAAGAACCCTACAAGAGAGTTTCTGTATAACATGCTCCTTGTGAATGATGAGTCCCTAGCTGGCACTTCAAATGAGAAGTTAATAGATATCTCCCATTCTGACTCAGGAGAACTCCTTGAGGGAGGTGGGGAGGGTTCTGTTCCAAATCTGCCCTTTAGCAGACCACATAGCAATGCTGGTACTAATACGAGCTCCCATCATAGTAGGGATGTTTTTATTCCTGGAGGCTAGGTTGTTAGAGTCCAAGCTGTTAGGGACAGATCTCCCTCTGTTGTTTCCAATTTGTCCTCAGTGTCCAAGCATTCCCAACCCACCCACCCTGAAGACAACATGTTAGAAAGGGAACTCAAAAAGTTGAGAGTGGAAGAGACCAGACTGAAGCTTAAACAGCAACAGCTGGCTCTAGACGGGGAATCCCTAGACCTGGAGAAGGAGAGACAGAGATTGGGGTTAGGACCCCATGGTGGCAGCAGCAGTATTCCTGATAGTAATCCTGTTAAAGAGCATGATTCCAGGAATCTGCACAAGATAGTTCCCCCTTACAAGGAGGGGGATGACATCAACAAGTGGTTTGCTGCACTTGAGAGGGCCTGTATGGTACAGGGGGTCCCTCAAAGGCAGTGGGCTGCTAAATTGTTGCTATCTTTCAATGGAAAGGATAGGGATAGGCTCCTTACTGTTAGAGAAAGTGATGCTAACAATTTTGCAGTTTTGAAGGATGCACTCTTGGATGGATTTGGCTTAACCACTGAACAATACAGGATTAAGTTCAGAGACACCAGAAAAGAGTCCTCACAAGACTGGATAGACTTAGTTGACTGTTCAGTGAAGGCCTTGGAGGGGTGGTTACATGGCATTAAAGTTTCTGACTATGAAAGCCTGTATAATCTTATTCTGAGAGAGCATATTCTGAATAACTGTGTGTCTGACTTGTTACACCACTATCTAGTGGACTCAGATCTGACCTCTCCCCAAGAATTGGGAAAGAAGGCAGACAAATGGGTCAGAACAAGAGTGAACAGAAAAGTTCATACAGGGGGTGACAAGGATGGCGAGAAGAAGGATGGTAAGTCTTCTGACAAGGGTGGGGATAAATCTAAAAATGAGTCTTCATCAGGCCCACGGAAATCCTCTGGTGGTGGTGGTGGGTCCAAATCCTCTTCAAATCAAGTTAAAAAGCCTTGGTGTTATTTGTGTAAAGTCAAAGGCCATTGGACAACTGATGCCAGTTGTCCAAAGAAAAACACCAAACCTCCCACTACCACAACCCCACTGCAAACTCTAGTGCCCCTAGTAATAGCAGTGGTGGTGGGAGCAAACCTACTAATAGCCAATCCAAGGGAGTAGCTGGGCTCACTTTTGGTAATTTAGTTGGGGTTGGTCTTGTTAGGGAGACCACAGAGGCTGTTTTAGTCTCTGAAGGTGCCATTGATTTGGCCACCTTGGTTGCTTGTCCCCTTAATATGGATAAGTACAAGCAACTTCCCCTAATAAATGGTGTTGAGGTTCAGGCCTACAGGGACACAGGTGCCAGTGTTACCATGGTAATAGAGAAACTGGTACACCCTGAACAACACCTACTTGGTCACCAGTACCAAGTAACAGACGCTCATAACAACACTCTTAGCCACCCCATGGCTGTTGTGAATATCAACATGGGGGGGGGGGGTTACTGGTCCAAAGAAAGTTGTGGTTGCCTCAGATTTACCTGTAGACTGTCTACTAGGGAACGATTTAGAGACATCAGCTTGGGCAGAAGTGGAGTTGGAGGCTCATGCAGCAATGCTGGGCATTCCTGGGCATATTTTTGCTTTGACAAGGGCTCAGGCCAAAAAGCAAAAAGGACAGGGTAACTTGGATCCTGGAACAATGGACCAAGTGCTCCCTAAAGCTAGGGGTAGCAAGGGTAAATCCCTACCCACTATACCTCCCTCTACAGATGATTCTCCTTCTGAGGAAGAAGAATTTCCTCCCTGTGCAGAACCTTCACCAGATGAGCTGGCAGCAGACACTGCTGAGCTTTTGGGTGGAGGGGGGCCTGCCAGGGAAGAGCTGAGTGTGGCACAGCAATCCTGTCCCACATTAGAGGGTCTCAGACTGCAAGCTGTCAAGCAGCAAAATGGGGATGTCAGTGACTCACATAGAGTTTACTGGGAGGACAACCTCTTGTACACAGAGGCAAGGGACCCAAAACCTGGAGCAGCCAGGAGATTGGTCATTCCCCTGCAGTACAGAGAGTTCCTCCTAACTCTGGCACATGACATTCCTTTGGCTGGGCATTTGGGCCAGATCAAAACATGGGAAAGGCTTCTCCCCCTGTTTCACTGGCCTAGTATGTCAGAGGACACAAAAGATTTTTGTAAGTCTTGTGTAACCTGCCAAGCCAGTGGCAAGACTGGTGGCACACCAAAGGCTCCCCTTATTCCACTGCCTGTGGTTGGGGTCCCCTTTGAAAGGGTAGGGGTTGACATAGTTGGCCCCCTTGACCCTCCTACTGCTTCAGGCAATAGGTTTATCTTGGTGGTTGTGGACCATGCCACAAGATATCCTGAAGCAATTCCTCTAAGGACCACTACAGCACCTGCAGTGGCAAAAGCCCTCCTGGGAATCTTTTCCAGGGTGGGTTTCCCAAAAGAGGTTGTATCAGACAGGGGTAGCAACTTTATGTCTGCATACTTGAAGGCTATGTGGAAGGAATGTGGTGTAACATACAAATTCACTACACCTTATCATCCACAGACTAATGGACTGGTAGAGAGGTTTAATAAAACTCTCAAAGGAATGACAATGGGACTCCCTGAAAAACTCAGGAGGAGATGGGATGTCCTGTTACCTTGCCTCCTTTTTGCTCACAGGGAGGTACCCCAGAAAGGAGTGGGTTTCAGCCCCTTTGAACTCCTCTTTGGGCACCCTGTAAGAGGTCCACTAACACTTGTGAAGGAGGGTTGGGAACAACCTTTAAAAGCTCCCAAACAGGACATAGTGGACTATGTACTTGGCCTAAGATCCAGAATGTCTGAGTACATGAAAAAGGCCAGTAAAAACCTTCAGGCCAGCCAAGAGCTCCAGAAGCAATGGCATGGCCAGGAGGCTGTTCTGATTCAGTACCAACCAGGACAGAAGGTGTGGGTATTGGAGCCTGTGGCCCCAAGAGCACTCCAAGACAAATTGAGTGGACCCCATCTCATTGTTGAGAAAAAGGGCGAGGTCACCTACTTGGTTGACGTGGGCACTGCCAGGAGTCCCCTTAAGGTGATTCATGTCAACCGCCTAAAACCCTACTATGACAGGGCTGATCTCACCCTGCTCATGGCAACAGATGAAGGACAGGAAGAAGAGAGTGACCCTCTCCCTGATCTCTTCTCCTCCACTGAAGAGGATGCTCTAGTGGAGGGAGTAGTTTTGGCAGACTGTCTTACTGCAGAACAGAAAGACAACTGCATAAATCTCCTTGGACAGTTTTCTGAAGTCTTTTCAACTGTTCCAGGCACCACATCTTGGCGTGAACACACAATTGATACTGGAGACAGCATGCCTGTCAAAAGTAAAATCTATAGGCAGCCTGACCATGTCAGGGACTGCATAAAACAAGAAGTTCAGAAAATGCTTGACCTAGAAGTGGTTGAACCTTCTGAAAGCCCATTGGCGAGTCCTGTGGTGCTTGTACCAAAGCCTCACTCAAAAGATGGAAAAAGGGAGATGAGGTTTTGTGTAGATGACAGAGGTCTCAACCAGGTAACAAAAACTGATGCTCAGCCTATACCCAGGGCAGATGAGCTCATAGATACACTGGCATCTTCCAAGTATCTAAGCACCTTTGATTTGACTGCAGGGTATTGGCAGATCAAATTGGCTGAGGATGCTAAACCTAAAACTGCATTTTCAACTATAGGAGGGCACTACCAATTTACAGTGATGCCCTTTGGGTTGAAAAATACACCTGCCACTTTTCAGAGGTTGGTGAACACAGTCCTGCAAGGGTTGGAGGCTTTTAGTGCAGCATATCTAGATGATATAGCTGTCTTTAGCTCCACCTGGGCTGAGCACCTGGCCCACCTATGGAAAGTTTTGGAGGCCCTCCAAAAGGCAGGCCTCACTATCAAGGCCTCAAAGTGCCAGATAGGACAGGGAAAGGTGGTTTATCTGGGACACCTGGTAGGTGGAGAACAGATTGCACCACTTCAGGGGAAAATCCGGCAATCATGGATTGGGTTCCCCCTACAACACAGACCCAGGTGAGAGCCTTCCTAGGCCTCACTGGGTATTACAGGAGATTCATTAAAAACTATGGCTCCATTGCAGCCCCACTTAATGATCTCACCAGTAAAAGTTGCCTAAAAAGGTATTGTGAACAGCTAGCTGTCAGAAAGCTGTTGAGGAGCTCAAACAGGCCATGTGCACTGCACCTGTCCTAAAAAGCCCATGTTACTCCAAGAAATTCATTGTTCAAACTGATGCATCTGAATTAGGGGTAATGGCTAGTCTTAATGTCCTTCGTTTGGGGGGGGGAGGGGTTGTGTAGGAAAGTACCATCTTGCCTGGCATGTTACCCCCATATTTCACTGTATATATGTTGTTTTGGTCTATGTGTCACTGGGACCCTGCCAGTCAGGGCCCCAGTGCTCATAAGTATGTGCCCTGTATGTGTTCCCTGTGTGATGACTAACTCTCTCAATGAGGCTTTGCTAACCAGAACCTCAGTGGTTATGCTCTCTCTGCTTTCCAAATTTGTCACTAACAGGCTAGTGACCAATTTCACCAATTCACATTGGCATACTGGTACACCCATATAATCCCCTAGTATATGGCACTGAGGTACCCATGGTATTGGGGTTCCAGGAGATCCCTATGGGCTGCAGCATTTCTTTTGCCACCCATAGGGAGCTCTGACAATTCTTACACAGGCCTGCCAGTGCAGCCTGAGTGAAATAACGTCCACGTGATTTCACAGCCATTTACCACTGCACTTAAGTAACTTATAAGTCACCTATATGTCTAACCTTCACCTGGTGAAGGTTGGGTGCAAAGTTACTTAGTGTGTGGGCACCCTGGCACTAGCCAAGGTGCCCTCACATCGTTCAGGGCAAATTCCCTGGACTTTGTGAGTGCGGGGACACCATTACACGAGTGCACTGTACATAGGTCACTACCTATGTACAGCGTAACAATGGTAACTCCGAACATGGCCATGTAACATGTCTAAGATCATGGAATTGCCACCCCAATGTCATTCTGGCATTGGGGGACAATTCCATGATGCCCCGGGTCTCTAGCACAGAACCCGGGTACTGCCAAACTGCCTTTCCGGGGTCTCCACTGCAGCTGCTGCTGCTGCCAACCCCTCAGACAGGTTTCTGCCCCCCTGGGGTCCAGGCAGCCCTGGCCCAGGAAGGCAGAACAAAGGATTTCCTCTGAGAGAGGGTGTAACACCCTCTATCCTTTGGAAATAGGTGTGATGGCTGGGGAGGAGTAGCCTTCCCCAGCCTCTGGAAATGCTTTGATGGGCACAGATGGTGCCCATCTCTGTATAAGCCAGTCTACACCGGTTTAGGGATCCCCCAGCCCTGCTCTGGCGCGAAACTGGACAAAGGAAAGGGGAGTGACAACTCCCCTGACCTGCACCTCCCAGGGGAGGTGCCCAAAGCTCCTCCAGTGTGTCCCAAATCTCTGCCATCTTGGAAACAGAGGTGTCTGTGGCACACTGGACTGCTCTGAGTGGCCAGTGCCAGCAGGTGACATCAGAGGCTCCTTCTGATAGGCTCTTACCTCTCTTGGTAGCCAATCCTCCTTCCAAGGTAGCCAAACCTCCTTTTCTGGCTAGTTAGGGTCTCTGCTTTGGGGATCTCACCAGATAACGAATGCAAGAGCTCACCAGAGTTCCTCTACCTCTCCCTCTTCACCTTCTACCAAAGGATCGACCGCTGACTGCTCAGGATGCCTGCAAAACCGCAACAAAGCAGCAAGCCGACTACTAGCAACCTTGTATCGCTTCATCCTGCCGGCTTTCTCGACTGTTTCCAGGTGGTGCATGCTCTGGGGTAGCCTGCATGCTCTCTGCACCAGGAGCTCTGAAGAAATCTCCCGTGGGTCGACGGAATCTTCCCCCTGCAACCGCAGGCAACAAAAAGACTGCATCACCGGTCCTCTGGGTCCCCTCTCAGCACAACGAGCGTGGTCCCTGGAACTCAGCAACTCTGTCCAAGTGACTCCCACAGTCCAGTGACTCTTCAGTCCAAGTTTGGTGGAGGTAAGTCCTTGCCTCCCCACGCTAGACTGCATTGCTGGGTACCGCGTGATTTGCAGCTGCTCCGGCTCCTGTGCACTCTTCCAGGATTTCCTTCATGCACAGCCAAGCCTGGGTCCCCAACACTCTAACCTGTAGTGCACAACCTTCTGAGTTGTCCTCCGGCATCGTGAGACTCCCTTTTGTGACTTCGGTGGACTCCGGTTCACTTTTCTTTTAAGTGCCTGTTCAGGTACTTCTGCGGGTGCTGACTGCTTCTGTGAGGGCTCCCTGACTTGCTGGGCGCCCCCTCTGTCTCCTCATCCAAGTGGTGTCATCCTGGTCCCTCATGGGCCACAGCAGCATCCAAAAACCCAAACTGCAACCCTTGAGGCTAGCAAGGCTTGTTTGCGGTCTTTCTGCGTGGGAACACCTCTGCAAGCTTCTTCACGACGTGGGACATCCATCCTCCAAAGAGGAAGTTCCTAGTCCTCTTTGTTCTTGCAGAACACCAAGCTTCTTCCACCCGGTGGCAGCTTCCTTGCACCCTCAGCTGGCATTTCCTGGGCTCCTGCCCACTCTAGACACTGTTGCGACTCTTGGACTTGGTCCCCTTGTCTTACAGGTACTCCGGTCCGGAAATCCACTGTTGTTGCATTGCTGGTGTTGGTTTTCCTTGCAGAATCCCCCTATCATGACTTCTGTGCTCTCTGGGGGTAGTAGGTGCACTTTACACCTATCTTTCAGGGTCTTGGGGTGGGTTATTTTTCTAACCCTCACTGTTTTCGTACAGTCCCAGCGACCCTCTACAAGCTCACATAGGTTTGGGGTCCATTCGTGGTTCGCATTCCACTTTTGGAATGTTTGGTTTGTGTTGCTCCTATGTGCTCCTATTGCAATCTATTGTAACTTTACACTGCTTGCATTACTTTTCTTGCTATAACCTGCATAATTTTGGTTTGTGTACATATATCTTGTGTATATATCTTATCCTCATACTGAGGGTACTCACTGAGATACTTTTGGCATATTGTCATAAAAATAAAGTACCTTTATTTTTAGTATATCTGTGTATTGTGTTTTCTTATGATATTGTGCATATGACACCAGTGGTATAGTAGGAGCTTTACATGTCTCCTAGTTCAGAATAAAGCTGCTTTGCCATAGCTACCTTCTATCAGCCTAAGCTGCTAGAAACACCTCTTCTACACTAATAAGGGATAACTGGACCTGGCACAAGGTGTAAGTACCTCTGGTACCCACTACAAGCCAGGCCATCCTCCTACAGTTTTCCAGAATGACTTTCTTTTGGCACTAACTCTAGTTGTCTCCTGTGTGTTTTTTCCACACTTACGTTTGATTCATGCATTGTGGTTATGAGTTGTCATCTATTTTCTCCTCTAACAGTAAACAGTCTTCCTATATACCCTCATAATTTTCTTCGGATCTTTTAAAGCTATTTTTGACCTCCATGGTTAACACCATTTTTTCCAGTGTATCTTTTGTATATGTAGGAAGGGGTGGACTCATTTCCACGCTTCCACCTTCCCTTATTAAATAGCAACCTTGCAGTACCAAGCCCTGCGCCTCCCCTCTGGATTCTTCCATATCATCTGACTGTGACAAAATATCCAACTTATATGTTAGGCGAATCTCAGAGGTCACTATAAAATATGACTCACACCCACTTGTATTTGCCAGTGTGGGCGCTAGGGTGTTACTAAACATATTGGCCCTCATTACAACCCTGGCGGTAAATGCCGCTTAGCGCCATGCTGACGGCCGCCAGGATACCCTGGCGGTAATACGCCACGGGTATTATGACCGACACAGAGAATACTGCCACAATACAGACACTCACACAAGTCCGCCACACCAAAGGTCAGTGATAAATTGGCGATAGCAAAACCCACACCGTCACGCCAACAGGAATACGTCCACAGTATCACGACTCATGAATCAACGCAGCAGTCTTTCAACCGCGGTAAACCATTGGCGGTACACACAGCTGCGCTCAAAATACACACACATTTACAAAACACCACCACATTGGACAATTCAAACTACACACACCCGACACACATACACACACCACACCCTCACACTCACACCACTATAAAACACACACCCACAATACCCATAACCCCTCACAACGAAAAAAAAGAGCCCAAGCACAGAGAGAGAAGGAAAGAGCACCCACTCAATCTGAGGCACAGAACACCATCACCCATACACCATCCACGCACATCACAGTATACACCCCAACACATCACCCCACATATCACATAGCACATACACACACACATCACTCACACCACATCGATGGCACCCCAAAGACACCCCAGGTTTTCTGAGGAGGAGCTAAGGGTCATGGTGGAGGAAATCATCCGGGTAGAGCCACAGCTATTCGGATCACAGGTGTAGCAGACGTCCATTGCAAGGAAGATGGAGCTATGGGGGAGGATCGTGGACAGGGTCAACTCCGTGGGACAGCACCCAAGAACCAGAGATGACATCAGGATGAGGTGACACCAGATTGCTGTACAGAGGACTGGCGGCGGACCCTCACCTCCTCCCCCACAACTAACAACATGGGAGGAGCAAGTCGTGGCGATCATGCATCCTGAGGACCTCGCAGGAGTAGCAGGAGGAATGGACTCTGATAAGTCAAATCTTTACTATTATATCCCCCACCCTACCTGTGTGCCATCACAAGCTCCTACCCCTACCCTCACCCCATCACTCCACCACCTCACATATACCCCACTGTCACAACCCACCCATCCCAATACCAAGCCCTGCATGCCACACCAATGCATGGACACACATCACCACAGCATGCACACTAGATAGACTCACCCAGCCCACATAATCACCATTCACACAAGGCCAAGGCGACAGTGAAAGCACAATTATACAGGGAAACACACCCATTGCACAAGATGGCACACACAGATACAATAACAATGCATTTGCATCCCAACAGGACCCATACCCAATGTCACCAGAGAGGAGGTGCCAGTTACATCCAGCACCCCCTCCCCCCAGAAGAGGCCCACAGTGATGACAGCAGCTCTGCGCTCCTGGATCACGATGACCAACCTGGCCCATCAGGGACCTCTGGACAGTCAGTTACCCTGCCACAGTCACAAACCACCACAGAGCCTCCCCCCCTCAGGAAACACCAGCACAGCACCCACCCAGCGGGCCCATACTCTGTTCCCAGGACACGTCAATCAGCAGTGTGTCCACCACTACAGGGACCCCAGGCAACCCCACAAACCCAGGACGATCAGGGACCTGGGGTCAGTGGCAGTGGGCACACGGTTCATGGGACAGAGGCACAGGACAACAGGGAAGCTGGGAGGACTGCTGTGCGACAGGGGGAGGACAGGCCCAGAGAACTGACCCTCCACGAGGCACTCTCAAACATCATGGGAGCATACCACCATTCCCAGGAGTCCATGGGCACGGTACTGGCCAAGTTACAGGAAACCCAGCGGCTGCAGGAAGGACAGTACCTGGGGATCAGGGAGGACCTCACAAAAATCTACACCATCCTGGTCACCATTACAGGGGGTGCTGGCTGACATGGGCAAGACTAGGAGGGAGGCAGTGGCACAGCAAAGGGCCCCTGACACTAGCCAAACCGAGGAACAGCCTTCCACCTCCACCGGCACTAGTGGACAGGAGGCCCCTCCACAGGACCAACAGGTCACCAGCACCCCATCCCCTGCAGAAGGAGAACCACCCCGCAAACGGTCCCTGCGATCCAGGCAGAAGACAGAGAACATTGCCAAGACCCCCGCCAGGAAATAGGACTCTCCTGATTGTCACCCGTTCTGTCCCACTCTGTCACCCTGTCCACCTAGAAATGCCATTACTCCCCTGCCTATGCCCCATTAGACAATGCACCTCTGATACCAAGAGACTGGACTCTACCCTGGACCTTCCTCCACCATCACCCCAGCCCCTGGCACTTACCCCCATACTATTTAACACCATTGAAATATAAACCATACTGGAGTCAGTGTAATGATTGGAAAGATGTATTCTTACAACATTCTCAAAACATTGCAACATCTATGTTCAGTGAATTATACCACATGATGTCAGTTGGTGGGCAGCAGTACAGATAGCAGGAGCCAGAATGGGGTACACATATCTGAAAAAAGGGAAGCCAAAGGGAACAGTCAGTGTACATAGACAGAGGTTAAGAGGCTGCCATGTACAATGTCCAAAATTATACTGAAATGTGAAGTTGAGTTACAGTCTCTTACCTGTGTGCCATTGGAAGTACTGCTGTATAATGTTTGTTCTGTTGTCCACATCTTCTTCATCTGCCTCCTCTTCCTCACTGTCTGCAGGCTCCACCGCTGCCACAAGACCATGTCCAGGCTCATCCTCCTTCAGAAAAGGCACCTGGCGTCTCAAGGCCATGTTGTGCAACATACAGCATGCCACGATGATCTGGCACACCTTCTTGGGTGAGTAGTACAGGGATCCACCAGTCAGATGGAGGCACCTGAACCTGGCCTTCAGTAGGCCGAAGGTTCTCTCAATAATCCTCCTTGTACGCCCATGTGCCTCATTGTAACGTTCCTCTGCCCTTGTCCTGGGATTCCTCACTGGGGTCAGTAGACATGAGAGGTTGGGGTAACCAGAGTCACCTGTAAATATTGTGGGACAACTGTTAGAGACACACCAACCCTTAGGGACAACCCCATACTCAGACCCCAACTTATACTGTGTGGGGACCTTGGCCTCACCTAATAGCCACACCCGGTACCTCTGGAGTTGCCCTATCACATAAGGAATGCTGCTATTCCTCAAGACATAGGCGTCATGCACTGAGCCAGGATATTTGGCATTCACATGGGAGATGTACTGGTCTGCCAAACACACCATTTGCACATTCATCGAATTATAGCTTTTTCTATTCCTGTAGACCTGTTCATTTCTGCGGGGGGGGCAAATGCCACATGTGTACCATCAGAGGCACCAATTATGTTGGGGATATGTCCCAGGGCATAGAAGTCAGCTTTCAAAGTGGCCAAATCCTCAACCTGGGGGAATACGATGTAGCTGCGCATGTGTTTCAGCAGGGCAGACAACACTCTGGTCAACATGTTGGAGAACATTGGCTGAGACATCGATGATGCCATGGCCACTGTTGTCTGAAAGGAACCACTTGCCAGGAAATGGAGCACTGACAGGACCTGCACTAGAGGGGGGATTCCTGTGGGCTGATGATTAGCTGACATCAGGTCTGGCTCCAATTGGGCACACAGTTCTTTGATTGTGGCACGATCAAGTCTGTATGTGATGATAATGTGTCTGTCCTCCATTGTCACCAGGTCCACCAGGGGTCTGTACACTGGAGGATGCTGCCATCTCATCATCTGCCTCAGCGGTTGTAGGCTATGGAGGAGAACGGTGAGCAGAAGGTCATATTTCCACAGAGATGGCATAACTGTTTGTGAATGTATGTCACAGAACCAGAGTGTGAAGTCGAGAGTCAGTAGATGTGCCAATAGGTGCTGTGATGCAGTTAGTTGCCATGCCATGTGCCCCCCTGAAATGGCGGCTGCCTGACCTGTGAGGAGGGACGAGGGGAAATGAGGTAAGTGCGCTGGCGTTGTGCGCCGTTGCGGTAGGTGGACGATGTCCGCCGCGCAACCTCACATTGGTTATCATTGGGCCCTATGGGTCCCAGGAGCCAATGGCGATGTAAGCCGGCAGTGACGGTACGCACCGCCTAGGACGTCACCGTCAATTTCTAGCTATTCAGTCACTTGCTACCTGACCTTCACCAGGAGAGGACCTACACTACAAGTGCTGCTGTGACCTGAGTCTGGAAGTGACAATGGCTACAGTGTCTGGGTAAAGTGCCCCTGCCTTCACTGCGGAGGAGTTGGAGAAACTGGTGGATGAGGTCCTACCTCAGTACACATTACTCTACGGTCCTCCAGACAAACAGGTGAGTTCACTGAGAGCATGATGTGTGGGCAATGCATGTTTTGAGTGGTGTGTATGTAAGCCACATGTTGGGGGGTGCTGAGTTGTCCTGGCCTGAGTGCTGCATGAGAGGTGGTCAGTGTATGTGCGTCAGGGCATGGGTGGGAACAGGGGGGCAATAAGGATGCCAGTCCGGACGGGTGAGTAATTACATTTTCCACTGTCTTTTCCCTCTAGGTCAGCGCCCACCAGAAAAAGGGTATTTGGCGTGCCATCGCCAAGGAGGTGCAGACCCTGGGGGTCTATCACAGGCAGAGCACCCACTGCCGCAAGAGATGGGAGGACCTGCGCTGCTGGACCAAAAAGATGGCGGAGGCCCAGCTGGGGCTGGCCTCCCAACGTGGAAGGGGTGCCGATGCACCATGACCCCCCTGATGTTCCGCATCCTGGAGGTGGCCTATCCGGAATTGGATGGGCGCTTGAGGGCATCACAGCAGCCACAAGGGGGTGAGTACAGATTCTGAAAGCTGACTTTGCATGCTTTAGGAGGTAGCTGCATGGGGGATGTGGGCGGTGGGTGCCCCTAGGCCAGGGCGATCATGGTAGGGTAGGTCCCTTGTGTGCAGGTTCTGAAGCACTCCTACCCCAATGGTACAAGTGGCCTACTACTACTGGGCAGGGTCCTGTGGTTGTCAGGTGTGCAGATGCTGGTGTTAGGCATTATACACCATGGGCTTGTGACTACCTTAGTGACTGGTTGGGCATGGCCTAGTGCATAGGGCAGCTCAGTGTGTGTTGTGTCCGCCAACTGTAGTGGTGTTGCTGGCATTGACCAAGTGTATCCTCTGTCTCTCCCCCCCTTTTTGTTTTGTCACTGTGTCCTTGTGTGCATTAGCATCATCTGGCGGAGGAGCAGAGGCACCGGCGACGGAGAGGGAGCTGCTGCCCACATGGACCATGAGGGCGAATCCACTGAGGGTGAAGGCAAGGGGAGCTCCACGACGGGGACAGGAGGGGATACCAGTGACAGTGATTCCTCCTCCAATGGAATCTCCCTGGTGGTGGCGGACACCTCTGTGTCCACCCCAACAACAGGTACAGGTGCCACCCCCCCTACCAGCACCGCCCTCCCAGTAGCCCCTCAGTGTGTTTCCCATGCCCGGTCACCCAGGAGGGTGGGCATCTCCTTTGCCCCAGGCACCTCAGGCCCTCCCCCAGTCAGCCCTGCTGCCCTCAGTGAGGAGGCTATTGACCTCCTGAGATCCCTCACTGTTGGGCAGTCAACCATCCAGGGTGTTGAGAGGCATTTGCAACAAACAAATGCATAGCTGGAGGGCATTCATTCTGGTGTGGCGGCCTAACAGAAAGCATTTCAGGCTCTGGCCTCAGCACTGATGGCAGCCATTGTCCCTGTGTCCAGCCTCCCCCTCCACCTTCCACTACCCAGACCCAATCCCCTCTACCTCACCCTATCCCAAGCACACCTTCAGACCAGCATGCACACACATCAACACACAAAAGTGGCTCAGGAAAACATAAGCACCACACATCATCACACAGGCCCTCACACAAGCACCATACCCATGGACACATACCAACATCCACTTCCTCTGCTGTGTCCCCCTCCTCCTCTTCGTCCACCTCCCTCCCAGTAGCATCTCCACTCACACCTGCATGCACTACATCTTCAGCTACTACCTCCATCACCAGCACGCCCATCACAACACACTGCTCACGAACAATCACTACCCCCACAACCATGCACCGGTCCCCTGGGTCCTCTCCCAATGTGTCTGTGAGCCCTCCTCCCAAAGTACACAAGCGCAGACACACTCCCACTCAACAGCCATCCACCTCAAAACAGCCTCCAGACCATGCACCTTCACCCAAACTCAGCAGACGTACACCTCCCACAACCACTACCTCTTCCTCCACTCCCAAACCCCCTTCATCTTCCCATCCCAGTGTGTCTAAAAAAACTTTTCCTGACTAACATTGACCTCTTCCCTAGGCCTCCAGTTCCGTCCTTCCCTTAGGGCTACGGTGTCAAGATCCCAGGCACTGGCCACCAACTCGGCATCCGCTGTGGTCCCTGCAAGTCCGAGGGGATCAAAGGGGGCGCCCGTCAGGGCTGCCTGTGTGCTGCCTACCAATGTAAAAGACCAAACGATTCCGCCACCTGCCAAGGTTAAGAAGAGGCCAGCATGCAGCATGGACAAGATGCACGACCCACCCAGCAAGGCCTCATCCAAAAAACAAGAGGACAGTGCCAAGGTCCCAGCAGCGTCTACCAAGGTGGGGAAGGGAAAAAAGAGCAAAGGCAAGGCACTTCAGGGCTCAGAGCCTCCAGGTGAGGGACTGGTGAGCACCATCACTCCTGACAGGCCAGCAACCTGTACCGCAGTAAGCACCCCCATTTGCACTTCCACCTGCACCACCGCTGCCACAACGACAGTCAGCAGCAGCATCCCCAGTGGGCAGCCATCCGAGGCTGCAGGAGACGGCCTGGACCCTGCACCCACCACTTGAAGCACCACCACCAGCACTTGCACTACCAGCAGTTTGCAGCCTAAGTCGCCGCAGGATGGAATCTGGCTCTGCCTCCATGGAGTATCATGCTACCTGTTCCCTGCACCACATGTGCCTCAGACACCCAGGTGAGGGAATGGGAACAGCCACACCCCAGGTGCAGCTTCACTGGGCACAAGGCCCCGTCCAGAACCAGTGGAGATATGCATCCACTTCCCCTATCCTTGGCAGGATGAAGCAGACTTGTGCACAAGACCCCCTCCAGAACCAGTGGAGATATGCATCCACTCCCCCTATCCTTGGCAGGATGAAGCAGACTGGGCACAAGACCCCCCTCCAGAACCAGTGGAGAAGGCATCCACTAGAGAGACTGTGCCTTTGCACCCCCCAGGACCAAGCAGTGGGCAAACCACCCACTTGAGAGACTGTTGCTTTGCACTCCCCAGGACCAAGCAGTGGGCAAACCACCCACTTGAGGGACTTGAGGGACTTGAGAGACTGTGGCTTTGCATTCCCCAGGAGCTAGCAGTGGGCAAACCACCCACTTGAGAGACTTGAGAGACTGTGCCTTTGCACTCCCCAGGACATTGTTGTGGGCATGTTGCCCCCTCCGGGAGCAGTGGCGTAGTACCATCTTCCGGCTGATGTTCCCCCTCCCCTTCCCCCTCAGGTGCCTTTTTTTCCGACCTGATGCCCCTGCAGTGTTTTCTCCGTTTTGAGGCAGGAGTCAAGTGTGGGCTTTGCCCATGATTTTTTGGGCCACTGGTCCACGGACATTTGCAATGGACAGTGTACGGCCCTCTGCACATATTGTAAATATTTGTATGAACTGTTGTTTGCAATCGTTACCTTTATATGCATTTTCTAAATATCACAGATTTGACTCGAATCCTTTTTTCATGGTGTTCTTCCAGGAGGCTATGGGGTGTACATGTAATGTTGCTGCATGTTTTTGTGTGTATGGTGTTGTGGGTGTGGGTGAGGGTTGGGGTGTTGCGTGTTGTATGTGTGTGTGTGTGTGTGTCACTATCTTTTTCCTCCCCTCATCCCCTGTGTGCTAGGTGCAGTACTCACTATGGTCGTCGCCACTGTCTTCTTTGAAATTCCTGGTGTATTAGCAGATACACCAGCATGGGGAGGACCTGCAATTCGGGCTCCATGGTGTCCTGGTTCTTCGTTGAGTGTCGAAAGGTGAGTGGTTCCCCTTCAGTATGCTGTGTCCACCGTGCTTTTGATGTTGTTGGTAGTGCCCCGGAAAAGCTGGCGGATTGGTGCCTTGTAATACGGTGGGCGGTACATTGTCTTCCGCCTGTCTGCTGGCGGTGACCGCCACCGCCCTGGTGGTTGGAGTGTTAAAGTGGCTGTCTATGTTGGCGGTTTCCGCAGTGGTCGTGATCCCATTTGTTTTACCGACGGCCTATTGGCGGTATTACCTCCGCTTTAAAACCGACCACCAGGGTTGTAATGAGGGCCATTGTCTGTTAGTCTTCTACCTATCTCCTTTACTTCCCACTTTCTGTGGGAGTTTTGCAGAGCAGTGCAGGGCTGTCCTCTCCTTTCAAGCCTTTAGGTAGTGTCCTTCATCCCTTCTATTGTCTCCTTTTCTACTTCCCATAAATATAACCTTAGTGATGAAGTTGTTATGTATGGTGTGAATTCAGCTCTTCTGGATTGTTAGAACTAATTCTATTTTCTCTAAGTCTGTATATCACACTGTATTGTTTAATATTTTTGTCATTTAATCTACTTTTAGTGCCTGTGGTTTGGATTTGGGTGGGGATTTTAAGGCTAAATGCTTTGCTTTTTCATGCTTCACCTTATGTTGCAAAGTACCTCTAGTAGCTGGGGCAGCAGTATACTCAAGTCCCTTTCCCAACTTCGTTTTGACCTCATATAATATTTAAGAATATTTGACTGCTTTATTGGTTGTTTGGGAGTAATTCTGCAATCTTGTTTCTTCATAGTGGTCTTACATTGATTCCTCTGCTTTTTGTTTGCACTGGGTTACCCACTCTATTCTCTTCTACTTCATAGGCGTGTCTTCCTTACGCCTAATGTTGCTCTGTGACTCCCTAGTTGACCCCCCCCTTCTTCCTGATATCAAGGTATGGAAGTAATGGTTTCGGGTCCACACCGTTCAGTCACCAGCATGTCTACACAGCTCCATGCTGCTGCTGACTCTGCCGGACACATTCTTCACAAGCTGCCAAAACACCTCACTATCTTGATGCAGCTTCTGAGCTGCATATGCGCATCAATGGAAGGTGCTTGTCTCTTTGGCCGCCAACCCTCTTGTTCAGGTCCTTGTTATCCACCCACTTCCAGCACAGCTTGTGGGTTCACGCAACAATACAACCTTAGGGAGAGAGGTAAGGGATTTCTTCTTTTCCCCACTGGCACTCTGGGGTTTCCAGTTGAGCTCTTGTCTGGCATGTGAACATTCTACTATGTTCCCTAAGCTCCAGATTATGAATTTAAATCTAGGTGTAGCAGATATATGGAGGGCACAAATGGGAGCGCAAAGGGGATAAACGTATTAATCCAAAATATCATATTATTTGAAACTAAATCTTATCCTGGTTGAGAGAATACTCATGGACTATGTAGCTAACATCTTACGCTCACCAATTTATATCTCTGATCATGCAGCAATTGATTTAAGATTAAGAGTTCTCAATTTCAAACAGGCCCCAGATGGATCGCAAATTATTGTTAGACAGGGATGTATTTGGAGAAATAAAAGTGAAATCAAGAGAATTCTTCAAATATAATTCAGGGACTAGTTTGTAGGGTTGATTTGGGCTATATGTATGAGGCTTATCTGAGAGGGGCAATTACAAAAATCTTTAGTGAAAAAAAAGCAGAATATCACAAACCGAATTGCAACATTTAGAAATGGACATCAAAGGTAGACAAGTAAAATTGCAGCTGCACAGGCAATCACCCAAGGCTCAGGAAGAATTCAAGTAAATATTGAGTAAGGGCAGTTAGAATAGAAATTCAAAATAGATGAAAGTTTAAAGAAAAAATCAAGCGCTAGTAGGAAGCGTCACTTTAAATAAGGGTTAAAAAGTGGGGCCTTTTTAGCATGGAAAACTAGAGCTAAACTAAACGGGCAAAATTGAGGAAGTCCTAAATACGCAGACTAACACACATTCAAAACTTTTTCAGGGGATTGAAGAAGTTGTTTTACAATTTTTCCAGACCTGTATCAGGAAAGTACAACCCCAAATGTAATTCTGCTAAGGCAGTGGTTGAGGGATAGACAACTACTCAAATTAACTAAACAACAAAACATTGAACTTAATCACCCCATAATAAAAGGAAAGATCACACTTAGGGCCTCATTAAGACTTTGGCGGTCTTTTCCGAAGACTGCCACGGTGGCGGCGGACATGTTGACGGTCATCTGAACGCGGTATTGAGTCACCACCAAAATACAGCCAAAAATCTGAGACCTCCTGGCCATCCACCACATTTTGAGCCACAAATCAGCACAGTGGTTCTTCCATGGCGGAAAACCGTTTGTGGAGCAAACCGCTGCATTCAAACACTCACTTCAGACAGAACGCCTTACCACATTGAACAGTTCGAATACCGTACACCTGACACACATACGCACACCAGACACACCTACTCACTGCACTATAAAACACCCCCCACACAACCCACAATCCTTTGTTACCAAATGACATTCACAGACAGCGAGGACCCACAAACTAACAATTTAGCTCTTGTACACCATAGGCACACAACTGCACAAACAACACAATAACCACATCACGACTTCACACAAACACCACAACCAACCATCACACACAACCAAACACCCCCACCCCACCAAGCACCCTTCACTGCACTCTTACACAACCAACACCCACCCCCACCCACAACACACCACCACCATGTCGTGTGAAAAGCACCCAAGCTTCACAGACGATGAGTTGAGGGTCATGGTCGATTAAATTGTCAGGGTAGAGACACAACTTTGAGCCACAACTGCCACAACTCCATTGCTATGAAAATGGAGTTATGGAAGAGAATAGTCAACAGGGTGAACTCAGTAGGCAATCATCCACGCACAAGGGAGGACATCTGTAAGAGGTGGAACGACCTACAAGGAAAGGTGCTTTCCATGACATCAAGACACCAAATTCCTGTGCAGAAGACTGGCGGTGGGCCCCCACCTCCTCCCCCAGAGTTCACATCGTAGGAGGAGAGGGTCTTGGGCATATTGCATCCAGAGGGCCTGACTGGAATACCAAGAGGACTGGACTCTGGTAAATAACTACTACTTCCCTGGCACAATTTACTCCTGTCCAGCATGCTTCCTCACCACCCAAACACTCCCCAATTCACTCTGTCTCCCACTACACCTCCCACCTAATCACCTAATGAATTCCTGCATGCCACACCAGTACCCAGCCCCAGTACTCACATGGTCCCTGGCAAGTGCACGGATAGCAGTGCCAAGAACAATCACTATGACTCCCACAATGCAGAAGCCCATCTACAGCAAAACCTGCTATGTCCATACCACAGCACAACTCTTGCATGTATGACTATTGTGCTACCTACAGCAACTGGATGCTTCGACTAAGGACCACTACATGGCAATGACAGCAATGCAATGGCACTGCACAATGGCAAACAAGGCCATACATAGCCACAGCACTGCACCAAACGAAATGCCCACTTATCCAGATCTACAACCCTGAAATGGACTAAGCATAGGCTAGAAAGTAAGAAGGTAAATCCCATGCATCAAATGCACACACAGAACACGTTACCATGCATACACACATACCCTCCTCCCTCTTAGATCCCATGATGCAATGTACGGCCATCCCCACTTACATCTACCAAGCCTGATTTACCACAAGCAAACAGGGCACACCTGCCATGTGAACCATCACACAGGACCTAATCCCACCCACCAAAAGATAATTACCCAGATTGATACCAACCCTCAATGGAGCATGGTACACATCTCACAATCCACTATCCAAAAACAACGTATGCAGTGCTGCATCCTTCATTGCCATTGCTGGGAATCATGTGAAGACACTGTATGCATCAGACAAAGAGACTAACAATCACACCTCCGCCATGTATCCCCCTCTCTCACTTCATTCACAGGTACCCCTGCCACTGCCACCATGGATAGGATGCCGGAGACAGCTAGCACTCCTCAGGATGAAGGCCCCAGTGAGGACAACACCACTGGATGTCTGGACATTGATGACTTTCCTGGCCCATCTGGGACACCTGGGCAGCCCAGCACTCACTGCCTCACCCTGCCCACATCAAACCTTTCCCCCCCAACCTGTGGCATCAACAGCACAGCCAACCCTTCGTCCCCAAACCAGTGTCACAAGGACAGTTCAATCAATAGTGTGCTCCACAGTACAGGGACCTAAGTCAACCCCAAGACAATCGAGGTCGTGGTGACACTGGGAGTGGGCACACTGTGCCTGGGGCACAGGCGCAGGTGGCAGGGTGTGTGGGAGGGAACCTGTGGGCCAGATGATGGGCCCCCCAAAGGACTTAACTGATCAGGAAACCATCACCCAAGTCCTGGGAGCATACCAACAATCCCAGGGCAGGATGGGCCATGTTATCACCATGTTGGGAGAAAACCAAAAGCTGCAGAGGGAATACCACTAAGAGGTCATGCAGCAGTGGCAGGCCCACAATGCCACCATGGCCTCCATTGGACAGGTGCTCAGGGACCTCAACACTACCGTGCATGCTACCTCCACCAACCAGCAGGGCCCTTCCACTAACCACATAACAACTGAGCCATCCACATCTGCCGCAGTTAGTGGAATGGAGGTCCTGCCAGGGGTACCACAGGCCTCTGGCACCCCTCCCTCTGTAACTAATCAACCCATCCGCAAATATGGACGTCCATCCAGACATCTGGCTGGAGCAGATGCCAGGACAAAACCCACTGCCAGGAAGTGAAACTCTCCAGAATTCTCTCCCTTATGTGCCACTGAGACACCCTGTTGACTGTTCAATGGCATTACTCCCTTTTCTCATGGCCCTTGGACACTGGACCTGTGCTACCTACAGATATGCCACCTACTCTGATGATTACAACTTCCATGACCCCACTCATCACCTGTTTGTCACTATATGCACTATAGATTGTTTGTTCACATATCCCCTGTTTACCCACTAAACATTATTGATCACTGCAACTGCATATGTGTCTTTATTTGAACATTTACAACTGTTTTGTCAGCAAAATGTGATCCTGGTGTGCTCCCCTAAGCCAACAGGCAGTGTAATGGACAGCAGAAGGAGGCATCCTCTGCAGAGGACACAGTACAACAGATATGTCTCAGGGCAGATGTAAGGAAGTCACTAGGCCTGGCACACACTACAGTGAAATCACTCATTCACCATGCAAAAGAGACCATGACACAGAGTTACATCAGAATAGAAGGCATGGTGCCACACAAAGCACGTATGCAGTATACAGTTGTTCAGCCCAGTGTAGATAGCCACTAAAGCAGGGCAGAACAGATGACATTTCTACATCTACAGTCACAGGAAATACATGACAATACACTGTAACTGCCATCTGTCATGTGCGAAACTCCATTCTGTATACACTTACAAATGGCTAATGTGCATGAATGCCTTAAGCCATAGCTAGCAGAGGCATTGATTTACAGAACACAGTCTACGGCCGCCCTGAGATGTCACACTCTTGAGTCCATGCTTAAAGGCTGCCACAAATCACCTTTTACTGTTTGGGTTTTTGGTGAGGTACTGCCTCTGAGCCCGGAGGGTTGGGACGACAGTTGTAACTTGTAGTAGGATTGGCCTAGTTACCTACAAACAAAAGTGCTGTCATCCTTAAACCAGCAGTCTTCCCTAGAGCAAGAGTCAAACTACGACAGTGGGTGGAATAACATGAGGAATGGAGAATGCAGGACACATAGCTCAACACAGGTCTGTTCATAGGAGATGCAAAACTAGCAACCTACAGTGAGTACACATGTTAGATAAGATACATGTCAACTCAGCACCTTACATTCAAGCACTCACCTCCACCAAAACACACATAGGGATAGGAACACATTAAGACACCAATGATGAAACTAATCATGAGTTCCATTGTCAGCGATCAATGTGGATACACATCCCTTGAAAATACCCAATCAGCATACCTGTATGTCACTGGAAGTACTGATTGATGAGCTCAGTCCTAGAGTCAGCTGCACCATCCTCATTTGCCTCCTCATCACTATCCATGTCTGCATCACCAGCCCCTGGTCCAGCTGCCTCCTCCTCATTAGCTAGCAATGGTATGTGACATCTCAGGGCAAGCTTGTGGAGCATGCAGCAGGCTTCTATGATCTGGCACACCTTTTGGGGGAATTTAGAGGATGGCACCTCCAGATACAGCCAGGCATCTGAACCTGGCTTTCAGAAGGCCAAATGCCCTTTCAATTACTCACCTACTCCTGCCGTGGGCCTCATTGAAACGGAGTTCCCTTCCCTGACATCACTGGTGTCACCAGCCAGAGAAGTTAGGCTAGCCAGAGTCACCTGTGTGCAGAAAGGTAGGACCTGTTATAATGCAGGTACAGGCAGAGGTGCCATAACAGAGATTCACATCCAAATGCATACATACCAATGAGCCAAGCTCTCTCTCTGTGTAACCATGCCATCATGTGTGGGACATTGCTGTTCCTCAGAATGTAGGAGTCATGCACAGATCCTCGAAACCTGACTGTTACCTGTGCGATATACTGGCCTGCCAGACACACCACCTGGACATTGGTCGAGTGGTAGTTTTTCCTGTTCCTGTACACCTGTTCATTGGCACTGGGAGGAAACAAGGCTATATGGGTGCCATCTATGCCCCCTATCACATGACTGATGTGTCACACATCATAGAAGTCTGACTTCACATAGGCCAAATCTCCATGTTGGGGGAACCTGATGTAGCTGTCCAGGTGTTTCAATAAAGCACACAGTACATCCTTCAACACAAGACTGAACATGGGCTGTGACATCCCTGCTGCCAAGCCCACTGTATTCTGAAAGGACCCAGTGGCACTGACAGGATTTGTCCTGTGGGAGGGATGGCCTAGGGATTGCGTATGCCAGGTAAAAGATCAGGATTCAAGTGGTCACCTAGATCCATGATGGTCTGACGATTCAGATGACAGGTCTGGATGATATGCCTGTCCTCCATGGTTGCAAGGTCCACTAGTGGTCAGTACACAGGTGCATGTCTCAATCTCCTCATGGCAAGGTATCTAGGATAGAGAGTAGAAAATGTACTGAGTGATGAGTACTTCACACATGTAAGCATTACATGTCATCATTACACACACTGATCACTGTAGAAATGCGTTCGCACTGCTGATACATACCGTTATGAGGTAGCTGAAGTGTCACAGTAACATGCATGTCACATGTTGGCTACACTGTGATGGCACAACAAAGGCCTAGTCTGCACTTTGCACATAAATGTGTATAACACACTTATTTAGGGACTGCAGGGCATGATATGTGCACAAAATGACATATGCATGGCCTGTTTCACAGAGCAGTTGTAAGTGACCTAAATGCGCCGGCGTATGTCATCATGGCCATAGGTGGTCACAACCGGCATGCAACTTCTCATTGGATAACATTGCGCCTAAGGGGGATTGGAGCTAATGGCGATCACCGCAGGTTGTGATGGTCCCGTATGTCGCGGCTGTGACCACCATGTTCTGCAGCCTTGCTCACTTGACTCCTGACACTCTTGAAACAAGACCTCCACGACCTGAGCTGCTGTGTTCTGTCTCTGGGAGCCACCATGCCACGTTCTGCAGGTGATAGGGCCCCAGTCTTCACCCCAGAAGAGCTGGTGAAGTTCGTGGACGGATTCCTACCCCTTTATGGACGGCTGTATGGCACACCAAAGATACAGGTGAGGCCAATGCAATTGTCATGTGTGATAGGGGTGGTGTGATGGTGTAGGGGGTAAGTGTACTGTGGAGGGAGCACATGCATGCAGGGGGCATGGAGTAGAAGAGTGTGAGCCAAGAGGGAGGGTATGTGTGGACACTTGGTGAGTCAGATGTGTATTGTCCACTGCTGTTGGTATGGGGCATGTGTCCCTGACTTTCTCCTTATGTCTGTGTCATCCATGCAGGTGAATGCCCATCAGAAAAAAGGGATCTGACGTGCTATCGCCAAGCAAGTGCAGACCCTTGTGGTCGACAGCCAGTGGAGCACTCACTGCAGAAAGTGGTGGGAGGACCTGAGATGCTGGGCCCGGAAGACCGCGGAGGCCCAGCTAGGGATGTCCTCTCAATGAAGGAGGGATGCCCGTTGGACCCTGACCTCCCCCTAATGGCCTGCATTTTGGCAGTGGCCTCCCCGGACACACGGTAGACGTCATCTTCACCTCCAGCAGCCACATCGCCTTCCCTCACACCACCGAACTCCACTGGACTCACCACCACTGCGTCCATTTCTCCTTCCTGAAGCCCACCACCCACCACCAACAACATCCTACCCCCTACCGCAAGTGGAATAAGATCTCCAAAGAACAACTGATCTCCAACCTCGCACAAGCTCCACCTCCCAGTACCAACGACCCCAACGCCGCCACCCTCAACCTCACACAATGGCTAGAAACATGCGCAGACTCCCTCGTCCCACTCAAAATAACCAACAACACCCCCACCAACAAGACCGCCCCCTGGTTTACCACAGAACTTCAGTCTTCCAAACAAGAATGCCGAAAAATTGAGAAAGCTTGGCGCCAAGAACCCTCAGTGAGCAACTTCTCCGCCCTCAAATCAGCTATGCGCAAACATCACCAACTCATCCGGACCACCAAACGATCCTTCTACAAAGAACGCATAGACGACAACACAAGCAACGGCAAGGAACTTTTTGCCATCATCAAAGAACTCACCAAACCCAAATCCTGCACAAATGACCCTCCACACTCCCAAGACCTCTGCAACTCCCTCTCCAACTACTTCCACTGCAAGATCGCAGACAAACACAACAGCTTCCCATCGTCATCACCCACCATCACCACCACCGACACAGCCAACACCACAGCACCCTGCTGCACCAACCTACTGAACACCTGGACCCCCACCAACGACGAAGAAATCGGCAAAACCATGAGCTCCATCCACTCAGGCTCCCCAACAGACCCTCTTCAACAAGGCCAGCCAAATCATCGCTCCCCAGCTCCGGGCCGTCATCAACAGTTCCTTCGAGACTGCAACCTTCCCAGATATTTGGAAACACGCCAAAGTCAACGCTCTTCTCAAAAAACCCAAAGAAGACCCTGAAGACCCCACAAACTACCAACCCATCTCTCTACTCCCCTTCCCCGCAAAGGTCATAGAGAAGATAGTAAACATACAACTGTCTTGCTTCCTAGAAGACAACAACATACTTGACGTCTACCAGTTTGGATTCCGCAAAAACCACAGCACCGAAACCGCCCTCATCGCCTGTTCAGACGACATCAGGACCAGACTAGACAAGGGCAAAACCGTCGACCTCATCGTCCTAGACCTCTCCGCAGCTTTCAACACCATATGCCACCAAACCCTTCGCACATGCCTCTTCGACGCCAGAATTCGCCACAAAGCCCTGGACTGGCTCACCTCCTTCCTCTCCGGAAAAACCCAAAGAGTTCGCCTCCCTTCTTTCCGCTCTACAGCCACCAAGACCATCTGTGGGGCCCTCCAAGGATCCTCCCTCAGCCCCACCCTTTTCAATATCTACATGGCTCCACTCGCCAACATCATCAGACCCCACGGCCTCACCATCATTTCATACGCTGACGAAACCCAGCTCATCATCTTCCTCACGAGGAACCCATCTACTGCCAAGAATAACCTACACACTGGACTCCACGCCATCGCTAACTGGATGACAGCAAGCCACCTCAAATTGATCTCATGAAAAACCGAGATCATCATCTTCGGTCCCAACAAGACAGCATGGAACGACTCTTGGTGGCCCACCACCCTTGGACCACCCCCAAGACCCACCACCCATGCACGCAATCTCGGCATCATACAGGACTCATCTCTCTCAATGACTCAGCAAATCAACGCCACATCATCCTCCTGCTTCAACACCCTTTGCATGCTACACAAGACTTTCAAATGGATTCCTTTAGAAACAAGAACAACAGTCACCCACGCCCTCATAAGCAGCAGACTGGACTACGGCAACGCCCTCTACGCAGGGACCACTGCCAAGCTTCAGAGAAAACTCCAGCGCATCCAGAACGCAGCAGCACGTCTCATCCTCAACATCCCTCACCACAAACACATCTCCGTCCACCTCAGATCCTTACACTGGCTGCCCATCAACAAAAGGATAATTTTCAAAATCCTTGTCCACGCTTACAAAGCCCTCCACGACACCGGACCGGCCTACCTCAATGAACGAATCAACTTCCACAAACCAATTCGACAGCTCCGCTCTGCCGACCTCGCCCTTGCTACAGTCCTCCGCATCCAACGCATCACCTCCGTCAGCAGATCCTTCTCCCACCTCGCCGCCACAACCTGGAACTCCCTCCCCACCAACCTACGCATGACCCAGGACCTCCTAACCTTCAGAAAGCCCCTCAAAACATGGCTTTTTGAGCAGTAACCCCCCGCTCCTTGAGACCCTACCGGGTGAGTAGTGCACTTAAGAAATTTGTTTGTTTGATTGATTGATTGATTGATTGAGGTGGATCGGCGTTTGAGGGCTGCATAGAAGCCACAAGGGGATGATTACAGACTGGATCCTGGCACTTCGCTGGGCTTAAAAGGGATATTGTGCCTCACTGCAGGCAAAGTGACATTGTTGTAATGACATCCTGTGTATCGTCTATCGGAAATGGGTATTATGCATGTTGGCTGAGTATAGATAGCAGACGTGTTGACATGCTTTACTGTAAGTGGATGTACATCTCCCATTAAAACACCTCTTCATGTCTGGAATGTGGAGATGCTCATATGACATTGCGACATGTGTGAGACCATCCTGCCTATTCAATGGATGTCTGTATTTGTATCACCCTAAGCATTGAGCATCACCAGCTTTATCCATCTGCATTAGTGGCCATGAGGTGTCAGTTCACTCCCATCTGTGTGTCATACCTGTTTATGCTACTGTGTAACTCTAATTTTCACACTGGGACTGAATACATGATATGCTAGGAATGTTTTTGATTGATTGTGGGGCTGCCTTTCAAGTTCCACAACAGATATGGCCTTCATGGGACAAGATTATTGATTTGATAGTTGTATTGTCATATATAGGTGAACTGCTGACTGTAGGGTATGTGAAGTTAGGCTAACTGGGAAACTGATCCATGTACAATTGATGAGGTCTGGTTGCAGACATTATGCCTTCCTAGGTGCAATGCTTGTGGGGAAGTTACCGTTAAACCAATGGAATGGTACTAGAGGTGGAAGGTGCCTGACAGGTCTCAAATATGTCAGCATGGTATGTATATGGGATGAATGACAATGGCCTAGCAATTGATGTGCTACATTGCAGACTTACTGCCTACATCATGTCCTAATGGTAAGTTGGGGGCACATCTGATGGGCTGTGACTTTTCTGCCTGCCTTGGCCAAGCTGAAGTTTCAGATTAGGAGAGGCTGGCCTATTGCATGTCACATAGCATGTAGATGTGATTCTAATATTGCATTCAGTCTCCCCTGGTTGGCTCATGTGTAGTGGGATGTGTAAGTGGTGTACAGTCAGTGGTGTTGGTCATTTTGTGCCGAATGTATCCTGACATTTACCCTCTGAGATGTGTGTTCTCTGACCTCTGTGACAGGGATTGTCAGTTCTGGAATGGTCTTTGAGGGTGGAGTTGTCATGTTGCGCAGTCTGACTGGTGTGACTGCATGTATGGTTGCATTGTAAGTGGACCATGATGTAATATGTGTGTTACTGAAGTACATCTAGTGTGACACTGCACTCAGTGATTGAGTATGGATGTGTCATCTGTGCTAAATGGGACTTTTTAGATGCACTTAGCAGTATGATCAGTTGTGATATATATGTGTTTGGTGTCTGCTGATCTGGCTGTATGATTGGGTCAGATAATTCTAACGGCTATACCACAGACTCTCATTTTACACATTAGATGTCAAGTGTTTGGATGTCTGACTTGTAACGGCCAAATCAGTGTTGATTTCCATATTGGCATCACTGTATAGACTGTTTGGTCTGGCATGTAATGTGACAGGCAGGTGCAGTGTGGTCTGTGAGTGGAATTGTCTCCAATGTTATGGATATGTTACATAGGGCATGGTCTGACCATATGTTGTTACAGTAGTGTTTTGTTCAGTCAGCTGGACATCCAATGGCTGATAGGGGCATGGAGAGGTATGAAGTGTATTCAGGCATACTATTGATAGTGCATCCAGGGCATGCTGTGCCAGCAGAAATGGTTTTGGAAGTCATCATGTGGATGACTCCAGTTGTGCTGTCCTACTTAGGTATTGATCTAGGAGTGAGTGGTGCAATATACATGTGGGTAGTAGGGACATGTTGTGATATGATCTAGGTAATGTATAATGGCACCTGCAATGGCCAAGCCAGGAAAAGTATTGTCACAGATGTGCTTGTTAACCAGTGTGTATGAAATTTATATGTTAACTAATTTTTGCCCTATCTCTCTCCGTCTCTCCCCCCCTCTCTGTGTATCAGCATTGTCATGTGAAGGAGAAGGGGCACAGGCGAGTGGGGAAGCAGCAGCTCATGGGACCCAGGAAGCTGGAACCAGCAAGGTTGAGGGACCCTGTGGGACAGAGAGTGAGGGGAGTGCCACGGGGTAGACCGGAATTACCACGTCTTCTTTGGAATCCTCCTCCAGCGGACACTCCCTGGTGGTGGCGGATCCATCTGGGACCACCCCAGCATCATCATTGTCCCCCACCCCCCTTACTAGCACCACCCTTCCTGTAGCTCCCCACCCAGTGGCCATGCCCACTCAGCCAGGGGAGTGAGCATCTCCTTCACCACAGGCACCTCTGCCCGCCCCTGCACCAGTCAGCCTTGCTGCCCTCAGTGAGGAGGTTATTGACCTTCTAAGGTCCATCTCTGTGGGTCAGTTCACCATCATGAATGCCATCCAGGGATTGTCAGCTCAAGTCCAACAGAGCAATGCATTCTTGGAAGGCATTCACAGTGCCCTGGCTGGCCTCCAGAGATCCTTTCAGGCTCTGGCCTCCTCACTGACGGCAGCCAGGGTCCCTTTGTCTACTGTTCCACTTCCACCTACCTTTTCCAAATCCCAAACCCATCCAAAGCACACATACACACAGGCATGCATCCACCTCAACAGACAAGGTTACCACTCACAGGCACAAGAACAACAAAAGATCCACCACCAGCATGCAAGCAAACAACACCCACCTGTAGACACAACAGAATCCACTACCTCCAGACTCCCCCACCACCCTTCCATCGCAGACAATACACCTGACACAGCTGCAGGTTACTGGTGATGGTGGCACAACATCATTTTCGGATCCAGCCACAACACCTGTCTTACCCACAGTCACCACAATGTCAGAGCCTCAGACATCCACCCCAGTCACATTTACACCCACCACAACCACCGGCACCCCCAAATGCACCACATGTACCATGCCCGCAGACACCACCCCAACAGTTACACATCCAGCAAGTCATCTCCCTGCACCTCCTCCAAAGACACCTAAACACCCGCACTCACCCAACAGACACCCAGCACCCACAGGCATTCCACGCACACACTTGCACCCAAAACATCCAAACTGACACATCTTACTACCACTACCTCTCCCTCTACTCCCAAACCCTTTTGCCATGACTGCCCCTGTGTGCCAAAAAAAGCATTTCCTCTTGGAATTTTCCTTCTTCCCTACTCCTCTCCCGCCCTGTGATACCCCCAGGCATTCTTCCTCACTCCCCAAGTCCGGACCTTCCCCTCCAAGTCCTCCCCTGCCCCCCGCTAGTGCCCATGGCCCTACCCCTGCCAAGAAGTCTACCCCTCCCAAACCCAGGCCCAAGGACCCCCTTCCCAAACTCAAGCCCAAGGACCCCCCTCTCAAACTCAAGCCCAAGGACCCCCCTCCCAAACCCAGGCCCAAGGACCCCCCAAACCCTGAGGTGCCTGCCTGCCCCCTTGATGCCCTTACCATG